>NC_089234.1:10010321-10658821 GCF_963924675.1 Phocoena phocoena
ACTTAGAAGCTCTGGGGCAAAAAGGGCCAGGAGATAATGAGTGGGGGCTGAACAAAACTACTCCCCTGCCTGCCTGCCAAGAAATGCTCCTGGGATGGAGAGAGAGGAAGACAGTTCAAGGGGTCTTAGAGATGACCCACGCCAACCCTTTTGACTCTAAGAGGGAGACTGAGGCTGGAGAGGAGAAGGCAGCGGCCCAGGTGGTACCACTGATGACTCTGGTTCCAGCCTCTGCTCTGGCCATGCCCCTCCCATTCAGTCTCCCAGCCACCACTGATCAAGCACCAACTGTGGGCTGCTCGGTGGGTACACTGGGTCTCATGAATCTACTCTTTACCCCCAGGGAGTTTATAGCCAAGAGGGAGGAAACAAGGAAACGAAAAACCACAACAAGAAGCTGGAGCTGAAGGGTTTTACCTCAGGGACTCCGGGGGGCACCTTTTTGGCCTCTGTTGACCCCCAAAGCTTGTACCTTTGTCATGAGAAACCTTGGGGGCTCTTGTCCAGAAGCTCAGTTTCCTTCCTCTATGCCCGTTCTACCTTCATCGTGGTCTTCTAAGTCGTAGCTCGAAGGCCTGCCCACACCTCTCCCTCGGGGGAGACGCCTTTTCTGCTTCCCAGTCCCGGGAGCCCTCTCTCTGCGGATCCCGAGTGAAGTGCCCGGGGCCCGCTTGCGGTTGGCTCTTCAGTAGGGCCACGTGCATACTGTGAGGATAAATGATGAATTACACCCTCTCTCGGCTGGACCCCCGGTGTTTGCCCACCCGCTTGCCCTTTCTAGGCTCACTCCCAAACAGCACTTGCCCAGAAATGCTTTATACACTTGCTGAATAAACATCTTGGTTCCATTCTGGGGCCACAGAAGCATCGAAAGTGAAAATTATGCTTCACTGAAGTGGAATTTGGCAAGCATGTAGTGGCCATGGCCTCATGGTAGGTTTAAACTAGAAGTTCAAGCTCCAGCTCTCCCACGTAAAGGCCATGTGACATTGGGCCAGCTTCTGAACTTCACTAAGCCTTAGTTTACTGATCTGTAAAATGGACAGAATTCTGATGCCTATCTCACTGGAAGTACGTGAGAATCAAATAAAAGAGTATAAATATAAAAGTGCTAGGTAAACCTCAAAGTACTGAGCAAATACTAGGTATCATGGTTACATGGCCCCTTGATATGGTCCATTTGAGAAAACATAGAATAATTCAAATCTTAGTGCCTGGGCCTAATCTTTATGATAAAAAGGAAAAAGAAAAAGAAAGAAATTTAGTAACCTGTGGTGCTTGGCTGTTTTCTCTTAAAAATGAAGTTAAAACCCAACAAGAAAGGCCTGGGAAACTAGAACTGATTAGATAATTCTCCCGAGGGCGTCCCCAATCCTTTTCCAGGAGGGCAGGCGAACATTATCACAGGGCTCAAACAAAACATGTGTTGACTTTTCAAAGTGGGTATTCCCCCACCCACAGAAAAACCTGGCCCGGAGGGGTGGCCTGGCAGATGTTATCTTCAGGGAGTGCCTGGTACAAAGGAAAGAAGTGGGGACATGATGGCAACCAGAACAACAGAGGCAGCCACGGGGAGGAGGCCAGGCTGGGAAATGCCGGGAACTTTGCCTTTCTTTAAAGAAACTCACTCGTTCCAGGAGCAGGATGGGGCATTGAAAACATTGTTCTTATCTGATTCTTATCCAGAGAACGATGTGGTAACGCTTTCCAGTATATGACAGGGGACTGCCACAAGGAACGGGGTTACTCCAGTTCCCCCTGGCCTCAGGATGGGGAGACCGAGGGCTCGGTGCCGTGAAGAAGTCGTAAGCTGAGCTGTCCCCAGAGACAGAGGTGTTGACACAGAGGCTGTAAGGCCCCAGGGAAGAGGAGGGGGTGATGCGGAGAGAATCCGCATTAAATGGGATGAAGATGGGATAGAGGGTGATTTCGACTCGGGTTCTTCGGTTTTTCCCAGCTTGGAGATTTGGGGTTAAAATCCTAACAAGCACCTTCTAAAGATGAAATCCAGCAGAATGCATGGTCCTCTGCACTGTAGATCCACCAGTGAAAAGACATGGATCTCCACTGGGTCCTCAGTCCCTCCCATACAGGCCCTGCACAAATAATTGTTAGTTGGATAATCAGTAAATGATCAGGGTCTGGTGGTTAAGTGTGTTGGACTGCTTGGATTCAACCATGGCCCTATTTCCTGCTACCTGTGTGACCTTAGCGAATTATTTAACCTCTCTGTGCCTTGCAGCCCTCGTTGGTGAAGTGGGGCTATAAGTACACTCGGCCTCGTAGGTGGTTGTGGAGTTCAAATGGGACGATACGTGCAGACTGCTCAGCACGGCGCCTGGCACGTAGTAAGAGCCCAGGGGCTTAGCATGGAGGTCGTTAGGACACAGCACGGGGAGGAAGCTACTTCCCACCCCCATGAACTTGGGTGGGGCCGTAGCACTTGCTCTGGCCAATAAAATACGTGTAAAGTGACGTGTGGCACTTGCGGGTGAGAACTCTTTACTACATTCCCTTCCCCTCCCACAGCCACTGTGGAAGCACACGCTGAGATGGACCCCTGGGTCCCCCAGTGACTACAACGAGCAGAGCCCCCTGCCTCCCTGCGCCAGACAGTGATGGGAGCCAGAAATGAACTTCTGGGTGGTTAAGCCTCTCAGATATGTGGTATGTTTGTTATTGCATCATAGCCTCAATTCTCCTGACCAATACAATCCCTTATTTCAGTTTTAGGATGCAGGTACCCATGGAGAATTCTCCTCACACACTTTATTTTCTGGAAAGAAGCAGCATGATAGGATGACCAGAGCTCAAGCTCTTGTGTGATAGACCTGGGTTTGAATCCTGCCTGGTTGCTGTCTAGCTCTCTCTTTTCAGGCAGGCTCTTTAACTCCTCAGAGCCTCAGTGCCCACATATAACCAGCCCTGCTGTGTTGGGTTGTAGGGGCTCCAGGTGCTGGAGGAGTGCGTGGCACAGGCCGGCAAGCCTCCCGTGTTTAGCACTGATGGGCTGTGGCCAGGGCTGCTCATGAGAATTTCTAGTGTGGCCGCACATCACCTCCTCCTGGGCTAGTGAGACACATTAGATAATTCTCTGAGGGCGTCCCCAATCCTTTTCCAGGAGGGCAGGCGAACATTATCACAGGGCTCAAACCAAACATGTGTTGACTTTTCAAAGTGGGTATTCCCACTTTGAAATTGTGTGTAGTGATTGCTCAGAATCCTTCTCTGGCCATCTGAGCTGGGCTGACATCTTCGCTTTGCCCCTGTGGAAGCACTCTCTACTCTCCCCACCTTCTCTGCCCCAGAGGCTGACACATATAGACACACAAGCAGGCCACTGGCCTCCACTGGGTTTGGGATATTTATTCCTTCCATATCATCCCCAGCTACCTGCCTGTGAAGCCACCTCAGGCTGGCATTGCCACTCGACTCCAGGGCCCTGCTTCTCTCAAGCTGGCCACACCATACAAGGTTCCCTGGGGGTATGGTAACTATACCTGAAGGTGGTAAGGGCTGTGCTGTTGCCCTGTTTCTGCACTGTGGGCTTCCTCTCACTCCACTTTCTAGAATGATCCTATCTTCAGTGTGCCACCCAGTTCCTGCCAAGGCCCTGACGATGTCTCAGTCCTCAGTCCTCTCTCCCTCTCTCACCTCCTGTGATCTCTCTTGATGGTCTTGCTTCCCCTGGACAGAGCCTTCTCTTCTCATAGCAGACTGGCTTAGCGCCTTCTCCATACCTCATCTTCCCAGTTATGTTACAGGCGCGCTCTTTAAAGGCAGAACCTCTCAGGTCTTTCTTGGACACCTGCCCAGACTGGACTGGAGGACTCTCCTCTCGTTGCTCATGTGGAGCTTGTATAAAAATACAGATGCCTGGGTTCTACCCAGACCTATTGCATCCAGATCTCTGGATGGGGCCTGGGATTTGGATAAGCAGACAAGGGTTGAAAAGCAACAGAGGATGAGAATTCCCTGGTGGCCTAGTGGTTAGGATTCTGGGCTTTCACTGCCACAGCCTGGGTTCAATCCCTGCTGGGGGAACTGAGATCCCACAAGCTGCGTGGTGCGGTCAAAAAAAAAAAAAAAGTGGGCTTCCCTGGTGGCACAATGGTTGAGAGTCCGCCGGCCGATGCAGGGGACACGGGTTCGTGCCCCGGTCCGGGAAGATCCCACATGCCGCGGAGTGGCTGGGCCCGTGAGCCGTGGCCGCTGAGCCTGCGCGTCCGGAGCCTGTGCTCCGCAACGGGAGAGGCCACAGCGGTGAGAGGCCCGCGTACCGCAAAAAAAACAAAAAAAAAGCAACAGAGGAGATGGTTGGTAACTGTGATACACCAAGGCCCTGTTAATTATATTATGGTTGTGCAAGAAGCTTGATTATGCGTACTCGTTCCACGTGCCTGGTGTGTGAGTGTACGCAGGGGCAGGCTGGCTCGTCTGCTCGGTGTCCCACAGAAAGGCTCTGCACACTGCTCCCCCTGAGCCTTCATTCCCGCTACTCTCCTGTAAGAACAGCAGAGAAATACCCTTCCTTCTGCTCATGGAAATTCCCCCATCTTTCAAGGCCACCGGCTTCGGCCGGCCATCGCTTGCAGCACACAGTGAGGGAGAAGGTCCCCTTTGATATTTACTGTGGTTTCATGCCCAGTTGTATTGATACATGAATGATCTCATGCTGTATATTCATTTGGAGAATGGGAACTCAGTTTTAAACTTTCTTTTTCCTCCTTCTCCTCTGCACTGTTTATTGACTGCCTCGTCTATGCCAGCGACCATAGGCGCTTTTTTTTTTTTTTTGCGGTACGCGGGCCTCTCACTGCTGTGGCCTCTCCCGTTGCGGAGCACAGGCTCCGGACGCACAGGCTCAGCGGCCACGGCTCACGGGCCCAGCCGCTCCACGACATGTGGGATCTTCCCGGACTGGGGCACGAACCCGTGTCCCCTGCATCGGCCGGCGGACTCTCAACCACTGCGCCACCAGGGAAGCCCCATAGGTGCTTTTTTTATATGTCAGGTCATTAATCGTTGCAACCATCCCATGAAGTAAACATTATTATCACCATTCGACAGATAAAGAAGCCAAGGTTCTGGATGGGTGGGTGGACAGGTTGTGGGTAAATAACTCGTCAAATAACTCGTCCAAATGTCAGAATTGGGTTTTCATTCCAGGTCTGTCTGGCTCCAAGTCACTTGCTATAAATCAGACCAAGCTCTTTGGTCTCAGGACTCCCTTACATTCTTAAAAATTATTGAAGATTCCAAAAAAAACTTTGTTAACCTGGGCTATGTCTATCCATATACCATATTAGAAAATAAAACCAGAAAAAACACAAGTATTTACTTCACATAAATCAACAATAATAATCTCATTATATATTATACGTGTAACTTTTTAAATGAAAATTAACGATATTTTCCAAAGGAAATAAGAGCGAAAAGTGGCATTATTTTACATTTTGCAAAACTATTGCCTGCCTTAATGGAAGACATCTGGATTCTTGTACTGGCTTGTGCAGTCAGTCTATTGTGATACAAATCATGTAGTCCCTGGGAAACTCCACTGTACACTTTGCAGACAATGAGAGTGAAAAGGGCAGACAATTTTTGGTCTTGTTACGGAAATCATTTTGAACCCATGTAACCCTGAGAAGGTCGTGGGGACCCCTGGGGGTGCCTGGGCAGTACTTTGAGAATCACAGCTCTAAGCTGATAAGCTCTGCCTACTCTTTGCATTCTCACCATTTCTGGGTACTCGTCTATCTACAGCACAGTCTGGGCTGCATGCATACCCAACCATCACTGGGTAACGTGAAGGTAGGACGAGGATGACTAGGCAGTCTGCATCCATCCTTTACCAGCAGAAAAGGGCACCCATTGAGTTTGGCTCTGACCCTGGGCTCCTGGAGAGAGGCTGCTATGGTCCAGTGAGTGGCCCAGGTTCTCCAGGCTGTACAGGGCACACGGGAGGTACGGTGTGTTCTTGACCAGGCTTCATGAGAGTTTGCAAGCTCAGCTTGGTGATGAGCCTATGACCTGAATGAATCACCACCATTTATTTTCAAGGGAAAAAAGAGAAAAAGATACAAATGTCTCTAGCACATTGGGGATCAAAATACATTCCTGTCGGTTTTAGGGGGAGGGAGGGATAGGTGGAGTCCGGGGGATTTTTAGGGCAGTAAAATTATTCTGTATGATTCTATGATGGTGGATACGGGTCATTATACGTTTGCCAAAACCCATAAGGTGTACAACACCAAGAGTGAGTCCTAACGTGAACTATGATTTTAGTTAATAATAATGTATCGATATCAGTGCGTCAGTTTTAACAAATGAACTACGCTAATGCAAGACGTTCATAATATGTGGGAATGAGGAGAGAGTGAGAGGTTATATGGGAACTCTCTGTACTTTCCGATCACTTTTCTGTAACCGTAAAACTGCTCTTAACAAAATAAATCGAAACAAAACATCCCTGCCAGTCTGGGTCTTCGCAGAGGGTCTTTGTGGTTTGGGGGCTGGAATGGCCCAGAGGAAAGCCCTGAACTGCTTCTTGACTGTGCCACTACCCTGGGAAACTGTACCCACTCACACATCATGACCCCAGATGAGACGTTCTCTTGGGATCTTTCTCCCATCGTCTGCGTCTGTAGCTCCCAAAAGTCTACGGTAGCATCAGCTAGGATTTGGAAGGTGTAATTCTGGTGGTGAGACTAGTAATTAGAGGATTGTTTAAAGACTCCTGGGGTTGTTTAATTACTTGAGAACTGTCAGCCCATCATCACTGGGATAATAGCCCCGCTGAAGCACAGTGAAGCCAGGACACTGTGCATGTGTGGCTGGGGAATCTCCTGTACCGTGATCTGGGAGGGAGCCCCAGCTCTTCTGCCCAGGCTGCTTGGGACTCGAGCCACGAATTCGACAGGAAGATGTTTGGTGACTTGGGGAGGAATCAGAAGATGTGGCTGGCTGAGGGGTATGCACTGTGAGTTGATCACCAGCTCAGGCAGCCATGCTTTGGCTTTTACTATAAGAAACACCCCTCCTCCCCGCCACTAAGTCTTCTTTTAAACAAGCCGAGTTGGGAGAACGGAACCTGTATGGCCATCCTTGGGGGTGTGTGGACCGTAGGGTTGGGATGGAGAAGGCAAGGGAGGCACCTAGGGCACCAGTCTTTAGGAGGCACAGTAAGTGCAGACTTGGCACCTGAGAGCCCTTTGCATCCCAGGCGCCTGGCTCTCAGCTCCCTAGGCCCTGTCCTAAGTGTGCCTTACCTCGATAGCTGGTTGAATCTTCAGAAGCATTACCGGTCTTCGCCACATCTGAGTCCTATGCACTATAAATAGCTCTCAGTGTGGGCTCCCCAACTTCTTTCTCCAGTGTGCATCTCCTTCCCCAGCTCCTTCAGGGGCTGGCGGTCCCAGGAAATGAGCTTGACTCTGGAAGGTTTGTTCCACAGTCCAATGAACACACAGGCTCTCAGATAAAAATATGCTTAGGAGACAATAAGTGGTTGTTTTGAGATTGAAAGCGGAGACCCTAGTGACAAGGCATGGGGGAGGCTTTCCTAAGACTTTCTACTTTCAGGGTGAGGAGTGATGGGGGGGATTGTTTGTGAGGACAGGTATGGAGGTGACCCCTCAAGGAATTTGTTTGGGGTTTTTTTTTTTTTTGGTTCTCTATTTGCTCAAACTTAATTAGTAATATTATAACTTTCCATTTAATCATTGACCTAAATGAGTTGTATTTTTATCTCAGCAGGAGTCTGGCTGGGGCTGAAAGAAGCAGCTGTGGCAGCTGAGTGAGAGGCAAAACTCTTACTAGAATATTTGGGCTGGCAAGTGACACCACTTCTGCTCCAAGATAAGATGGAGACTCTTCCAAGCTATGTTTTAAAATCATAAAAAACAGAGTCTCCTGCCGGAGATAAGATGTATGTTGGTTTGGAGCATCTGGGAGCTGTGAAAGAGGAGGGTTACCCCAGCATTACTGAGATTATTGCTGAAACCAAGATTATAAGTAATTAAGGTTTTGAAAGTTTTCTCCAGGTACACAATAGACTTACTCAGTATCTTGGATTCTTGAGCTGGGGTCAGGTTAACTATTAAAAGAGGGAAAAAAAAAGCATTTCTAACAAACCTGAAGTTTATTTAAAGCCTATGCCATTCCTGTTGCTTTAGCAGATCTCGCTTTAAGCTGTAGCTCTTTTCCTGGCTCTCAGGACATCTAATGTTGATTCACTTGCATGCCTAGATTCATGGTGTTTAAACTCATTGCCAAGTTCAATTAGCCTCATTTTTACCCCTGGATGGATGTCCTTCACCACACTGTCCCCTGGGATCCAACAGACTCACAGCCCTAGGAGAAATGAGCACCAACAGTCACTGCATTTCTTCTCCAACTTTAACTCCCCTTGCTAGAACCAAATGCTGGGCTTGCACGGGACACTCTTGCTCCCAGAAGGAACAGATTGCATTTTTCATTGCAGAAGAACATGAGCCCTAACTTTCATGTGCCTAAAATGTTCTTTTATAGGCATCCTTTTTCAGTATCTTTGATCTGCAGGATGTAATCACATTTTCCTTGAAGATATAAATCATCTAGAAAAACATAGAAGAGGAGAAAATTCCCTTAAATAACTTCTCAAACTGAATTAAAAACATAAGTTAATTATTTTGAATTATTTCATAATTCTCCCGTCTATATCTCCTGTTCTCATCTTGTCTTAGCATCATCTGTGCTGGCCACCCTGGATCTTAGACGAGACACTTCATTCACAAAGGGAAACTTTTAATTTGCTTCAATTGGCATGGAACGACTTTCGCAGGATCAGAGGATTTAACTTTGTTTTTTAAATGTCCGTTTTTAATCTTTAAATGTTTTTTATTTTTTTAATGCCCACTGATAAATGGATAAAGAAATTGTGATACGTATCTGCATAACAGAATGTTATTCAGCCTTAAAAAGAAAAAGGAAATTTCGCCATTTGTGACAACACAGATGAATCTGAAGGAGGTTATGCTAAGTGAAATAAGCCAGCCACAGAGAGACAAATGTTGCCTGACCTCAGTCATATGTGGAATCTAAAATAGTCCAACACTTAGAAGCACTGAGTAGAGTGGTGGCTGCCAGGAGCTGGGGGTGGAGGAAACGGGGAGATGTTGGTCAAAGGGTATAACTTTCAGTTACGCAAGATGAGCAAGTGCTGAAAATCTAACATACAGCATGCTGACCGTAGTGAACAGTACTTTATTGTATATTTGTGTTTGCTAAGACGGTAGATCTTAAGTGTTTTCACTACACACACACACACACACACACACACACACACACACGCAATTATGTGAGGTCACGGGTATGCTGATTGGCTTGACTGTGGTGATCATTTCACGACGCACACACAAATCATACATCAAGTTGTACATCTTAAATATGTACAACGTTCATTTGTCTATTATACCTCACAATCACCAAAGCTAAAATTTTTTTTTTAAAAAAACAAGAAATTAAAACAAGAAATTTTAGCAATCATTTAACCAAAAGTGTGCCATAGTGTTCAGGACTTTTTGTGTTGCAGATACCAGAAACCTGCTCAAGAAATAGAGAGACACTATGGAAAAGATAGAGGGGTAACTCTCAGGGCGGAAGTGGGGCCCCAGGGCCAGTCAGCTCCAGGGTCTCAGGAGCAGGTACTGGGCCCCTCCGGGCAATTGCAGAAGTTTCTCCGCCCTGGATGACCTGTGCTGCCCGTACCTTGGGGGTTGCATCTTTGGAGCTTGGTGCCCAAAAAAAGGAGGATGTTTCCAGTCTGTAGAATTAAAAAAAAATATCCAAGAGAAGGGCTCAATTTTGCTGAACTTGGGTCATGTGCTCACGTACACCAGCCACAGCACTCTTACAGGGGAGACGTTCCAGGTTCCAAAAAGGAGCCTTGAACTTGGGTCACGTGCTCACGTACACCAGAGGATTGTCTGATTGTCCCTCAGAGGAGTTGCAGAGCTGCACCAGGAGATACACTTGCCCCACCACACAGGGTGACTTCATACCCTACACGCCAAAATGCTCCCCCCGCAGCCGTTCTTTCTATGAGGAAAAAATGAGCAAAGAGTAAAATACAGTGTTGCCGTGACCAACCGGAACCTTTGATTAACCAGAAATCGGTTTTTCGCTCAACTTCAGGGGAAAACAGAAGAAAGTCTTGGGGGCTTACTTCACAATCTCACCCTTAGGGTATGTTCCAGGGGGCTCTCATTCTTCCAGGTATCTTTTGCATGCTTTTTAAATTGTGATAAAATCCGCATAACCTAAAGTTTACCATTTTAAGTGTACAGTTCAATAGCATTACGTACATTCACGATGTTGTGTAATGATCACCACAGAGTCCGTTTCACCATCCTAAACAGAAACTCTGTGCCCATTAAATAATAACCTCCCCTGCCGCCTGCCCCAGCCCCTGGTAGCCTCTAGTCTACTTTCTGTCTCTATGAATTTGCCTATTCTAGATACCTCATAGAGGTGGAATCATGTAATATTTGTACTTTTGTGTCTGACTCTTTCACTTAGCATAACGTTTTCAAGGTTGGTTCACCCATGTTGTCGCGTGTGTCAGAATGTTATTCCTTTTAATGGCTGAATTATATATATATATATATATATATATATAGGTACATTTATATATGTATTCCATTCATCTGCTGACGGACATTGGGTTATTTCCACATTTTGGCTATTGGGAATAATGCAGCTACGAACATTAGCGTACATTAAATGTCTTTTGGCAGTGCTGAAAAAGTATTTATTTTCATTAAAATGATGCTTCAGTGTCTTCAATTACAAAAACAAAAAACTGTTTCCCATCAAAATGGAGGCTCTGTGGGCTCATGGAGAAAGGATGGGCTCCAGAAGCCCACAGACTCATCTTTAATGCTGGGTTTATGATTTCCTAGTCTGTGACACAGAGCAAATTATTTAATCTCTCTGAGCCTTTTTTTTCCCCCTCATCCAACAAATGATGGACAAAAATGTCTGAAATGGACATTTCTGGGTTGCTTTGAGAATTTAATGCTTCCCCAAATCACTCAGTAACCACAAGAGTGCCTGGTAGCACTTTTGAAAAACACAGATTCCTGAGCCCCACCCCAAAACTACTGACTTAGTATACCTCGGAGTGAGGTCAGGATGTCTGCATCTTGACCAAAATCTTCAGATGAGGTTGATGAAGCCAGATTTAAAACTCATCACTGAAATCAAGCCTGTGGAGCCAACCCCTACCTCAGGACTTGACACAAAGGAGAAGTTTAATAAATGCAAATCTTCCCTTTTCCCCCTTTCACTTCTGTATACTGTACCTATGAATAGAGAACGATTGCATTTTAAGGGACATTTGCAACAATGACCATTCCACTTAACAACAACAGAAATTCTAATGATGGGTTGTTTTCTAGTTTGAATGACTAACCAGTCACCTCTGACTATAAGTGATGTTGGCAGTTGAGGCTGTAAAGCCATTCCCTTTATTCATTTACATCTTTGTTGATGCATTTGGGTACCATCGCACTGTGGGCAATTCAAATCGGCTAATGAGGGTGCTGGGGCGAAGGGAAGCTGGAGGATGTACCAAGTCATGTTATGTGGGGGAGAGGACTCCTTAGAGATAGCCATGCAAACCCGAGGCTCCAATGCAGAGAGAGAACCCATGAATTTCTATCAAACAAGCCAGATTGATATTATTATTTATTTATTTGGGGGTGCCCTTCAAATTATAAAAGGAGTGGACAGAGGGAATGTAGTAGATGTAATTTGTTCCAGGTTCCAAAAAAGCATTTGTGTCTTATGAAATTTTACAAGAAAAATGTAATTCAAATTGGCTTAGAGACGAGAGCTGTCAAAGAGATTGAAAGCTGAATTATGAACCAAGACTAATGAGAGCCTGCAATGTGCACCAAGTTAGGGATGGAGTCCAAGAGAATCACTGCAAGGTCTTACAGGGGCGGTAAACAGCCTATTAATTAAGGTAGCAGATGGTAGTAAATTGGGAGATATTTCACATTCCAAGGACAGAAAAAGGAATGAAAGCGTGAGATCTGTATTGGGGAGTTAGAAATCCCAGCACGAAATCAATGACAGGAAAATAATAATAGCCGCAGGTAGTCTTGGATGTGAGCAGTATTCAGAATAGTATGGGGTTCACAAGAGGCTGTAAATATTAGTGGAAAGGCTGAGAAGCTACTGGAGAAAGCCATCCACCATGCAATTGCTTAGTTTCAGGGACTCAGCAAGTCAGCTTGGGTATGTGTGCCTGGGCTGTAGTTTTAGGTCAACACATTTCTTGGTAAGTGTAGTCTTAAATCTCCCCATGAGCATTTGCAGACAAGGAAGTTGCCTGATTAGAAGGGACTAAATTGCATGTAAATTGAAGAAGTAAATTAGCATAGAGAGATAAAAGCAGATGAGCTGAGATAATCAGTGTGATTTGACCAGAGTAAGAAGGCAAAGTGGTGAAGCAGCTAGAATGTGGGCTTTGGATCTCCCAGATTGGGGACCTACATCATCTCTGCCACTTGCCTTCAGTTCATCATTTAGCCTTTTTGAGCCTCAGTTTCCCCACAAATGAAATGAGGACAAGATTTCTTACCTTCTATTGATAATGTAATTTCAATGAGATTTCTGTGTAGATCACCAGGAACACAGTAAGTTTTGAACACATGCAGGCTCCTCCCTGTGCTACCTGCATAATGAATGTGACCAGTACTTACTTGTAGGAGGGGATGGTGGGAGATGTTTGGGGAATCTTTGGGTAGCATTTATACAACTGTGCCTGTTTCTCGGTTCTTATTTTCTACAAGCAGAAATCGGTTGTGCTCTTATTAGAGTGAAGTCATATCCAACTCAGGGGTTAGGTTCTATAGCCATCACGTGAAGTGAGAATCGCATATGAGCAAAATTATCCTTGAAGATACCTGAAAGTGCCCATAAAATACAGTACTGTGCTATCTTTCAAAAAGTTCTTTTTAGCCAGTTTTTCTTCCAGTGTTGGAACTGAACACAATTTTTTTCCCCAATTGAGCACAAGTAGTTGGCTAGCTATGCTATATAAAAATATATATATTTGAGCCATGCTATATAAAAAAACTTTTAACACTAAAATGGCACCTGGCATGGTAAGATGCTCGTACCAGAGGGGACCCCAGGAACTGAGGGCAGGGCTGGGGCTCCCACTTCATGCCGTCTCCACACCTGTGCAGGCCATGTGGAACTTGGCATCTTTTGCTCTCTCTCTGGGCCACTCTTAGGGTCTGTCCTCATCCATTCTGGCTGCTATAACAAGATACCATAGACTGGGTGGCTTAAACAACGGAAGTTTATTTCTATTCTTCTGGAAGCTGGGAAGTCCAAGGTCAAGGTGCTGGCAGATTCTGTGTTTGCTGAGGGCCTGCTTCCTGGTTTGCAGACAACTGTCTTCTCGCTGTGTCCTCCATGGCAGGAGAGACACCCTTAGTTTCTTTCTCTTCTCATAAGGACACTAATCCCATTATGGGCCCCACCCTCAAGAACCCACCTAAACCTAATCACCCACCAAAGGCCTTACCTCCTAATACCATCCCATTGGGGGTTAGGGTTTCAGAGTATGAATTTATGGGGGATACAAACATGCAATCCATAACAAAGCTGAACGTGGCAATTCTTCTGAGCTGAAGCAACTGAGGAGGATCAGACTGGCTGTCTGAGGGATTGGCTTTGACTGTGGAGTAAATGTACACAGCAGGGCTCCAACTGGTCACAAGGTGACCAGTTTGCCTTGCCAGGTTCCCCTCCTTGGCTGGTTATGATGGGATCTCTGGGGCTGTGTCAAAGGGACTGAGCCCCAGACAGTGGCTGCCTGCTCTGGACCCAGCATTAGTGTGGATGAGTGGGGGCAGCCTGACTGATTTTGCACTCTGGGTAAACAAGTCTGATCAGCCTTGGCAAGGGCTCAATCAGCAGCTACATCCTCCTTGGAGGAGGGTGTGTTCCTCCCCTGAGCCTGGAGATAGCCCAGGTGTGGGTCTCTTTCTCTGCTTCTGCTCCCAGGGAGGTAAGTTATATTAAAACTTGGTCAATCAATGCATTGAGAAGAAAGCAAATGATAGCATGTACCTTCACTGTTCTGCAGTGGTAAACTTCCTTTTTTAAATTTAAAAGTACATCTTGGAGATTATTTCTATTGATACATAAAGGACTTCCTCATCCTTTTTTTTAATTGAGGTAAAATTTATATAACATAAAATTCACCATTTTAACCATTTTAAAGTGTACAGTTCAGTGGATTCCAGTATATTCACAACGTTTTGCGATCATCACCACTATCTAATTCTAGAATATTTTCATCACCTCAAAAAGAAACTCCATACCCATTAAGCACTGATTCCCCATCCCCTCCCACATCTGTCCAGCCCCTAACAACCATTGATCTTCTTTCTCTCTTTATGGATTTGCCTTTTCTGGACATTTCATACACATGGAAAATCATATAATATGTGGCTCTTTGTGTCTGGCTTCTTTCACTTACATAATGTTTTTAAGGTCCATCCATGCTATGGCATGTATCAATATTTAATTTCTTTTTAATGCCAAGTTATATTCCATTGTATGGGTATACCACAGTTTTTTTCTCTGTTCATCCATTGATGAACATTTGGGTTGTTTTCACTTCTTGGCTATTATGAATAACATGCTGCTATGAACATTCATGTGTAAAACTTTACTTAAATACCTGTTTTCAACTCTCCCCGGTGTGTGCTTAGGAGTGGAATTGCTGGATCATCTGGTAATCCTATGTTTTACTTTTTGACGAGCCATCGAACTGTTTTCCAGACCAGCTGTACCATTTCACAGTCCCACTAGCAATGTGTGAGGGTTCCAGACTTTCCACATCCTTGCTAAATACTTGTTATTTTCCATTTTTATTTATTATTATAATATCCTAGTGTGTATGAAGTGGATTCTTACTGTGGTTTTAATTTTTACTTTTTTAATGATTAAGGATGCTGAGCATCTTTTCCTGTGCTTATTTGCCATCTGTGTCTCTTCTTTGGAGAAATGTCTTTTCAGATTCTTGCCCATTTTTTAATTGGATTGTTTTGTTGTTGCTGAGTTAGAAGAGTTCTTTACATGTATGTTCTTCATACTGAACCCTTATCAGATATATGATTTGCAAATATTTTCTCCCATTCTATGGGCTGTCTTTTCACTTTCTTGATAATATCTTTTGATACACAAAAGTTTTTTATGTTGGTGAAGTCCAATTTACCAATTTTTTTCTTTTGTTATTTGTGTTTTTGGTGTCATATCTAAGAATCCATTCCCAAATCCAAGATCATGAAATTTTACCCTGATGTTTTCTTTTAAGAGATTAATTGTTTTAGCTCTTACATTTAGTTCTTTGATCCATGTGGAGATAATTTTCGTATACAGTGTGAGGTAAGGATCCAATTTCATTCTTTTGCATCCTTTTAAATATCTGCATAGCATTCTGTTCCATATTTTATTTAACCAATTTTCTACTCAGATATTTGGGTTACTTCCAGTTTTTTACTACTAAAAACAATAATACCATAAATATTCTTGTACATAATCACTTCCTACACGTCTGGCATATTTGTAGGCTATGTTCCTAGAAGTCGAATTGTAGGATCAAAGATTGATTGGCTAATTGCTCTCCCTGGAGGCTGAGTGGATGTCCTTGTCTTCCAGCACTGAGTGAGGATGTGTTTCCCCACATTCTTGCTGATCCTTGTAGATCTTTGCCAACCAGATGGGTAGTTTTAATTTGGAATGTTCTTATTATGAGCAAGGTTGTACACTTTTAATGTATTTAACAGCCTTTTGTAATGTCTTTGTTATGAACTTTTCTTAACTTTTGCTTATACTTTCCATTGGATTATTGGTGTTTGTTTTGTTTTGTAGGAGACAGTCATAAAACAAATGAGGCCTCTGTCTGTAATAAACTTGTCATCTACCTTTCAGCTTTATTAATGATGCTGTTTTTCTTCTCTAGAAAAAATGCTTTATTCTTTCATTAAGACAGTTTGGTTAAGTGGCTACTTGTAATAGCTTTTTCCATTCCAATATTATAATATTGTTTTATGTTTTTTAATTGTATTTTTATGATTTCAATATATTACTTAATCTTTGGTACAGCTAGAATTTATTTGGTTATGTGGTGTGAGGTAGGGATTCTTTTTTTTTTTTTTTTTTTTTTTCTCTACATAATTTAGGTAGTTGCTTCTGAGGTCAGATATCCTCAGTTCCCTACTGCAAATAAAGGAGTAAAAGTTCAGTCCTGACCTGAGAGAGGCCCCAACGACCTTCAGTGTTTGGTCCAGGCTAGGAAGGGCATCCCTATGCACTGGGACCAGAGGATGGCCCATTCTTGGCTTTGCCTGCTTGAGGAAGCATCGAGTAGTGGTTAAGAGCAAGACAGGATAAAAATGCTGCTCTCTCAATGCCTGGATGTATGACCTTGCTCAAATTTGTACTCTCTATTGTGTTTTTTCCTTATCAGCAAAATAGGGATAATAACACCACCATAGAATGGTGATGAGAAGGAGACAAAGCCCTGTATGGAAACTGTTCAGCACAGGGCCTCACAAGTAGTAAATACAGGAGAGCTGCTACCATCATTGTTGTCGCTGTCATCACTATCGTCTGGGCACTTTGTAATGGCTCCAACCTCAGGTCTGCCCTTTCCAACGTAGAGGGCGCTGACCTTGGGCCCCTCCACCTGGACTGGCTCCATTATTTGTCCAGTCTTCTTCCAGGGGAGCAAGTGGTGACCCTCAAGTGTCTGGCTGAGGCCACCCTAGAGGGTTGTTCTGGGTTTTTTTATGCCACCACCATTTATCAATCTTTTTAATGAGATGAAATCAAATAAAAATACAAAACGTAGCTCTGAAGGGAAATAAGACCTCACAAAGGGTTAGCACCAAAGCTTCGTGATTTGTAGGTGGTAAGCTGAGGTTCAGAGTGAGAAAGTGAGTCACTAACCCCAAATGAATGATTCCCTGGTAGACCAGGACCCAGGGCCCTGACCCCCTAATTAGGGCTTGGTTCACACAGGCATAGTTCCTGGCGCCGTACCCTCTCATCAGCTTGTGGTAGCAAGGAGACAGGGACCCTTAGATTTTTTTTTTCCTTTTTTAATATGGATAATAAAGCTACCTTTTTACTTGGGGAGGTAGCATCATTCTCCAGGAGGGTCCCTGCTGCAGTGTCACTTGGCATCACTCTTGGCACTCCTCTGTCTGAGAAGTGCCTGGGCAGTGACCTTTAAGTTTCTGAAAGCCTGGAGCTATGTTGTTTCAGGGCACTAATTGGATGAATTAACCCTGGTGGGGTTTTGGTAACCATTACTTTCTGTGATTTTGTGACCTTTGATAAGGTAGCTATTGCTTTCTCTTCCCAGCCTCAGAGAAGGGAGACAAAATTTAGAGAACAAAGAGGTAAATTCTTGCCTTTTGAACTTTTCTACAAGACGAAAGCCTGTAGTTCTCAGGACTGGGGAGAGACCTCAGGAAAGGAAGGGAGATTAGTTTCTGGTGGGTCCTTCAGAAGAGACTCCAGCCTCCCAGTGCCCTGGGGGAAGGAGTGGCAAAACCAGAAACCCCAGGCGAGTGAGGGATCTGAGTTCCAGGGGATCTTTGCCTCTCCTCACCCAGTGGATCTGGTTCCGGAAATGGCTGCGCTGCGGAAGTCTGGCCCAAGATTGCTTTGCAAAAGGTCTCTTAATACAGGAATGGGTTTAATTTTTATGGAGCTTGAGGCTTAAACAATTCGAGACCCTCTTTAGAAAACAGAATTTGAAATTAGGTATAGTTGAGGTTTCTTTTGGAAGTGATGAAATATTCTGGAATTGGATAGTGGTGATGGTTGCAGAACTGAGACAGGAAGTGGGCAGGGCACAACCTTTGAAAGAATGACATAGCTGTTGAGGACACGACATAAGCTGGTTAGAACCAACTAGGTCCAATATGGTGGACGAGTAGACTTCCACTAGACCTTGAGCCTCATTATATGCTCACTGTAATACATTAGCATATGCAAAATGACACACCTACAGGCACCATGACAATTCTGAGGCCAACCATAAAAGGCCAAAAAGTGGGCGGTGGCCCAATTCCTGGAAATCTCTGCCCCTTCCCCAGAAGAGTTGCAATAATCCTCCCACTCATTAGCCTATGAAATTACCCAGCCCATAAAAACTAACCACGCCATATCTCGGGGCCTCTTGCCTTCTGAGATGGCCCACACTCTGTCTATGGAGTCTGTATCTCCCTGAATAAACCTTTTTTCACTTTACTACGGCTCGCTCTTGCTTTCCTGTGCAAAGCCAAGAACCCACACTTGGCGGCTGTCCCAGGGATTCACCTGAGACCTGGGACGTGACCATCCTCTTGTGCCCCACTTTTTTCCTACAACAGAACTCTGCAAATATACTAAAACGCCATCGAACTGTACCCTTTAAGAGGGTGGTTTCATGGTATGTGAATTAGATCCCAATTTAAAAAATACATTGTTGAAAACTATCCGGCACAAGGTTCTAGAGCAGCGGTCCCCAACCTTTTTGGCACCAGGGACCCGTTTTGTGGAAGACAATTTTTCCATGGATGGGGGCAGGGGGAGGCTCAGGCGGTAATGTGAGCGATGGGGAGCGATGGGGGAGTGGCCGATGAAGCTTCCCTCGCTCGCCCGCCGCTCACCTCCTGCTGTGTGGCCCAGTACCGGTCTGCAGCCCCGGGGTTGGGGACCTCTGTTCTAGACGGCCTGAAGCAAAGCTGTTTTTGCCTTAGTCTCTCTGATCCCAGCCAGAGCAGTCCTGCTAGGAGCTGTGGTCCTGGAGAGGTGGCCCCTTGAGGACTAGGTCCTCCCTTCTCCTTGGCCGTCCTCCCATACCCGGGCCTGAGTGTGCCTCCAGGAAATTCCTTGCAATCCCAAAGGAAGAGTGGGAACTAATGGTGACAAAGCTTCAGCTCTGTGGGATGGCACTAGGAAAATAATGCAGTCTCATTTCTTGTACTCCTGACTCTTGTAGTCGGGAACTGAGACCTGAACCGGCTGTGTGTGTACAAGCCCTGGTGTACAGGAGCTCAGTGACTAGGCTTCCCTTGGACACCGCAGGTGATGGGGGAGCTGGGCGGGCTTATAAACTATGCCTTCTGTGCTGGGGAGGGCTGTCCAGAGGGGACCTCGATTCTATCCTCGGTGCGGTTTTGGATGGAGAAAATGTCTGCAATCTGGGCAAACAGATGAGGCTCTTTGGAGGCCAGGGATATGCCACTGTCGTATTTATAATCAAATCCTTGTTTATCTTGAATCAGCCCCGGCGCTCTGCATAACTTCTGTTCCTCACATTTTGAAGATTCGGGCCCAAAGGGCCCAAAACCCATTTCAGGGAATAAGGAGAAAGCTCATGTTTGAAAATGAACCAGCAAAATAAATCATTGTGTTTCTGACATGATGTCCATTGAATACTTTTCAATTCTGAGCTTTGGCAGCAGCGTTTTTAAAAAGCACACACACACAAAACCTATCACATAATTCTTTCTGAAAGGCTCATTCAGCAGGCCTACCCTTCTTGGTTCCCAGCCCCACTCTTTCCCTTTTCTTCTCTTTCTTTTTTTTCTTTTAAACCAGCCCTTCTGGTGAGAGGGCAAGTGTACATACAGTCTTCCTTTGTGTTTGTAAAACAGAGCCATATCAGTTGAGCTGTAATGATAACGTTTGTAGTTATGCAAGCAGAGATAACAGTAATCAGATCTCACGCGCTCAGCGAAAACCGATGGCCAAAATCTAGCAACTGGCTGGCTCAAGGTTGGGGGGTTACGCTGAAAGGTGAGCGGAACGTGTTTGTGTGTTTTTGTTTTATCAAAGCACCCAGCACTTTTCTCTGCCAGAGGATCTCCTGGTTATAAAGTCAGAAGTTGTCCAGTTAAGGGGACCCTACATTAAACCGAGATCTGAAGCTCCCCTCTGTGCTCAGACTCTCTTGGCTATTTTTCCTTGCATCAAATGATCTAGGGCTTCCTTGGCTTTCCAGCAGGTAATCTGACCTCTCTCTACTGGAAGGAGCGAAGGCTAATGTACTCACTCATGCAGAGGCCAGTTAGATGACGGCATCAGTTTGCAAAATGCTATGTGGATTTTTTAAAAGAAAGGTGTTGTTCTGGAGTTGCCCTCCTTCTCTCCAAATCTGATTTCCCTGAGGGGGTTTCTGTTGCACTGTTACCCAAACAACATGAAAATATATTGATACCTGGGAATTTAGACAGTGGCAAGGATGGGAAATTGCAACTGTATGACAAGGCCGAAAACAGAGCCCAGGCATATGTGGGACTCGATGTAATCGAGGCTAGGGTCCTCAAAATGTGATGGATGTTTAGAGATCACCAAGTTAACTCCTTATTAGATGCCGGGCGTCTGAGTTTCTCTGCTGGTTGGTTCCTCCGCTTTCACGTTGGGGCTGTAGTTCAGTGATTTTGGGGGCAAGGAAGTAGTGTTGAGTTCTCCAGGTGTAGCCAATAGTGGTTTCACATAGACCAAATGCCTCATTATGGGCAGTTGTCAGGAGACACATTCCGATTCTTATCTGTCTTGAGAGGAAACTTGGATCCACGGTGACCATAATTTTCAGCAAAATGGAGACCAAACTATTTTTCTCTTCTATTAAGAAGTGTTCGTGATTATGTTTAAAATAAAGTACATCTTTTTCTACTTCTCTTCTGGGTACCTGAAGAGCTGTCCCACTTTATCCCCCCTTTCTATTCATTTCTACCCAAAAAAGATACCGGGAATAGGAATGCAGAGTATAGGAGCTGTGGAAAGCAGCAACATAAACCAGGAAGTGCTAGAGGGGAGGGGGTGGGAGGGTGGAGAATAGTATAAAGAAATACATTTTGTTGTATTTTTTAAAGATACACCTTCTTCCCTGTCTCCAGACGTGTGTGAACTAAAAATTGTACTTTAAATGCTGTACAGAGGTTGGCATTTTAAAACCAAATACTATTGGCCTGCGGGTTACTGAGCAACCTGTGCAAACTGTTCCAAGAGGACAAAATGAAGCACCCAGGGCTCTGTCTGGTGTTCTGGGCTGGCAAGACAGACTCCCTATGTGCTGGCTCTAGTTAGAAGTTCAGCTCTCCTGGCTTTCTTTGCCTGAGCACACATTTTAATTTCACCGTGTCAGTTCTCATTATCTGTCTACATGGAATTCCCTTTTTGGTTTTCAGAAATAATTAAGTAAAAAGCCCTTTCACTCACTGCATTTTTGGCATTGATAAAGACATTTGAGGCATTTCAGACAAGGCGGGGGCCAGCATCAGAGCAGTCTTTGAAGATGTTCTTTAAAGACAGTTCTGACAAACAGTGGCAAACAGACCAATTAACCCCAGAATCGAAGTCCTGGTCGCTTTAAACTCCCTTCAAAAGAAATTAGCCCTAATGTTAATAAAGTGGGTGTTAGACCATTTCAGAATAGCAACTTCCACGGGCTGAGTCCGTTGGAATTATTACATTGTTTTGCCAAAAGAGGAGCCTTGTGCTGGTGTGAATTTTTGTTATGGTTGCTGTTTGAAAGTTAGAAAAAAATGTCCAAACTACAGTTGGAGCAAAAATTCCAAGTGGAATAGTGCACGTTTCTTAAAAAAAAAAACAAAAAAGACTAGTTTTGAAAAGGGAAAAGGACCCAGAAAAGGTAGTAAAGGAAGTGCCCAGAAGTGTATCCTCTAACGCTGGGATTTGTGGTTTGAATCAGGATTGCGTTCAGGGCTCCGGCTCCCAGGTGCTAAGCCCCACTAATGCTTCTGCACTCACCGAGGAAGGCTTGTAGCTCAGCTGTTGATTCCTCATTGAGTTTTCGGATCACAGGGAGACAGACCCAGAGCTTCAGGCTCTGCAGGTGGTGCTCGTGAATTGCCGAGGCCCGGGGTATACATTTGCGTTGCCTTGATGCTTTCTCATAAGAGAAAAAGGAGGTTCCTTGCTGGGGGGGGGGATTGTTTTCATACGCTGGGACCGTACAAGTCGATTTTGTATCGTTTTGGTTAAGAGTCCATTTTGGTGCTTGAGTCTCACCCCTGGTTTATTTCTTAGAACAGAGAAATAGACCTTTTGATCAATGTATTCTCTGTGAAAAGATAATATTTTTAGTGTTTGCCCTGCCAGCATAACTGGTTGACAACAAAGGGTAAGAAGAAAAGAAAATGGCCTCCCCAACGCCTGGGTGGCTGACGGGAGTGGACAAGGGAGCAGTTTCCTGGGAGCGCGTGGCTCTGAGCGCTGACATGGATCTCAGACATGGGAGGAGAGGTGTGTCTGGGAGAACACGACAAACTCCTCTTCAGATGCGGGGTGGAAGCGGCCGAGGCCTGGTTTCTGAAATGGAATCAGAACTTGAAATCTGAAGAACTGCATTGATAACCTATGTCTGTTCTTGCTGGTCTCTCTCCCCACCAAACCCAGCTGTTTCCAGAGAGGAAACTGAGGCTGGGAGGAGAAGTCACATGACCACCGGGGCTGAGCCCCAGATCTCTGCCTTAAGTAGCCCGAATTCTTCCTGCTGCACCTGAGGTTCAGTCTGCTTAGGACTCAGGAGTGATTTGAGCTTGGCCATGGGAAGGCCGGGCTGCTGTATTTGTGACGGGTGCTTTTTGCTCACCCCGTGCTCTTGGATGGGCTCCGGGTTAAGTAGGGCTGGGATCCCTCCTGGCCAGGGTCCCCGAGTTCGGGTTGAGACTCCTCCCACTGTGGCCGAGGCCAGGGCAGACCTCAGAGGCCAGCTCCCTGCTCACTGCCCCCAGCTCCCATTCTAGCTACACTTTCTCAGGCTCTGCCTTATCTCTCCCAGATAATGCGCTCCACTCCCCGCCATCCACATTCTTTGACACCCAGTAAGTATGAAGCTTGACTTGGTAGGAAAAAGAACGCTCAGTGCTAAGCCTTGACTCTCTTTGTTGCTTTCAAAGGCTCTTATGTCATTTCTCTCTGTTACTGTAGGAAAAATAAAATTCCCAGCTGTGGTTCACGTGGGAGAGCTGGAACATTCAGCTTCCTTTCAGGCTCGTTACCCTTTGCCTAGCCTGTGGGTGATGCCCCAGTTCTCCGGATAGTGGTTCATCAACTCAAGTGTACAAAGGGTGAATTCCTCTATTTAGCTAAATTCTCCACTTGATGCCAATTTTGAACCTCAGGGTGGCAGAAATCGAATCTCCATCGATTCAAGAAAACTTTCCTCTTTTCCTAGGGTTGGTGCCTAGGGGCTTATGAGGCACCAAGGTCATGAGGTTGTGGAGGCCAGGCCCCTACTAGCCTTCTTTCATGCTGGAGTCTGCGAAATGGCCGTTGTCACCAGTGTTCACTGCTGCTGGGTCATCCTCATTCGTCTCCCTGAGACACCCCCAGGTCTGATGTTCTCCGTGGCACTTCTGGGCACTGTGGAGACGTCTGCTCCTCTCACACCATACTCGGGCAAGAGAAGCTTTCTGAGGGCCAAGACAGGTGTATTCATGTTTTGGCTGGAGTTTTGCTACATTCTTGGTGGCTCCATCAGGATCTGTGGCATCGGTTACTCCGCTTCAGGTTTCCAAAAATCATTCTTGGATTTTCTCATCTTCCTGCCGCACTCAGATCTTGGGGCGCAGGTGGGGGATTTGGGCTCCCTCTTAGAAACCCACTGTTATCTAAGTTACCTTCCCTTCAGACTCTCCCTTTCTCTCAACTTGAGAATCTTTATCCAGTATGAAAGGCAGGACTCGAATTGCTGTCACACAAACGCCCTGCTTCAGCCTGGTCCTCCCAGACCTGGGCTTTTTTTTGTTTGGCTTGTGGGATCTTAGTTCTGGACCAAGGACTGAACCTGGGCCCTCGGCAGTGAAAGCACTGAGACCTCACCACTAGACCACCAGGGAATTTCCAGACCTGAGCTTTTGAGGTTTCTTTTCCCTTTCCTTTCCAAGTAAAAAAATTGTACACACACACACACACACACACACACACACAGATTTACCGAGGCATAATTTACATCATAGAAGACAAACATTTTAAGTATACAGTTGGATGAGCGTTTGTCGATTTATGTAGTTCTGCGACCATCACCACAATCCAGGTTTAGAACACTTCCATCACCCCCAAAAGTTTCCTTGTGCCCATTCCCAGTCAAACCCCACTCACCCATGGCCCCAGGGAATCATTGATCTACTTTCTGTTTTTACAGTTTTGCCTTGTCCAGAAATTCCATATAAGTGGAATCATACACTGTGTAGTTTTTGGTTTCTAGCTTCTTTTTCTTCTGCTGTATAGTTTTTAAAGCTTCCTGGATAATTATGATTCAGGTGGTCTGAAGATGAGGGCTGGGGAACATGAGTTCTCCTTTAAGAAGTGTAGTCATGAATGGAGGCTGCAAGTATGGTGGTGGCTTGGCAGGGACAAGGGGAGGAGGGAAGGGCTTGTTTGTTTTAAGATATAAGAGACTTGAGAAGCTTAAATGCTGCAAGAAGAGTCATTAGCGGAAGAGAAGTTGAGGATGCAGAGCAGGTGCAGGGTGAGGAGAGCTGAGCTGAGAGCGTGGGGAAGAGGCTGGAACGTAGCACTTAGATAGGAGGAGGGAAGATGGAAGGACAGGCAGGTGGGCATTGAGGACATCCTCCTCTTACTATGGCTTCTTGTTTCTCTGTCATCTGCTGAGAGTAAGGAGGGTGAAGAGTAAGTGAGAAATTTGAGTAGAATGCAAGTTTGAAATAATTGTTGTGGGGAAGGGAAGGCTGAACCGATCAAGGAGACACAGTTGGATGGCCAGGCAGAATGAAAGGCCCAGGCGGTGCTGGTGAGCATGACTTCATGATGGCAGCCTTCTGTTCGGACATCCCATTGTCTCCAACAAGGCTTGGTCTTCTGGTTGCATGTGGGAAGAAGTCAGCCTTGAGAGGATTTGGTGTTTAAGTTTCACCTGGTGACAGAGATGGAAGGATGGGCAGGGAATTTAGGGTTTTGGTAGGGGAAAGTTTGAATCAGTCATTGAACCCAAGCTGAATATGGAGGGACATAAAGGGATGAAGAAAGGTTGGGGGGGAGTCGATAAATGGGCAAGTAAGTGTGGTACTGGGAATTACTGAAAGAGCAAGCTAAAGGGAAAGGAAGCCAGGATCTCAGAGAGGAATGTCTGACTTTGTGGTTTCAGAGGTGGAGCATTCTGTAGAGAAGACCACCAGGTGGCCGAATGGGAGCGGAGAATAAAGTTGATGGGCGTAAGAGGTCAAGGATTTGAGAAGGCAGGTGTAGGAGGGCTGTTCCCATGCTCTCCTGTGAAGCTTCTTCCAGGGTAAGAGTGGGGTTGGGCTGGAGTGGGAGAGTGATGGAATGACCACGTGGGCTGTGGGACGTCATGGTGGGAACAGGCAAGAGGGGTGAAAGAAACCCACTTACCTAAGGATGGTGGTCTGGAAACCTCTAGTGGGTTAAGGAGGGCTCCAAGAAAGCTATACTGGGTGTGGAAGCTGCGCAGAACTCCTTTGAGATGAGGCCGTAGGGAGCAATGGTCTCAGTGGAGAACAGGTTTCCAATGGGGCCAGTAGATCAGAGCTGGGGATGGGTAGGAACACACTGTCACCTCCTTCCCACCTGTTCACACATAACAGGATGAAGAGCAAAAGCCAATCCCAAGTGCAAATTACCCTCACAAGTTTCTGTAAAATCAGCAGCTCATCCCTGTTTGAAATAGCTCGGGGAACTGCCTGATTCCCCAGCCGCAGTAAGGAAAGGAATTAAAATTGTTGGTGATGCTTTTCTGTTCAAATCTGCATTCCGCTATTTAAGCTTCTTTTGTTGCCCTGAACATCTGCTGTGTGCGCTGCTGCGTGAAGGCCTGTTTGGATAGGAATGAATGATGTGCCTTCAACCAGGCAAGATGGGCTTTCCACTGTCTCTGTCTGTACAGGGTATTGGCTGTGGTGACTTGTTCTGGTGAATAATATAAAATCGCCATTGGAAATTCTTCTTCATGAGAAGACCAAAAAAAAAAAAAATTATTTTATGGAAGATAAATGCTCCATTTCATCCAACTACATGATTTTTATTTCTGAAAGCTGAGTGCTATTTAACTCTTCTGTTTGCTCCTCTGGGGTCAAAGAGCCTTAATCTTTTAAGTGTATTTCATAACCTTCCAACATCTGAAACCACCATGTTGCCTGCCACTTCTGGGCAGAGGAGGAATAGCCATTTCGATTGTGCAGGCCTGTCCACCACTGTTATCCATTGAGTCCGTGCCCTGAAGTGACTTTGCAATGGGTGGTGAGAATCTACTGTTCCTCCCCTGGCTCTAGTTCCTGCTCACCTCTCCGAAGGGAGCATCTCACTGTGCTGAGTGAGATGACAAGGCTTAGAGGTAGGGAGCTGTTTTTGACTCTATGTGATTTTTTACCTTTGCTCTGACCTTGAAACCCAAATCCATTGCATTTTTCTGAGGTCAGGATTGCATTGAGTTCCTTGGTGTTGTCTTATAGAGATACACAAATGAGGCCGTGGTAATGCACGTCAAATACATGAAAGAATGTAGGATCTTTCTTTGAGTCTCCACTTTGGACATTTATAGGATTCTCTGCGTGGTGTCTCCCCCTTCCTTATTATCTGGGGACATCTTGTCCCCTGAATTCACATGGCTCTTGCAGGGACTAACATGTTCTAGTATGACCTGCCCTGCTGGCCACTGTCAGTGGGTATTAGGTAGACCCTGACCCAAGCTGGGCCAATCAGTCCCTTACTTTTGGATGTGAGAATGGAGGAGGGTGACCAACTTGTCCCAGTTTGCCCAGAACTTTCCCAGTTTTAGCCCTAAATTTCCATGTCCTGGGAAACCCTTCAGTCCCCAGCAAAGCAAGGCAATTGGCTGCCCTGGGCCAGAGAGAGCATTAAAGCCAGTTCCTCTGTGTGATTGAAGCTCTAAGCCAGTCTGGAGCAGGAAAAATGTGCTGATGGGGAAACTCTGGCAGAGAAGGGAGATGGAGAGAGAGATACCCACTTCATCTCTGCATTTCCCGTGCTCCCCGCATGAACCCTCCTCAAAGCCCACCAGCCACTGTATTGCACTTTTTGCTGACGTATATTAAATGGAGCTTCATCACCTCAGCCACAAGCAGCCTGCTGGCTGGAGTGCTCTGTCTACAGCTGTGCTAGGTCCTGCCTTCTCATTTAATCTGAGAACAACCTGTGGGCCAGGCAGGACTGTGAACTTTTACAAATAAAGAAACGAAGGCGCAAAGATTTTAAGAGACTGAAGGTCAATGTCACCAAAGTAGGAAGATACAGAACTGGGAGTGACATCTAGGCCCAGAGTCTCCAAGTTTAGGGTCCTATTGTCACCCTGCTGCTGCCTCTGTAGCTGATATCTGAACCTGGCAATACTGGCAAGGTATTGGTCAGTCTGACATCTCATTTGAATGTTAGCAAGTCTGGAAAGGGTCAGTAGACCAGCGGACGCTCACTTTTTTTTTTTTTTTTTCCGACTGTGCATGGCTTGTGGGATCTTAGTTCTCCAACCAGGGATTGAACCTGGGCCCTCGGCAGTGAAAGCATGGCATCCTAACCACTGGACCACCAGGAAATTCCCTATGCTTACTTCTTAAAGTCCAGCTTCCCACTTTGGATGGGGGACATCTTTAGTGTTTTGCCTTGTTTTCCCCCAAAGTATTAAACGGCTTACAGAATTTTTGAGAAGGTTGAAGAAACAGACTCTAGGTTGACTATTCGAGAACAAGCCCCAAATTGGCAGCGCAGAACTGACTGCCAAGATGATATGGGCCCTTCTGTGAAAAGGAAGCCCTTGGCTCCTGCAATCCGGAAGCTGCCCTAAGCAGGAGGCCACCACTGCTTCCACCAGCCCCAGAACCAGGCCGCGTCTGCTATGATGTACATCAGCGAAGCGGATGCCTCATACTGTGCTTCCTGACGCCTGTGAAGCTGGAGCTCTGAGCACTGCTCAGGGAAGCCAGATGGCTCCAAGGCCAAGCTTACCAGTAGGGAGAGTCAACAAAGTGTGAGTTCCATCTACTTCTATCTTCCTAATCATACATGCTTGCATCTGATTGGCTGAGACTAAATCTGGCATCCTAGTTGCAGGGGAGTCTGGGAAATGTAGTTTTTAGCTTTCTGGCCTCTGCAACTCAAGTAGGCAACTAAGAAAGAGGACAGAATGGGTGTTGGGTACCAATGGATATTGGGGATTTATATACCACACTAGGGTTTCCCCATAGGCAGGGCTCTCTGCAGGATGCTGAATGGAGCTTCTGGGTAGAACCGCTGATGCTCTCCGTGAAATTGATTGCTGGGTGCTCAGATGAGGAACAGGGTGTGCACACGCTGGATGGCAAACTCCCCGGTCCTCCACAGCGTCAGCACTGTGAGCGTGACAGCTGTGCAACACACCCTCTGGGAAATACCTTTCTCTGCATTTTATGTGCTAGGTGGAGTGGGCAATGTGGTGGGGCATGAGGGACTCTGGACAGAGGTTCTGGTCGCCCTTTGCTAGTGACAAGGTGTGATATTGAGCATATGTCCTCTTTTGTAAATGAAGGGACTGGCCGAGGCCTCCTCTTACACTGAGCAACCTCTGAATTTACAAGAAACAGACTCACATGTGGTCACTTCATTCCAGAGCAACAATGGAGAAAGAACATATTTCTTTTCAATATCAACGTTGTCAAAACCACAATATCTGGGTCTGCATGGTTTCTGGTAAAACAGAGGCTGTTAAAACTATGTCAGCACAAATGTGGACATAAATAGATAATAAATCTTGGTAGGTATATAGGACTGCTATATTTGGATTCAAACCTGTTAACCCTCACAAGATAAAGTTCAGTTTGATGGCTCAGCTTCCCAAACTGGGCAAAGGTTCAGAAATGGAAGGTTTGTGGATTTCATTGCTAAGAAAACAGAGAGGAGAAGTAGCAATCTGGAGTGTCAACATTGTTGCTGAATTTCACTGTTGGAACCCAGGCCAAAATCCTGCCCGTAGTCTTTGGCTTGGTGGAGGTCAGGCGTAAATTCCTGGATTCTATTAACCTGACATTTCAAGGGACTAGAGCCACTTTAAAAAGCTGAAGATGCATACAAAGATCAATGTGTAAGGGCCAACGTTTAGATTCTGTTTAAGAGCTCCTAGCAGCCGAGGTGACCTTCCTAAGTATAGGCAAGCCCTCGTTGAAGAAAGCCCAGATTTACAAATGTTTGATCAGGGGGTTTATACGAGAGTATTTACATGGAAAAATCCCAAGTATCACAGTAGTCAGCTTTTTTCTGCATTTTACACGAATAAGTCTTTCCTGGCTCTTCAGAAATCCATCCTTTATGGGGCACGAAGTCCCCCAGACCAGGCAAAGCTCTTCCCTAGGAATGTACGTTTTCTTGGTTGCTAATGGTATTCACTGTTTTATTTTGTTGTTGTTCCTGAGAGCACCTGGGAATGAAGTCAAAATAGGAAAACTTTAGAGGAGAGGGCTCCCCCCACAGCCCACCCTTAGCCAACAGTGCATTCAGCTCGCCTCCTGGACGCTGATGCTCTGTGGCTCAGTTCCTCCCCACTCCCGTTCCATCCCTTTTTTTTTTTTTTTTTCCTTTCTTTCTTAAGGAATCTGTGTTGTGTTTCCTGAAAAGACTTCCCCAGTGCTTCAGCATCTCGGACACTTAACTAGCTTTGAAGCTATCCAGCTTAGCTTAGCTTCTGAGTCTGATCAGTTCCTAATTATTGATCCATCACTTGACTGAAACCCCTCTCTTTCCCCTCTACCCCCATCCACACCCACTCATGGAAATGGATAGGTCTTGGCTGGACCAGGGGTGGGGGGACCTGGACCAGTGTGAGCAGCTTCTCATCCAGAGCAGTGAGGATGCCCACAGGAACCAGTGGAGACGGGACAGAGCAGGAACCTGCAAGTCCTGTAGGTCTCCAAAGCAGAGGAGCCACTGGCGGATGCTGAAGCCGGGAGACTAGACCAGAAGAGAACAACCTCAAGGGCAGGCCCTGGGGGGCTTGGCTAGAGCAGGACTGCTCCTTCATGCTAACCAGAGCGAGTGGGGAATGCTCAGCTTGGTATATAGGCCAGGATGAAATAACAGCATCTACTGTGATCTCAGCAGAGTGTATGTGTGTAGGGACCTATGTGCAACGTGAAGCTTAAGACACGGTCCTTAGTGATGGTTTCTAATCCATTTAGAAACATGTCACAAACCCATATAATGCAGCCAGCCATGTATTACATGCTAAATTAAGGCGGACAGAGAGCTATACAAGTAACGAAGGTGCCCCATTCTAACTGTGCACCTGCTCCCTTAACTTGGCTGTGTGGGCCTCAGTTTGCTCTTCTGCAATGTGGAGGGATGGAACTAAATAATTTAAGGAAAAAAAAAATTAGAGAAAAAGATAATGTAGATCCAGGAATGCACACAGAACGTGTGAATTTCCACAAAGCAAACACTGGATCTTATGGCGTCAGTATCACCCAGGTCAAGTCTTAGAATAAAGCCTGCACCCAGCGGCCACTTTTGATCATCCCCTCTTTACTTCTCCCCTTTTTTCTCCAGATGCACCTGCTACAGTCTTCATAGTTTTGAACTCCCTTTCAGCTCTAGATACCACCACCATGGACAGAAGGTCTCCCCAGCTCTGGCCAAAACTGTTGAAAACTAGAACTCTGTGTATCTAAGTTCTTTTAAATAGTTTTGCCATAGTGAGTATTTAGGGCCTGGATTGTTCTTTTGGCCATCAGGACTCTAATTTTTTTTTTAACAGCTGAGGATGATCAACCAAGTTGCTATATCTGCTCTTTCTCCTGTGTGCTTGGTACCGTGGTTCTGAGGTTGTGCTGTGGGTCAGAAAATTCCTGCTTTCATCCCAAAGCCCAGGACCGAGTACAGAGCTATTTTTTTCTGGTGGTTCAGAAATGAGCTGGGTGGGTACATCATGGTGCTAAGCTGTTCCTCGGGGCTGCCAAATTGTGACTTGGCTTGTGTACTTACGCCCGTAAAAGGTTGTTTCAAGCACAGAAAGAGGGCAAGCATCGTGATTAAACACACACGCACACACATACACATGCACACCAGAAAGCATGACCACCAGCACAATATCTACACTACGCACCCATTCAAACGATGTTTGCAAAAGGAAATGATTTGAAAGTTCTTTGAATGGAAAAAATGGGGCTGGATAGTGTTCAGAGACAAATGAGTACATGAGGTTTTACTGAAAAGCTGGTTTCCAGCAAGGCTTAGGATAATTTTGCTGTGGCTTTCGCCGTATTAGAGGTTTCTACCCTCTTTCAGTTGGTGACGCAGTTGGGACTTCTGATGATTCACGGGGGAGTGAGTGACCTTCTGTCTGTCTGCATCCGCCCATCAGCTCAGCCCCGTCGGATCACGCCTGCCCACGTGCTCCCTGCCTCAGCTCCTGAGCACATCGGTGCACAGTCACACACATCTCCACACCTACGCGTGTGCACGCACGTGCCCCGCCTCTCCACTTCGGCTCCCGCTACCTCTGCCCACACCCATCAGAAGCGAGGTCAAGGCTGGCCTGACCCTCAACCTGCTGGTCGGGATAATGTCAAAGAAGCCAGTCCTAGGGGTTCTCTTCTGACCCCAAAGCATGGCGAAACGTGGCCTCTGATGAGCTGAAGTGCACACTCCATGCCCTGCCTGCTGGGATTTAAATAATTCTCACCACATGGAGTCTTTCACAGGGGTGGGTCACAGGTGGAGCTGGAGAAGGTTGTTACTTACGTTGCGTGATTTGAGGAGTGGCGAGGGCTCCATCGCCTCCATCTATCCCCTTTTCTCCATCCCACCAGCCTGTCACAGTGACCAAAGTCCACCAGCTTATCTCCACTCCTATGGGCTGTGAAAGATTTTTTTTTTTTTTTTTTTTTTTTTTGCGGTATGCGGGCCTCTCACTTCCGTGGCCTCTCCGGTTGCGGAGCACAGGCTCCGGACGCGCAGGCGCAGCGGCCATGGCTCACGGGCCCAGCCGCTCCGCGGCACGTGGGATCTTCCCGGACCGGGGCACGAACCCGCGTCCCCTGCATGGGCAGGCGGACTCTCAACCACTGCGCCACCCGGGAAGCCCTGTGAAAGATTTTTGGTCATCAGGAGTTTCTCATTGAGAGGCAGGTGCTCAAGCCGTTATAAGCTGACACCTAGTAGCTATCAGAGAGCACAAGTGAGGGGCTGTGGAGAGGAGCTGCTGGGGGCTGAGGACAACTTTGCTTCCTAGCAGCCAGGTGGATTGCTGAAGTTCATTGCGACAGGCAGAAGGGGATGTCCAGCTTCCAGGTAAGCCCTGGTTACAGGGGGAACCGGTCTACCAACTGGGGTGGTGGGACCGAGGCTTTCTGGAAGGCGTGTTCAAGGTGCTAATGACAATCAGCTTGGTGCTCATGGGGGTGGCTTCCTGTCTGTTTACTACTTGGTGCTTTTCTTTCTCTGCGACGAGGAAGAAGGCACATTGTCCTGGCACAGTCCCAGGGATAGACCACGACCTTTAGGGACACAGCAAAGCTTGTTCAGTGTCCCTGATTTGCACAAATCAGTGGCACTGCTTTGCAGAGGGTGCCTCCCTGACACCCAAAAGGCGCTGCAGAGTCGGGGACTCCATCAAGCAGGGTAACCCCCCGGTGGGCCCGAGGCAAGCCCGTCCAACAACTTGAGGATTATTAATAGAAGGAAAGCAAAGTAGTTCTTGAATGGGAGTCCATGCAAGACTGCAAATGAAAATATAGAGTGAAACTTGATCAGACCTGGCGCTCCTCTCCCAGGCTTCCTCGGGGCGGAGGAGATTGCTATAGACTGGAAAATGTGATTTCAAGAGGGCCTGGAGAGAGACAGCAATAAAGACCAGTTTGTTTTATTGAACATTTTGAGGGGAAAGGCTTAGGAAATGCCTTAATGGATGAAATGAGAGATGGTTCTAGAGGACAGAGCTTGATAAAAGGAAGGCGGTCGGAGCGCTCAACAGGAGAGGTCACGCTTCTTTAATTTGGTGGAATTCACGAAGGTTTTACTGTAACTGCAGCACAGCAGAAACCAGGGGCTGTTTGAGCTTCTCTTTATCGGTGCTGATGAAGCAAAGATGAAAAAGAGCTGTGGCTAGTTGTCAAATAAACAGTGGTGTGCTGGTAAATGTTTAACCAGTGGCTCTGGGGGAGGGGCAGAGGCAAGTTCTGGTCTGTAGTGTTTGCTGATTTCCTTGGTGTAAATACTCACACTGTATTCAAGCTTCCCATGTGATGTCACTGAGCACGGATTTGGGAAGAGATGCGCAGAATGGGTTCTCATGAGCCTTTATAAGCCAGCTCCAGCCCAGCTCTGCTTAAACAACCCAGGCAGTCATTTCTGTGGCTTTGATGTGGGGTGAAAGGGGAGGGAGGGCGGCTGATCTGGTTGTCCTTCCTCGGATGAGAGTTGACAGCTTGCTTCAGGATGGCAGGCCAAGCTGTTTTAGGTGGCACGAGACTAGGGCCAGGGAGGAGAGCCAGATACAGGCCACTCTCTCCCGAAGCTGTGATTTAAAATTCTAATGTTTTCAAAATGATTCCTGAGGCATCGGAAATGTTTCAGGGAAATTCCAGTAAGCCCAAAGGATTCTGAACAACACACAATACGAATGGCAAAAGAATATTGGGTCTTTAGGGGAAAGTGCCCATTATTTGAAATGGACTCTTTTTTAATGAGGTGTGTGCTGACCCCGGGTAACAGGATCAACAGGGGTCACGGGGTCATCCCTCTTGTAGCGGGTGAAGATTGCTTAGAAAGGAATGGCTGTTTCTTCCCTTGGAGCTCCTTATCCTTGCTCCATATGTCTTGCTTTTTTTTTTTTAAAGACCAGACCTGAAATAAAATGTTCTGTCCTCTTACCCCGAAAAGTACAGTCATACTTGTCAGACCGAGAACGCTATGTTTGGTCCACGTATGAGGCACCTTTCCTTTGAGTGTAGGGTTTCAACTCTTTGGGCCTCAGAGTACCACGGAGCAGCCCTCTCCCCTCCCAGCAGCCATGGGAAAGGGGACGCCCTGGGTGGGTCCCTTGATCCTTCCATGAAGCAGCCCTGCATTTGGGGTGTTTGAGGCAGATTCTGATTGGACAAAGTTTTCTGTAGCTAATGAATAGATAAATGATCAAAACCCTCAAATACAAACACCCACACCTCCATTTCCCCACCCCCATAAAAATCTTGAAAGAACCATTAAAAAGGAAAATCTGCTGTTTAATAGCTTATTCCTGCTTGTTATTTTCCTCTAATATGTCCCATGCTTAGCGGACATTTACGTCTTTTAAATCTAAAGACTGGAAGGCTGGGAAGCCCCTTAGGCAGTTTATTCTGTGTATATTTATTTCTAAGTGCTGGAAAAATAGATAAGACCTGGTTTCAGGATACTCGTTATTTAATAAGGAATGTCATATCTGGAAGGAGTTGGAACTTATGCCAGGAGGCAGTGGGGAGGCATGGGCAGTTTTTCATCAGGGGCAGACGCAGAGCTGTGCTCTTGAAAAGAGAGACCATGATAAATGTACAGGTTTCAGGAGAGAGGTCACAGCAGTCCATGCAGGTGGAGATAGTGGGAAGGGAGGAGATAGAGGGTGAGTGGTCTCACCATCAAGAGAAACATAAATGTTAAGAGCAGCTATTTTGAGGGCAGGATGAGGAGTTCAACTGAATTGTCAAGCTTGAGGGGAGGTAGGAAGAAACTGATACATTCTCCATGGGTTTCTGCTGTTTCTGCACGTCTGGTGAGCAGAGGCTCTGAGGGCTTTTGTCCCAGACTCTCTTTTCAAGGATGTTTGTCTGGCGAACAGACTTGGAAGACAGAGATAATGTGTTCCTCTGGAGCAGAAGGTAAGTTTGTTTGCTGTCCAGTAAAATAACGTCTACCTCAAAGTTCGGGCAGAGTGGCTCGTAGACCATTACGAAAATGAAGCTCATACCGCCTGCCGCGCTGTGAGCAGTAACGTCCTCGGTCTCTGACCTGGGAGTCTTGCGTGTTCCTCCAACACTCATGAACCTGCGGCAGGCTCATGGGTTAGCCTGCAAGTAGGGCAAAAATCTCAGACCCTCCACAGTTCTGGACACATGGAAGTAGACGTTTAGGTCTAGGTAGACTTTTCATATCATTTATTTCAATTTTCTTGGATTAGAGATGAGGAAACTGCAGGCCAAGGTGACTTGTTCCAGGACACAGAGCAAGCTGGTGGCCAAGATAAAACTTTGTACCAGGTGCCCCCCAAGTCCTTCTCTAGAACCTTCTCTCCATCGCATGTTGTACTTGCCTTGACTGTAAGAGATCTTCTGTGGATGATAATGGCAGGAGCTCTATGGAGTACCCTGCTGCTCCAGCCAGGGGTGCTTCCCAGAGCTTTACAAGCACTTGCCATCTCATTTAAACTTCTTCTACCATTGTCTCCAGTTGAGAGATGAGGAAGCTGAGGCACGCAGTGGGTAGGTGCTGGATCTGCACCCAGCAGTCCGGTTCTAGCATCTGTGGCCTTTACCACCATCCTGTACGGCCTCAGGCTGGTCAGAGTGGAAAGCCACTTCCTGCAAGGGGGCATAGGTGAACTTTCAAAGTGTATATATATATATATATTTTTTTAATTAATTAATTTTTTATTTTTGGCTGTATTAGGTCTTCGTTCCTGTGCGAGGGCTTTCTCTAGTTGTGGCAAGCGGGGGCCACTCTTCATCGCAGTGCACGGACCTCTCACTATTGCAGCCTCTCTTGTTGCGGAGCACAGGCTCCGGACGCGCAGGCTCAGCGGCCATGGCTCACGGGCCCAGCCGCTCCGCGGCATGTGGGATCTTCCCAGACCGCGGCTCAAACCCGTGTCCCCTGCATTAGCAGGCAGATTCTCAACCACTGCGCCACCAGGGAAGCCCTCGAGGTGTATATTTTTATTGGATGGGTCATGAAAAGAGAGGAAGGCCTAAAATGTGTTTTGATCATGAGAGTCTTGATGATTCCATTGGGATTATTTTTATTTATAACTATACATTTCCTTTTCTTTTTTTTTGTGATAAGTCTAGTTACGATCTGTCACCATACAAAGATATTAATTATTAATTATATTCCCCACACTGTGGGGAATTTAATTGTTTTTCGTACTGTGACTCATTTATTTTGCAACTGAAAGTTTGTACATTTCATTTCTGATTTACTTATGAGTTGAGAAAACCTCACGTTCAATAAGATGACAAAGATATCATCTGTTGAGAGAGAGAAGGGAAGAGGAGAGGGTCAGGAGCACAAGCCAGCAGTGACAATTCCCTCGAGTGAGAAGGGACAGGGATTTGCTTTTGCCTTTTGTTTTCAGTAATACTCAACATGTCCTGGCCTCTTACTATGTGCCAGCGACTACGTGAAGCATTTTACATGTATTATCTCATAGGAACCCCCAGTGAGTCTGTGGAGTAGGTATTTTCATCACGTCCGTGTTACAGATGAGGAAATTGAAGGCCAGAGAGGTAAAGTCATTTAGCAGCTATGTGTTAGGACCCAGGATTAATTCCAGACAGTCTTCCTTCAGGCCCTGTACTCTCAGCACTAACTTGGCTGTGGGATCATGGAAGGCTCCGTGGAAGAGGTGGCATCTGAAGGCTAGGCAGGCTTCTGATGTGGGAGTGGGGATGGCACCCTGGTTAAAGGACACGATACCAGCAAAGGCACAGTTAGCTCTCTGGTTGATGTGGGTAGTGGGAGATGGAGTTGGAGAGACAGGATTGGATCAGATTGTGGAGAGTCTTGAATGAGAAACTAAGGGAGTCTGAGATGGCTTTCAAGGAGGAAGAGGAACAAATCATTAATGCTGCTGTTTCAGACATAGGAAATGGCAAGAAGAAGAGGGCTTTGGCTGGATTCTAGGATAGTAATGGGAGGATGGAAAAGAAGGGGCTGGCTTCCTGCTTCCTCTCTTCCTGTCCATGTGTTTCATGAAAATGGCTGTTTCATTACCTAGTAATTCTCCTTGTTTGTGGTCTTAACACAGTTCAAAATACTTCAGCCTAGACTATTAGACATGAATGTGTGGATTAGGTAGTTACTACCCACGCTCTAGGAGCAATCAATCGTTCCACTTGGGAAGAAACACCCAGAGGTGATCCGTATTTGAAACATTATTCCCAAGGGCGCTCTCTGCAGGTAGGTACTGCAGGCTTTAGCGATCTTTACGTACAAACCCAGGGGCTTTTGTTGATAGCATAACAGATGAGGGAAATTGCTTTCCATTGGTGAGTTATGTTTGAGACTGGCCTGCAGTATGAAACCAGCACTTCCCTGCTGTACAAGCAGGTAGAGGAATGTACCGGGGGTCCAACAAACGGTCTGCGCCCTTTGGAATGATGACCCAAGCTTGATTCTGAGCCAGCCCAGTCCAGCTAGTGCTTTGGAGGAGTCTCACTGTCCGCATCTAAGGACTGGCCTTGGACATTGACCTTGAATGACATTGACCTTTCATGCAAGTGCGATTGAAGCACCTGAAAAGACGGCTGAGACTTCCTCAAGTTTTCAGGAGAGCTGTGTGACTGTTTTTGTGCCACTTTGCTATGTTTATATCTGGGGCACAATCAGTCTGAAACTAACTTTCATTGTAACCTAGAAGGGAGGTTATGGGGAGGAGACCCTGGCCCCATTTACATCTAATTGTTGGAGACTACTGATATTCTCCCCAAAGAAGCTCATTATTGGGAATGACCAAATTGCCTGTGGGTTTGCAACTCTCCCGTATGAGGTAGTTATTATTAATACCTTCCTAGTCCAGGTGAGAAAACTGAGGCATGGAGAAGGGGACCAGCTTGCCCAAGGCCACGCAGCTAGGAAACATGAGCTCCGAGATTCAAAATGTCACCTTCACTTGTTCTGCTAAAGCAAAATATATGTCATTCCTTCCTCATCATGAAAATTTAATTTGTAGCAAGGAAGGAGTGGAGATTATATATGTGGAGTTTGCTATTTAAAATACATGACTGTCAAAGGTCTATATTTTTAGAATTCATTGCCAGGGGGCAGATGAAGTTGCCACAGGAGGGGCCCAGCCCTAGGGGATCCAAATATAGATTTTAACATTGGTGCCTTTCCCTCCGGCTTATTCTGATCTTATTTTAAGGGCAAAGAAGAATGCTGACCTTGGCTTGGGTAAAATTGGAATTTACCTGCCTGGTGTTTTTTCTTCTCATAAGTTAATGTTAGTCTTGGTTCTGTGAAGGTAGATTAATGAGTCATTGGTGGTAGATGCCTCCCAAGAGCTAATCTCCTTTTTTCCTTGATAAGCTTGGCCTAAGCCAGCCATGGAAATTCCATCCTCCTTTACTGGTGAGTGGTTTATGGGGAAACATGTAACCCAATCCTGGACAACCATGGGGGTTTTGTGAGTGATTTTGGGAAATATTTGCCTTCCTGATAAAAGGCAGAGAGCATTATGAGGAGAAAGCCCTTTTCTCCTGGCTTCTTCCTTCCTGCGTGGATGGGACACTGTCATGTGAGGATATGATGTCTGGTGCTGCAGCAGTCATCTTGTGACCATGAGGGGAGACTCACCAACATGTGAGGATGGCAGGCAGAGGAAGGACAGAAAGATCTGGGGTCTCTGGTGGCATTATTGAGTTGCCTAACCATCCCTGGGAAGGCTTACCTGCAGCCCAGTTGTTGTGGGAGACTAATAGTTTAAGCCACTCTCAGTTGGATGTTCTGTTACTTGTGGCTGGAAGCATTCATAACTGAATAATTGTTAATTAGTAAAGAACACATCAAGGGAACAGTGACTAATTCTCTGAAAGAATAGTCAGCGCCAATGTGCATGAAAGATATGTCCTGAGACCTTGATTAATCCCATATTCATAAATCAATGATAGGCCCATAAAAAGCAATAAAGCATTACTAAAAAATTGAAGGGAATTTTTGTCCTACTAAGGGATCTTTTGGTTGCAAATGGATGTGAAAAATCAACGAAAAGAATCTATTGGCCCAGTAAGTAAAAGATGGGAAATGTAAGCTTCAGATACGGCTTGGTCCAGGGCTCAGTGATGTTACTACGTCCTAGTCCCTCTCCATCACTCAGTTCTGCTCTTCTTAGAGTTGACTTCAGGCTCCAAGTGGCAGCAAAAATGCTGCCATCAGTTTCAGGTCCACAGACTCCATTATTCAAGCCCAGCACTAAAAGGGTAAGTTCCCTTAAAGGTCCCAGCAAGACCCATTGTTTCCATTGGCTCTAATTGGGCTGTGTGATCCCCGAGGAATGTGGTGCTTTGATTTAGGCCATAGTCACCTGCCCAGGCTTGGTGCGTGGGTAGAGTTAACCTCACCTGAAAGTGCATAGGCTGGGAGTGGGGAAAGACTGCATTTCCTGAAGGAATCGGGACTGTTGCCAGAAAGTGAATGGGAGGTGAATGGCAAAAACTGGAGTGGTCCACTCTGCCCCTTCAGATCCTTTAGAAAGTCTGTTTTCTGCTATTTCTTCAATATTCTCATTTTTTATACACATACACTGTTGAAAATTCCATTACAAACATTCCTTTTCAGTGTCATTTTTCTTGAAGTTTTTAATGTGATGAGCAGAAAACAGGCCACAGATATGAATGCAGAGAGGTCTGCTAAGACCCCTCGCCAGCCTGAAGGTGTACAAATTAAAATTCACACCTTGGAAAGTTACAGATTAGTGCAGGGCACACAGCTTCTGGTTTTGCTCTCAAGTTGTTAGACGGGTAAGTTTGTAAAGTGACAAAGAACGGCAGTGATGAACATTCTACTGTGGGTGACAAAAAACTTGGAAGGACGGACAGATGCTGGAGTGACCCTATTTGTGATTCCATTTGTCACAATTTAGCAGAAAACAATGAATGCCTCTTTCCCTGACAGCTGTGACAAGGCCTGGGGTGTGCCTGGGGGAGGCCACTGAAGACCCTCCCAGGAGCTGCCGGAGGCAGCGGTGTTAACCTATAGTGCAGTGTCTTTTGGAATATGGGGCTCACACCAGGGGGGAAATACACTGTGACATTAGGGGTGACACAAGTAAGCTGTTCCTCACTTTAATAGCTATTAGAGTATAAATAGTAGGTTAAAAAAAAAACCCACAGCTAGCACACCAGGTTTTGATTTTCTGGATTTTGCTGCAGAAAAGGAGACTGTAGCAAGCAGCTCTCAGGTGTTTGTCATATGCAGCCCTTGTCGATCACAGGTGCAGCCCCCGGGGGAAGGTGCATGTGGCGGGTGTTGGGAAGACAGACTGCAAAAGCTGAGGTTTGGGAAACAGGACCCCTCAGAGTCCTCTCAGGTTAGAAATGTTTGCCATTGCATTCATTTTCTATTGCTGGGTAACAGATCACCATAAATTTGGCCGTTAAAACAGCACCCATCTTGCAGTTGCTGTGGGTCAGGGTACTGGGCATGGCTTAGCTGAGTCCTCTGCTCAGGGTCTCCCAAGGCTGCAGTCAAGGTGTCCACTGGGCTCCTTCTCTTCCTGAGCTCAGGGTTCTCACCCAAGCTCATGGGGCTGTTGGTAGAATTCAGCTCCTTGTGGTTGCAGGACTAAGGTCTCTGCTTTCTTGCCGGCTGTCAGATGAAGGCCGCCTGTAGTGAGTGCCTTGCCATGCAGCCTCCTCATAGACCCACCTAAAACGTGGCAGCTCACTTCTTCTAGGCCAGTGTTCAGCAAAAGTCCCTTCCTCCAGTCCGCTAAGACAGAGTCTTATATAGAGCGATTTAATTATAGGAGCGACTCCTTTGCTATGTAACATAATCGAATCAAGGGAGTGACAGCTCTTCGTATTCTCTGGTCCCACCACTTCAAGGGGAGGGATTTTGCTGGGTGTGTGTACCAGGTGGCAGGAATCTAGGGCAATCTTGGAATTCTGCCTTGATTTCTCCCTGTGGATGGTTAATTTTATGTTGTCAACTTGACTGTGCCAGGGGTGTCCAGATATTTGGCTAAATATTATTCTGGGTGTGTCTTTCTGGATGATATAAACCTACAGATAGCTCTCTACATAGAAACACCCCTGTTGGTGCTCATGTGATTATGGAGGCTGAGAAATCAAGACTCAGAAGAACTGATGCTATAAGTTCCAGTCAGAGTCTGAGACCGAAGGCAGGAGAAGACAGATGTCCCAGCTCGAAGACAGTCCAGCAGAAAGACGTCTTTCTCACTCGGCCTTTTATTCTATTCAGGCCTCGCTGGATTGGATGAAGTCCACCCACACTGGCTTCTGCTGCTCTTGGTACTGGGATTCTGGTTGAATGTGAGCAGCCAGTCAAGGCTGTTCGTCCCTTGGTCTCTTTTACTGCTGCCTTTGTACCTGACAGTGTTCTCATTTATCCAATAGAATTTGAAACTGTTGACCCAGATGTTTGGTTTCTCTATTTACGATGGCCCTCAAACACTAAGTGCTCGTTCACTGTGAACCCCTGGATAGAGAGAGGTTCCCTAATGGTCCACAGGATGCGGGAACAGCCAGGTCCCAGAGGTTTCTCTGTGAAACTCTAGGTGTAGAGGCAGGAGGCTGAATCTTGCAGGTATTGGGTGAAGGACACACCAGATGCCCAGGTGGGCAGAACTGAGGAAGCGTGGAATCAGGCTGGCTTTGTGGCCTTGTGACCCGTGTAGCTGCCCCGTGCTTAGAAGGGGCCCACACTTAGTTTAAGTCTCTGCTCTTGTCATCTTGAAATTCTTGATAATTTTTGAACAAGGGACCCTGCATTTGCATTTAGCACCGGGATATGTATATTATACAGTCTATCTTGCCTCGATTTGTATTGGGTAGCTTGTAGGATTCAGGTAAAACAGCCTGAGAAAAATATGTAAAATAGGATGAGTACTTTTATGACCTGAAAGCTAGACTCGTGTCTGTAATTACAGGGACACCCGGGGTGTTTTTGTGGGCTTGGGGACAAGCCATTGAGAGTTCCTGCCCAGGATTGCTGGTTTGGGGTGAAGCAAAGGGAACTCACAAAGAGCCCATGGTTTGATGGGAAATAAAGACCCCCGAAGAGGAGTGTAATAGAGAACCATGAGGTGAGCACAGGGATTGTGGGAAAGTGGAGGAGCAATCCCTACCCACTGGGGAAGGAGGATGGGAGAGTGAAGCTGGGGAGACTCCCTGGAGGAATTGAGGCCAGAGCCAAGCCTAAAGGGTGAACAGAAGGTAGCCCAGGGACTTCCCTGGGGGTACAGTGGTTAAGAAGCTGCCTGCCAGTGCAGGAGACATAGGGTCAATAGGTGGTCTGGAGATCCCACATGCCGCGGAGCAACTAAATCCGTGTGCGGCGACTACTGAAGCCTGTGTGCTCTAGGGCCTGTGGCCGCAGCTACTGAGCCCACATGCTGTAACTACTGAAGCCCGCGCACCTAGACCCTGTGCTCCACAACAAGAGAAGCCACCGCAATGAGAAGCCCACGCACCGCAATGAAGAGTAGCCCCACTTGCTGCAGCTAGAGAAAGCCCACACACAGCAACTAAGACCCAACACAGCCAAAAAAAAAAAAAAAGAAAGCCCAGCAAACTGCGGGAATGTAGTGGGACGTATGGGTGTGTGTGTGTGCGTGTGTGTGTGTGTGTGTATGCATGCACTGGGGCAGGGGAACGATTCTAGGTAAAGTAACCCCATGAACAAAAACACAGAAGTTGGGGCTTCCCTGGTGGCGCAGTGGTTGAGAGTCCGCCTGCCGATGCAGGGGACACGGGTTCGTGCCCCGGTCCGGGAAGATCCCACATGCTGTGGAGCGGCTGGACCCGTGAGCCATGGCCGCTGAGCCTGCGTGTCCGGAGCCTGTGCTCCGCAATGGGAGAGGCCACAACAGTGAGGGGCCCGCGTACCGCAAAAACAACAACAACAACAACCAAAACAATACAGAAATAAGAGAACCGTAAACATCTTGTAAATGTCAGTCTATAAAGCATGGACAGTAAGGGATGCAGCTGGAAGGACTGATTGTGGGGCCCCTGGCAGCCCTGTTGTGATGACTGGGGCATCACGCTGTAGGTGGTGAGGAATCATCCACCGTATATAGCAAAGGCGGCTGACTCTAGAGAGGCAGCTACCCTGCCCAAGTTTGTATAGCTAATTAGCAGCAGAACTGGCATGCAAATCCAGGTCTGGCCGATCCCCAACTAGGGCTGTCAGATTTAGCAAATAGAAATAGAGGATGCCCAGTTAAATATGAATTTCAGACAAGCAAGAAACAACTCTTTTAGGCATAAGTCCCTTGCATTATTTTGCATGCACTTATACTTAAACTTATTTGTTGTTTATACTAAATTCAAATTTAAGTGGCAACCGAAATCTGGCAAGCCTCCTCTCCAAACCGTGTTCTTTCTCCTGTTACATGATGGTCTACCACTGTTAATGCTCCTCCATCCAAGGAAAGTTCCATGAAAGACATGTGAGATGGCATAAAACATGAGATGAGGAGAAAGAAATGTCCGGAATATGCAGAGTTGCAATTTAAATAGATATTTATTTTAAAAATCATTTTTAAAATCATTTATTTATTTATGGCTGCGTTGGGTCTTCGTTGCTGTGCGCAGGCTTCCTTTAGTTGCGGTGAGCGGGGGCTACTCCTTGCTGCGGTGCGTGGGCTTCTCATTGCAGTGGCCTCTCCTGTCGCGGAGCACGGGCTCTAGGAGCGCAGGCTTCAGTAGTTGTGGCACGTGGGCTCTAAAGCGCAGGCTCAGTAGTTGTGGCACATGGGGTTAATTGCTCCGCGGCATGTGGGATCTTCCCGGGCCAGGGGTCAAACCCGTATCCCCAGCATTGGCAGGCAGACTCTTAACCACTGCACCACCAGGGAAGTCCCTAAATAGATATTTAAAAATAAAAGTCTTTTCTGGTTGCCTATGTCAGGGAGCTGGGATTTAAATTAACCAGTGCTATGGTCCACCATCCCATTATCCTGAATGCCAAACGGGATTCTCCAATTTCATGTGCATATGGGGAGACAGAGAAGCAAGTTCTTTGACACCGGGATTATTTTGTCTTTTTTTCACCCATTATATTTCAGGAGCTTTACCATCTTTAAAGACAACCTCGGGGGCAAGTACAGATGTCACTTATAGTTTTAAGCATTTTCTATTGTGTAAAAGAAAAAGAGGAATTCCAAATATGGAAGACCATATTTTCCAGTGTTCCAAGCCACTTTAAATACTCTTCAAAGGAAGTGCCAAGAAGAATGAGAGTGTAGAAAAGTTTTTTTTTTAATGTCTCCCTTATTATGTTCTTGCCTTCGTAAGATCTTAACATGCCTGTGTCAGATGCAAGTAGCTTTTTACTATTATCTTGAAACAGAATCATGAGACGTTGACTCTTGAAAAATGTAGATGATTTTTTTCTTCTTCTCTAAGTAGAAATAGCACATTATGGTTAGCATATGTGTCTCTCCCTTTCATGTGCTCCTTTTGATTACGTGTTCTGTCTCTCTAGGTCTTTGTAGTTGAAAAGGTGAGGCTTTCCCTTATAAACACTGCAGTCCTGTGGAAATGCCTTGGCCAGCATTACCCTGAGAAGCGTATCTGCCTGGTTGATAATTGTCAGTGCTGTGCGTTTCTGACGGGTGTCTAGAGAGCTCCCATCTCCAGGCTGTATTCCATCCACGCGCCTTGCTGCATTGCAGGGTTCTTTCTCCCCTTGTTTGGAATTGTTTTTGACTGGGCAGGAAAGCGATGACTCTTTGATTCGTGTTCCTGGCCATGTCGACTTGAGTGACACTCACTACTTGGAATCCTCCTTTGCTCACCTGTAAGTCAGGAGTGGTAATATCCCCCTCTCAGCATTGTTGTAAGCACTAAACTCCACCGGGACGTACGTACAGTTTGCATTAGTTTCTCGAGGCCGCCTCAACAAATTGCTACCAGCTTGGTGGCTTCACACAACAAAAATTTGTTCTCTCACAGTTCTGGAAGCCAGAAGTCTGAAATTAAGGTGTCAGCAGGGCCATGCTTCCTTGGAAGTTTCTAGGGGAGGATCCTTCCCCGTCTCTTCCAGCTTCTGACGGCGTCACTGCCCTATCTGCATTGTTTTCATGTGGGCTTCTCTCTGTGTCTCCGGGGGTCCTTTTCTGTCTCTTATAAAGACACCTTCATTGGGTTAGCGCCCACTCTAATCCAGTATGACCTCATCCTTACCTTTTTCATCTGCCAAGACCCTATTTCCAAATAAGTTCCCGTTCTGAGGTTCCTGGAGGACATGAATTTCTGGAGGACACTGTTTCACCCACTACACAGCTTCTAGTGCAGTGCTGGGCTGCAGACAATGGAAGTTCCCTGTTCCACCTCTGCCGTCCGGGCATATGTTAACTTAGCCAAGATTTTATGTAACTTTCTCAGTCCCTCTAAAGAATAGGCTATTTACACACGGCCTCAGAAGATGTCTTGTAGGGCCACTGTCTGAGTGGCTCCTCTGCCAGCTGGCCCATGCCAGATGCTGGGAGCCAGGGGCGAGGTGACGGCCGTCCCAGCCCTTTAGGAACCTACGGTCCAGCAGAGGAGAGTGACATGTAAACAAGTAATTACAATACTCCTATTTATTAGGCTGGTGCTTGCCCGGGACTCCGTCCAGAACAATGCTTCCAGAGCTGTTGGCTTCACACGTGGTTCAAGAAGCCAGCCCTAGCCTGGCTCTCCCTGCTGGCTCCTTGGGCCTCACCCTCCTACCCCCGCGTCTGGGGATGGCAGGTTACTTACAGGTTAATCTCAATCGTCACACTCATCCAGATCCTTGTCTACTCTCTGGTTTTGGCCTTTATCTTTATTGGAAGCATCTCAGCTGGCTTACTGCTGTTTCACTTTTTTTCCTTGGTGATGGATTTCTACACCCCTTTTCAAAAGACAAAACAAATTGTTTGTTTAACCTCCCCAGGAATAAGTGGGCCAGGGGTGGCGTGGGAAGGGAAGCGTACTTATTATTCTTGTGGGCAGGCCTTCCTGGGTATTTCCAAAGAGATTCTTGACTGACTCACCTTATTTCATTTTCCCCATTGTATTAAAGAAAAAAGTCACCTCTCTGATTCTTCCTTATCCATCCCCGCTTCTCTTTCTTTTTGTCTCCCAACCCCATGATCTTCCTTTATAAGATGTGGCTAACGTGTACTTTCGGATGACTTACTCTTAAATTTTTTAGAGATCAGTGCATGGGGCACAGAAGCCACTCCAGATGTCATCTGATGACGGACAAATGACTGTTATGTTGGTTGAATGGGGTCGGGGGCTGCTATGTTAGAAGCGTATGTCTGTGGCAGAGCTCAGAAGAACCAATCTTTTGGGCAAATTCCCAAGGTAATGCTTCTCAAAACCAGTGACTACGTCGGAATCACATGGGTGGAAGGTGCTTGTTAGAAATGATCAGTCCACCCTGGAGATTCCGATTCCTTAAGTCCAGGGGGAAGGCCCAGCCCTGACATGTTTTAGAAGCTTCTCGGGTACCTGACACATAGCCAGGCTTGAAATTCTGATGCCTGGGGTGTGTCCCAGACCCATCAAATCGGACTGTCTGGTGTGAGACCCAGGCATCACTTTGCTGGGCTTTAAATCTACCCAGGTGATTGCAGCGTGTGGCCAAGGCTGAGGAGGCCCAACCACGCTCAGACTTGAGCTGGAGGGCAGGTTGAAAACATGGTGGGCACCGTCCTGGACTCTGATGCAGTCGGGCCGTGGTGGGGCCTGAGAACTGACATTTCTAACATGGTTCCAGGTACTGCTGCTGCCGCCTGTCTGAGACCACACTCTGGGGACCACGGCTGTACAGCCAAGTCGCTTTGCCCTAAGTCACATGTTATTCTCATTTTCTGCATCTTCCCTTAATCGTCACCATCTCCTCCCTGCCCTTCAGTCCATCCTCATCAACTCAGAGACACTGGTATTTCTTTTGAGTGCAACCGCCCAGGGTTTGTCCTCTGTATCACAAATAAAGGGCAATCGCAGAGTGGATTTGCAGAGGAAGAGAGACCTACTTTTTTTTGGTTTTCTTTCTCGGGCCATCACTCTGGGTGCAGGTACAGTGAGTCCGCAGGGAGCCAGATTCCCTGACATCTGCTCCCCTTCCCTGGAGGAGGCTGGGCTGTGTCCCCAGGGCTGGTGAGGACCCCTCTTAGCACAGCCAAGAGATCTAGTCTACACTGGGTGCCACAGGGCACCTGAGCCTTTGGCAGGTGTGGGCAGCTGATGGGGAATCCGGGGGACGGTGCGGGGGTCGGGGAAGGGTGGGATGCTCTGGGCTGCAAAGGCTACAAAGCTGGAACTTCAGGAAACCAGGAGCCCAGGAGCCCCGTAATCATGGGTGTTCTGCAGGGTTTAAGGCAGGTGGACAGCTATGCAATCTGGAAAGGAGATTGGGACGAGGTGAGCACAGGCCTGGCTGCTGCAGGAAGGAGTTGTCTCTCTTTGTCTGTCTCCTCCCCAGAGCAGAGAATTTGCCATCCAGATCTGTGGCCCAGGAGCCACTTAATTTAAAGGACATGATCCTGTAGTAATCATGGAGGCTTCTAGTATCCTCCCCACTCTTACCCTGTGGGACAAAAGCAGCAAGTGTCCAAAACGGCACTCCCCGTGGAATAGAAGGCCGTCTTTGTTGAGTGCCAGGCTTATCTGAGAACTCTTCACAAACTTCAGGCAACACCCCCACTCCTGTTTCCCTTGGGCCAGGTAAGCCCGAGTCCTGAAACCCTTGTGAAGTTATCTGTTGAGGAAGTGGGCTCTGTTTGAGGCGGGGAGGGATGCCTGGGAGGGGGGCGACAAGGAGGCCGGCTGCTCCCCAAAGGGGACAAGTGAGGACACTGGGGTGTCTCTGGGCTCCTAGGACAGGGGTGTTCTACTCAGATTTCTTTCCTTTTGGGACTTCAGTGTCCCTTAAAGCTGCCGTGACCAGCTCATGGCAGCTCGTGTTGACCTGGGCACGAGATCTGGGTTTACTGTAGGAGAGTCTGTTCATCCTGAGCGAGCAGTAAGGAGAAGGTTCCAGAAATCAGGCCCGAGAAGGCTGGAACTTGGGGGAAATGGCTTCAAAGAGCATCTCTTCTTTACTGTAAGAGATAGGGTTCTGTGCTTTTCAAACCCATTTCCCCAGCAAAGTCAGTGAAGGAAAGAGAATGATGAGACAGTTGCTGGAGAGACCCATCTCGTCGCTCTGCACACATCCGTCGGGCGCCCCCCACGGTCCCGGGGTTGTTGTGGGTGGTGATGCTGAGAATCACGAAGGCAGGATCTCTATCCCCTAGGAGAGCAGTCCTCAAATTTTTGAGTCTAAGACATTTTATAGGCTTAAAAGTCGAGGACCTGCAAGAATTTTCTTTGAGGGTTATATCTGTCAGTATTGATCATGTTAGAAATACAGAGAAACGTTTAACACATTTATTTATTTATTTATTTATTTATTTATTTATTTGCGGTACGCGGGCCTCTCACTGTTGTGGCCTCTCCCGTTGCGGAGCACAGGCTCCAAACGCACAGGCTCAGCGGCCATGGCTCACGGGCCCAGCCGCTCCGCGGCACGTGGGATCTTCCCGGACCGGGGCACGAACCCGTGTCCCCTGCATCGGCAGGCGGACTCTCAACCACTGCGCCACCAGGGAAGCCCCCCACATTTATTTTTTAATTCATTAGAAAATAAGTCCAATACATCTTAATGAGGAAACTGTATTGTCTTTATTCTAAACAGGTTTATTGAATTATAATTGATATCCAGTAAGTTGTACATACTTAACGCGTATCATTTGATGTTTGACATACGTGTACGCCCTTGAAACCATCGCAGAACATCCATCCCCCCGAGAAGCTTCCTTGTGCTGCTTTGTGCTTCTCCTTCAGTCCCTGCCTCCCCCCTTCCCAACAACCATTGATCTGCTCTCTGTCACTGTACATTAGTTTGCCTTTTATAGGGTTTGTATAAATGGAATCCGACAGCCTGTAGTCTTTTTTCCTAGCTTCTTTCACGCAGTGTAATTATTTCGAGATTCATCCAAGCTGTTATATGTAGCAATAATTCATTCCTTTTTTTATTGCTGAGAAGTATTCCATTCTACGAATTTACCACAATTTGTTTATTCACTCATCTGTCGATGAACATTTAGGCTGCTCCCAATTTTGGGCTCTTAGAAATAAAGCTGCTATAGATATTCATGTACAAGTATTTATATGGACGTATGCTTCCCTTTCTGTTGTGTAAATATGTAGGAGTGGAATAGCTGATCATACAGTAGGCATGTGCTTAACGTTTTAGGAAACGGCCAGACTGTCTTCCGAAGCAGTTGTACATTTTACATTTCTACTAGTAGAGAATGAGAGAGCTAGTCCTCCCATATTCTTGTCGATACTTGGCATGATCAGTCTTTTAAATTTTAGCCATTCTAATAGGTAATGGTATCTAATTGTGTGTTTAACTTGCAGTTCTCTAATAACTAGTGGTAACTGTGCATCTTTTATGTGAATTTCATGTTTATCATTTTTGATGAATTTCTATTTAAATACTTTAGTCGTTTAAAAAAATTGGGCTGTGTTTTATTGAGTTTTGAGAGTTAAAAAAAATATATATATATATATATTCTGGATACAAGTCCTTTATTAGAAAATGCTTTGCAAAGTGTTCTCCCAGCCCATGACTTGTCTTTTCATTCTATTAAAAATGTCTTGAAGAGAACCTAGGGGCAAGATGGGAATAAAGACGCAGACCTACTAGAGAATGGACTTGAGGATATGGGGAGGGGGAAGGGTAAGCTGGGACAAAGCGAGAGAGTGACATGGACATATATACACTACCAAACGTAAAATAGATAGCTAGTGGGAAGCGGCCGCATAGCACAGGGAGATCAACTTGGTGCTTTGTGACCACCTGGAGGGGTGGGATAGGGAGGGTGGGAGGGAGGGAGACGCAAGAGGGAAGAGATATGGGGACGTATGTATATGTATAACTGATTCACTTTGTTATAAAGCAGAAACTAGCACACCATTGTAAAGCAATTATACTCGGTAATAAAGACGTTAAAAAAATAATAAAATAAAATAACTAGTGATAATAATATTGCATTATCTGTTAGTTGGGCACTAATTTTTGACCCACAATTATTTATATTTGCTGTTTGGAGGAAATGTGATTAAAATTCATTTCACTAAAAAAATTAAAAAAGTGTCTTGAAGAGTTGCAATTTTATTTTCTATGAGGTCCATTTTATCAGTTTGTTCTTTCATGGATTGTGCTTTTGCTGTCTAATCTCACAAATATTTGCCTAGTTCAAGGTTACAAAGATTTTCTCCCACATTTTCTTCTAGAAGTTTTATAGTTTTAGGTCTTACATTTACATGACCAGTTTACATTTAATTAACTTTTTAATTTTGGTATAATTGCATGCTCACATGCAATTCTAAGAAATAATACAGAGAAACATCATATTACCATTTACCCAATTTTCTTCAATAGCAACATCTTGCAAAACTATAGGAGAATGTTACATCAAGGATGTTGACATTGATACAGTCAAAATACAGAACATCTCCATCACCTCAAAGAGCCCTCCTATTGCTCTTTTATAACCACACCCACCGACTTTTCTCTGCCCCCTCCTCCATAAAACCACTACTCTCCTCTCGGGCTGTATAATTTTGTCATTTCAAGATTGTTATATAAATGGACTTAAACAGTATGTAACCTTTGGGGACTAGCTTGTTTTCATGCAGCCTAATTCCCTGGAGATTCATATAAGTCACTGAGTGTATGAACAGTTTGTTTCTTTTTATTGCTGAGTGGTAATCCATGGTATGGATGTACCATGATTCATTTAACCATTCACTCATTGAAGAACGTCTGAGTTGTTCCAGCTTTTATGGAAAAACTTTATTATAAATAATACTATTTGTATTTGTACTACTTGTGTGCCAGATTTTATGTGAATGTAAGTTTTTATTCTTCTGGGATGAATGCCCAAGGGTGCAATTGCAGGGCTGTATGGCAGTTACATGTTTCGTTTTGTAAAAACTGCCGAACTGTTTCCCAGAGTGGCGCTACCATTTTGCATTCCCGGCAACAGTGTATGAATGATCCATTTTCCCTACATTCTGGCCAGCGTTTGGTGGTGTCACTACTTTTTCTTCTAGCCATTCTGATAGGTATGTAGTGATATCTCATTCTGATTTAAATTGTTATAGATCCCGAAGATTTTCTCCCACGTTGTTCTCTAAAAGTTCTGTCGTTTTATGTTTTATACTTAAGTTTGTGATCCATTTTGAGTGAACTGTTGTAAAATGTGTGAGGTTTAGCTCAAAGTTCAATTTTTGGCCTATGGATATCCAGTTGTTCCAACACAATTTATTGCAAAGTGTGTCCTTCCATCATTGGATTGCTTTACATTTTTGTCAAAAATCAAGTGGGCATATCTGTATGGATTATTTCTGAGTTCTCTATTCTGCTCCACTGATTTCTGTCTGTCCCCCCATCAATCCCACACTATCTTGATTACTGTAGCTGTATAGTAAGTAAGCCTTAATACGAGATAGAGTGATTCTTTCTCACAACTTTATTTTTCTTTTTCAAGATTGTTTTAGCTATTCTAGGATCTGTGGCTCTCCATATAAATTTTAGTGTAAGTTTGTCTATACCTACAAAAATCTCGCTGGGGTTTTGATAGGAATTACATTAAACCTATAGATCAATTTGGGGAGAATTGTCATCTTTACTATGTTGAGCCTTCCGCTCCATGAACATATGCTACATCTCTCCATTTATTTGATTTTTAAAATCAGCATGTTGCAATTTCCAGAACACATGTACTGTACATGTTTTGTTAAGTTTATACTTAATATTACATTTTATTTGGAGTGATTTATTTGTAGCGGTATTTATTGTGTCTTTAATTTGGTTTCCACACATTCATTGTTACCATACAGAAATGCGACTGATTTTTTTCTGTGTGCTGAACTTGTTTCTACAATCTTGCTAAACTCCCTTATCGGTTCCAGGAGTGTTCTCAATCATGTCATCTGCAAAGAGAGATATTTTTACGTGTTCCTTTCTAATCTGTAAGCTTTCTATTTATTTATTTATTTTCTTGCTTTCTTGCTGTGGCGAGAACTATGTTGAATAAAAATAAGGGCTGGGGCTTCCCTGGTGGCGCAGTGGTTGAGAGTTGGCCTGCCGATGCAGGGGACACGGGTTCGTGCCCCAGTCCGGGAAGATCCCACATGCCGGGGAGCGGCTGGGCCCGTGAGCCATGGCCGCTGAGCCTGCGCGTCCGGAGCCTGTGCTCCGCAATGGGAGAGGCCACAACAGTGAGAGGCCCGCGAACCGCAAAAAAAAAAAAAAAAAAAAAATAAGGGCTGATGTCCTTGACTTGTTTCCAGTCTTAGAGAGAAGGCATCCAGTCTTTCACCATTAAGTATGTTAGCTATAAGCGGTTTTATAGATGCTATTTTTCAGGTTGAGGAAGTTCCCCTCTATTTTTAGTTTGCTGACAATTTTCATGAATTATCACAAATGTATGTTGAATTTTGAATGTTTTTATGGTGTCAGTTGACACAATATTTTTGGTTGGGTTGAGTCTTCCTTGCCGTGCTCGGGTTTTCTCTAGTGGCGAGCCGGGGCTACTCATCGTCGCGGTGCACAGGCTTCTTGTTGCGGTGGCTTCTCTTGTTGCGGAGCACGGGCTCGAGGTGCGTGGGCTTCAGTAGTTGTGGCTCGCGGGCTCTAGAGTGCAGGCTCAGTAGTTGTGGCGCACAGGCTTAGTTGCTCCGCGGCATGTGGGATCTTCCCAAACCAGGGCTCGAACCCGTGTCCCCTGCATTGGCAGGTGGATTCTTAACCACTGTGTCACCAGGGAAGCCCATAATTTTTATTCTTTAGCACATCTATATGGTGAAATATAGTGATTGATTTTTTTTATTTTAAATGCTGAACCAACTTTGTATACTTGGAATAAACCCCATTTGGTCATGGTGTATGATTATTTTTTTATGTTGCCAGATTTGATTTGCTAACATTTTGTTGAGGATATTTGCTTCAAAGTTCATGAGAAAATTGGTCTATAATTTTCTTTTTTTGTACTCTCTTTGTCTGATTTTGGTATGAGGATAATACTGGTCTCATAGAATGAGTTGAGAAATATTCCTTCTATTTTTTTTTGGAAGAATTAAATTGTTTGTTACATTGGTGTTAATTCTTTTAAAATTGCTTGGTAGAATTCTGCGGTGAAATCATCTGGGCTTGGAGATTTCTTTTTAGGGCGCCTTTAAAATTACAAATTCTATTTTTTAAATGGTTGTAGGACTATTCAGGTTGTCTGTTTCATCTTGATTGAGTTGTTGTAGTTTGTGATTTTTGACAAATTGTTCTACTTCTTCTAACTTGTCAAATTTATGAGCATAATTGTAGTATTCCCTTATTTTCCTATAAAGGGATATGCAATAATATCCTGTTTCATTTCTGATATTATTGATTGTACTTTCTCTCTTTTTATCTTTGTCAGTCTTGCTAGAGACTTATCAATTTTATTGACTTATATTTTTTAAGAATCAGCTTTTTATATCATTGACTTTCTCTATGGTTCTCCTGTATTCAATTTTATCAGTTTTCTGTATTTATCTTTGTTATTTCCTTTTGCTTGCTTTGGGCTTGTTTTGTTCTTCATTTTCTAAATGTCATTATGTCCAGAATTTTTAATTTTAAGAAGGAGGACCAGGGAGGAATGGGGCTGCTCCGTATCAGTGGAACTTAAAGTCAATTATCTTTTAAAAAGATTTAAAAAATAAGAAAAAATATCTTACATGGTTTCTCATTTACTAACTGTTTCAAATGGTCCAAATTTCTTTGTGTACATTCAGATTTTCATATGAGGTCATTTTCCTTCTGCCTGAAAGGACATCTTTTAACATTACTTATAGAATAGAGCTGTTGATAATAAATCCTTTCAACTTTTGAATATCTGACGATGTATTTTGCTTTCATTTTATTTTTAATAAATTTTAATTTTAGAATATTTTAGACTTACAGAAAATTTACAAAGATAGTAAAAAGAGTCCCCAAATACCCCAGACCCAGTTTCCCCTATTGTTAACATCTTTCATCACTGTGGTATATTTGTCACAAGTAATGAACCAATATTATTAAAGTCCATACTTTTTTCATATATCCTCGACTCGCTTTTACCTAATGTCCTTCTCTTCCAGGATGTCACATTACATTTAATCATGTCTCTTAGGTTCCTCTTGCCTATGACAGTTTCTCAGACTTTCCTTGTTCTTTATGACGTTGAAAATTTTGAGATATACTGGTCAGATTTTTTTAGAATGCCTCATAATATCGTATTTTTCGATGTTTTCCTCATGATTAGATTGGAGTTATGGGGTTTGGGGAGGAAGATCGCAGAGGTAAAGTGCCATTTTCATCACATCCTATCAAGGCTACATACTGTCAACATGACTTATCACTGTTGATGTTTGGTGTTTATCAGGTTTTTCCACTGTAAAGTCATCCCCTTCCCTTCCATAGTGTACTCTCTGGAAGGAAGTTGCTATGTGAGGTCCACACTTATGGAGTCCAGAGTTATAGTTTACCTCTTTGAGTAGGTGGTCTCCTCAAAAATTATTCCCCACTTATTTATTTGTCCAATCATTTTATTATATCACAACGATTCGTAGATATTTATTTTATTCTTTGGATGATAATCTAATACCATGTGTTTTTGTTTTTTTGCGGTACGCAGGCCTCTCACTGTTGTGGCCTCTCCCGTTGCGGAGCACGGGCTCCGGACGCGCAGGCTCAGTGGCCATGGCTCACGGGCCCAGCCGCTCCGCGGCATGTGGGATCTTCCCGGACCGGGGCACGAGCCCGCGTCCCCTGCATCGGCAGGCAGACTCTCAACCACTGCGCCACCAGGGAAGCCCATAGCATGTTTTTTTAAATTTTGTTGCTGCCTTCATTTTGAAAGATATTTTTGCCGGATACAGAATCCTAGGTTGACAGGTATTTTCTTTTAGTACTTTAAACATGTCACATCAGTGTCTTCTTGCTTACATTTTTCCAATGATAAATCGGCTGTCATTTTTTTGTTGTTGTTGTTCCTCTGTACATAACATGTTTTTCTCTGGCTGCTTTTAAGATTTTCTCTGATGTGCCTTGGTGTAGTTTTTTCCATGTTTCTTCTGCTTGGGATTTGTTGAATTTCTTGGAGTGTAGGTTTATAATTTTCATTACATTAGGAAAGTTTTAGCTATTACTTCTTTAAATTTTTTTTTTTTTTGGTCATGAACTCTATCTTCTCCTTTAGGAACTCCAATTATCCATATATGAGGTGGCTTGAAATTGTCCCACAACATTGATATGCTGCCTATTTATTTTGATTTTTTAAAAAATGTGTTTCACTTTTGATAGTTTCTTTTTTATCTATGCCTTCAAGTTTACTAATTTTTTCTTCTGCAGTGTCTAATCTTCCACTAAGCTCATCTAGTGTATTTTCCATTTATAGGACATTCAGTTTAGGACTTTAGAAAATATCTTCCATGTCTCTAGCTAACTGAATTTCATATGTTCAAAAGTTATAATAACAGACTTAGTATCCTTCTTTGCTAATTCTAACATCAGCATCATTTCTGGGTCCCTTTCCATTGACTGATTATTCTCTTCATTGTGGGTCATGTTTTTCTGCCTCTTTGCCTGATGATCTTTGATCGGATGCCAGACACTGTGATTTTTACCTTGTTAGGTGCTGAAAATTTTTATTTTACTATACATATTTTTGAGCTTTATACTGGGATGCAGTTATGTGAATTGGAAGCAGTTGAATTCTTTGAGTCTCACATTTATGTTTTGCTAGGTTGACCCATAGCAGCACTCATTCTAGGGTTAATAATTCCTCGTCACTGAGGGAAGACCTTCCTGAGTGCACAACAAATACTCCGTGAATTATGAGCTTTGCCAGTCGGGCTGGTGAGGACTAGTTCTATACCTGGCCTGTGTGAGCACGAGGCATTGTTTCTTCTAATCCTTTTGAGTGAGTTCTTTCCTGGCCCTTGGGTAGTTTTCTTTTACCCATGCACTGATTATTTCTCAGCTGAATCTTTGAAGAGGACCGTCTGCAGATCTCTGGAGTTTTCTTACTATGCAGTTTATTCCTCTTCGTCCTATGATCTCTAGCTGCCTTGGTCTTTCTGGACTCTTAGCTCTGTATCCTCAACTCAGAGGATCTCTGAAGCTGTGCCTCAGTTTCCCTTCCTGTGTAACATCCTGCAGACTCTCTCAAGACAATTGTATGGCTCACCTTGTTTGTTTCCTGTTTTTCAGGGATCACATTTCTTCATTGCTTGATGCCTAGTGCCATGATAACTGCATTATATATTTTGTCTGGGTTTTTGGTTGTTTCAGATGAGAGAATAAATCCAATTCTTGTTATTCCATTTTGATTGGAAAATCTGTAGAGTTTTAAAAAACTGTACATGGTCAGATCCTAGACATGGGGATTCTGACTCACTATGACGTCTGAGGTGAGCACTGGGCATTCAGGTTTCCAAGTTGAGAAAACAAAAATCATAACAACAGCAACATTAGCAACAAACTAGCATTGGTGATTCTTATGTACCACCTTCTCCCACCCAACTGAGAACTCTACTATAGATGAGAATAATAGTTATAATACTTTTCCCATGAAGTATGCACCATGTTAGCTGTTTTACATGCTTTGTATAATTTCATTTTTGTAATAAACCATCGATCAAGGTGTGCTTAGCAGTGCATCTCAGAAGATGAAACCGAAATTTAAGAAAGGATAGAAGGATAAGAAAGGAGAACAAGGAAGAAAGATCCTAGCCCTTAGTCACTTCAGGCCAGTTTTCTAATCCTGCTGAAGTGGTGCCCTGCGGTCCACATCCTCTCCCATCTACAAAGTGCTCACTCTGATATCTCAACAAAGCAGGCAGATGCTTTCAGAATCATTTTTATTCGTTGTGATGATTTACTGGGTTTTACTAATTCTGTCCTTGTGCAATTACTTTGCCATTTAGAGATATCTTTTCCTTTCTTAGTTATGATATTTTTGTTGTTGTTCTTTCGGTCCTTCTAAAGAAAAATTGAACAATTATTAAACACAAACAGAAGGACATTTACAAAATGTGTAAGGCGTAAAGAATTTCAGCTCAAGAAAGAGTTGAATGGTTCTCTGCAGATATTTCAGGTGAGACTAAGGTGCTTTGACTGAGTGCGTAGACCTCAAACTGCACCCTTCCGCCTCAGCCCCTCCCACCTCCGTTTGCTCTAATCTTTATTCTGAGCAAGCTCTCCAAAATGTTTTATTTGATAAGGTTCAGGGATCAGGAGCCCTTGTGAATGGGGCGCGCTACCTCACATATCCCGGGGAATAGATGCTCTCAAAGGCATCGTTTGGCTGTTTGCAAAAGAAGAAGCACTTTTGGCAATCATGTAGCAAATTGCATAGTTAATAAAAAAGGAAATACCTCAGAGGGAAGAGTGGAGCATATGTTACAGTCTCAGGGAAGCAATATCTCATTTTCTGTGCCAAAAATCAGAAACTGTTTAGGAATTGCATCAGGTAACTTCTCTACGCTGGTGTTCTGGCCAAAAACAAAACAGCCCTTGACCACCACCTCTTTCACAGAAGATAAAACATGACATCTGTTTTCTTTATTTTTCTCTCCAAAGGAAGTTACCTATAGGCATCATAAGTGGAACTACAGATGTGTTGCTTTGTGGATTACACCTCCTCTCCCAAGCTGGCTGAGTGAATTGTGTCGATTCATACCATGAAGATCTGTGGTTCCCGTGTGTGGCAGCTGTGATGTCCGGGAGATGGTGCCAGATGGCGATGGGGGATGTCTCAGAGTAAAAATTCATATGTACACCAAAGCTTGTGCACACATATACTACTGGTTGTCAGATATAGGTAGATGCTTTGGGAATTAAAGATGTGAATCAGTTCAGTTTCTGAATTAATGGTTAAGTTTTTACCGTATATATACATTTTCAATCAAGAGACAAAATACCACTATGAAGGGATTTGTGAAGTTTTCTGACTTTAAAAATAGACTCATTACTCAAAGTTGAGAACTGTTGGACTAGATCATCTCTAACCTTTCTTCTTGTCTAAAATCCCATGATTCTGTAACCTTGGGTATGTCCTTGGATATATTCTGGGCTTTTCATGTTTTTCACCTCCTAGGATTCTATCTCATGTGCCAGAACGTGTGTCTTGATTTTACATTTTGAGCAGAGTATTTCCATGGACTTCAGCTGAAGAGCTCCTCAAAGTTCACTGTGGGTCTTTTGCTCCCTGCTAAGTCTGAACTTTCCGTGCCATTTTTACAGCCCTTGGGTATTTCTGTGTTTTTTCACTCATTGCTTTCATAATCTCCTAATTACCTGACTGTAGCATTTAATCCATCCTTCCCTAGTCCCCCAAGTGATCTCTGAACTAAAATGACTGCAACTACTTCTTCTCCCATCACATAGTAAAACTCCAATTCCCATAGTGCCAATGATCTCAATTAGCTAGGGGTTAGGAGGAATGCGCTCTGATTTAACGTATTCATACAAATTCATACAAGTATGACTGAGAGCCCCATAGAGACTAACTCCCCTCATGCATTTACCTTTGCAAAAGAAAATGCTTATTAATCTCAATTATCCCTTAATTGGTAACTTTCAACAGTGAGGAAAAAAAGATGTGAAAAAGTACAGATACCTAGGAAGAGGAAATAATTTTTTGGGCATGAGCCCACCAGACAGGTGGGCCAGTCTGGGCTAAAGTCTCTTCACAAAGTCAGCATCCCCCCTCCCCTTCTCCCTTCCTCCCCTCCCTCCCTCTCTTCATTCTTCTACTTCAAAACACTGCACATTTTTACAAGTGCCAATATTTTCCACTGTGGCTTACCTATCAGGGAGGGCAGAGGAAGGAGAGAAAACCTGTAGGTTGTTGACAGTGGCAGATTTTTAATTTTTTTATATAATTTTCCAGTGTGAGTCTAGTACTTTCCTACTGGGAGTGGGGAGCAGAGCAATCATAATGGTGAAGAATTAATATTAAAGCATGGCTGAAGATGTGAGTGTCTTGCAGCATTTATATCCTGACTGTATTCATTTAGAAGTTTTGTGCATTCTAGAGTTTTTCCCTACTCTGTCAGAAATAGTGAGTCAATGGACTTGGTAACAAAGCCTGATTTCTAGAGAGCGTTTATCCCAGAAGAGTGGGAGTGAGGGGCTTGGGAAAGCAGGGGTGGGGACAGTGTAGGGATGGGGACGGGCACTGTTCAGCAGGGGCTGATCCAGAGAGGTGAAGGGTACCTGGACATCGTGAATCCTTCTCTGTAAGAAAACAGGGCTGCAGTTTCCACTGGAGGCTTGGGGCCAGATTCTAGTTCCTGGTGGTCGATGGGGCATGGCATACCAGAGTCCCTGTGTTATCAGAATAAAGACTTGGAAAACTGCAACGGCTTGTGCTGAGGGGAAAGCAAAGTCTCCATGGTCAGGATGGAGAAGCCGTGAAGGGGGCTGGGACAGGGATATTGGAAGCCCAAGCATTATCCCTGGACTCCATATCCCAGGTCAGCCTAATGGTGAACTTGGCCCTGTGCTAAGGCCTTGTGCATGAGGGGCTGGAGAACAGAGGTCTTACCTGTCACAACTCAGGTTTGGTTTGCTAAAGTTTCCTGATCTCCGCAGAGCTTAGCCTACCTGGGGATCCAGCAGAGCAAGAGGACATTTAGAATACAATTAGGTTAAGTGATACAAAATCAGTATGAACAAGCTCTGGGAGAATTGTGGGAGACCAGAAAAAGGTAGAACTAACTCTGTCTTATGTTAGGTGTTGGGAAAGGTTTTTCGGGAGGAAGACCTCTGCCAGGCATTGAGACGTTGAAGCTCTAAGCATTTCATAGTAACTTGAATGAATGATGTGGCCAAGCTCTGTTCATTTTTAACTTTTTTAACCCCCTAAACTTTAAAAAAAATTTGGGCTAATTTTAGGCTCACAGAGAAGTTTCAATAATAGTACAGAGAGTCCTCAGATGCCACTCACCCAGTTTCCCTTAATATTAACATCTTATATAACCATAGTATAATGATCAAAACCAGGAAATTAACATTGGAAGCATGCAATGAGCCAAACTGCAGACCTTATTAGAATTCTACTAGATTTTCCACAAGTGTCCTTTTCTCTTCCAGGGTCCTATTCAAGATCCCACAATATATCTAGTTGTTATTTCTCTTCAGTTTCCTCCAATCTGAGTGATAGCTCGGCTTTTCCCTTCTCTCACGCCCTTGACACTTAGGAAGAGTCCTGATCAGTTATTTTATAGAATGTCCCTTAGTTTGGGTTTGTTTGGTGCTTTCTAATGATTAGAATGTTGTGCATTTTCAGAACAAAAATTATGTTGCTGCCTGCTCTCGAGGGCTTTCTGATGTCCATGTGTATTGTCACTGGCGATCATCACCTTGATTACTTGGTTCAGGTGGTGTCTGCAGGGGTACTTGCTGTAAAGCTCTGATCTTCCCTTTTGTAATTAATAAATGACTTGGGTAATAAGATGCTTTGAGATGATGCAGATATACTGTTTCTTCTCAAACTTTCATTCACTAATTTTAGCATCTGTCAGAGATCTTGTCTATGATACTCATGACTGTGTTATTTGCCTACTGGTGATTTTCTATGTCCTTCTTTCCTTCTACATTTATTAATTACAATTCTTCTGTAAGAAAGAGCTGTCCTTTCTCCCCCAGTTATTTATGCACTTGATTTTTTATGTTAATACAGACACTGTTTTAGTCAGCTCCGTGGCCACACAAATACATAGACGGGGTGGCTTAAACAACAGAAATTTATCACAGTTCTGGAGGCTGGAAAGTCCAACATCAAGGTGCCAGCTGATTCAGTTCCCAGTGAGACCTCTCTTCATGCCTTACAGATGGCTGTGGGGAGAGAGAGAAGAGCTCTTTCCTTCTTCTTATAAGGCCACCAATCCTGTTGATTAAGACCCCAGCCCCCCCATGACCTCACTTAACCTTCAAAGGCCTATCTCCCAATACAATAGAATCGGGGGTCAGGGCTTCGACATTATGAATTCTGAGGGGACACAATTCAGTCTAGAGCAGACACATATATATTTTACTTTGTGGGTTAAAATCCAATACTATTGTTTTTCATTTTGCTGCTCAGGTTGTTCTAGTTTTGGACATTAGAAGCTCTTTCAGGGTGTCTCCTGTGCTTTTTGACAGGCCTCCCTTTCATTCATTCATTCACACTTTCTTCCTTTCTGGCACCACAAGATATTCTAGGCTCGTCTTGTATTTCCCCTGCCCCAACCATGGAATCAATCATTTCTCCAATGAGCTCTTATTTTATTAGTGGAGAATAACATTTAGAAACCAGTATTTGAGTGTTAAGTGTGCTTATTGCTACTCGAGTGTCAGCATCTAGGCCCTCTCAATGGACAGAGCCAGGAAATATATGTGTGCGTACTAACCCAGACGTATACATGCCTCTGTACTTCTGTACCTATCTGTGTCTTTGTATATACAAAATACCATGAGTTCCATGATCTGTTTCTAATTCACTATGCTTCTTACACAAAATGTGTGAGATTCGCCCCCCTCCCCAATACCAACCAATTCTCTAACCCTCTGGACACCACTTGTCAATTCATTTCAATTCTGGCACTCCCTATCTGGAGGTAGCACAGCCCCTTCAGGTTAAGGGCTCAGTCCCATAAGACTGCCCCCCTTCAGACACCAATTACAAGTCTAGGCCTCTGTCATTTCTGACAGACCAGCTATAACTTGGGTGTTCCCACAGCCCTCTCTTCAGGTTTTATGTGGTTGTACCATAGTTTATTCGACTACTCTCCTATGTAAGCATTTAGGTCGTTTCCAGTGTTTTGCAATTACAAATGGTGCTGCAATAAAGACCCTTGTGCATAAGTTTTGTTATATTGTTGGAAGTGTATCTGCAAAGTAGACTTCTAGAAGTGGGATTGCTGGGTGTAAAGGTAAGTGCATGTACAGTTTTGTGAGGTTTTGCCAACTTTCCCTCCAGAAGGCTCATACCAATTTGAATTCCCACCAGAAATGTACAGGGTGCCTATTTTCCCACAGCCCCAACTGTAGAATTTGTTGTCATATTTTGAAAATGTTGCCAGTCTGGTAGGTGAGAAATGGTATCTCAGGAATGTTTTAATTTGGATTTTTCTAAGTATGAGGGAGTTTGGGCACTTTTTCATTTGTTTAAGGGTCATTGTTAGACCTTTATTGTAAATTGTCTGTTCGGTCTGTTTCCTTTTTTTTCTATTGGGTTTTGTTCCTTGGTGCCACATTTATGAAGTCTTTATATGTTAAGGATATTAGCTCCTTGTCTATGGTACATGTTGTGAATATTTTCCCCCAGTTTGTCAGTTGACTTCACATAACAAATGACACCATAAATAATTTTTAAAAATGTTTATGTATTCAAATCTGTCGAGCTTTTCTTTTATTGCCTCTAGGTTTGGATCATAGGTAAAAAGCCTTTTCCTATACCGAGATTAACCCTGTTTAACTTCCAGGTCTGGAAATCAACAGTCTGGATTAGGCAGTGGGTTGCACCACTCCCCATTTTGTAGGATTCATGCAATAGTCTAGCCAGCTAGGTGAATCACACACCTATTATTGATAACTAATCTTTATAACCGTCTCACACTTGCATACCCCGTGAGCACCTCCTTATAAGCTACAGATATCCATTTACCCAGAGGCTCCGAGGCCTGGCATTAAAGCCCTGAGAGATCACAGTCGCTGGAATCAGAAGGCACGTTAAGCTTCTGATATTAAGACTTGTTCCTAGAGAGTAGATACATGTGTTTTCTGTGCAGGTGAGAAACTGAGACAAAGGGAAGATTAGTTGTCTTCAGACAGGGAGAACTAAAAAAAAAAAACTTTTTAAAAATTTCAGTTTCTGAGTCTGGGGTTATAATTATATCTAAGAATATAAGTTGAACTTTTCTTTGTTTAGAAAGAAAAGAAAATTTGATCTCAGTACTTGAAAGCCGCTGTCCTTTAAAGCCCTTCTCAATTGTCTAATCGTTTTCTGTTTCCTCCTTCATCCAGTTAGGGAACCCAGGCAGCGGCAGAGTTTTGGTGATTTGAGTGAGAGCATTGCTCAATTAGGTCATTCGTGTAGCTCATTTAGCAGATATTTGTCTGGACTTACCATCTTCCAGGCAATTTTGTGTTAAAAAATTTTTTTTTAAAAACTGATACCTGCACCTTACCCAAGTCTAGTTAGAATCTCTGCCGTTGGAGCCTAGACATCAATATTACATAATTGTCATCAAAACTTTCTCATATGCATGTTATGGCATCACAACTTGCCATCAGAACGTTCTCATATGCAGTTATGGTAGGAAAACTGGCCTGTATCGTATTTCTCAAATTCTAATGTGTCTGCAAATTATGCAGGAATCTTGTCAACGTGCAGACTGTGACTCGGTAGGTCTGGGAAGGGGAAGGCCTGAGATTCTGCATTTCTGACTGGCTCCGCACTGAGGCTGATGCTACTCATTCATGGACCATACTTTGAGGAGTAAGCCTAGACCATCCCAGAGAGTAAGTTTGTGGATGTGTTTGTTGGGTAGTTTCAGCTGTTAGGACTGACTGAATGGTTGTCCTGAGGCTGGAGGACCCTTCCCTAGAGCCTTGCCTTTTTTTCTGTTTTTTTTTTATTTTAATCCCAAAAGCTGAGGGAGGCTTTGCCCATGAGGCCTGGGGCTACCACTCCAGTCCCCGAAATCCAGCTCCATAGCAAGGTGTAACTCAGCTGTGTAATCCATACCGTTGCATCCAGCAAGCTCTTTTCAGGAATGATATTGATCCTGTTCCCTCTTGTTCTTTCTCTCTGTGGAGTCTGCACTGCGTACTCTGTGTAATTGCAGGTTGGAAGGGAGCTCTCCAGTCCACCATAGGGAGGGTGGCTAGGACCTCTGGAGGACTCTCCATCACCCTAACCAGCAATCAAAACAATGGCGGTTTCATCAACATGAAACAAACCCGGGACAGACCGCCCCATTTCATTTTCAGGATGAGACCAATGGCAGCCCCTTCAAACAGCTGGGAGCTGTTCTGCTAGTTTTGATCCCAGATGTGATTAGTGGTTAATGGGCCTTGAAAGGCATCTTTATTTATTACCATTGCAGATCACTGTTGCCTCGATATTGATCTTTTCCAATTTTCTATTTTGTCCTTTGAAATGCTCAGAACACAGCAGGGGCAACTTGTTGCCTGCAGCATTCACATAGTTTAAAGCTCATTTCCTCTTGCAATGAATGTAATGATATTTCATTGTAATTATTATTTGGTTCACTTTGCTTTTAGACCAGAGGCTTGAAAGAAATGAGGACCCATTGTCTTAAAGGCAAGTGGCAGGTAGATGAGAACCTAGTTTGAAAATAAGTTCAAAACTTCTAACGGGGCATCGATGGTGGCTTAATCAGTATATTTACCAAGAGGTTGTAATTCTTTTTTTTTTTTTTTTTTTTTTTTTTTTTTTTTTTTTGTGGTACACGGGCCTCTCACTGTTGTGGCCTCTCCCGTTGCGGAGCACAGGCTCCGGACACGCAGGCCCAGCGGCCATGGCTCACAGGTCCAGCCGCTCCGCGGCATGTGGGATCTTCCCGGACCGGGGCACGAACCTGCGTCCCCTGCATCGGCAGGCGGACTCTCAACCACTGCGCCACCAGGGAAGCCCTGTAATTCTTGATATCATAACACAGGAAAAAAATGCAATGTAGGATTTGGAAATTTTAGAAGATTGATCATTTTGTTGACCAGAACGTATGTTATCCAAAGTATTTTTAGGAGGTCTATATTTATGTTCAGAGAAGATGACTTAAATAATATTACAGTTTATGAGAGCTGGGCTAGTGTTTACAGCTTTGGTCCCTTTGCTCAGTTGGAAGCACCCAATGTTACGTACTTTCAAGGTGCTGAGTCGCACCGGGGACATGGAGATGGATGGCACATCCCTGTGCTCTAGAGGCCCAAAGTCTAGGGGAGGAGGGCAAATAGATAACAGAGAGAGCCATATCTCAGACATAAGTGAGGTTCTAAAGTCAGTCCACAGACAGAAACTCTATAGAGTTGAAACACCATAGAGCCAGTGTCATTTCAACAAATCCAGCTCAGCCCACGTGTCCTCTGCCCCGGGATAGAGCACTGCTCTTTCATTTACTCTCCAGATGGAGAAGTTGGCTTGTGTCTGGGTCTTGCGGTTCTAAAAGTATGGGTCTTTAAACGCTAGAATGTTTCCCAGAGAAAGAAGATGCCCATAGGACAAGAGGCATGTAGGGACAGCAGACATGTGTGTCTCCCGCTAGTTCCCTCTGAGACTAGCAGCTGGAATTCCCTGCCCCATCTCGTTGCCCTTTGTCTCGCGAATTCACATATGCACTTTTTGTTTGAGGCAAGGGGCGGGCAGAAGTTATTCGACCTGTGGTTCTTCTGGATGAAACCAGGAAGACTTTCCAGGTGCTGGAAGGAAGGTATGCCCAAAGGGTTAGGGGAATTTGGGGGAAGAAGAGATTAATTCCAACTGAGGAGATGGGGGAAATCTTTTTGGAACAATGAGGATGGGAGTCAGACCTTGGAGGACAGGTGCGACTTTGATAGGTAGTGTGTGCGGACCTCGAGACCCAGGTGGAAAAGGCACAGAGTATGCTGAATCAGGTGTCTGGGATGCAGATGTGTGAAAGTGTGGGAACAGGCAGTGTGTGACACTGTGTGTCTTTCACAGTGTGCCTTCCTGGGCCATCTCTACTTTATTCTGGAGGCAGCAGTAGAGTGAGGACACAGAACGGTGAGATCTTTGATGGAAGAGGGCGGGAGTTATGAGGTCCCTGCGGTGGTCGTCTCAGCGGGCCTTCAGTGGAGGCAGGGTAAAGATGATTCAGGCAGGGAGTGTTTATGGCACAGAAGGGGCAGTGTGATGCCCGGTGGGGTGGTGGTGGAGAGGTGGGAGGATGAGGGTACTGAGTTTGGAAGGACCTGAATTGAGTGGGGAGCAGAGAGCTGTAACAGAATCTCTGGGGGGCGTAACAGTGGCCATGAATGTTTTGTAAAAAGCACATGCAATGTTATGATATCATTTTGTATTTGGAAAACAAAAAAAAGTTAGATTGTTTTGATGATGTAAACTATAGGAAGCAAAATACTAGAGTCATTTTGGGGTCAGGGGATGGGGAGGGAGGAGGGCGTGTTTTTCTGGCTGGGCAAGGGGGTTCCTCAGAGGGACCGGGCAAGTCTGAGAGCAAGGGAGTGGGCCAGAGAGAAGTGCTGTGTGACTCTCCCAGAGTCCAGAGAGGCTGAAGAGAAGGGCCAAGACATATGTGATCTCTGTGTGGCTGAGGTTGGGCCGAGGATCTGTTTGGTAAGGGGGTCCTTAACCTATTTTTGTGCCATGGACCCCCTTGGCAGCCTCAGAATAATGGCGTTAAATGCATGAAACAGTACATAGGCTTATAAGGGAAACTGATTAGACCAAATTAAAATTACCAAAAAAAGGTTAAAAATCACTATATATATGTACACTTTTAATTAAGACAATGAATCAAAAGAACTAGAGGCAGGTTAACTCACGAATGTAATTTTGGAACAGTGATGAGTGGAAATGAAATTTTGAGATTTACAATACATTTGATGGGATAGGAAACATTTTTTAAATATCTAATCTTGCTAAGATGACCATGGTTTGTTGCTACCTTCATAATTACAGAAAATGCCAAACCTCAGATAGAGGTCGGTGTCGTTACAGAGGTACTGTTTTTCATCCTAGTGTGTGCACCCTGTGAATTCAGGTTAAGATCCCCTGGAATCCCACAGTCAGCTTATGCCTTTCTCTTGACTTTGAGCGTGGGAATGGGGACAGAGGAGCCAGTGGTCACCATCAAGGCTCACAGCGTTCATCAGAGAAACCAAGAACAGTCACCGTCCCCTCTTGGTTGTTCCTAGATGGTGGGAAGATGGGTTCAGCAAAGGTTTGTGTGGGTATGAGAGCGGGCCCTGTAGGAGAGGGCGCTGGGCTGTACATAGAATTGGTTTGGGCACCTCCATGTGCCCCTAATGGCTGGCGGACAAGGAGGGTCTCTAGGTTTGTCCTAATGCATGTAGAGCTTCCTATAAGGATATATATGTTTAATAGAAGGATTCCTATAACACTCGAAGTAGAGGAATTAGTTTTAGTGAAGCAGAGTTTCAGAGAAAAGTGTTACATCTCTGGGCTATCAGATAAATACTTTCAGGAACGATGTTCTCATTTAGGAACCTCACCCGAAGTCTCTTTTGGGTGCCAAAACAGTGTCCACATCTTGAATGTCCTTAAGAATTCCCTCACTTAATAACCCAGCACCTCATCAAGGGTATGAGAAAATGTCAAGAAGATGCTAATTTTAAAAGTGTTTAGACGATGAAAACGTAATCTCTGCTGTTATGACAAGTGACCACAGTCACCACTGAGCCCATTTCTGTTGACTTTTCTGTGCAGGCTGGTCCCACGAGGCCCTTATTCCACGTGAGGATGACAGTCGTCATTGTGGCACTAACCCAGGCCCCAACAGAGGTAGAGCTTGGGGTGACGTGAACTGTTTTCATAGGAGCGAATTCTCAGTGGGTCAGGTGGTCCGACCATGGAAATCAGACTCATCTTGCATTTTCTTTTTCTTGACCACTTAAAGCTCAGCACAAAGCAATGATGTTTAGCTATGTGGGTTTGCTGCAAGTCAAAGGGCATCTGAAAGTATTGCAAATATGACTGAAGATTTTATTTTATTTATTTATTCATTCAGTGTTTTTGTTCAATTTTACTTTATTTATTTATTTCTGTGTGTGTTTACATATTTATTTATTTTAACATCTTTATTGGGGTATAATTGCTTTACAATGGTGTGCTAGTTTCTGCTTCATAACAAAGTGAATCAGTTATACATATACATATGTTCCCATATCTCTTGCCTCTTGCGTCTCCCTCCCTCCCACCCTCCCTATCCCACCCCTCTAGGCGGTCACAAAGCACCGAGCTGATCTCCCTGTGCTACGCGGCTGCTTCCCACTAGCTATATCTATTTTACGTTTGGTAGTGTATATATGTCCATGCCTCTCTCTCACTTTGTCACAGCTTACCCTTCCCCCTCCCCATATCCTCAAGTCCATTCTCTAGTAGGTCTGTGTCTTTATTCCTGTCTTAGCCCTAGGTTCTTCATGACCTTTATTATTTTTTTTTCTTAGATTCCATATATATGTGTTAGCATACGGTATTTGTAAATCTCTTATGCAGAAATTACAAGCTCTTCCTGAAACGCACACTTTCTATTGTGTTCTCACTAGCCTTTGAGATTCCCCAGAGCAAAATTATTGGCATTCTTGTTAAGAGCCAGCTGGTACTTCAACTGTTGAGCTGTGTGCCTCTTTCAAATGTTGTCTGTAGGACTTCGTGATGAAACTTACAAAGTTCCCACACCCAGTTGAGGATGAGTTTCCTAGGGCTGCCGCAGCATAGCACCACAAATCTGGTGGCTTGAAACAACAGAAACTTATTCACTCCCAGTTCCGGAGGCTAGAAGTCTAAAGTCAAGGTGTTGGCAGGGTTGGCTCCTTCTAAATGTTCTCAGCGAGAAGCTGTTCCATGCCTCCAACCTAGCTTCCGGTGGACCAGCCGTTCCTTTGGCTTGTGGTAACTTAACTCCAGTTTCTGCCTCCATCTCCACATGGCCTTCACCCCCTGCGTCTGTGCGTCAAATCTCCCTTTCCTATCTCTTACAGGGACACTAATCCAGGATAATCTCATCTGGAGTTCCTCAGTTATATCCGCAAAGACTCTTTCCAAATAGGGTCATATTCACAGATAGCAGGGGTTAAGACTTGAATGTATCTTTTTGTATGATTACGGGAAATGAGGGAAGGCATGTACCTAGTACAGTGCCTGGGGCATAGCAGGGGCCCAATTAACAGTAGCTATTCTTATTGTACTTAAGGCCAGACAAAGTGTCGGGCAGCCTGGGTTTGGTCCGTTTCCCTGTCCTACTGTGGAGCCACGGTATGCGAACGTAATCTGACTACTATTTGGGCAATGCCAGTGGGTTATGTATCCGACAGTTTGGCATCATCTGGATTAAAAGTTGGGCCTCTTTCCCACTCTGTGACTTCTCTCCTGGTGCTCAGGGGTGGAGCCTACCTCCATCCTGCCCTGGACAGAGCCTAACACTGGTGTTGATCCAGACCCAAGTCTGTACCTAGTCATGAGGAAGATGAACCTGTGCTCGAAACACTGCAGGGCAGACAGGTCAGGGGTAGTGTGTCAGAACTCAAATCCTTGGTATTGGCCAACTGTCTATAGTAGCCTGATAGATAAAACACTAAAGGACCCAGTCAACGGTTTAACTTAGGGAATTCCCTGGCGGTCCCGTGGTTAGGACTTGGCATTTTCACTACCGTGGCCCGGGTTCGATCCCTGGTCAGGGAACTAAGATTCTACAAGCTGTGTGGTGCCACTGGAAAAAAAAAATTAAAAAACGAAACAAAACAGTTTAACCTATTGAGTTATAGCTCAGGATGAATGGAAGGGCAGAGAGATTCTGTGGCTAATCTCCTGATAGAATCATCAGTAGGATTTTTGCCACCATTACCAGCTGTGGACCCTGGACAAGGGACTTAACCTTTCTGTACCTCAGTTTCCCCACCAGTTAAAGAAGGATAATTAGAGGATATTCCCCATCTGGTGTGTGGCTCACAGATTTAACGAAGGCAAATCACATGGGCCAAGGCCTGGCACATGACAAGCCTGGCATTGAGGCAGAGGTTGTCACTAATATTGTTATCAGGATCACCATTCCCCACGGTGTCAGGACCACAGTTCTATATCTTTGGAGGGACTTTTGCTCACTCTGGTTTTAAAAAGACTAAAGGAAATCCAGGTTTTGTTTCTCAGAGGCTTCTCCCACAAATCACTTATTTTGTAGGCTGAGCATCTTTTGAACAGATAACTGGGCTTTCTAGATTAGCTTTCAGGTAGAAGTGATCGGCTGGGGTAAATATGATCACTTATAGGGAAGTAGAAATTACAACCAGCAGAGATATTCTCTTCGCTGCCGGGTGGTAATACAGCAGCATTTAACTTTTAAAACTTGGCTTCAGTTTGAGCTTTAAAACACTTGTTATTATTCCTTTCAAAAGATATGTAAACACAGAAAACAACAAAACAGTTACTCTTATACCAACATCAAAAGGAAACATTATCCACTTAGCTTCAGATCCCATCACAAAGAAAGAACACAGTCCAGACTTTATGCACCCACCCTCTCACGGTCCACACATTATGTAAATGCTGCTTGTTTTTAGCATTAATATTGTTGTTACTATTATCCAGTGCCTCCAGATCACAGTTCTACCCCTTGGGTTTGATGTATATCATTCTTGTATCTGTTTGTGTGTGTTTTTAACTATGTGTGTATATACCTACAAGAGGTAAATATTCATGTGTTTTAAATTTTTATCTGAATGCTGTTGATACATAAATCGAGTTAGTTCATTTTAATTGCTAAATGGAATTCTGTTATAGGACTAGAACATAGTTAATTCATCCACACGCTTGTACCCCGCACATGGCGTGTGTGTGAGACTGTCTATACAAGTGGAATTCTTGGACGGTGGAATGTGTAGGGAAGCACATCTTCGACTTTATTAGGTATCGACCAATTATTCTCCAAAATAGATTCGCCACAGTTTGCACCTTTGGGTTGGGGGTGTGGTAGCATTCAAAAACCACCTTAAATATTTTTGTCAAATGGATAAAATGAGTTGCGGACACATGGCATTTAACAGAATTTGAACCCAAACATTACAAATCTCGCATTTTTGACTTTCAGAGAGCCTCTTCATTTATTGTCTTATGCATTGTATAGACGCTCCTATTTTTAATCCGTAATCCAAATCTCCAATTGCTATGACTTCTGAATATGTTTTTCATTTATTGCTCAGATGCTAAATACCCCACACACTTTAGTAAATTCTTGCAGTGTTTTACTTCAAAGAGAGAACTACGTCATATTATTAAAACAAATCTGAAATGTAGAAAGCATTTAACCCTTTCATAGCAAAACCAGAAGAAAGGGAATGTTACAGAGCACAACTAGATGGAAAACATCAAAGAGGGCCAGATGTTGTTTCTACTTTTAAGGAATTTATAATCTAGCTGTGGGTGACAGATTCAACATAAAATGAGCAACAGTTTCATAGCAACGTATTAGCAAGTACATGGAGGACATGTTTTCCATATTTTATGATGGAGGAAATAAGAATAGCTTGGAAGGATCTGATAGCAAATTAATAGCTGTAGAAGGAAACTCACGTAGCTTGATATGCCATTTATTATCTTCACCTCGGTTGATTAATAGGTCCTGGTGATGTTGAAAGGTTCTAAATCTGTACATTCTCGAAGAAAGGAAATGGCGTTGCTGGTGTTGACCACATTTCAGAGTGACTCTTGCCTTCTTTTTTACTGAGTGGAGGCAATGGGCTGGCCGTGGCCAGAGTTTTTAGCTCACCTGTCAACTCTGGGGACAGACTTCCTGCTTGTGAATTTTGCCTGGACATCTGAGTCCAGCCCCAGAACCAAGTTGTAAACCTAAAAGAGTATCCTGCCGTTTACATTTTCATCAGTTTGAGACAACCTGTGTAGAGCTCAAATGTCACTTAGAATTGAGAAGCAAAGCCACTTTTGCCAGAGGAACATGGCCAGTGGGCCCAAGGAATGAAGTGAGGCCAGGCTGACTGTGGCTCCAGGAAGTTTGTTCTTTGGTGATGTCTGTGCTTGGGGAATTTGGGGGAGTGGGAATGTAGCACCAACATGTCACAAGCTGTCTTCTGGAAGGAGAACAAATGTCTTCTATGGAAAGTTAGCATCTCAGGGTGATGGGTGATGAGTTTCATCTCATCTTTTGCTTTCCAGAATTTTCTTTTTGCAGCATCACGCCACTTCTCTCATTGACTCTTTCCATTGTTTTCCTACTAATAACGGGATTTCTGAATGTCAGCACTACTGACATTTGGGGCCAGATAATTTTTTCGTAGTGGTCTGTCCTGTGCACTGTAGGCTGTTTAGCGATACTCTTGATCTTTACCTACTAGACGGCGGTGACACCCACCTCTCTTGCTCCACCCCGTGACAATCAAAAATGTCTCCAGTCATTGCTGAATGTCCCCTGGGGGACAAAATTGCTTCCTGTTGAGAACCACTGACTTAGAGTAACATCTAACTCCTTTGCGCGGTCAGCAACGCCTTGATTCCTCTTTGACGTCTCCTCCAGCTGTCTCTCCTGGCTCAGTACGTCCCTCGGTTCTTTAAACCAAGCTTATTCCCTCCTAAGGGGCGCCGTTCAGGGCCAACAGCTCCGCCTGGAAGGCACTTTGCTCAGATCTTTGCGCGGCTGTCTGGCTCCTTCTTATCCTTTAGGTCTGAGTCAGAGGCCTTCCCAATCTTACCACCTTAATCACTCTCTCTCTGTTACATCCCTCTGTTTATTTCCTCCATCATGCTTATCCCTACTGGAAGGATCTAGATAGTCCTTTGCTTTCTGGTTGATTATCTGTCTCCTACTAGACTGTGAGCTTCCAGCAACAGAAACCATGTCTATCTTGCTTATTACTATATCCTGGAGTCTAACAGCTAGTTGGACTCAATAAATTTTAGTTGAATGGAATTATGAGAAAAGGTTGACTAAAGAAGTGGACCAGATGACCGCTTCCATACCAGCTGGAGATTCCACTGAGCATGTTGCTGAAAATAGGTTGAATGGGGCAGACTTGCCTGAGTGACTTTTGGGAAGTGACTTTAAGTTTTACAAACCTCTAAATTCTAGCAGACATCCTTTTTTTTCTTTCCTGGTTATATCGCATCGGTTTTTGTGGTCATGCCAGCAGCTCTCTAACAGACTGTTGTCTTGCTGAAGGTCAGAGGTCACCCACAAGGTCTAACTCATAAACTCCACTGGTGAAAGACTGGTGTGGGGACAGGTTCCAATTCCTTCCTAAGCTCCCCTCTCACACTGGTTCTTTTCTGCAGATAATTCCCTAAATGAGCTGGAAGCTCATGATGCAAAGACCAATGGGGTCATTGTAGTCGGCTTTGAACTCTTAGCAGTTCCAACACAGTCAGTGTTTGGAGGCCGTGGAGCAGGCTCTCCTTGTCAGACGGAGAATGCCTCATCACTTTCAGGCCGAGGTGTAGAAGTAGGGCAAGGAGAGTCACGTTAATAAAAGCAGTGAAAATGAAACTTCAGCACGGGGCGGTGAGAGAGCTCAATTTTATTTTGTTTTCACACATTAGGTTCTGCTTATAGCAGACAAGTACCAGTGAAAATGTTCTGAAAAGAGGCTTTGTGTAGGAGCTGGACGTGGCTCCATCAGATTTGTCATTTCAGGAATGTCGCCAGATGTATTGACTTACTAGCAATTGCTTTGGTGCCATCTGGCCTCATGGAGGCCGTGCTTGGGATGGAAAAAGCTGAACAGAAGAAATGAAATTTGTTAATCATGCCATTACCCTTGCTGCTTATTTAAAGAAGGGAAAAAAATGTAACTTCTTGGCAGGGGGTGCGCCATTTGAAAATAAAATATAAGGATTTGGGGGGCAAGAGTTCCAGAATTCCAAAGTCAGCCGTGATGTTTACACAGAGACTTGAAAGCTGACCCCCCTTGCTGTCATATTGTGTGTGTGTGTGTGTGTGTGTGTGTGTGTATTTTGTTGTTGTTGTTGAATGTAAAACTTCTTTGAGACTCTACTGTTCCGTATGTAAAAAATGTTAACCTCTTAGATCCTGGTCATTTGAGTTAGCTACCTTGTAATACTTCTTGGAATGTCACCAAATAACTAACCCTTTGGCTTTTACCTCATGACAGAGATTTCTGCTTTATCCCAGCTTATAATAAGTAGCTGAGATTGTTGTCACCCAGTACAAATCTTTTCCTGCGTCAAGGGGATGCTCCAGGAAAATCAGATTAAATTTGCTTTCCATACCCTTGTTCATAATCCTTCTTCCCTTTATAGTTGTGGCTTCATTTCTGAATATAACTTCAATCAGTTTACTCAGTCTGGGGGTGACAAGCCTGTATAAATATCTCAGACGTTGGAATTTATATGTTTTTCTGGGGTAAGCGGTAAAAACACTGTTGTATATTCAGAACCAACTACATAATCTGCCGGGTCCAGTGTGAAATGACAACATGGGACCCTCTGTTCAAAAATTATGAAGACTTTCCAGATGGTGACAGCAGAGTGTTTAACCAAGTTGGGGGCCTTCTGAGTGCAAGGCCCTGTGTAGATCACACTTTCATGAAGCCCACCCTGTATATGTTTTCATTACCCACGCTTACTCCTGTATGAAGAAGTTTCCGGGATCCATCCTTACCCCCTGCCATCTGCCCCAATATCCTACTGGCTCACTTAGCCTTCAAAACTCAGCTAAATTGCCTCTTCCCTGGGTCCATATCTCTCCCCACTAACCCTATATTCCCTTTTTGTATTGTACATGTAACTTTCAGTTTTTATTCAGTTGACATAAGAAACATTAAGTACTACTGGGTGCCAGGCACCCGGGATACAGTTGACTTTCTTTCATGAATTTATTACCTCCTTCATTTTTTTCCTTTACTTCCCTCTTGCCTGCCCATCCTCCTTACGTGCAGACTGAGATAGGGCTGCCTGCCTCAGGAGGAGACAACCTGAGGGCAGGCTGAACCAATATTACAAGGAGATAGCCGAGAAAATAAAGGCAACCCTCAGCATCCTGGCGTGACTTGTGTGCGGGCTGTTAATTAAGTAGGAAAATGGTCCATTGAAGGAAATTACAGTGTATTTTCCAGGAATTTTGGACTTGCTAGTTTAATTCTTAAAAACAACATTATCCCCATATTATAAATGAGGAAACCAAGTCTCAGAGGAGTAATTTACTCTTGGTCATATAACTACTAAAATGTAGAGCTAAGATTGACTCCAAAAGTGCTCTAGCATTTGATCTCAATCCTATGATCTGTCTGATTTGTGAAAAAGGGTGGAGTGGAAGAGGCTGTTTCAGGTGCAAGGACAGAGTAGGAAAAGCAACTGGGCAGTCAGGTACGGAAAGGTTTCTGCTTCACATTATATCTCACATTTTCTTGTATGTATTATCTCCTGTACTTCTTGTATCAATCCTTTGAACTATGTAGGGAAGGTATAGCTTATTGTCTTAACCTACAGCATGAGTGCACGGCTCAGTTTATTTGGAAGAGTTCCAGCGTCAAATATTCTGCATTGTCTCCCCAGGCTCACTCATATTTATGAACGTATCCCTGCTTTTGTTTGAGGAAATATGGTCATCACAGGTATATAGGAAAATTCCATACCTGATGTCCTAGAAAATTCTGGACCAATGCCATTTTTTATTGATGAGAAGGCAACACGAGATACAGAAAGAGCCTAGGGCCTGGGAGACAAGAGACCTGGATTTTGTTCCCATCTTTGCTGACCCCTGAGCGTGTGACTTTGGGTAAGACATTTGGCATCTTTGCCTCAATTTCCTCTCCCTGTAAAATGGGCTCTATGATATCTCCTTCTAGCTCTAACGTTTGAACTTCTAAGGAGTACATTGATTGGCTAAAGAAGAACCAGCTAGAAACATGAGAAGGTAAAAACACCTTATCAAGTCTTTTGGTATTCTGGATTCTGTAGGAGAATAGGGTGAGTGATTTGTGGTTGGTAAGTGAGTGGTTTTCCTTCCTCGGTATTTATTTGTAAAACTGTCCCTCAGGACTTTCCTGGTGGCGCAGTGGTTAAGAATCCACCTTCTAATGCAGTGGATGCAGGTTCAATCCCTGGTCAGGGAACTAAGGTCCCACATGCCTCAGGCAACTAAGCCCATGCACTGCAACTACTGAGCCCGCGTGCTCTAAAGCCTGCACGTCACAACTAGAGAGCCTGTGTGCTGCAGCTACCGAGCCTGTGAGCTCTGGAGCCCATGTGCCACAACTAGAGAGCCTGCGCACCACAACTACTGAGCCCGTGAGCTTTGGAGCCCACGTGCCACAACTAGAGAGCAGCCCACGTGCTGCAACTAGAGAAGCCCACACGCCGCAATGGAAAGACCCCACATGCCGCAATGAAGATCCCGCGTGCCGCAACTAAGACCCGATGCAGCCAAAAAAAAAAACCTCTTATTGCAAAACTGTCCCTCTGTCTGATTTGAACCATAGATGTCTTCTGAACCCAGACAGAAATGAAGAGCCATCATCCTGACAGAAGAACCAAACTTTTTTTTTACTATGGTGCCAGGGGGTGAGGGAGGAACATAGGATATGTGGGTGGAAGCCAGAGGAAGACTGATTTCAACTCAGTAAAAGATGAGATGCCTCCCAGGCAGCAGCCTCTGCTAGTGGGAGTCACCCACCACTACCAAACCCATTACTATTCAGTGGAATTGAAACTGCAACTCAGACTGGGACTCGAACCCACGGTCTTTTAACTGAGATCACACACCTGGTCTCAGAACTTAATGAAGCTCAGGTTCTTGATGTCTCAGAGAGAATTCCGTGAGAGACAAGTGGCAAGAAGTGGATTTATTAAGAGAGAAACACACTCCACAGACAGAGTGTGGGCCATCTCAGAAGGCAGGAGGCCCTAAAATATGGCATGGTTAGTTTTCATGGGCTGGGTACTTTCATAGGCTAATGAGTGGGGAGATTATTCCAGTTATTTCCAGGAAGGGGTGGAGATTTCCAGGAACTGGGCCACCACCCACTTTCTGACCTTTTCTGGTTGGCTTCAGAACTGTCATGGCACCTGTGGGTGTGTCATTTAGCTAATGTATTACAATGAGCATATGAGGCTCAAGGTCCACTGGAAGTCAAATCTTCTGCCATCTTGGACCTAGTTGGTTCTAACCAGTTTTTGTCATGTCCTATGGCTGTGCCATTCTTTTAAAGGTTGTGCCCTGCCCCCTTCCCTCCACTTTCAGAAGCAGATGCCCACTTACTGTGGCGTGTGTGTGTTTGTAAGGGGGATGAGTGTGTGTGTGTGTGTGTGCTCTAAGCATCAGATAAATAACTGTTTTTAAGGACTCGAGAAGGTTTGGGAATTGTTTTTAGAGCCTCGAGAAAGCCCTAGAGACAGGAAGTAACCCCCCCCTCCCTGCCCCCCGCTAGGATCTCTAACAATCTCCACATGTATAAAGGCTCCCAAATATTACAAACTCCAATGAGCAAAGAGCTCCTAATAAGCCCTTCACAACATAAACACCAACAATAAAGACAAATGCGAAAAAAGTCAGATGCCCGAAGATTCCAGGTAGACTGAAAAACCCCATTCTGCCCAGTCGTTCTAGATGTATGATCCTTTCTCTCTCGCTATGTGCTGCAGCCCAGCTTGTGCTCTCAGTTCCATGGTGAGAACAGTACGGGAGGGGAGGACAGAGGCCTGACCTCTTCGAATCTCTGCACGCCCCACATCTTGTGGATTCCATGGTTTTTGTCCCTCAGTACTCTGTAGCCGTTTTGGGTATGTCATTCCACTGGGCAGAGATTCAGCCTCCTGACTCCCCAGCATGGTTCCAACCAGTGATGCCAGGACATGGCACCTTGGATTGTAGGAAAAACCACGATGGCCTGGGAAATCTGGGCCTTATATTTCAGGCCCAATAAAACAGAAAATCCTCTTCATGTGTTTACACGCGGAGTAATTACATTTCAGGTGCTTCTACTGGAGTGCTAATGGTTAGGAAAAAAAGTCCTCATTTGGGGCAAGAGGTCAGATGACTCTTGCTGGCTGGAGTGTGAAATTCGGTCACATGGAAATGCCCAGCGCGGTGGGAAATGATTACCGTAAAGGTCTTGGGTAGAGTCAAATCTCCGTGAATGGGAGGGCTCGGGCACGGGGACTGCCGCGTGACCTGGCCTTCCGAGGGTCAACCAGGAAGCCCTCAAAACTTTCATTCCTGCTGGAAAATTGTTTTACGATTGTCCAGTCTCTTTCCTGATGGCGCAGTGTAATGAACAGAATGAAATTTTTAAAAATGTGACCTGCCTTTAACCTCATGGACTTCAGCTCCTGTTGTGTAAGTGTAGACAGCGTAGGACATGAACTAGAAAGACCTGGAAGTTGCTCTTTTTGAATCAAACCTTGCTACCCCTCTCGTGTGGAGCTAAGTGGTCAGTCTCTGGGTAAGCGACTTTGAATCCTGGCTTTTCCACTTGCTGACTGCATGTCTTTGGCAAATTATTTGCAACCTCTTTAAGCTTCAGTTTTCTCATTTGTAAAATGTCTCTAATAATCCTGCCAGCCTCACAGGGTGACGGGGAGGATTAAATCCAGGCGTGCCATTGTCTGCGCTATGTCCGGTGCTGGGCATGGGCTAAGTTCTCAAAAATGTTCATGTTTTTGTTAGCAGCCTGGTGCTGTTTGTCAACCCCTCTTTTTTTTTTTCCCCGTACGTGGGCCTCTCACTGTTGTGGCCTCTCCCGTTGCGGAGCACAGGCTCCGGACGCGCAGGCTCAGCGGCCATGGCTCACGGGCCCAGCTGCTCCACGGCATGTGGGATCTTCCCGGACCGGGGCATGAACCCACGTCCGCTGCATCGGCAGGCGGACTCTCAACCACTGCGCCACCAGGGAAGCCCCAGCCCCTCTTTTAAAATGAAAGCAGTATATAGGCAGAAAGTTTTGTAAATGGAGAATTGTGTTGGTTGGGTTTAGGGCCTTATTCAAGCCCTCTTAATGCTGCTCCTCCAGACCCACGAGGTCCAGAGAAGGGCTCTGGGGATGGTACTTAACGACTTCAGATAAGTCTCCAGTATGTAAATCTGGGCTTCCGAGAAGCACCTAAAACTTGAGGACATCGCATGACCTTTATCTAAATCTCTTAGGTTTGCAAATGGAGCTTTGATTTCACAAGAAGGCTTTCTGGAACTTCCTGCTCCTGGTCTGGGTAGCACCGTGAGAATAGCCTTCCCTGTGTATTTTGGCAGTGGTTGGCCGGAACAGGGAAGCAGAGTGATGTGTGGAACTCAAGAATAATATAAAAAGCGTGAAGTGATACTTTCCAAATCTCAAAATTTTTTGTTTGGGTTCATTTCAAATTTGAGCCCAGAATCATGGGGCTGGTTCTCCTTCTGTTCACAGGGAGGGCTGTGCTCCTTATAGCGGGGAGATATGCAACCCTTTTTTTCACCTGTTTCCCCTACTCTTCCCCACAATGGTGATTTGAACTGTCCTTTCCTTTTTCTCATTTTTTCCAAGTAACATCCCTGTGTTTCCCAGTCCTTTTAGGACTTCAGTGAGTATTTTCAAGGAGACCTGTGTAGAACCCAGTCATGAAGTTGGGCTTAGAAGTTGAATGACTCCATATTTTATACTTTACTTCCATGGAACATTTGCTTAATGAGCTAGCATGAACCAGGGACAGCACTGACCTTTAAGATAAGTAGATTTGTGGTCCAGCAGGTTATTAATTTTTTATAAGGAAATCTGCTAGGTGAAACTAACTCTTTATTTCCTTTGGAGTGGAGCAAAGAACTACTTTGTTCTTTGATTCCTACTTGGAATGTTCCAGCATTATTCCTGATACAATGCCTTTTTCCTGATACTTAAAAAAAAAAAAAAAAGCCATCTTCCAACTCTCCTAATCAAGTTTATTTGAAAGAAATATCTATGGGAAATCTAAAGATGTCATGTTTTATCATGTGGGCCTTATCTAAGTTTGGCTGATGGGACAGTTAGGAAATGTTTTCTGGGGTCTGAAGATATGATTTCACTGATACATATTGAGTTCAAATATATAATGAAACAATGATAAAGTGGAATCTAAATTAGATTTTCACTCCTGGTGGGTAGCACCTTAAAAAGCTTTTCTGATAAAGTTTAATTGAGTCATATTCTTTCAGATATTGATTTATCACCTTTACTGAATGTTCCGGGCTTTCTAAGCATTGGAACATTGGGTGCTTCCCTTGGTGATAAGAGAAGAATGTGCCCTTTAACATTTATTCAATACAGATGTCTTGAGCACCTACTGTGTGCTGTGAGGAGTGTTTCCTCTGTTTCCTCTGTCTAGAATGCTCTCCTTTAACTACTTAGAATTCTTAAATTCTAAAAGCTTTTCTTCCCGTCTCTTAAGGCCCAGGCTATAAACATCACTTTCTCTGAGAAAATGTCACGTTCCTTTCCTGCTTGTTTCTTTGAGATGGTTTGTACCTCAGGCTCTAGTACAGGATTCCTAGTTTGTGAGGTGCTCCCCAGAACTGGGGACTTTTTCAGAGCAGGAAACGTATCTTTTTCTCCTTCTTCTTTGTCTTCATTTTGGACTTTTTCTGTGCTCAGAAAATGTTTATTTAATTAACGTTGAGTGATCTTCAAAACAGGTGTTGAATAAATGGATTGTCACCTCTTAAAAGGACGGATGATCTTAATGACTGGGAAGACAAAGGCTCCCACCAGCCCGGGCGCTTCAGCTGCCTCTGGGGAGGGGCTTTGTCCACAGAGCTCATGGGTCTGGGGGGCAGCAAATCAACCACTGTGTGACTTGACGTACATACGGCCACGGCGAGTGGTGGTCTGCCTGCCGTAACTCTTCGTATCGTCCAGTTTGGCTGAAAGAATTAGTGGTTGAGTTTATTTTCATATTGGGTGGTCACAACACAGATCGCCATGATCCATAAAGCCCCCCCATGAAATCAATGAAAGCCCAGTAGTGGTGTGAATTATGGACCTAGAAGTGATTCCTACATTTGCTAAGCAGTCCCTTGTCCAGTGAACAATGCTTAAGTTAATTTGTCACCTTTCTTTCTGAATTATCCTGGATTCTTCGTAAGTAGGATCGGAAGGAATGACATTTTACCATATGGCCAAACAAGCAAACGAACAAAACCAGTAGTCACGGGGTGAGGAGGGAAAAAAAAATCATGATCTTAAAAAAAAAAGAAAAGAAAAGACGAGCCTCTAGATTTTTTATTTTTTGTTTGTTTGTTTTGCGGGCCTCTCACTGTTGTGGCCTCTCCCGTGGCGGAGCACAGGCTCCGGACGCGCAGGCTCAGCGGCCATGGCTCACGGGCCCAGCCGCTCCGCGGCATGTGGGATCTTCCCGGACCGGGGCACGAACCCGCGTCCCCTGCATCGGCAGGCGGACTCTCAACCACTGCGCCACCAGAGAAGCCCTCTTCTTTAATTTTTTAACTTAAAATTTTATTTTGACTTTTTTCTCTGTTTACATTATATTCAAGAAAGAATGAGAAAGAAGGACTATATAGCCTCCTCAAGGCGCTGTGTTGACCACCTCTGAGATAAAAGCTCCCCCTCCACCTCAATCCCCCAGACCTATTTTTCTAAGCCTGCCAGGAAATTTCTCAGACACCCTACCTGACGGCCGCCTGGCCCTGAGACTGTCCTGTTATTGGACTGACAGGCTGATTGAAGCCTTACCCAGACACCCTCTGTGGTCAGTTGTGGGCTTGATGGCGGGCTTTTAGAAAAGGCGTAAATTGTCCTTTCACTCTTTGCAGCAGCCATATTGCCTCCTAGGCTTCAAGCCACATCCTCTGGTGGTGTCTGTGGGAACTCCAGAGACAATCAAGGGCATCCGGCAAAGTGGTCACGTCCTTCAGGACTTTCCTGGGCCGTCCAGATGAGGGCCCATGCATCTCTCTTCTCTGCTGCGGTCAGCCCTGCATCCTCGGCAGTTTCAGGCTCGGTGGGTGGTGGTCCAGGGTTTCTGCACACAGACCTCAGCCCAGAGGCTGCCCTGAGCCAACACCACAGCTGAAGGAGCTTCGCCTGCATCTGACAAAGCAGAGGGAAATCTATAGAGATCTCAGATGATACTGTACAAGCATATATATCTGATTGTAATAATTGTAAATATCTTTGTTATATACGTGTATGTAGTGTGTATAGAGTACTTCTATATGGCTTCTGTGTAAGATTTCATTTAAAGATATAATTCTTTACCTTTAGCAAAAATTCAAAACCACTGCTATATTTAAAAGTGCATTTTCTTTATTCATCCAGCCGTCCATCCATCCATCCAGCCAGCCAGCCAGTAAACACCTGTAGCACTTCTAAGGTGCCAGGCTAGATTCTAGGGGTGTCCCAAATATAAACTCATTTAATCTTCACGATCATCCCAAATGGTAGGTACTACCATTGTCTCCATTTTGTGAGTGAGGAAACTGAGGTACAGAGGACTTAGAATGCTGCAGCCCAAGTTGTCTGGCTGGGTCTGCTCTCTCAACCGCCTAGACTCTGCAGCCCTTCCCCAAGACAGACCCTGCAGGCTACTTTCCCTCCACAGGCTTGGAGCCCTGAGACAAATGGCCCCATCCCTCTGCTCTGGTGTCAGGGGCAGTTCCACTCCATCATCGCCAAGGTCCCGTTTGGTACTGATGTCTGAGCCTCTTAAGTCAGAGGACTGACTGGTCACATGACTTACTGTGCATTTGACACTGTGGCAACCAGCAAGAATGTCCCAAGGGCAGGGATTCTGAGACCCGCAGCAGATGTGGGTCTCAGGCCTCAGGCTGGACTCTAAACAGCCCTGACAAAAGCCAAGCGGCTATTAGATGGTAATGAATGTGGGCCACTGTGGACCATTAGCAACCTGAACCAGAAGTGACTCAGCTCTTAGAAACAGAAGGTCTGCATTCTATTGCCCATCAGTTGGGACGGGAGAGACAGCAACAGTTATACTTTATCGTAACTGCAGCTGAAAACAGTCATGCTTCCACTGAACTGACACTGATATTGAGCAACCCTTAGAAATCAGAAGTGATTTACTAACTGCTAAGTAGCCGGTTGTGGTCCTAAGTTGCCTAAGATTTTATTAAAAATTATAAAAGATTTTATGAACATAGTGAAGTAGAGAATAAGCAGAGAATCAATAAATGTGTTGGCTCTTTTTTTCCTATAGAAGGGATCACTTATATTGTTATAGTCAGCTGCCATACTGGGGGGAAAAATTATCCTTTTAAGAGAGCAAAAAGGTTTTAAGTGACTATATCTTTAAAGGCTCTAGTGAAAAGAGATGTCTTAAAATGACTTCTGTGCATTAATCCAAGTTTTTGTGATGCTGCTGTAGTACAAAGTGTGGCTTTTAACGTAGAAAAGTAGTGCCATTTTCTGTGTGACTCCCAGAAAGTTCGCAAGCTGTACTCCAGTGTGATGTTGGGAAGAGGGTTGCAGGGAAAGATGGAGGGAAATCTGAGGAAGAAAGAAAGTTGATGTTTCCTCTTTGGGCTAAAATCTCCCTTGTGGCTCGGTGGTGGGCCTGGGGCCGGGCCTGCTTCCACAAGCATCTCTCAAACAGCTTTGGAGATTTTATGCAGCCCTCATCTGACTCCCGGAGGAAGGCGTGGGAGGGTGCCCTGCAGGGCTGGCCTGCATAAAACAGGGACTGGTGGTCTTATGCATGGGGCTGGGGTGGAAGAGGTCCCCACGTGGAGAAGGCTTCACATCTGGGGGATTTGTGATAATTTCCCCGTTCATTTGGCAAGCGCTCCAGTGTCACTCAAGCACTGAGCCTTGGAGCTGGATACTGGGAGCAAACCCCGCACAATTACAATAGAATATGAAACGTGCCACAGAGGGCTACGGTAACCGGAGGGCAGAGACTGACTGGGATTTGGAGAGCCAGGAAATTGTTCACAGACGGGGGTGTGGGACATTTGAGCTGGACCTGAGGGGTGAGCAGTGGTTTGAAGGATATGGGGGTAGTTAGGAAAAGGCATTCCATCTCCAAGCCTAAGCACTGAAGACTGATTTCTTGCAGAGAAATGGGGGCAATGGCCATTTGATCCTTCAGGATCAAAAGTGTTTAGGTCTGGGGAATGCAGTTAGACTAAGGGAACTCCGTCATTCCTCAATTATCCTTGCCCCCTCCTTAGTCCCTCCCCCGACTTCCCTTGTTCCAAAAGAACTTATTGAGGGGCTTCTCTGAGCCACAGCTGGTAGCCCAAATCCTCATTCACTCCACTGTGGCTGCCTCCCAGGATTCTATCCATGGGTGATCCCTTCCCACACTCTGTCGTGGTTGGTCTGTGTGACCAAGAGCATATGGCAGAAGCAGTAGGATGTCACTTCTGAGACTAGGTTATAAAAAGCTCGGGTTCCATCATGGATCATGGGTGTGTCCTCACACTCCGGGTCACTTGCTCTGGGGGAGCTAGCTGAAACCTAATGGGCATCCAGCTTAGCTGCTCTAGATTCCTGACCCAGAGAAATCTGGTCTAATAAACGCTTAGTATTTTAAATCTGTAAAATTGGGGGCTAATATTTTATATGGTAATAGATAACTAGTACAAAGGCTACCTTCTTTCATCTTCATTCACTTTCCTATTCCTACTCACTCAAGTTGACATTAGCTAATCAGGAATATGGCTGCTTGAAGTATTGGTCTTAGATTCGGGCAAGAGGTACCTTGCACCAGGCCCCATGCTTTAGTGGGCCCAGTCATGTCTCTTTCCTTGGGCCAAGGATCTGCAGGGGCAGGAGGACTGCCGCCTTCACTGCCTGACATCCACATAGCAACTGTCCAGGTACCTGGGACTCTCTGTCCAAAGGGAACCAAACCTGCTTCCAGGACCTAGAGGCATCGTCCCTGGGCTTGACCTCACAAGGGTGAACTATGCTGCCGGAGATAAATCCGGGTCTGTGGGCATCAAAGGGATGACTGATCTTGAGGATGTGGGTAGATCTTGGATGTGTGGGCCACATATCCACACGTGCACACCCATGCACGTGTGTGTGTGCGCACGTGTACGCATACACATATGTACTAATTTTTTCTTTAAACTTTTAACTGATGTCCACGTGGGTGCTCACAGGGACCCCACGGTGTGCAATGGTGAGGGATTAAGAAGCGAAGAGCGCCAGGCCGCAGTCTGGGTATGGTTCTTCTTTAACATTCTCACGAGAAACCCTGAGAATTCTTAATTTTTTTTTTCTTTTTAAGATTTCTAAATTTGAACCTGGCCTTTCAAGTCATTAGGAAGGCATATTTGTCAAGGTAGGAGGACAGAATGGACTTTTTTTTTTTTTAACAGTTTGTGATTGTAATATATAACTTTAAAATATTTAGATTTATGGTATTTATTCTTGTTCTGGGCCCTACAAATATTAGAGTCAGTCATGGCCACTTGATCTCAAAAGGGATTTGTAGACAACAGTTCTTTGGAACTAGAGTTGGTCAACCTACAGATAAGAAACACTTTTCTACCTCTTAGAATCTGGGATAAAATGGAAATAAAAAAAATTTATGTGTTTAATCTTCAACTCTATCTATATATATTCTAAATAGGTAAATATCTATCTATCATCTATCATCCTTTCACCCAGTCATCCATCTACCTACCTACCTACCTATCTAAAAATACCTTTCTCTTTTAGGACATTTTTTTCCCTCTAAGAAAATTTTCTGCTCTCTACACTTCTTATTTCCCTTGGGGCCCCCTCACCTATTTCCTTTAGGGCATTCTTCTTAGGCATTACTTTTAAACACTGGGCTGGCTGGCCAAGCTGTTGGATGCACACTGGTGAATTTGTGGGATTATTGGATTTCTGAACTCAGTACCTCTGCTGTTCCCAATTAGAAGTAAACTTCTGACTTCTCCACCATTTTTCATGCTAGAAAAATGCTTCCTCCCCGACTTGCTCTTTCTTTGTGTCCTATTACATACAGCTTCTCCACTCTAGTCCAGGAGATGACGCATTTTAGTGGTAGAAGAAGTAATGGGGGTCTATATTTCTCTATCTTTTGTTGACTTGTGAAGCTCTTTGTCTCAATTATTTGTATGTGGGTATTCTAACCATTGGGGGAAAGATATAGAATCATTTTCTGTTCCAGCTGGAACTGGGACCTTAAACATAAACCGTATTGCATTTGAAAATGGCCCTCTAGTTTTATCACGCTCACAGGAATCTTATCGCATTCTTGTGTTCTAATGAAATCCAAAAGAGACTGGCTGGCCATTAGTAAAATCAGTGACTATTAAACAATGCTCAGGTTACCTGACCCGTATCTTTCCTTCCCTAAAGTATGCGATAGCACCATTTTAGTAAATATGATACAGGAAAGCAATTTTCAAGTTATTTCCGGATATCTAAAAGCATTTAATAATCTACAAGTTGAAGAATATTTTGGAGTTACTTTCTCAGTGTCTATGTGTGTGTGTGCATGTGTGTGCACACATGCACGCATGCACACGCGTATTCATTTTTTCTTTAAACTGATTTTTATTCTGCAGTTGTCCCACATGCCTTCTGGCCAAGTCAGAATGGGTTTGTCTATGAGAAACGTTGGTTCCCGAAGCAGTTGCAGCATCAAACAGTCAGCATAGACGGGGTGTTCCAAGTTATCAGTGTAACTCTAAAAGACACGTTTATTTAATCCTGACTCGTAGGACTTAGGCCATCAAGACCCTCCTTCTCCTTTGCCAGCAAAGTAATTGCTACCACATTGAACTCTATGAATGTGGTGCCATTTCCCTGCAATTGTGGTTAACTAAGGAGAAATCCTGAGACACATAAACCTTGGTCTCTATGAGACATATATGTATGTCATTGAAATATGAGAGCTCGCCTTTACAATGGTATCCTTTTAGAGAGCCAGAGCTATCCAAGGCTCCTTGGAATGGTTCTTAAAAGACTTTGGCAGTGCTGTGAGCTTTTCTTTTGCTTGTCTTGTTTTTTTTTTTTTTTTTTTTTTTTTTTTTGGCGAGGGGGGGCTACAGATTAGGGAAAGAGAGAGGCAAATGGGTGGGGGAGGGTATTTAAGTTTTTTTGTCAGGAATCTGGCATTATTCGGTAGAAGCCATTTAGGCCCATTTTTAGGCAGGGGCCTTAGCGTCTGACCACATTTGAAACATTCACCCTGTAAATGTTCCAATTTTCGGATGGGCTTCCAAGGGGAACATCTCCAAAGCGTGGTGACTGACGAAATCACCGATGGAGATTAAAGCTTCCATCCTCTGTTGACACCTGAGCACATCATCAGAGGGAATACTGAGCTGTCAGCAGATGTCAAGGAATTATTTACCGGAGATCCAGTGAAACCACGGGGGCTAGAAACACAATCATCCATAAAAAACACATCATTTAAAAACCGGCTTCTAACCTAACAGCTTCAGTCTGGCCGTCCCTCGGCAGCCATCTTGGATTTATAGGAACAATCAGCGGGTCGGTCCGTCTCTGTCCTCACGCGCAGGCGCAGCGTCTTCTCCAGCGGATGCCGATGGAGAACCATTTCCGCAAGTTCGCTGTTCGTTTGAGTTTGCAGAAGAACCATGAAATTCAGGAAGTAAGCAGACACCAGGGAGAGCACTTCTGCTCCAACATACACCTGTGTGGGACATCACATCTGTGTGATCATATTTTTATTTCGGAAATTTAGAAAGTACACTAATGATAACTGAGCCCTTCTGCAACGCCTCAGAGTTTTCCAGTCGACGTGCACCAGTCCTGCAATGCCCAGCTAAGTGGGCAAGATCTGTCATCCTTTTAAATGTGCGGGTTAGGAAATGGAAATAGTCAGGAGTTACCTGCCGGATAAAGGGAGAGAGCAGCTTTATGAAAAGAGCATGTCAGAGTGTCTGGGTCCAGGTGTGAGAAGCTGTCCTTGACTCCTCCTGTTTTAAATATTTACTGAGCGCCTTCTACGTGCCAGCCGCTGGGATGAGCAAAACGGGAAGACTCCTGCTTTTACAAACTTCCCATTCTAGTGGGAGTGACAGACTTCAAATAAACAATCACGCAAACATATAATTACAAACTGTTGATAACTGCTACTGCAGTGAAGGACAGGATGCTCTAAGGGAACGAAACTAGGGGACCTCATTTGTTTATTTACTTTTTATTTTATATTGGAGTATAGTTGATTAACGATGTTGTGATTGTTTCAGGTGTACAGCAAAGTGATTCAGTTATACATATATATATCTATTCTTTTTCAAATTCTTTTCCCATTTAGGTTGTCACATAATGTTGAGCAGAGTTCTCTGTGCTAGGGGACTGCATTGAGATTGTCAGAGTTGGGGGTCACCAAGGGATGTCCCCCTCCCAGGAAGTGACGTTTAAATTGAGAACTGAAGCCACAGTTGTCCAGGGAAGAGAGAAGGAAGAACTTTGTAGGCTTGAGGGAAGGTTATGTGCAGAGGTCATGGTATAGGAAAGAGCTTGATCCGTTGAAGGTCTCGGCTGGATCCAGATGGAGAGATGCAGAGGGAAGGTGGAGGAACCAGAGAGAGAGAGTGCGAGAGGCCAGGATAACAGGTCAATTGGAAGCAATGAGCCTGTCTCAATGAGAGAGCTCCGTTTCCCACCCCAACAAGGAAAAGAATGGGACCTCCTTTCGGTTCCCGTGGAGTTTCTGATTCAACTTTGGAAAATAAAATATCTTTAAGGCAATTTAATAAAAGTATCCCCCTCTGTACTGCATCCAAACAGGAATTCAAAACCTATTGCTGATATAAATCACTTCCCAGAGTGTGTGGGTGGGAAACTTCTGTCTTATTGTTTCAGTAATCCTGTGTCTACTGTTTATTGTACAGAAATAAATCCCCAAAAGAACAAAGTTCATGTCAGAGTTGATCCTCTGGGGAGAGTTGCAACACATCTATTCAGTTTCCTTTTCATATACTTCCTCATGTCAATAAATCTCTGTCATGTCAATAAATCTCTATCCATATTCCTATAGTTATTTTGAAATATACAGATTTTAGAAAAAAAAAAGTTCTTCTTATTCAAGTCCTTGAGATCAAGCTCTTTCCTATACCATGACCTCTGCACATACCCTTCCCTCAAGCCTAGAAAGTTCTCTCTTCCCTGGACAACTGTGGCTTCAGTTCTCAATTTAAACATCACTTCCTGGGAGGGGGACATCCCTTGGTGCCCCCCAACTCTGACAATGCTGTTCTCAAACTTTTCAGACAGAAGTCTTCATTGAGACTGTTATCAAAGAGACTCCAACTGAGAAACTAGGAATACAATGCAGCTTCACATACATCTCTTCCCAGGTACACTGGGAGCTTGGACAGATCACCCCAGAAGAAGAAATCACTGTGAAATTAAGACTGAAGCAGCAGTCTGACCCTGAGTCTCTGAGTTTTCTACTATGTGATGGGATAAAAATCTTTTTTACTCTGCCAAACTTCCTTCCAAAATGCTTTTTAAAGGTATACAAAATTGTCTGTGAAGAACTCCTTTCCATTGGTCCATTGGACGAGTATGTAGTGAATGTTTGTTATGTGCCATGGACTGGATCAGATTTTCTAAGGGACTCGCCCTCCCCAAGAAAAGATTCCACCCTGTCTTTACAGAGCTTACAGTCTCATGAGGACATAAAACCCAAGTTCTTCCACCCCAAAGTAGGCGTCACATTGATAGTTCCAACTGAAAAGGCAACCAGAATTCAAAGGATGTGGCAATGCCTTGGGCAAGGAGATCTGGAAATGGGGGTTGCAGGGGAGGGGAGGAAGGGTCAGGTGTGGATATCAGGTGAGCAGTCACAGAGAGATAAGAAGGAGGGGATGGACCGTGGTTGGGGGAGAGGAATACAGAAGCCATGATGAAGGGTAATGCTTGGGGGAAACCACGGTCTTATTTCATGGGGATGATCTGAGGCCATATTTTATTTGGAAAATGACTTCTTGAGATGAGTGGTTGACTCCTGTAGATGCAGTGAATGGACTGCTATGGATAGAAATTTGCAGATAACCAATAGATGATCCAGATGGGGGAGGGAGGGAGCGATACCTTAGGGGCCATGTTCTTGTTGGTTTCACACACATCTACTGACTTTTTTTTCTAACTTAAAGTCATGGATATGGAATATAGGAATGGGGAAATACAAAAAAACTATGAAGGACAAGAATAGTTCATAATCCTGCCGTTCTGAGATGACTTCTTTTAGCATAACATTTGAGTATATTTATTTACCCAAAGCTACACACATAATTTTTGGAAAGAAAGTGTTTGTAGTACTAGAAAGGTTCTTTTTTTTTTTTTTTTTTACTTACTTATGTATTGTAAGCATTGTTTTATAGCCCAAAATGGTCTCTGAGAATATTATTTTAATGGCTATAGATGGCTTTCCATTCTATGGAAAGGATGTGCTACAGTTTCCTTAGTCATTCTCATTTTGTTAGCCATTGTATGTTACTCTCAAGTTTTTGCTAAAATGAGTAACTGAGTGAGAAACACTCTGGAACATAATATTTGTTGTCACCTCTTGTTATTTCCTTAGGGTAAATTTCTAGATGCGTAATTACTGGGTGAAGCAGCTTAAACATGTTCTAGGCTTTTGGTGCACCGTATCAAATTGTCAGGGCCCACCGTGGACCTCTTTGTTCTTAGATAGGAGCAAACATTTCATCTGGTGAGCTTGCTTCTGCCACTGGGATGCCATTTTTGTGTCTTTCTTCCAATTTTCCAAACCAAGAATGGATTCCCATGCCCAAAAGTGTGGGTCCCTTTGTACAGTTAACAGATCACAGAAGAGAACGACCTGGCATGATGGATAAAGTAAATGTGGTCTATGCACACATGGAATATTATTCAGCTATAAAAAGGAATCAGATTCTGACACCTGCTACAACATGGATGAACTTGGAAATTATTCTGAGTAAAAGAAGCCAGACATAAAGGGTCACACATTTCACGATTCCATTTATATGAAGTATCCAGAATTGGCAAATCTATAGGGAGACAGAGAGTTGGTTAGTGGTTGCTAGGGGCTATGGGGATCGGGTGGGGGGGCGGAATGGGCAGTGACTGCCTAATGAGTATGGAGTTTCTTTTAGGGATGGCAAACATGTTCTGGAACTAGGTGGAGGTGATGGGGGCACAGCATAGTGAATGTACTAAATGCTGCTGAATTGTATGTTTAAGAATGGTTAAGATGATAAATTTCACGTTATGTGCATTTTACCTCAATGAAAAAGAAACATGCCTGGTATGTATAATAGCTCAGTAAACCAGATAAGAGAAATTACTCGGGATCACAGGGACCCTCTTCATCTATTTCAGCATATCTGGTTCAGGCCATCTGAGAAGCAAAGCACATTCCTTTTGGAAAGAGAAGAAACTAGATCAAAGCTTTGATTTCAGTAGATGACAATTACTTTTCTAATAACTGTCCAGGTAAATTTAGATATAGCGCATTTCTCATAGCATTTAATTTTTCTTTAGAGAGGCTTCCTGATAGGGCAAGATCTAGTTTTCACAAAATAATATAAAATGAAATTAAAAAGACAGCTGGAAGTGTCAGCATTTCAATATGGTGGTGGGTGCCTTTTAATGTAAAGATTACCCCCAGAGCCCATGTTACCGACTAGCTTGGAGAAGTTCATCTTTATAAAACCTCTCCCTGGTTCTTTAGTTACTCATTTTGTGAGGGAATGAGTTATTGACTATAAAGTTGGCCAGAGAAAGTCTCCGGGAGTTAAAACCTGAATGTAAATTAATAATTAGCTCACCTGGCCTCAATTTTCAGAAGTAAAATATATTCCCATATCTAGGTAAAAGTTGCCAAATAGCTAGCTCATTGGAAGTCTCCTATTTATAGGGAAATGGCATTAAATCTCTTTCTCTCACTATCTCTGAGATTTAAGATTTTTAAATGACAGTTTTGGCTTTGGTTATGCATTAGAATTAGTGTTTCTGAAAGTTTAAAGATATTGATATAAAATAAAAATAGTCTTTTGTCTGAAAAATGAAGAGTACCTTTAGAAATTTCCATTAGAAGATAGCAACACTGGAAATGAAATTTCCGTCAGTCTTATTAACAAAAACCAGGGGACTTGCGAAAGGTATTTTAATAGAAAAACCTAGCTCAAGAGACTTACAATTAAACCCTAAAGATGAGAAAAAATTAACTTCTTCATCTTTATAGTTATTAGATTTGTGATGGAGGAAAACCTGTGTCAAAGATGAGCCCTCCCGGGCTTCCCTGGTGGTGCAGTGGTTGAGAGTCCGCCTGCCGATGCAGGGGACACAGGTTCGTGCCCCGGTCCGGGAAGATCCCACATGCCGCGGAGCGGCTGGGCCCGTGAGCCATGGCCGCTGAGCCTGTGCGTCCGGAGCCTGTGCTCCGCAACGGGAGAGGCCACAGCAGTGAGAGGCCCGCGTACCAACAAAAAAATATATATATATAAACATGAGCCCTCCCAAATAGTGACTCATTGATTAACTCATTCATTCATTCATTCAATAAGCATTTACTGTGAAGTGGCTACCTGCCTTGCATCGTGCTAAGCTCCATTGATACAAAGACTATATGAGATAGTTTTTGACATCAGGGTACTTATTGATAATTCAGGACCCATAGATTAGTAATACTGATACAAAGTGGATAGGAATATGCCACGTAATTAGTGCAACAAATTCTACACCAAAGGAAAATATGCTTACTTGCTGGGGAGATTTGAGATTTCACAGAGAAAATGACTGCGGCACTGGCCCTTGACAGGTAGATGGCCTTTCAACAGGCAAAGTTGAGAGAGGGCATTTTGTGGGGGGTAAATAGCAAAGTATGCAGGTAGCAAGGTGAGTAGGCAGAGAGATTATGGTCTGTTTGAGGCACGATGGCTGCTCTCATTTGGCTCAAGTGGAGTTCTTGAAATAGTGGAGTGGGATCTGAGACTGGGTAGGTAGAGGTACAGTGGTACATGGGAACAGAAAGGCAGGTGGGGCTGGACCATGGATGCTCATGAGACAGAAATTGAAACTGAGCATTGCTTTGGAAGTGGCCTCTCAGATTGGGCATTCTGGTCTTTTTCTCTTGTGCGGTCTGCTGAGGACACTAATTGTTCCCTTGATCAAGCCACTTTGCTGTACTTGCCTCCCCTTCCCTCTAACAAAAGCCCGTACATGGAGGGAGAAATATGACATGTCCTAAGAGCCCTTAGAAATCTTGGACTTAAAAGGCACTTCTTTTATTTAAAAATGAAACAAAGCACTTCTTATTTTATTGGGGGCTGTGATGCTGTGGTGAGCTGAAAGAAGTAAACTATTCTCTAGCAGTGAATTCCCCTCAGTGTTTGATGATTTAAAGTCATGCTGAGGAGAGCTACGTTGACACCCAGGAAATTTCATCTCACACACCTTTTTGGGGGGAGGATGTTACCCATATTACTCAGACTGGCCAGGGTGGTGAAGATGTTCATTGGATCCTACAGCGGGTCCTGGGGTGGAGGGAAGAGGGCTTCTCGAGTGAGAAGGAAAGAGCAGTCAGAAGACGTGCTGAAGGCCACGGTGAGCCTGGGAAGGGAGGAGCGTTGCCACAAGCGGTGGCAGCAGGCAGACTGGGAAAGCAGGCAGCCGTCAAGACTGGGGCACTGTCCTTTGTTTCCAGAAAGGGTTTTATATGAGTCTTTAGAGGCAGCAGTGTAAATATTGTCAGTAACTGCCAATGAGGGACATGTGAAGATCCAGATTTAAGTTTTAGTTTGCTTGGGCCCATATAGGATTACTAGGTAGGTCCTTTTAAAACTTCATTCAAAAATTCTCATTTGCCATCCATCCGTCCATCCATCCCTCCATCCTTCCCTCCATCCACCCCTCCATCCATCCCTCCATCCTTCCCTCCATCCATCCCTCCATCCACCTCCATCCTTCCCTCCATCCATCCCTCCATCCATCCCTCCATCCTTCCCTCCATCCACCTCCATCCTTCCCTCCATCCACCTCCATCCTTCCCTCCATCTACCCTTCCATCTATCCCTTCATCCATCCATCCACCCATCCACTTGTTCATCCATCCATCCATCCATCTCTGAACACAGTATGTAATAATGCCCTCCTCAAATCAAGGTATCACCATATGCTTGCTTATTGTCCTTACCCACCTCCCACACACCCCTTAGACTAACTTCCATGGGAGTACACATTGTCTCTGTCTTGTTCACCACTGTATCCCCCATACCTAGGACACTACCTGGCACAGAGTAAGTGCTAAATAAATATTTATAAAATAAATGTTTTAACTCATTATCATTCTTTAATTCACTCATCCAACATTATGTACCTACTATGTTCTAGGCTTCGTGATATATTCTAGGCATACAATGAAGAAAAGACATGTCCTTTGCACCCAAGAAACTAGTATTGGGAAACAGGTAAAAAGAACACAGTAAAACATATATTTGATAATAGTGATATAGATAGGAGACAGGAAACCGCATTTATTAAGTAGCCTGTATGCACTCGTTACTGTGCTTGTTGTTTTCCATGTGATGTATTTTTCTCATATCACCTTTGCAAGGCATAATCTCCATCCGACTGATGAAGAAACTGAGGCTCTGAGAGATAAAGTCACTTAGTTATTGCTAATAAAAAGTGCTTTTAAAAATTTTTTTTAAATTTTATATTGGAGTATAGTTGATTAACAGCGTTGTGTTAGTTTCAGGTGTCCAGAAAAAGTGCTTTGAGAGTACAGAGAGGGTGTGGTTTATTCTGTTGGTGAAGGGATATAGAACTAGTCAAGGAAGACCCCGCAAAGTAGGTGACAACTGTGCTGAGACTTGAAGAAATAACCAAGATTGCACCCGGTGGAGAGAGGGCTTTCTGGTACTTCTTCCTAGCAGAGACACGAAAGAGCAACTCCCCTTTCAAATAGGAAAGTCAGTAAAATATGTGGATCATCAATAAATATGGCCCATGAACCAGTGCACCTGGAAACGAAAAATAGGATGCCTGTTCCCTGTACACCTAACGTTCTGTTTCCAGGGTGTTGTTTGTCTCCCACGAAACCAAGAAAAGCTTGACTTGCTGTTTGGCTTCTTTTTAAGGACAGTAGTGATCACGGGGAAGGGAAGACCCATTTGTCTTCCCAGAAACAGATTATGGTCTTAAATTTAGCAGGCTGAGTCAACATTCTCAAGTGCTGATGGCTACCATCAACACACTCCATTTTCTTTAAAGAAATCATTATCTTTCAGAATAGAAGGATTCACAAGACATTCTTAATTTATTCGTTTCTAGTTGTTCCATCCTGCCTTAGATGGTAGCCTGTGTTTGGGATTTAGGCATAAAATATGGCATTCAAACAATCTTTTCCCTCTCCCACCATCTCTAAATTATATGGGTCATTGCCTTGCCCTCAACTCCAATTTGACAATCCCACTCTGGTGTGAGATGAAACTAACAGTATCAGGTTCCTTTGCCCTAAACAGTTAATTCATCTCACATGGTTGAGCGGTTCATTCCCAGGAAATGCCTGCCCAGGCTCTGAACAGGGTCAACCCCGACTGTCGCTGGGGGTGAGGGCTCGGGGTGGCAGCAGATGCCCCCTACTTCCTGCTTCTTCCTCTCCAGAGAACCCCAAATATTCTGATAATTCAAAATAAACATCTGTTTCACGTGTTCATCTTCCATAATTCAAATACCTGACGTGCTATACTGTATTTAATTAAAACTGTGAGGCTAATATTAAAAATCTGGAGAGGCTTGAAGAAGTTATATGTGCTGGATGATTCCCTCAAATTTAAAAGAGGTGAATCCATGTATTGATAGAATTAAAGAAAACTGTGTTGTCACTGTCAGATTGAAAACCACAATCCCCCAAACAAAGCCATCTTCATGGCCCACTCACCAGACTCCAGCTCTGTGTATAAACGGAGGTCCTCAGGTATCTCTGCCAGGATCCTGGCAGTGGCTCAGATTTTACAGTTGTTTTACCGAGGTGTCCATTGGTATTAGGCCCTCTTGCTTTTGGTCATTCTGACTTGCTTTCTCCTTCTGAACTGTGTTTCTGTGACCAATTTACAGGACTGCGTATTCAATTTCAGCTGCCCCGTGGTAGCTGACGTGGACAGCACAGCCCAGGCACTCGCTCTCCCCAGCCATCTCGCTGGCTTTGTGCCATCCGCTGGCGTCCTGAGTCATTCATAGGCTAGCTGATTACAGGCAGCTGAAGGTCCAGATAGAGGGTCCCTGGCGGTCTTTCACAAGTGCCTGTCTATTCACTTCCCAGGAAACCCCTCAGATTCACCCCAGTGTCATTCTCTGGTGGTTTGTCCCAAACAAAGAGAAACGGGTTGGTAATACTCGAAGAATACTGACCAAGGGAGTCGGCCAGCCTTGGATCAGTCCTACAATAAGCTCTCTCCTTGCCCATCAATTTTCTGGGTAATTGGATCAAGAAAATTGACTATTTTTCTTTTAGAATCAGCGGGAATTTTGTAACTTGACAAGTGATAAATAAATATATTTTTCTCTCTGATAAAGACGACTTTGCCGGGAGAGAAACTCCTGAGAATCAGTAATGCATTTATTCCTGGTTAACAGTGGGGGGTTAGAAATGCTTTCAGGACCCATCGACTATTTCCAATTTTAAAATTTGTAAAAACTCAACCCAACTGCCAACATCTGTGTCAAACTCAACATGAAACTGCAAAAAGCCTTTTCCAAGAAGACTCCTCCACGTGCCCTCTTCTTATGACCTGTACCCCCAAAGAAGGTTTTATGGCTTTGCAATGGTTTGTCTCCATGCTGGGTCTCACCCCATTCCAGTTCCTCTCCACCTTCCTCTTATAAACCTCTGAATGGCAAGAGGAGGCAAAGTAGATTCCTGCTGCTTTCTCCAGCTGTCTTTTTCCACTGTCAGGGTTTGCAGCTCAGAGCAAGAGAGGGGGGAAAGGGTATCAATGTCTGTGTCCCCTCCCTGCTTCCCTCCAAGCTGCTGCCTGGGAGAGCATAAAGCCATAATAAAGACACTACTAACATTTAGCCCATTTGACTGAACGAGTCCAAAGGGATGCAGATACCCGAGGACTTTATTTAAAAGTCTGCCACCAGGGCGAGGGCTTCAGGCCAGGCTGGCTCTTTTCTTGTCTGTTGTTCAGGTCCTGCAGAGAGGGCGTTGAGCTGCCTGGACCTTTGTCTCAGTGAACCTAAATATCCCTCCCACAACATCACGCAGAGCAGATGCCGGAGCATTTCAAAGAAGAGGGGTCTGCAAAGGGCGTTGGGGGTCCCGCCACTTCAGAGAGGGGAGAGACGGAGCTGACGCTGGGAACAATGGGAGCCCGGGGCTTTGTAACTCAGAACCCTGTGCCCCTGTCCACTCTCCTCCTCTGACCTTCCCAAACTGGACCAAACAATGGAATGGTGGGAATGCCGAAGTCTAAGCAGCTTTGCCAGGGCTTTTGCATTTCTGCTTGAAGTCTTGTTTCCAGATGGAAGAGAGTCGTTGAAGCGAGGGAGGGGGTGTCTTCATGTAGATTAATCCACGTTAGGCTGCATGAAATGGGGCGATGGCTTTGTCAGGGTGGTCATGATCCTAAGAGTTTCTGATTTTCTTTTAAAGACTGGGGAGATCACTGCCTATACCCGATGGCCCCAGCGGGCTAGGAAAGACATTGCTTTGAAGCTGACTTAAGTCTGCAGATCAAAAATACTTTCAGTCGTCACTCGGTGTTGGCAAAATTTAAGGAGTATTGTGTAGCCCCCAAATCTTTTTTATTAAAGAGCTGACACGCAAACTTCTCCCGACCAAAGTATTCGGGAGGGTAGGGGAATCCTACTGGGGTATCAGTGTTTGATTTTCAGTGAGTTTAGCTTTTCTCCTTTCACATCCATTTCTAATTTCAGAAACGTAGAGAACTGAAACTTCAGATTAATTCCATTCATACATTACTCCGGTTAGTGAAGGAAGAGCTGCAGAGGTCTAATTTTATGTGGACAAGTAGACCCCAAGACTTTAAAGGTCTCTGCCTGCATAAAAGTACCCAACCACAGGGGAAATTGGGATGAAACATACAGCCCTGCTCCTGATGTATTTCCATTGCTTTTTGGTTTGGATTGAACAGAAAACCCAGAGCAAACAGTCTTTCTAAGGATATAAACTTCCATTTTTCAATTTTTTTCTGAGCTAGAGAAATACCCAAATTTTCCAGCCTCAGAAGAGTATTCTGATTTCAGATCTGCCCAAAATTTGCTTGAGGACTATGAATGTCTTATCTTACAGGGTTTCGCAACTGCTGGTGAATATAAGTCTGTTTCAGAGATCTCCACGGGGATCACACTGATTGTGGGTTACCTATGGCAAAATGTTTAATCCCAGTTGACGTAGTCTTCTGCTTCTGGTGGCACGTGTCAGTCAGTGTATGCCCCGAGACTCGAGAAAGAAATTTCTCTCTACTGATAGCCTGAACCTGGTGGGGATCAGAGGCTAAATCATGTAGAAATAAACCAGCGAGTACACTCTGCCCTCTCCCATCATTGATCTTTTTTGATAATCTGCTGTTCTTAATGTCTTTCTGTTCTAATTCCTTAGCTATCTTATTAAAATTTGATTTAAAATTCCATTTGCATTTTCTGAAAGAAGGTAGCTGTGTTTTGAAGGCAAATTGGAAAACAAACCCAGTTGGATCTTTGGTTGAATATATTTGCCAGTGGTGAGACATAATCACTGAAAACAAAACAAACCGAAACCCAAAACCCACACTGGGAACTGTACTTGAAGGCGTACAGGCCAAGTCGGAGTTGGTGGCAGAGAGAGCTTTCAGCTTCCTGATGTGTTTTGTTCGACCTGCAGTATGATTTCAACATTGAATGCTTGTGATGGAACGTGGACTTATAGAAGTGAATGTTCCTCCTTCTTGCCTTGCACTTGGTCCTCATCACTCATTGCTGGCACGGGTCTGACTTCCAAAGGCATCTGAGATTCTGCCAGGTATAATTCCAGGCACTGGGTCTATCCACTTGTGGACAGGACAGGGAAGTCCTGCCCTCATGACGCTTTTGTTCTAGGAGGGGAGACTGAAATAAAACAACCCCCAAAATAATTTCCAAGATCATTTTTGATAGTGATGTGTGTCCTGTAGAAAATGGTAGAGAGTAACATGGCAGAGGGTGACAGAGGAGGAACATTACACAGCATGGTGGGGAAGGTTACTGAGAGGGTGACATTGAGCTGAGCCCTGTGACACTTTGAGGGAGTGGCAGCCCAGGCACAGGGAATAAGAGGTGCAAAGTTAGGAGGCTGGAATGAGGTTGCAGAGGTCCAGTGTGGTGGAGCGGAAAGAGTGAGGGGTGATGGGGGGATGACAGTGGAGCAGCGGTCTCTGCAGGTGAAGTCAAGTCGTGGAAGCCATTATCGACAAAACAGACGTAGAGTTACAGAGGTAGATGACAGACTTATGGTTACCAGGGGGCAAGGTGGGGGGGATAAACTGGGACATTGGGATTGACATATACACTCTACTATGTATAAAATAGGTAACTAATAAAGACCTACTGTACAGCACAGGGAACTCTACTCAATCCTCTGTAATGGCCTATATGGGAAGAGAATCTAAAAAAAGTGGACATATGTATATGTATAACTGATTCACTGTGCTGTACACCTGACACTAACACAGCATTGTAAATCAACTATACTCCAATAAAAAGAAAAAAAAGAAAAAGAAAAGTTGTGGAAGCCATTGGCGGAGCCTGGAATTGGCTGTGGGTGTGGTACCCAAGCTGGACGAGGTGCCCGTTGAGATCCCTTCCAAATCCGATTCTGAAACTCTGGTTGGTGCCTCCATGGGCTGTATGGAGACTGGTCACCGAGGTTTGCCATCAGATGAGAGTTCAGATCTTCTAACAGAGTTCTTATGAGATGTGCAGAAGTATCGCAGCTGCAAGCAAGCGCTCCAGCCCTATTTTGCAGAAAAAAGAGAGGATGGTGAGGTTAAATGAATCGGCCACAATGACTCAACAAGGCATGAGCAACACCTGAAATAAAGCCCCACCGTGTTGCCTCCTTTTGCTCTAAGCTCCGTGCCACAATTTCTCCCCTGTATCCCCTCATTATTACTCACTTATGTGGGTGTGATCTGGAAGGGAGCGTTGTTTCAGAATCAATAGGGGCTGAGTTCGTGTAGTACAGTGAGTGTCTGAGCTTCAAGTACCTCCTTGTCGCCAGCACACAGCAGAGGACAGGTCCAAATAAGACACATTATCTGGCCCTGTTGAGTGTCCAAGCCCAGCAACTGTATTAATGGAGCTCTTTATATCCATTCCCTTTACGAACCGAATTTTCTCACTTTCGTTTCTCTGGGAACTTCTAAATAGAGCTCTTGCTGAAGAATGACAAGGGTGTTTGAGTTGGAGAGTTGAACAGAAACCATTTGCTCAATGGGGCTCAAACTTGCAAAATGGAGAAAATAATATGTAAGGAAAGACCACCCCCATTCTAAGATGGCAGGGAGGGATTAAATTACGTGCTTTGTGGCATTCCGTATCATGTTTAAGTTTCTAGTATCATGTTTAAGTTTCTAGTGCTAGACTGATACACTTAGCATTGACCTCATACCTTTTTCTGTGAATCTACATGTCTGCAATTGGACACTTAAAAAAAATGTTAACACGTTTTTGCACTTAGAATCCTAGTAATTCTCCGTTGGGTTTAGCCTGTGTATAGATATGATACTATAGTCATTTTGAAAAGATTTAGATTATCAGTATTATGCCATTGGAAACTTCTAGTAAAACCCTTTCTCTTTACCTTCTACCTTCTGTTGCTGAGTAGATTATTGTTATGACTGCCTGGTGGGCACTTGCGGGAAGAATGGTGGTTTCACATAGTACCGATCCTATCAAATTCAAACTGAGTGTGTTTAGAAATTTTTTTTTTTTTGTATCCCACCTTATAGAGCCATAGGCCTGATCCTCCCTGGAAGTATGTTTTGCTTGGTTTACATACTGTTTAAATATTTTCTGAGTCGATATAAAAGAAGGTTTTAAAAATAAAAATCTGTATTTCTAGCTTATCTGGAAAAGTTCTATCAACACTGGGTCCACCCAGGGCCTGGTTAGGTGCTTGCCCTGATTTCACAGTTGCCATCACTCCCTGTTACTGCCTGCCCCTGAGGCTGAATGTCAGTCTGTAATGTATCATTATACTCTTTTTTTTTTTTTTTTTAAGAGTAGAGAACTATTTCTCTGTATGTGTGTCTTTATCAAAAATGGAAATATAGGGACTTCCCTGGCGGTATAGTGGTTAGGACTCCACGCTTCCACTGAAGGGGGCACGGGTTCGACCCCTGATTGGGGAACTAAGAATCCACATGCTGCGTGGAGTGGCCAGGAGAGGCGGGGATAAAAAAGAAAGAGAAAATTACCCAGGTAACTATCTGCGTCACAAGATGTGGAGTGCTTTGTGTTTCCTACGTCGATAGATGCCTGATGGCCAGGCTTACTTAGGGGTTTGCTGGGCCCCTAAAGTCATTTGCATTTCTCACCCTCACACTTGCATTTCCTCCACAAGGAAAAGGCAAACTTCCCTACCTTTTCCTTGAGTTCTCAGCTTAAATGTCACCTCTCCATCCCCACCTTCCCTGATTCCTGTGTTAGATTAGGTGACCCTGCTCTGTGAGGCTGGTACTTTCCCCATCACAGTGCTTGCCAGGCCTTCTTGTAATTACATTTAAACATCATCCTTTAACTCTACGTTCTATGAGGTCATTGTCAGGAGCCCAATTCTAGGACGTAGTAGGTGTGCAATAAATATTTTTTTAAAAAGAATGAATGATGTCACTGCAATCTGGATTTTGAATAAAAATAAAATATAATCTCATTTCATCTGAGTCCTTGTAACAAGCTTTTAAATCTATTCATTATAGTTTCAACATAGAGCGACTGCTTCTGAGAAGAGGATTTTTTCCTCTTTTAAATCTAGAGCAGAAATGGATTTAAACAATTGTTATAGAAATAACACTATTCATGCAATAAGTAGTAATTGAACACCTACTTTGTGCCTCCTGCTATTCTCATTGTTGAAGATGCATTGGTCTCTTGTGAAGCTTTTACTCTTGTAGGGTTGCGGGATGTGCCAACGATAAACATGTAAATACAGATGAGATAAGCTCAGGTATCCATAAACACTGCAAAGAAGTTAAAACAGGCAAGTGGACTAGAGAATGACTGAGGCGGGACAGGTGGAGAAAAGAGGCTCCTGTAGCTGACGTCAGGGAGTGCCTTTTCCTTGACCCGCTATTTAAACTGAGATTTGAATGATAAGAAAATGCCACCTTTAGGAAGACCTGGGAGAAGAGTGCTCCAGTTACGGCAAGGAGCAAGTGCAAAGGCCCTGGGGTGGGAGCAAGCTTTGTGTGTTCGAGGGACAAAGACGGAGCTAATGAGGCTGGAGCTTGAGTGAGGAGCCTGGTCTGAGATGAGGTCAGAAAAATGGCAAAATCTTACAGGCCACACAAGAGCATGGATTTTTATTCCGAGGAATGCTGTGCCTTTCACAGACATACAGACTCCAGATTTCTCTTGGCAGATAGAATGATGACCTAGAGAAGTTGTGGGCTTGAAAATGAAACAGACCTTGGTTTGAATCTTTTCTCCACCTTCTACCAAGCATGACCTTCAGCAGGTCTTTCCTTTCTCTGAGCTCAGATTCCAGCTGTAAAAAATAGGATTAATGCTTTCAATGTGATTGATTCATGCCTTTGTCCATTCATCCCAGAAATACTTATTGTGCTTCTATTGTGTGTCAGGCCCTGGAGGTGGACCCTGTTTTGCAGATGGAAATACTGAGGTTCTGAAGAGTAGTTAAGTGACTTGCCTGGGGTGAGCAGATATCAAGGGCCTGGGGCAGGACTGGAATGTGGTCTTCACGGTCTAAATCCTGAGCTTATCCTACCTACTTGATTCCTCCCAGGGTCCTTCCTACCCCCAGATGCTCTCCTTCTTCCCAAACCTATGACCCTAGGAGAATACTTGACAGTGACACATCTTAAAAAATACATTTTGATTTTAGGGGTGGGAGCTAATCTCAGCAGTTGACACCACTGTTTGACTTGAATCAATGACTTACCTTTAGTAGTGATATTGGGACACTTCAAACATCATCCAGTAGGTAAGAATTTTTGTTGTTGTTCAGGAAGCTTTTCTCTAGGAATCAAATACTACTTTCACCCAAACAGGAGGGAACTGGTCTTATTCATAGCTACTAGTGCTCTTGAAAGTTTTATTATTAGTACATATATTTTAAAACTTGAAATAAATGAAGCAGACTCTTCAATATGTGTAGTAGGGATTTGGGGAGTGGCGTGGAGTGGTGGCTCCTAGGGGAAACGTTCACGCCTCCCTCCCATCCCTAGGTCACCAAGCACCAGCTCTTTCCCATTTCCTCCTTGTCTTCTGGCTGACCCTCCCCGTCTTTTAGGAGGCTAATGTACTCCCTGGCCGGGAAATACTGGGTTTTGCAAGGTCGCACCAGACCCCCCCATTTTTTTCTTTTAGAGTGAGGTGCTGATTCCAAAGGGATTTTTATTCACTTTATTTTTTTATTTTTATTTTAAACTTTTATTGGAGTATAGTTGATTTACAACTGATTCACTTTGCTGTACACCTGAAACTAACACAACATTGTAAATCAACTGTGTACCACAGACCCTTTTATCTCCTTACTGTCTCTTCCTGGAGCACCTCATTCATACCCACAGCTACCATCACCACCACTGAGTAGGGGACTCACCACCTTCTTCCTACCAGACTTTGTCTTTCAGCTGAATATCTGATGGTGTACTTGCTATTTTCTCTTGGACCTCTTGAAGGAAACTCAAACACAACATGTCCAGACAGATTTTCACTCCTCAGACCTGTTGTTTTCCTAGTGTTTTCTATCTCAGTGAGTATTACCACCATCTATTCCATTACACAAGCCAGGAAATGGGGAATTAACTCTTCATCTCCACCCCAGATCTAGTTCAGCCCATTTTAACTCCTAAATAGTTCTGGTAATTCTACCACTACCACACTAGTCCAGGCTGCTCTAGGAACGCCCTTCCCCCGCCACCCACTCACCACAAGGCAGCCAGACTGGTCCTTTCAAATGGCAAAGCTGGTCACGTGATCCCATGGCTTAAAATTCTCCAGTGTTTTTTTTTATTTAGAATAAAGATGGAATTCCTTGACTTTACCTACAGGGCCTTGTTGAGTCTGGCCCTTTCTGTCCTCTGTACTCTTATCTTAAACTAGATTTGTCCATGCTCTCTCCCCTGCAGCCAAGCTGGTCTTCTTTCTGCACATTATGCCATAGCCTCTTTTCACACTCTTCCCTCAGTCTGGAACACTCTTTCGTTCCTTCTCTGCCTGGTTGAGTCTCATTCACCCTGTCGTTCCCAATTTCTTATCACTGCTCAGGCACGGATTTCCTGGCCGGGTTGAATTCCTTCCTAACAGATTCTGTGTTGCTGTACTGCCACTTTGCAGCCCTTTTGATACTTACAATTTCATTTTTATTTCTTTGTTTTTCATTTTTATTGTGGTACAGTTGATATATGCTTACAATTTTAAGGTTTTATTCATGTGATTATTAATCTCTCTTCTCCACGAGCCTGTGAATTTCATGAGCACTGGGACCCTGCCTACTTTTGTCCCTACCCCAAGTATAGTAATTGACATTGTAGATTCAGTAGAGGTTTCCTTACCATGAACTGTCAGTGGTTACTAATACCCCCTACAAGTTTTGAGGGTATAGTAGTGTCAATCCCAGATAGCTGGGTTGGAGTAATTGACCTGAATTGCCATTACTACCATCACTACCACCACCGTCATCATCACCACCGCCACCACCACACCACCACACCACCACCATCATCACTGTCATTATCATCATGGTACTCTTAGCCCTGGTGTCAAAGTTAGACAGTTATTATTCCTCTACTATGGGACATAACCAGTTGTTCACTGGCTTCCTGGGAATATCTGGAGTTCTGATGAAGGTGCCTCAGATATTTATATCATGTTGTTTGTTAGTTACCTTCTTAAATAATAAAAATAGCGCTTTTCCTTCAGGCCTTAGAGAGCTTAGGTCTTCAGATTGGAAAACACACAAATTCTCCCAAAGGTAAGAACTGGTATCTCAGTGGCTGGGATCTCACAGGAAGAGTGTTGGGCACGGCTGTGGCTCCGTCTCCGGGCTGTGCGTGGAGTGGGAGGGCTCTCTTCATGCAAGCGCTTCCGCGCGGAGGGGTTGGAGCTGCGGCAGACGCAGGCCTGGGCAGCCCCTTCTCTGCTGCCTCCTTCTCTTCCTGAGGGCTCCCTGGTACTCCTGCCATCTGACACTACCCAGCCGTGTGGCTGACATGGTGTTGGTGCTCCGGCCAAGTGTCAGGCATGAGCCTCTGAGATGGGAGAGCCAAGTTCAGGACATTGGTCCACCAGAGACATCCTGGCTCCACATAATATCATATGGCAAAAGTTCTCCCAGAGATCTCCGTCTCAATGCTAAGACACAGCTACATTCAACAACCAGCAAGCTCCAGTGCTGGACACGCTATGCCAAACAACTAGCAAGACAGGAACACAACCTCACCCATTAGCAGAGAGGCTGTCTAAAATCAGAATAAGGTCACAGACACCCCAAAACACACCACTGGACGCGGTCCTGCCCCCGAGAAAGGTAAGATCCAGCCCCACCCACCAGAACACAGGCACTAGTCCCCTCCACCAGGAAGCCTACACAACCCACTGAACCAACCTTAGCCACTGGGGGCACACACCAAAAACAACAGGAACTACAAACCTGAAGCCTGAGAAAAGGAGACCCCAAATACAGTAAGTTAAGCAAAATGAGAAGACAGAGAAACACAGCAGATGAAAGAGCAAGGTAAAAACCCACCAGACCAAACAAATGAAGAGGAAATAGGCAGTCTACCTGAAAAAGAATTCAGAGTAATGATAGTAAAGATGATCCAAAATCTTGTTAGTAGAATGGAGAAAATACAAGATACATTTAACAAGGACCTAGAAGAACTAAAGAGCAAACAAACAATGCTGAACAGCACAATAAATGAAATTAAAAATTCTCTAGAAGGAATCAATAGCAGAATAATTGAGGCAGAAGAACGGATAAGTGACCTGGAAGATAAAAGGTGGAAATGACAACTGCAGAGCAGAATAAAGAAAACAGAATGAAAAGAATGGAGGACAGTCTCAGAGACATCTGGGACAACATTAAACGCACCAACATTCGAATTATAGGGGTCCCAGAAGAAGAAGAGAAGAAGAAAGGGAATGAGAAAATATTTGAAGAGATTATAGTTGAAAACTTCCCTAACATGGGAAAGGAAATAGTCAATCAAGTCCAGGAAGCGCAGAGAGTCCCATACAGGATAAATCCAAGGAGAAACAAGGCAAGACACATATGAATCAAACTATCAAAAATTAAATACAAAGAAAAAATATTAAAAGCAGCAAGGGAAAAACAACAAATAACATAAAAGGGAATCCCCATAAGGTTAACAGCTGATCTTTCCACAGAAACGCTGTAAGCCAGAAGGGAGTGGCAGGACATATTTAAAGTGATGAAAGGGAAAAACCTACAACCAAGATTACTCGACCCAGCAAGGATCTCATTCAGATTTGACGGAGAAATTAAGACCTTTACAGACAAGCAAAAGCTAAGAGAATTCAACACCACCAAACCAGCTTTACAACAAATGCTAAAGGAACTTCTCTAGGCAGGAAACACAGGAGAAGGAAAAGACTTACAATAACAAATCCAAAACAATTAAGAAAATGGTAGTAGGAACATACATATCGATAATTACTTAAATGTACATGGATTAAATGCTCCCACCAAAAGACACAGACTGGCTAAATGGATACAAAAACAAGACCCGTATATATGCCATCTACAAGAGACCCACTTCAGACTTAGGGACACATACAGACTGAAAGTGAGGGGATAGAAAAAGATATTCCATGCAAATGGAAATCAAAAGAAAGCTGGAGTAGCAATTCTCATATCAGACAAAATAGACTTTAAAATAAAGTCTGTTACAAGAGGCAAAGAAGGACATTACATATTGATCAAGGGATCAATCCAAGAAGAAGATACAACGATTGTAAATATTTATGCACCCAACATAGGAGCACCTCAATACATAAGGCAAATGCTAACAGCCATAAAAGGGGAAATCAACAGTAACACAATCATAGTAGGGAACTTTAATGCCCCCTTTCACCAATCGACAGATCATCCAAAATGAAAACAAATAAGGAAACACAAGCTTTAAATGATACATTAAACAAGATGGACTTAATTGATATTTATAGGACGGACATTCCATCCAAAAGCAACAGAATACACTTTCTTCTCAAGTGCACATGGAACATTCTCCAAGACAGATCATATCTTGGGTCACAAATCAAGCCTTGGTAAATTTAAGAAAATTGAAATCGTATCAAGTTATCTTTTCCGACCATAACGCTATGAGACTAGATACCAATTACAGGAAAATATCTGTAAAAAATACAAACACATGGAGGCTAAACAATACACTAATAAATACCCAAGAGATCACTAGGAAATCAAAGAGGAAATCAAAAAATACCTAGAAACAAATGACAATGAAAACACGACGACCCAAAACCTATGGGATGCAGCAAAAGCTGTTCTAAGAGGGAAGTTGATAGCAATACAATCCTACCTCCAGAAACAAGAAACATCTCAAATAAACAACCTAACCTTACACCTAAAACAATTAGAGAAACAAGAACAAAAAACCCCCAAAGTTAGCAGAAGGAAAGAAATCATAAAGATCAGATCAGAAATAAATGAAAAAGAAATGAAGGAAAGGATAGCAAAGATCAATGAAACTAAAAGCTGGTACTTTGAGAAGATAAACAAAATTGATAAACCATTAGCCGGACTCATCAAGAAAAAAAGAGAGAAGACTCATATCAGTGGAATTAGAAATGAAAAAGAAGTAGCAACTGACACTTTAGAAATACAAAGGATCATGAGAGATTACTACAAAAACTGTATGCCAATAAAATGGACAATCTGGAAGAAATGGACAAGTTCTTAGAAAAGCACAACCTTCTCAGACTGAACCAGGAAAAAATAGGAAATATAAACCAACCAATCACAAGCACTGAAATTGAGACTGTGATTAAAAATCTTCCAACAAGCAAAAGCCCAGGACCGGATGGCTTCACAGGCAAATTTTATCACACATTTAGAGAAGAGCTAACACCTGTCCTTCTCAAACTCTTTCAAAATATAGCAGAGGGAGGAACACTCCCATACTCATTCTACAAGGTCACCATCACCCTGATACCAAAACCAGACAAAGATGTCACAAAGAAAGAAAACTACAGGCCAATATCACTGATGAACATAGATGCAAAAATCCTCAACAAAATACTAGCAAACAGAATCCAACAGCACATTAAAAGGATCATACACCATGATCAAGTGGGATTTATCCCAGGGGTGCGAGGATTCTTCAATATACACAAATCAATCAATGAAATAAACCATATTAACACATTGAAGGAGAAAAACCATATGATCATCTCAATAGATGCAGAAAACCTTTCGACAAAATTCAACACCCATTTATGATAAAAACCCTCCAGAATGTAGGCATAGAGGGAACTTACCTCAAAATAATAAAGGCCATATATGACAAACCCACAGCCAACATTGTTCTCAATGGTGAAAAACTGAAACCATTTCCTCTAAGATCAGGAACAAGACACTCTCACCACTATTATTCACCATAGTTTTGGAAGTTTTAGCCTCAGCAATCAGAGAAGAAAAAGAAATAAAAGGAATCCAAATCGGAAAAGAAGAAGTAAAGCTGTCACTGTTTGCAGATGACATGATACTATACATAGAGAATCCTAAAGATACTACCAGAAAACTACTAGAGCTAATCAATGAATTTGGTAAAGTTGCAGGATACAAAATTAATACACAGAAATCTCTTGCATTCCTATACACTAACAATGAAAAATCTGAAAGAGAAATTAAGGAAACACTCCCATTTACCACTGCAACAAAAAGAATAAAATACCTAGGAATAAACCTACCTAAGGAGAAAAAAGACCTGTATGCAGAAAACTATAAGACACTGATGATAGAAATTAAAGACGATACCAGCAGATGGAGAGATATACCATGTTCTTGGATTGGAAGAATCAACATTGTGAAAATGACTATACTACACAAAGTGATGTACAGATTCAATGCAATCCCTATGAAACTACCAATGGCATTTTTCACAGAACTAGAACAAAAAATTGCAAAATTTGTATGGAAACACAAAAGACCCCGAATAGCCAAAGCAATGTTGAGAAAGAAAAACGAAGCTGGAGGAATCAGTCTCCCAGACTTCTGACTATACTACAAAGCTACAGTAATCAAGACAGTATGGTACTGGCACAAAAACAGAAATATAGATCAATGGAACAGAATAGAAAGGCCAGAGATAAAGTTACGCACATATGGTCACCTTATCTTTGATAAAGGAGGCATGAATACACAATGGAGAAGACAGCCTCTTCATTAAGTGGTGCTGGGAAAACTGGACAGCAACATATAAAAAAATGAAATTAGAACACTCCCTAACACCATACACAAAACCAGCTCAAAATGGATTAAAGATCTAAATATAAGGCCAGACACTATAAAACTCTTAGAGGAAAACAGGCAGAACACTCTATGACATAAATCACAGCAAGATCCTTTTTACCCACCTCCTAGAGAAGTGGAAAGAAAAACAAAAATAAACAAATGGGACTTAATGAAACTTAAAAGCTTTTGCACAGCAAAGGAAACCATAAAGAAGATGAAAAGACAGCCCTCAGAATGGGAGAAAATATTTGCAAACGAAGCAGCTGACAAAGGATTAATCTCCAAAATATACAAGCAGTTCATGCAGCTCAATATCAAAAAAACAAACAACCCAATCCAAAAATGGGTAGAAGACCTAAATAGACATTTCTTCAAAGAAGATATACAGGTGGCCAACAAACACATGAAAGGATGCTCAACATCACTAATCATTAGAGAAATGCAAATCACAACTACAATGAGGTATCACCTCACACCAGTCAGCATGGCCATCATCAAAGAATCTACAAACAATAAATGCTGGAGAGGAGGTGTGGAGAAAAGGGAACCTTCTTGGGTTGTTGGTGGGAATGTAAATTGATACAGCCACTATGAAGAGCAGTATAGAGGTTCCTTAAAAAACTAAAAATAGAACTACTATACAACCCAGCAATCCCACTACTGGGCATATACCCTGAGAAAACCATAACTCAAAAAGAGTCATGTGGGCTTCCCTGGTGGCGCAGTGGTTGAGAGTCCGCCTGCCGATGCAGGGGACACGGGTTCGTGCCCCGGTCTGGGAAGATCCCACATGCCGCGGAGCGGCTGGGCCCGTGAGCCATGGCCGCTGAGCCTGCGCGTCCGGAGCCTGTCCTCCGCAACGGGAGAGGCCACAACAGTGAGAGGCCCGCGTAACGCATAAAAAAAAAAAAAAAAAAAAAAAAAAAAAAAAAAAAAAAAGAGTCATGTACCACAATGTTCATTGCAGAAGTATTTACAATAGCCAGGACATGGAAGCAACCGAAGTGTCCATTGACAGTTGAATGGATAAAGAAGATGTGGCACATGTATACAATGGAATATTACTCAGCCATAAAAAGAAACGAAATTGAGTTATTTGTAGTGAGGTGGATGGACCTAGAGACTGTCATACAGAGTGAAGTAAGTCAGAAAGAGAAAAACAAATACCGTATGCTAACACATATATATGGAATCTTAAAAAAAAACAAACAAAAAACGGTTCTGAAGGACCCAGGGGCAGGACAGGAATAAAGACGCAGACGTAGAGAAAGGATTTGAGGACATGGGGAAGGGGAAGGGTAAGCTGGGTTGAAGTGAGAGAGTGGCATGGACTTACATATACTACCAAATGTAAAATAGATAGCTAGTGGGAAGCAGCCGCATAGCACAGGGAGATCAGCTTGATGCTTTGTGACCACCTAGAGGGGTGGGATAGGGAGGGTGGAAGGGAGACGAAAGAGGGAGGAGATGTGGGGATATATGTATATGTATAGCTGATTCACTTTGTTGTACTGCAGAAACACACCATTGTAAAGCAATTATATTCCAATAAAGATGTTAAAAAAACAGAAAAGAATTGGAATCTGATTTATTCATGTAACAAATATTTATTGAGTGCCTAATGTGTGTAAGGTACTCTGTTAGGGGCTTAGAATACCAGGCCCTCAGGGAAATTATAGTAGGGGAAAATAGGCAATAAACAAATAAATTTAAAAATATATATTAGGGTTATAAACACTATCCTGAAAACAAAGTGATATAGCAGAGCCTGAGGGGGCTATTTTAGATTGAATAGTGTGGTAGCTTATTTTGCAATGTAACACTCAGCCTTAAAATCTCAGTGGCTTATTTCAACAACAAGGATTTATTTTTCGGTTCTCCTTTGTTTATGGGCTCTTCATTCACCTGGGACGGGTGATTATCTAGGCACATTCTTTTCAGCAGAGGAAGTGGGTGAGTGGAAACATAGAATAGGTCTTAGGGCCTCAGCTCAGACCTGGCCCACTGTCACTTACACCCACATTTTAGGACCAAAGCAAATCATGTGAGCGATGTCAGTGGAGAAAAGTTGCCCTGCCTACAGTGAGTAGTGCTGAAAACACACCTGGCAGGAGTATGGACGTATAATCCTCTTACTGGGAAAAGAGAGCTGGGAACCATAATCCAGTCTACCCTAGAGCTCAGGAACCCTCAGCGGAGGTGCCATGCCAGCTGAGACGTACACAAGAGAAGGAGCCAGCCCTGTGATTGTCCTGAGAAAGAGTTCCAAACAGAGGGCCCAGTGGGGAGGAGGTCCCAGGGCAGGAACAGGCTTGGGGGATTGGATGAAACAGGAAAGAATCAAGTGTGGCCGAAGAGGTGGCACGAGGGAGGTGCCTGATCACAGGTGGCCTTGCAGGTCACAGTGAGGGTTTGGGTTTTGCAATGAGAAGAATGGGTGTGACAAGGGTACTTATGTTTTCAAAAGAAAACTCTGGCCATATTTGGTGCCTAATATCTGGCAGGTAGGCAAGTAAGGCAGGTCAGCTTTGAAAACCTTTACGAAGGATGGCCTGAAATCCCAGAGGCTTTTTCTCAAGGGATTTAAAAGCTACCCTAGGAAACTGCAGGATCATGTAGCGCAAGCTCTGGTCCTTCCCGCTGGAGCTAGGCACGGACCCTCTGTTTCTTGGGGGTGCACCTCCCCAGGGAGCCAGTTGACTTGTCCGGGAGAAAGAGAGTTCATGGTGGGCCCCAGATATGTACACCACTCTGACACAACCTCCTAATTCAGAGCAGAAGCCTCAATAAGGAATCACTTTAGAAGAAAGGCTGTGCTTTAATTTATTGTTTTTTTTCCCTAAAGTTTAAACATTCTCTGCACTTGAGTGGTGTTGCTTATGCATCTGACTTATTTAGGCAATTTGCTATTGTGTGTGTGGTCCCATCCAGCCTGTTTCAGTAAAGTGTATGTTAGATGCTTGGAAATTGTCCAACGGGCATCTTGTACGTGTGTGTGTGTGGTGCAGTGGAGGCAGTGGGGGAGAAAAGATGGCAAGAATATTTTTGACTAGCAACCCAAGCATGATGTTCACAGATGAATAGTATACATTTAATCTGAAGAATGAATTCTTTTTTTTTTTAAATTTTGGCTATTGTCAGTCATATTGCAAGCACACTGGCGTGGTTTAAATTAGCGTTGTGGAAGCAATATACTGCAGAGGAGTGCGTGACTCAATTATTAAGAGCAATCCGTGAGGACCAAGCACGAAACCGTCTCAGCAAAGAGAGAAACTTTATATGGAGCTTTTCGCCAGCTGTGTCCCTGGTCATCGAGCACAACATGTAACTGTTAGCCCAGGGACTATTTGGGGAAAAGCAGTCATTTCATGAAGGGTACAGATTAGGTTTGAAATTCTGTTTGGATCATTTGCCAAGAAATTGGCGTCCAAAAAATTAAATATGAAAAATGTTAAGGGAATTGGAAACTAAGGCAGGGAACTCCGCTCAGCAAATTTTAACTTTTACTAACCTGTTAGAGAAGAATATTGCTGAGTAATTCTGTCATGTTTATCATTTATCATTTGTTCTTAAGTCTGTCATTTCTGTAAGGCTCTGATGGGGAAGTAGGAATCTCAGGAGCTTTAAGAGTGGAAGGACTGGGCTTCCCTGGTGGCGCAGTGGTTGAGAGTCCGCCTGCCGATACAAGGGACACGGGTTCGTGCCCCGGTCTGGGAAGATCCCACATGCCGCGGAGCGGCTGGGCCCGTGAGCCATAGCCGCTGAGACTGCGCGTCTGGAGCCTGTGCTCCGCAACGGGAGAGGCCACAACAGTGAGAGGCCCGCGTATCACAAAAAGAAAAGAAAAAAAAATTAAAAAGTTAAACATAGAATTAGCAGATGACCTAGCAATTCCACTTCAAAGTATGTACAATAAAGAATTGAAAACAGGTGTTCAAATGGAAACTTACACATGAATGTTCACAGAAGCGCTATTTACAATAGCCAGAAAATGGAAACATCCCAAATGCCTGTCAACTGATGAATGGATAAAAAAATGTGGTATGTATCCATACAATGGAATATAAGTCAGTCATAAAAAGGAATGGAGTACTGATACTAAGTACAACATGGATAAACCTCAAAATCATTAGGTTAGGTGAAGATTTAAGACACGAAAGCTACCTACTTAATAATTCCATTTACATGAAATATCAAGACTGGGTAAATCCACAGAGACAGAATGATTAGTGGTCACCGGGGGCTGAGGGGAGGAAAGAATGGGGAGGGACTGCTCCATGGGCACCGGGTTTCCTTTTGGAGTGATGAAAATGTCTAGAATTAGTGCTGATGAATGCACAATACTGTGAATGTACTCAGTGCCACCGAATTATATACTTTAAATGGTTAATTTCATGTGATGTGAATTTTACCCCAATAAAAATAAATTAGTTAAACAGAACTCCAATAACTATTCATGGCTTAATGAGAGCTGTAAGAGATGTGTGGTCCTTGCACTGTGGGAACACGTGTGGAGAAAGACTGCCTCTGTCTGGGGGTGTTGAACGGGAAAGATTTTTGTGGAAGGAGGTGGCCTCATCCGGGCAGCATCTTGCAGAGGAAGGGAGTATGTTCCAGGTAGAGGGAGCGATGCAGGTAAGATATGGAAGTCTGAACAAGCGTGGTTTGTCTTGGGGACATGAATCTTCTTGCAGGGTTGCTGAGTAGGACAGGCTTGACATAGTGTAATAGAAGGAAAAAGCAAACAAACGCTTATTGAGCACTTACTATGTGCCAGGCAGCAAAGCTAAGGGCTTTGCATCCATTAGGTCATTTAATCCTCCCAACAACTCTGATATTTTTTTCAGTCTTATCTGTGATGAAACTGAGTGTGAGAGGAAGTAATTTGCCCAATGTTGTACAGAAGCTTCACCTGTACAACTACTCAAAGAGAGCACACACAGAGTCAGGAGTCTGTAAGAAGAGTGTGATGCCCCATCCCTCCTAGTTAATGCCGCTTTATTAGATGTTCAAGGGTGGATTCAGGGATGGCAGGAGAAGCTTTGATCTTGGAACCAAACATAAACGCACATTTGTGTAATAGCCAGCATTCTCTAGTGAAACAAGACCAATAGGATAGATAGATATATGTGAAGAAATTTAGTATAAGGCTCATGAAATTATGGAGGCTGAGAAATCCCATGATCCGCCATCCGCAGCTGGAGACCCAGGAAGTGTGGAGGTATAATTAAGTCTGAGTCCCGAGGCCTGGGAGCCAGGAGCACCAGGGCAGGGGAAGACCCGCGCTGCAGCTCGGGCAACCAGGCAGGAAGGACAAAATTCTGTCTCCCGCCTCCTTTCTGTTCTATTAAGCCCCTCAGCAGATTGCATTATGCCCACCCACATGGGGAAGGCAAATTGCTTTCCTGAGTCCACTGATTCAAGCGCTAATTTTATCCAGAAACACCCTGTGACACATCCAGAAATAATGTTTAGCCAAATATCTGGTTACCCCGTGACCCAGTCAAGTTGACACATAAAATTAGCCATCACATGCGTGTTATTGATCTCTTGTGTGTTGGGTTCTGGAAGAGAGTTGTGAGGTAGCGTTGCTTTTTATTACAGTTTTAAAAATAGTTAAAATATATTTAAGCGGATCTAGACCAGACTTTTGTGGGTCGCCTGGGTTCAACAGAACACAGTTTGAAAACCACTGCTTGCGTTATCAGAAGCCATTTGGCCCTGTTCGGTCATATCACGTGTGCCTCTTGTGCCTTGGAGTGGATTACTATCTTCCTGTGGCCCACTTTTTTACATGTTACATGTAACGTGGTCAAAAAAGTGTCCAGTCATTGGCAGGATTGATAGAACTGCTGTGATTGAGACCTGATGAATGGTCATTTGTCCAGTAGATTATATATTTCTGTAATGTCTCTGTATGAGGAATTTAATTTTTGACCTTTGTAACTGCTGGAAAATTCTTTAGAGTTCTCCTATATCCCTTATCTTTTAAAAAATAAACATCTTATTTTAGAATAATTTTAGATTTACAGAAACATTGCAAAGGTAGTAGAGTGTGTGCGTGTGTGTGTGTGTGTGTGTGTGTGTGTACACACTCCACACCCAGTCTCCTCTACAATTCACATCTTACATTGGTGTGGTACATTTGTCACAATGAATGAATCAACACAGATATAACGTTATTAAACAAGTCTTTTATTTTATTCACGTTTTCTTTGTTTTTATCGAATGTCCTGTTTCCATTCCAGAATCCCATCTGGGATACCACATTACAGCTAGTTGTCATGTCCCCTTAGGCTCCCCTTGGCTGTGACAGTTTCTCAGATGTTCCTTCTTTTTGATGAGCTTGACAGTTTTGAGGGGTACTGGTCAGGTGTTTTGTAGAATGTCCCTCAACTGGGATTTTTCTGATGTTTTTCTCATGGTAAGACTGAGGTCATGGGCTTTGGGAGGTAAAGTGTCATTTTTATCACATCTTATCGCGGTACGTACTGTGAACATGACATCACTGTAGATGCTAAACTTGACCACCTGGCTGAGGTCGTGTTTGCCAGGCTTCTCTGCTGAAAAGTTACTCTTTCCCCCTTTCCACCTTGTACTCTCAGGACGGAAGTCACTGTGTATCTGCTCTGACGGAGTGAAAAGTTACTCTCCACCTCCTAGAGCTTTATACCATCTTCTACTTGCTCTCCTTTCTGTTCTCAGTGAAGGAGTATAAAGTGGGAATTATCTACATGGGGATGACTGTATTTCCCTCCAGGCTTACATTAAGCCAAGGGTTCTTAAAAGTGGTCCTACTGACATCTGCGGGAAGATAATTCTTTGTGGTACCATTTGCTCCATAGGGTGTTTACCAGTCTCCCTGACCTCTTTGCACTAGATACTAGCAACAAACCACTTCCAACCACCAAAAATGTTTCCACACATTTCCAAATGTCTCCTGGGGGGCAAGATTCCCTCCATTCCTTGTCCTGGTTGAGAACTACTGCCTTATAGCACATCAATACTCTGATAGCACTAAGAAAGATCATTCTATTAATAGAAAAAGATATAGTAATATAAAATAGTATTCCTTCTCCAGCCACAGAACTATTATACCCCAGTAAGAATGCCCCCATTCGTAGGTTTAACTTAGAGAACTCAGGAAATATATGCATTTACTCAGTGCCGAAGTGCTGCCCAGATCCAGGGGCAGAATGTAGAGCACAGAGCGAATCTACGCATGCAATTCCCATAGAATGCAGCATGAATGGTGCCCACTGGAGTTGTGCAAGTGAGTGACCCTGAATTTACAGATCCTGAAGAGATTCCTAGCATATGTCCCCCTTTGTGTTTGTCAGGATGGACGAGGTTACGCTGTGGTAACAAACATCCTGAAAAATCTCAGTGGCTTGAAGCATCCAAGATTTATTTTTCATTCATGTCACGTGTCCTATGAGGGTCAGAGATGACCCTGCTCTTTGGAGTCTACTCAGGAACCCAGGACACTGGGGGCTGTATCTTGACATATACTTTCTCAATCTTCACGGCAGAGAGAAGTGAGCACTGCCGTGAGTCACACAGGCAATCATATGTTTCTGGAAGTGATGTTCATCATTTCTGCATAATTTTCATCGGCCAGACCAAGTCACAAGGCCATGCCCAACTTCAAGAAGGCAGGAAAGGCCTTGTACCTGGAGGAGGCAAGTGAGAATATTTGTGGACAGTCCTAACGACCACCACAGCCTTGAGATACAAAACATGGTGCTATTACATCTAAACTGTTTGTTGAAGAATCAATATATAAATGATTCACCGGTACCTTTCTACCTTGATGACAGGGCCTCAAAAATATTTGTTGAAGAAAATGAATATCTCAAAACATCCGTATATTTTTTCAGGAAGAGAAAGTTGCACAGGGAGTCATTTGTATGGTAGATGTTCCAACCAAGATATAGGGTTTGGTTGTGTCTGAACTGTGCCTTGTCCATGTCTCTTCCCAGGAACTTACTATCTATAATAACTTACTGTGGGATCAGAGTTTTCTGTGAAGATTTTTGTATGTATGTCTCTGGGAGATTGTAGTGATCTGTCCCCTATTTTCCCAGCCTGCCTCCATGGACCCAGAGCTCTGAGCCCTGGGGAGAGAGAAAGCTGTAAAGGAAGAACTGAAGGAGCTGGTTTGACTTTGAAAGACTCTGGATATAAGTTGTGTAGTGTGGGTGCCCTTATGATGATGGAGCGTCATGGAGTAGGGAAGAGGAGATGCCTCCTCACCTCCACGGACATACAGTGGGGACCCATCAGAGCGGGCATGGCATCGCCCTGGCAGTGAAGGAGGAAGAGTGATGTGCCTTCCTCAGGTGGCCTAGTGGGCAGTGGGGACCAATAAGGAGGCTGGAGCGGGGAAACAGGTGAGTTGCTCCTCTGGTCTCCCAGCAGTAAGACCAAGGCAGAGGGCTGACCTCTTGCAGATAAGCAGCTGAAGTTTTAGAACCAGAAGGGCCTGGGTGTTAATTTAATATAATCTCCTTCATATCCAAAGGCTTGTGAAGCCTGGGGAAAATTCCAGTTATGTGAGGATTTAAGAAAGATTTTAAAGATCTGTGAAATTGCAGCCTCAGAAAAGATTATGGACCTTTGATTTAGATGTTGGTTCTCCTTGAGCAGAATAGCTTTTGTCTGTGGTAAATCCCAGTGTTAACAGTAATATTAACAGTTATGTTAAAAAATGAATATTGAATAGTTTGGTTTGATTACTATTTTCTGAAAGTATTGCCGTGTGTGTGTGTGTGTGTGTGTGTGTGTGTGTGTGTGTAGAAACACAGAACTACCAAAGAGATATATCTGTATTGCAGTATATATGTATGAAATTACTTATTATGGACATGTCTTAGCTTATATATGTTTGCTTAATGTGTACCTTCTACTTAGAATTCTTTAAGGTCATAAGTGCCCTGCTGTTTGGAAAAGTGTGGTTTGGGTCAAGCAGCTCCCTTGGCTTTTGTCAAGTAATGAAGTGGGATCACATATTCCCTGGGAATGGTAAAACATTCCCTTTTCACCTATGAGGTTCCCAAGACTAATGCATTGTTTGTGATGATTTGACGTTCATGTGGTAAAGTTTATTTTTGTTAATTGCCTATGAGTCAACAACTATACTATGCTTTTCCAGGAGAAAGCAGCCCACTCTCTAGTGTACACACTTTCAAGTTTCTTTAAGAAGGAAGAGCCTAGAGAAGCATCTTTGAAGTCATCAACCTCCAGAAGAGAGACTGATGCATGTCCCTAGAACCATCATCGTTGACATGCATAACAAGGCAAAACTAAAAATTGAGACCTAATAAACCTAGAGATGATGGGCTGGGGGAGGAAGGTGAGAACAGAGGCAGATGAAGGCATGCCATGGCACTTCTTTGTTCAGGAGAAAATGTAAATATTAATAAATTTAAGAAACGGATGGGGGAAAATATGGTGGTGAATCTTAATAAATTAGGAGCCACTATCAGAAAACAAAAATGGATTGTATAACTTTCAAACAGTCAAAGAGTTTGATCTATCTAATGGAAGGTAGGAAAGGAGAAGAAAAAAAAAAGAAAGTACAGTATTAGTGATAAAAATAAATTAGATGGCAGGAATAAATCCTGAATGTAGCAGTAATTACTGTAAATGGGAACTCACCAATCAAAAGACAGAAGTACTCAGATTGTATACAGGACATAAAATCTGGCAATATTTTGTCAACAAAAGAGTAGCGAAAGAAAAGAATTTGGTTAGACTAATCATAAAAAGATGAAAAAAATATATATCCTAGACAAATGTGAACCAAAAGAAAGTTGGAAGAGTAATATTCATATCTGATAAAATAGAATTAAAGGCAAAAACTACTAAGGGCAAAGAGGGATGTGACATACTTATAAATGTAACAATAGGTTAAGAATGTATAGTCATAATGAACATAAATTCACCTGACAACCTCAACTTGAAATATATAAAATGACAACTGATAGAACTATGGAAAGGTATAGATAAGTCAACAACTGTGGATAGTAATTTGATTTTTATTTTATTTTTTATTTATAAATTTATTTATTCATTTATTTTTGGCTGCGCTGGGTCTTTGTTGCTGTGTGCAGGCTCTCTCTAGTTGTGGCAAGTGGAGGCCACTCCTTGCTGCCACGCGTGGGCCTCTCACCATGGTGGCCTCTCCCGTTGCATAGCATGGGCCCCAGGCACGTGGGCTTCAGTAGTAGTGGCACACGGGTCCAGTAGTTGTGGCTTGCGGGCTCTACAGCGCAGGCTCAGTAGTTGTGGTGCATGGGCTTAGTTGCTCTGAGGCATGTGGGACCCTCCCGGACCAGAGCTTGAACCCATGTCCCCTGTGCCACCAGGGAAGTCCTGGATAGTAATTTTAAAACAGCACTCCAAAATTGATGGGTTAAGCAAACCAAATATAAGCAAAGATATAAAAGGTCTGAATAATACATTAAGGTGAGAAACTAATAGATATGTGTAGAATTCTGTATCCAACAAATAGTAAAGGCACATTTTTTCTTGAGACTGGATCATTTATAAAAAAATGACAGTTTACCACCAAGGAAGTTTCTGATTCCAAAGAATCCTATTCAATGCAGAATATGTTGTTTAATCAAAATGCAGTAAAATGAGAAATAAATGTCAAAAGAAAGCTAAAAATAGCTCATATCTGGAATCTAACTCAGAAGTCATAAGGGAAGTTACAAATACTTAGAACTAAATAGAAATTTAAAAGCTTCTCATCAAAACTTGTTAGATAGCTAAAGTAGTACTTAGAGGAAAATAGAGCTTTAGATATATTTATTTGAAAACAAGAAAGACTGAAAACAAATTATCTAAGAGTCAAGAGAAGTTCGAAAAAGAACAAAAACAAAGAAATGAGAGAGAGAGCTATAAGAAATTTAAAGGATACTAAAAATAATAGAGAAGATTAAATGAAACCAAAATCTGGCACTTTGAAAATACCACAATAGAGGTATTTGGCTGGACTGATCAGGATAAGGAGAGAATAAGCAAATAGCAAAATTACAGAATGAAAAACAATGAAATAAAGTAGACACAGCTGACAGAAAATATGAAAAAATATTATGAACAACTATCAATAGATTTGAAAACTACATGAAAAATACACGTTTATGGACAAATATAAAATACTAAAATAGTGAGAGAAACTAAAAATATCAAATAGACCAATAATCAATAATGAAATTAAAATTATATTCAGACTCTTTTCTCTCACAAAAGCTCCAGATCCAGTGTTTTCTTAGTAAGTTCTACCAAAATTAAAAAAAAAAAAAAATAGACTACTCTGAGAAACAGGAAAAGAATAAAAGCAATAGAAATAATTTTATGAGACTAGCCTATTATTGATTCCAAATTCTGTCAGGGTCAATACACAAGGTCATTTGGCTTTTAAACATACATGTAAAAATGCAAAATGAAATATTAGCTACAAAATAAAAGGGTAGAAGTAGCAGATGACCATGGAGAGTTTAGCCCAGAAAAGCAAAGATGGTTCAACCTCAGAAAATGCACTGCTACATTAATCCAAGGGAGAAAAACCACTTGATCATCTCAGATATAAAAAGGCAGCTTAATAAAGTTCAACATCAATTTGTAATAAAAATCTCTTGCAAATTATGTCTAGAAGGGTAAAGATTTATGCCTCCGACCTACAGCAGACAACATACTTCAGAGAAACTGTGGACCCATCCCCTCTAAGATTGGAAACATATGCTGCTGCTGTTTAACACAGTGCCAAAGGTCCTGGCTAACTCTATATGATAAAACCAAAACAAAACAAAACAATGTCAAGTCTAATAATCGGGAGGGAGGGTATTAAATTGTCATTTGCTGATGATATGATCTAAATAGAAATCTACAAGCATCAACAGAAAAAGATTAGAATAGAGAGTTGAGGAAATTTGCAAGACACAGGTAAACTATTCCCGTTTCAATTGGCAAGATTTGTGATCAATTTATTGGCTAATGCAAGGGTTGGCAGGATATGGGATATGAGGAACCCTCCTGTCCTACTGGTGGTAATGGGAACTGGTCAGCTACCCAGGAGAGCGACTGGGCAGGGCTTACTTAAATGATGTGTGTGTGTGGATGCAGGACTCAGAATCCCACTTGTGGGTGATCTCAGAAAAAATCTTTGCATGAATCCAGAGGAAGACATAGATGCAGATGTTTGATACTTAGTGTTTGTGTCATCCTATGTGTCAGTTACAGGGGAAATAGTTCAGTATAGCATGGTGAGTGGATAATGAAACACCATGCAGCAGTTACAGGGCACAAAATCAAAGTACTCATAGCAACAGGGATCGAGCTTGAAAACACAGTGCTCAACTGAAAAAGGAAAAAAATGTGGTTCATAGCCCAATGCCATTTATGTAAATTTAAAACTGCATATACACAAAATAAACAATTCTACATTTTACAGAGATACCTACAAATTTGTGGATACATATAAAATGCATCCGAACTCTTGCCTGTGAGGGGCAATGGGAGGGGGAACTTTTTTAAAAAGGAAGTCAATAAGTAAATAAAATAAGAGAGCAGTCTTGCCTGGATCAATGAAGAAAATAGGCCATGAATGAGACATAAGATAAATTCAACCATCTGTCTCTGAAATCCAGAGCGCCAAGCAGAATAACTCTACGTGTACACATTTCTGCCCGTGTGTATTTTCTTTGTTTCCTTGTTTGCCACGAAACGTGGACAACATGATATGAGAAGTTTTTAAACTAAGTCACCATTGAAAGAAAGAACTAAATTTCTGGCTCCTGAAATTTGGAGGAAACAAGTGGTCTCTGTCCTTAATTTAGAGAGGTTCAGCCTAGTGTTCATCACTTGTTCCTAGCACCTGGTTTTACTGGGTCTCCCGTTGTAGCCTAGGGAAGAATTCCAGGGAGACCTTCTGTTTTCAAAATCAAGGCTTTAGAGCAGGCACCTCTCCCTGCCCCCCTACTTTGCCTACATAGACTTTCTAATAGATTGATGCTTTCCCTTCCATCAAGCTGCATCAGTTATATTAGCAGCTTTATCGTCTGATATCTGACCCCCTGGCAATCCCACCAGGCGAATGTAGGTTGTTACAGGCAACCAGGTCCTCAGACAATGTCCAGGTTTCCCAGATAACAACTTCTCAAGATTTATTTTTTTTATTAAGAGTCTGTTAGGTTCCCTAGATTTTATTTGTAACACAGTACAAGGCAGATTAATTGAATGTCAGGGACTTTCCCTTCTGAGGTGACCTTTATCCTCTCCTAAAGTAAAAAATAAACAATTATGGGGCCCCTGATAGACCAGCTCAACTAACTCCTGCCTTCAGCTTAGGTTACAACTATCCTGGTGTATTGGTCCTATTTTCAGAAAACACTTGGACGTAATATTTTCCCACCTCCATTTGGCCCCCTCATGAGGGAATTCGCCTTTATAGTAATCCCACATCCTCCACGAGGCTGGTTTCAGCTTCAGTTATTATTTTGTTCTATGAAGACAGAGCATCTGGAAAATATGCTTTGTTCAGTAAATGTTCGTGAATATAAGCCTATTAATAGTTCCCCAAGCAGTCTTTACTTCTCTCCCTAATGATTTTTTGTTATAGTAATATTTCTAATGGTGATAATACCATGGAAGGTTGTAATTCTCGGTATTTAGCAGATTTCCTACTAGTAACCAATTTCATTATTATGGGCCTATGTGGAATTTGTCACAATACACAGTTTATCTGAAGAACCCAATGTTCTTCCTACAGATTTGGTGTTGACTTAGTCTCTGTCATTCAAGTAAGATTAGTAGATGTTGTTTCTCGACAAACTACCAGTCTCTTGAGTAGCAGAAACATTTCATTAATGTGGAATACTCCATTTATTAAAAGTATTAAATTTTGCTATTTTTCAGTATGACAAGTTCAGGGGTGACAGAGGTCAGGGCCTTTAGTAAGCACACCTGTGCTGCCTGGACTCTGGGTAGAATAATTGGGAATCTTGACAGTCTCCAGTTCCCTTGATCATGAGCACATCTCTGTATCTAATTAAACTTACAGAAACATACCTGCATTTGGAAGGCAACTTTACCTCTAATTAGTTGGATGGCCTTCAATACATTAATTCACCTCCCTAAGCCTCAGTTTCCTCACCTGTGAGATGAGAATTCCTTCATTCATTTAGCAAGTACTTCTTAAATACCCACTATCTATGAAGCACAAGGTTATGTCTCTTGTGGAGCTCACATTCTGGTTGAAATTTAAAGCACAGACAAAAAACAGCCAAAAAATAAAATAGTGACATAGTGCAATTATAATAATACAGTTAACCCTTGAGCAATGTGGGGGTGAGGGGCACCGACCTGCAGCATAGTCGAAAATCCTCGTCCAACTTTTGATTCCCCAAAACTTAGCTACTAATAGCCTATTGTTGACCGAAAACCTTACTGATAATATAAACAGTTGATTAAAACATCTTTTGTATGCTATGTGTATTATATACTCTATCCTCTCAATAATGTAAGCTAGAGGAAAGAAAATGTTATTAAGAAAGACAGAAGGAAGAGAAAATACATGTATATACTGTACTGTATTTATTGATACTGTAAGTGTATGTTGTCTCTTTACAGGATGAATCATCTGTCAGTACTTACATCAATACTGCTTTATAATATACAACACACTGTAGATGTTATACATATCACTAACACTAGATATCAAAAATGAAAAGGTGATGTGACAGAGAAATTCATACTTACAGATGAAACGACGCATGCATTGATAATGAAGAAGCAGCAGTATGATTCCTGTATGCACAGCGGCCTGGTGTAATCGATACAGTTGCTTCAAGGTAGCCTAGCCTGTACACTAACGAATGAATCACTATACAATTTTTAAGGCATACAGTATTAAAGTCATATTCATGATATAGTATCGGAAGCATTTTTACATTTAAAAACCCACTTACCTGTGATCATAGACTGATAAGCACTTTCTCCGATTATTTTTATTATTTTTTAACACCTTGATTGGAGTATAATTGCTTTACAATGGTGTGTTAGTTTCTGCTTTATAACGAAGTGAATCAGCTATACATATACATATATCCCCATATCTCCTCCCTCTTGCGACTCCCTCCCACCCTCCCTATTCCACCCTTCTAGGTGGTCACAAAGCACCAAGCTGATCTCCCTGTGCTATGCAGCTGCTTCCGACTAGCTATAAATATTATGTTCGGTAGTGTATATATGTCCATGCCACACTCTCATTTCGTCACAACTTACCCTTTGCCTCCCCATGTTCTCAAGTCCATTTTCTACGTCTGCGTCTTTATTCCTGTCCTGCCCCTAGGTTCTTCAAAACCATTTTTTTTTTTTTTAGATTCCATATATATGTGTTAGCATACGGTATTTGTTTTTCTCTTTCTGACTTACTTCACTCTGTATGGCAGTCTCTAGGTCCATCCACCTCACTACAAATAACTCAATTTCGTTTCCTTTTATGGCTGAGTAATATTCCATTGTATACACGTGCCATTGTATACACGTATCCATTCATCTGTCGATGGACACTTCGGTTGCTTCCATGTCCTGGCTATTGTAAATACTTCTGCAATGAACATTGTGGTACATGACTCTTTCTGAATTATGGTTTTCTCAGGGTATATGCCCAGTAGTGGGATTGCTGGGTCGTATGGTAGTTCTATATTTAGTTTTTTAAGGAACCTCCACACTGTTCTCCATAGTGGCTGTATCAATTTACATTCCCACCAACAGTGCAAGAGGGTTCCCTTTTCTCCACACCTCCTCTCCAGCATTTATTGTTTGTAGATTTTTTGATGATGGCCATTCTGACTGGTGTGAGGCGATACCTCACTGTGGTTTCGATTTGCATTTCTCTAATGATTAGTGATGTTGAGCATCCTTTCATGTGTTTGTTGGCCATCTGTATATCTTCTTTGGAGAAATGTCTATTTAGAACTTCTGCCCATTTTTGGATTGGGTTGTTTGTTTTATTGATATTGAGCTGCATGAACTGCTTGTATATTTTGGAGATTAATCCTTTGTCAGTTGCTTCACTTGCAAATATTTTCTCCCATTCTGAGGGTTGTCTTTTCATCTTGTTTATGGTTTCCTTTGCTGTGCAAAAGCTTTTAGGTTTCATTAAGTCCCATTTGTTTATTTTTGTCTTTCTTTCCATTTCTCTAGGAAGTGGGTCAAAAAGGATCTTGCTGTGATTTATGTCAGAGAGTGTTCTGCCTATGTTTTCCTCTAAGAGTTTTATAGTGTCTGGCCTTATATTTAGGTCTTTAATCCATTTTGAGCTTGTTTTTGTGTACGGTGTTAGGGAGTGTTCTAATTTCATTTTTTTATATGTTGCTGTCCAGTTTTCCCAGCACCACTTATTGAAGAGGCTGTGTTCTGCATTGTATATTCTTGCCTCCTTTATCAAAGATAAGGTGACCATATGTGCATGAGTTTATCTCTGGCCTTTGTATCCTGTTCCATTGACCTATATTTCTGTTTTTGTGCCAGTACCATACTGTCTTGATTACTGTAGCTTTGTAATATAGTCTGAAGTCAGGGAGACTGATTCCCCCAGCTTCGTTTTTCTTTCTCAACATTGCTTTGGCTATTCGGGATCTTTTGTGTTTCCATACAAATTGTGCAATTTTTTGTTCTAGTTCTGTGAAAAATGCCATTGGTAGTTTGATAGGGATTGCATTGAATCTGTAGATCATTTTGGGTAGTACAGTCATTTTCACAATATCGATTCTTCCAATCCAAGAACATGGTATATCTCTCCATCTGTTGGTATCGTCTTTAATTTCTTTCATCAGTGTCTTATACTTTTTGGCATACAGGTCTTTTTTCTCCATAGGTAGGTTTCTTCCTAGGTATTTTATTCTTTTTGTTGCAGTGGTAAATGGGAGCGTTTCCTTAATTTCTCTTTCAGATTTTTCATCGTTAGTGTATAGGAATGCAAGAGATTTCTGTGTATTAATTTTGTATCCTGCGACTTTACCAAATTCATTGATTAGCTCTAGTAGTTTTCTGGTAGTATCTTTAGGATTCTCTATGTACAGTATCATGTCTTCTGCAAACAGTGACAGCTTTACTTCTTCTTTTCCGATTTGGATTCCTTTTATTTCTTTTTCTTCTCTGATTGCTGAGGCTAAAACTTCCCAAACTATGGTGAATAATAGTGGTGAGAGTGAACAACCTTGTCTTGTTCCTGATCTTAGAGGAAATGCTTTCAGTTTTTCACCATTGAGAACCAATGTTGGCTGTGGGTTTGTCATATATGGCCTTTATTATGTTGAGGTAAGTTCTCTCTATGCCTACTTTCTGGAGGGTTTTTATCATAAATGGGTGTTGAATTTTGTCGAAAGGTTTTCTGCATCTATTGAGATGATCATATGGTTTTTCTCCTTCAATGTGTTAATATGGTTTATTTCATTGATTGATTTGTGTATATTGAAGAATCCTCGCACCCCTGGGATAAATCCCACTTGATCATGGTGTATGATCCTTTTAGTGTGCTGTTGGATTCTGTTTGCTAGTATTTTGTTGAGGATTTTTGCATCTATGTTCATCAGTGATATTGGCCTGTAGTTTTCTTTCTTTGTGACATCTTTGTCTGGTTTTGGTATCAGGGTGATGGTGACCTTTTAGAATGAGTTTGGGAGTGTTCCTCCCTCTGCTACATTTTGAAAGAGTTTGAGAAGGACAGGTGTTAGCTCTTCTCTAAATGTGTGATAAAATTTGCCTGTGAAGCCATCTGGTCCTGGGCTTTTGTTTGTTGGAAGATTTTTAATCACAGTCTCAATTTCAGTGCTTGTGATTGGTTGGTTTATATTTCCTATTCTTTCCTGGTTCAGTCTGAGAAGGTTGTGCTTGTCTAAGAATTTGTCCATTTCTTCCAGATTGTCCATTTTATTGGCATATAGTTGCTTGTAGTAATCTCTCATGATCCTTTGTATTTCTAAAGTGTTAGTTGCTACTTCTTTTTCATTTCTAATTCTACTGATATGAGTCTTCTCCCTTTTTTTCTTGATGAGTCTGGCTAATGGTTTATCAATTTTGTTTATCTTCTCGAAGTACCAGCTTTTAGTTTAATTGATCTTTGCTATCCTTTCCTTCATTTCTTTTTCATTTATTTCTGATCTGATCTTTAATGATTTCTTTCCTTCTGCTAACCTGTTTTTTTTTGTTCTTGTTTCTCTAATTGCTTTAGGTGTAAGGTTAGGTTGTTTATTTGAGATGTTTCTTGTTTCTGGAGGTAGGATTGTATTGCTATCAACTTCCCTCTTAGAACAGCTTTGCTGCATCCCATAGGTTTTGGGTCGTTGTGTTTTCATTGTCATTTGCTTCTAGGTATTTTTTGATTTCCTCTTTCATTTCCTAGTGATCTCTTGGGTATTTATTAGTGTATTTTTTAGCCTCCATGTGTTTGTATTTTTTACAGATATTTTCCTGTAATTGATATCTAGTCTCATAGCATTGTGGTCGGAAAAGTTAACTTGATACGATTTCAATTTTCTAAAATTTACCAAGGCTTGATTTGTGACCCAAGATATGATCTGTCTTGGAGAATGTTCCATGTGCCCTTGAGAAGAAATTGTATTTTGTTGCTTTTGGATGGAATGTCCGTCCTATAAATATCAATTAAGTCCACGTTGTTTAATGTATCATTTAAAGCTTGTGTTTCCTTATTTGTTTTCATTTTTGGATGATCTATCGATTGATGAAAGCGGGGTGTTAAAGTCCCCTACTATGATTGTGTTACTGTTGATTTCCCCTTTTATGGCTGTTAGCATTTGCCTTATGTATTGAGGTGCTCCTATGTTGGGTGCATAAATATTTACAATCGTTATATCTTCTTCTTGGAATGATCCCTTGATCAATATGTAGTGTCCTTCTTTGCCTCTTGTAACAGTCTTTATTTTAAAGTCTATTTTGTCTGATATGAGAATTGCTACTCCAGCTTTCTTTTGATTTCCATTTGCATGGAATATCCTTTTCTATCCCCTCACTTTCAGTTTGACTGTGTCCCTGGGTCTGAAGTGGGTCTCTTGTGGACAGCATATATATGGGTCTTGTTTTTGTATCCATTCAGCCAGTCTGTGTCTGTTTTTTTTTTAACACATTTTTTAAAATTAATTAATTAATTTTTGGCTGTGTTGGGCTTCGTTTCTGTGTGAGAGCTTTCTCTAGCTGCGGCAAGCAGGGGCCACTCTTCATCGTGGTGCGCGGGCCTCTCACTATTGTGGCCTCTCTTGTTGTGGAGCACAGGCTCCAGACGCGCAGGCTCAGTAGTTGTGGCTCACGGGCGTAGTTGCACCGCAGCATGTGGGATCTTCCCAGACCAGGGCTTGAACCCGTGTCCCCTGCATTGGCAGGCAGATTCTCAACCACTGTGCCAGCAGGGAAGCCCCAGTCTGTGTCTTTTAGAGGGAGCATTTAATCCATTTACATTTAAGGTAATTATCGATTTGTATGTTCCTATTACCATTTTCTTAATTGTTTTGGTTTTGTTATTGTAAGTCTTTTCCTTCTCCTGTGTTTCCTGCCTAGAGAAGTTCCTTTAGCATTTGTTGTAAAGCTGCTTTAGTGGTGCTGAATTCTCTTAGCTTTTGCTTGTCTGTGAAGGTTTTAATTTCTCCGTCGAATCTGAATGAGATCCTTGCTGGGTCGAGTAATCTTGGTTGTAGGTTTTTCCCTTTCATCACTTTAAATATGTCCTGCCACGCCCTTCTGGCTTACAGAGTTTCTGTGGAAAGATCAGATGTTAACCTTATGGGGATTCCCTTTTATGTTATTTGTTGTTTTTCCCTTGCTGCTTTTAATATTTTTTCTTTGTATTTAATTTTTGATAGTTTGATTCATATGTGTCTTGCCTTGTTTCTCCTTGGATTTATCCTGTATGGACTCTCTGTCCTTCCTGGACTTGATTGACTATTTCCTTTCCCATGTTAGGGAAGTTTTCAACTATAATCTCTTCAAATACTTTCTCATTCCCTTTCTTCTTCTCTTCTTCTTCTGGGACCCCTATAATTCGAATGCTGGTGCGTTTAATGTTGTCCCAGAGGTCTCTAAGTGTGTCCTCAATTCTTCTCATTCTTTTTTCTTTATTCTGCTCTTCAGTGGTCATTTCCACTCTTTTATCTTCCAGGTCGCTTATCCGTTTTTCTGCCTCAGTTATTCTGCTATTGATTCCTTCTAGAGAATGTTTAATTTCTTTTATTGTATTGTTCATCATTGTTTATTTGCTCTTTAGTTCTTCTAGGTCCTTGTTAAATGCTTCTTTTATTTTCTCCATTCTATTTCCAAGATTTTTGGATCATCTTTACTATCATTACTCTGAATTCTTTTTCAGGTAGACTGCCTATTTCCTCTTCATTTGTTTGTTCTGGTGGGTTTTTACCTTGCTCCTTCATCTGCTGTGTGTTTCTCTGTCTTCTCATTTTGCTTAACTTACTGTGTTTGGGGTCTCCTTTTCATAGGCTGCAGGTTCGTAGTTCCCATTGTTTTTGGTGTGTGCCCCCAGTGGCTACGGTTGGTTTAGTGGGTTGTGTAGGCTTCCTGGTGGAGGGGACTGGTGCCTGTGTTCTGGTGGATGAGGTTGGATCTTGCCTCTCTGGGGGGCAGGAGTGCATCTGGTGGTGTGTTTTGGGGTGTCTGTGACCTTATTCTGATTTTAGGCAGCCTCTCTGCTAATGGGTTGGGTTATGTTCCTGTCTTGCTAGTTGTTTGGCTTAGGGTGTCCAGCACTGTAGCCTGCTGGTTGTTGAGTGGAGCTGGGTCTTAGCGTTGAGATGGAGATCTCTGGGAGAGGTTTCCCCGTTTGATATTATGTGGAGCTGGGAGGTCTCTGGTGGACCAATGTCCTGAACTCAGCTCTCCCACCTCAGAGACACAGGCCTGATACGTGGCCGGAGCGCCAAGACCCTGTCAGCCACACGGCTCAGAATAAAAGGGAGAAAAAAAGAAAAAGAAAGAAAAAATAAAAATAAAAATGTTATTAAAATAAAATTTAAATTATTAAAAATTAAAAAAAAATTTTAAGTAGTTAAAAAAGAAAGAAAGAAGAGAGCCACCAAACCAAAGAATAAATCCACCAATGACGACAAGCGGTAAAAACTATACTAAAAAGTAACAAAAACAAAGAAACAAAATAAATGGACAAATAGAACCCTGGGACAAATGGTAAAACAAATCTATACAGAATAATTCACACAAAGAAACATACACACTCACCAAAAGAGAAAAAGGAAATATATATATATATATGTATATATATTAAAAAATAAAAAGAGAGCAACCAAATCAATAAACAAATCTACCAATGATAATAAACTCTAAATACTAAACTAAGATAAACATAAAACCAGAAACAAATTAGATGCAGAAAGCAAACCCCAAGCCTACAGTTGTTCCCAAAGTCCACTGCCTCAATTTTGGGATGTTTCGTTGTCTCTTCAGGTATTCCACAGGTGCAGGGTACATCAAGTTGTTTGTGGAGATTTAATCCGCTGCTCCTGAGGCTGTTGGGAGAGATTTCCCTTTCTGTTGTTTGTTCGCGCAACTCCTGGGGTTCAGCTTTGGATTTGGCCCCACCTCTGCGTGTAGGGCGCCGGAGGGCGTCTGTTCTTCGCTCAGACAGGACGGGGTTAAAGGAGCGGCTGATTCCGGGGCGCCGGCTCACTCAGGCCGGGGGGAGGGAGGAGTACGGAATGCGGGACAAGCCTGCGGCGGCAGAGGCCGGCGTGACGTTGCACCAGCCTGAGGCGCGCCGTGTGTTCTCCCGGGGAAGTTGTCCCTAGATCACAGGACCCTGGCAGTGGCGGGCTGCACAGGCTTCTGGGGGGTGTGGACAGTGACCTGTGCTCGCACACAGGCTTCTTGGTGGCTGCAGCAGCGGCCTTAGCGTCCCATGCCCGTCTCTGGGGTCCGCACTGATAGCCGCAGCTCGCGCCCATCTCTGGAGCTTGTTTAGGCGGTGTTCTGAATCCTCTCTCCTCGTGTACCCCAAAACAATGGTCTCGTGCCTCTTAGTCAGCTCCAGAGTTTTTCCCGGACTCCCTCCCGGCTAGCTGTGGCGCACTAGCCCCCTTCAGGCTGTGTTCACGCAGCCAACCCCAGTCCTCTCCCTGGGATCCGACCTCCGAAGACCGAGCCTCAGTTCCCAGCCCCCGCCCGCCCCGGCAGTTGAGCAGACAAGCTTCTCGGGCTAGTGAGTGCTGGTCGGCACCGATCCTCTGTGCGGGAATCTCTCTGCTTTGCCCTCTGCACCCCTGTTGCTGCGCTCTCCTCCGTGGCTCCAAAGCATCCCCCCCGCCACTGCCCACACCCCCGTCTCCACCAGTGAAGGGGCTTCCTAGTGTGTGGAAACTTTTCTTCCTTCACAGCTCCCTCCCACTGGTGCAGGTCCCGTCCCTATTCTTTTGTCTCTGTTTTTTTTTGTTTTTTCTTTTGCCCCACCCAGGTACGTGGGGGGTTTCTTGCCTTTTGGGAAGTCTGAGGTCTTCTGCCAGTGTTCAGTAGGTGTTCTGTAGGAGTTGTTCCACATGTAGATGTATTTCTGATGTATTTGTGGGGAGGAAGATGATCTGCACGTCTCACTCTTCCGCCACCTTGACGGTCCCTCTGCACTTTCTCCAATTATGAGAGAGGCATACTGTATGATGATGTAGGTCTTTGAAGGCAAAGTTATAAAATAGTAAGAAAACTAACACGTTAGTTTTATGTTAGGTACCACTCATGCCTATGTAAGGACAGACTAATCTTTCTATATATATTTTATGCATTCATGACATAACTAATTTTTCTTAATTTTTTTTTATATTTTAGGCAACGAGGTTTGTCTGAAAGTTTTTTTCAAGTTGTCACAAATCTCCAAAAAATTTTCCAATACACTTATTGAAAAAAGTTCACATATGAGTAGATTCGCCCAGTTTAAACCCATGTTGTTCAAGGGTCAACTGTACTTACCTTAAAGAGCAGTTGTATGACTTGACATGTTACAAGGATTAAATGAGGAAGACCTGTGTAGCTCCTGGTGTGTAATATGTGTCTTTCAGTGGTGTTTAGTGGTGGTCAGCTGAGTTGAAGAGCTGTAGTTAAAGGCTGTTGCTTTTTCTGTCCTCTTTGAGAGACCAGTGGGTGTGGGTAAAGATGCAGTAAATAATCTTGAAGTGGTGCTGGAGTGCCCAGGGAAACTTTTTCATAGAAAAAATGTTGGGGGAGAAGCACTAGTGCCCCTTGGCTTCCTAAGGCAGAGAGTGTGGGAATGCATGTGGAGGTGGGTACAAACACCAGTGTGTGTGGCAGATCTCCCACCTGGCACCTCCCCTCCCACTCCACGCACTTCACTTTACCCGGAGAAGACACTGGAATTATTTCCCAGCAAGCATCAGAACAGACCTTGGCTCTGGTTTGAGGTCACTTACGATTAAGTTGCCGCCCACACGCGTACAGGCAGCTGGGTGGGTGGGAGGGAGGGAGAGCAGGCAGCCTCCCCAGGCCGGTGTTCTTCCTCTCTTGTCTTCCCCTATACACTCATTGAGGATCTTGTAATTCTCTTTATCATGGCCCAGCCTCTGTTTCCTTGGGCCAAATAAGGGATGTCTTGGGGCCTCTCCAACTGAGGCACATTCTAAATGCAAGGTGGTTCTCGTCTTCTTCATCTCCGTAGGACTCAAGCTTGGGGAGGGAAGAAGCTATTCTGATGGTTGGGATCGAACTGACCCTGGCCATTCACAGTGGCCTGGACCCTCTTTCTGGAGCCCTGCATGTTCCCGGGCACTGTACAGAAGACTGGCTCAGGCTCCCCAGCTTCATAAAACCACTTAATATATAGTCACTTGATAGACTGAGAATATCTCTGGTGCTATACTTTGTGGTCCTTTTGGAAGGGACTGTGAAATATAATTGAAAGGCACATAGGAGGAAGGAAAAGAGAAGTGGTGTGGCTGAACAAGTCATCAGAAATCGAGTTTGGATTTGTGAGCTACACAGTGGAGTGAAAGCCAAGTCATTGGAAATAAATCAAAATGAGCCAACACATTTTTATATTATCCTTATTTAAATATTTGTTACATCCATTACAGCACTGAGGCCTATTGACCTTTCCTTGGGGACGCTGATTCCCGGTTGTTGCCTTTTGTTTCCCTAAAGCAAGTAATCAGTTGAACTCCCTGGCGTTGCCCTTGACCATGAAGTCTGCAGCGTAGAGATGTGGGGAAAGTAATGCCTTCTCCGGCTGCCCATCTGTGCCTGAACTGGCTAAGTCTATGAGTCTTGGAGGCCCAGCAAGCCAGCACAAACATGCTGATTCCCCTGAAATGGTCAAAAGGAGTTTGGTCGGGTTACAGAGAATCCAATTCTTGCTCCTGGAAAACACAGCCAGGTCGAACAGTTCAGATATGTCACAAGAGACTAGAAGTGAGCGTCCCTTTTTAAAAGACAAAACAAAACACTGACTTTCTTGTAGGAACTTGACATGATACAGTTTTGAAAATATTCTGCGCAAAGATTTCCATGTTGGATTTCCTGACCAGTACCTGGTAAGGTAAATTCATTAACCGGATTGTATTTCAAGCCCAAAGAGGAATGTCCTAAGTGAACGTGATTTAACAGCCCAGGACCACGTGGATTTCTTAAAGCAGCTGTGTCAGACATTCAAGTCAAGCTGGGGCATGAGTGACCTCTATCATCTAAAGGAGCGTTCACTCCTTGTAAGTTTATCCTCCAATTTTTAAAAAATAGTGTTTGCTGACATACAGCCATCATTAAGCTGCCAGAGACTTAAGATAATAGCAGGAAGTTCTGCACCGATAAACCCAGTATGGTAGTCAGGGAAGAATGGGACTTAGTCAATTAAAATCATTAGTGGATATTTGAAATGCCTTTATAATGGGGCGCCAATGCAGTCCACACATTCAAATAAAGGAGAAAACATCTTATCTCGTCCCACGGTTCTTCTTGGGGCCAAAAGATTCTCCCTTGAACTTACTCTGTTTACAGATGGCAAGGAACGAGGTTTATTTGAACCGGTTTTGTTTTGAGTTTGTGTGGGTTTTTCCTCTCAACTGCAGAATGTATTCTTTGAGTTCCTGCATCTCTGAGCCTGGTTTTTCTTTTTTGTAGCAGCGCCAGAGTTTATCACCACTCACTTCTGGATAGTGTTAATGCAGCAGTCACTTCCTGTCTGCAAAACAATCGTAACATTCACCAGAGTTCTGGGTGTTAAGGCCACGTGGGGGATTGTTACCTGAAATGGCTAAAAAAAAAAAAAAAGTTTTTAAGAAGTTAGTGCAAGATGCTGACACTGTTTATAGAGAAATACTGTTCTAGGTTCAACACGTTGCAGTCAAACACATGGGAAGAATAAAACAGACCTGTGAACAGACCAGAGGGGGCCCCCTTTGTTAGTGTTTACCTAAGAGTGCATTATGAAGCCATCGCTCTCTGCCTCTTTGCAGCGAGAGTTAGTCTGTAAGTAGTGGGAATTCCAAGGAAGGGAGTCTGTTCATGTAGAGCGGGGGTTCTCATACTTCAGCAAACATCAGAATCACTGATAGAAGTGATGAAAACATGCATTGGGGGACCCCATCCCCAGAGTCTCCGAATCAGTCAGGCATGGGGCGGGCGGTCCTGAGAATGTGCATTTCTAACAAGCTCCCAGGTGATACTGATGCTCCTGGTCTAGGGAGCACATTTAGAGACCCGCTGACATCGGTGAGGTCAAAGGGGCTGAAATTCCATGCTGGACTTAATGCTTCAATTCTCTTGTCCTGTTTAAAGGAGATAACATGTCGTGAAAGATAGTTTTGTTGTTGCTTTAAAGGTGAATGCAGGCATTCCTGGCTTCATGGAATAGATGCATTTTAATGAAGCAATGTGCAAACAAATGTACGGATGAACAAAGTACAAATGAATCCTATTTGCTTGTTGACCTTGTCTATCAAGTCGGGGACAGATTCCTTTATTTTATCTTATTTATTTTTTAACATCTTTATTGGGGTATAATAGCTTTACAATGGTGTGTTAGTTTCTGCTATATAACAAAGTGAATCAGCTATATGTATACACATATCCCCATATCTCTTCCCTCTTGCGTCTGTCTCCCTCCCTCCCACCCTCCCTATCCCACCCCTCCAGGCGGTCACAAAGCACGGAGCTGATCTCCCTATGCTATGCGGCTGCTAGGGACAGATTCCTTTAAAGTGGAATTCCCTGGGAGCACTAAGTAGGAGCACTTCGTTAAGGAAGAGGCTCAATGTCATGCGCATGGCATCCTGGGTGTAGGACCCTGGGGTTGGTACTGTACCTTTTTCTTAATTCTGCAAGCTCTCCGCCCAGCGTCTTTGCGCCTTATTATTCTACCTCAACCTTCAGCACGCCCCTCATCAATAGAAATTTCTCCTCTTCCTGTAGATTGACTGATTATATATGACACACTCTTAGAATTTAGCTCCCCTCTTGTCACCTGAGCTTTTTAATATCTGATGTTAGTAGACATTTCCTGTCTGACTTCATTTGTAGAAATTGGCACCTAAATCTTTCACCATACCCCGAGAACGCCTTCAGTTGAAGTCTCCAGGTTATGGAAAATAAACCACACACACAAAATGAAATCAAATCAAATGAAATCAAGGTGAAACGTGTTGGCTTTTCCATTTGGTCGTATTTTAATGTGGGAACAAGTAATAAAATCATGTAGTGGTGAACGCAACAGAGAATTTCACTGCTTGACTGTCGTTCTCAATGGAAATTCAGGAGTTACTGGGGACCAGTGGAAACAGGAGTGAGCTGTGCTTCCCAAACTGGGGGTGGCACTCAGGAATTATTTCTTTGGAAAAGTTTTAAAGGAATTTGCAGAATGTAAATGATTCATTATCTTCATGATCTAAAGCATGTCAGCCAGTGTCAGGAATACATATCCTATTCTGAGATCGTAGTTCAATATTGGATTGAGCTACAGATAAAATCACACGTATCACTGCCTGAGGCTTAGAAATTGGAAGGGAAGAGGAGAGGTAGATTTAGTTGGGGCTAGCTCTTCCTGTGCAAGGGGGGGAAAAAAAAGAAAAAACAGGCTTTTCCATCACTTCAGAGTTACCTCTTTAGCCTCTAAGACTTATCAGTCTTTGGAAGTCGTTGGCACTTCTAAAGAAGTCGGGGGATGGTCTTTGCTTCCTTCCATTACTGTTTCCTTTTTTATCTCCTTTTCATCCCTGCCTCTTCTCTGCTCTGTCCCTTTTATAGCAGGGCTGCCATGGAACTGGCCTTCTGGCTTCTTTTCCCTTCCCTGCAGGGAACCACATGTGACAATCCTTGCTCATTGCCGCAATCCACCTGCTCTGAAGTCTCACCCATATAACACCTTGGGCTCCCCATGCTTCCTCGTAAATGTGCTCAAAAGGATAATTGTGGTTTCTCAGTTACAAGCTCGATATGAGGTGACAGTTTAGTGGTCAGTCCAGCTGTACTGGGAGTTAAAATTATCTATGCTTGTCTGCACCCTGCTTACTGAACTGTACGGTTCTACCTTTTTCCGGCTGATTTAGCCTTCCCTCCCCTGTGGAGTGTACAGCCTGAATCCTTTTGCCTGCTCAGAAATTGGCTCCTGGGGTCTTTAGGAGTTTGTCAGACCACGGGGATAAGGAAGAGGTCTGGCATGTGCAGACTTCTGTCTTTGATGAGCTGCAAGAAACCACTGTTTTTAAAGTGGCAGAACTTCCCTGGTGGCGCAGTGGTTGAGAGTCCTCCTGCCGATGCAGGGGACATGGGTTCGTGTCCCGGTCCGGGAAGATCCCACGTGCCATGGAGCGGCTGGGCCCGTGAGCCATGGCCTCTGAGCCTGCGCGTCCGGAGCCTGTGCTCCGCAACGGGAGAAGCCACAACAGTGAGAGGCCCGCGTACCGCTAAATAAATAAATTAATTAAAAAAAAATAAAAAATAAAAATAAAGTGGCAAAATAACTAGTTGTTTCCCCCTTAGGAGGAAAAGGATTTCTAAATTATATTCTTTTCTCTGTGCTGGTTCCTTCCCTATTTTACCTCTGAACTTTGCTCGAGGTCAATTTTCCATCTTTGAAGGGGGCTTGTTGTGTAGTCATCATCTAGTTAAGAAGAAGTAGAAGTATCTTGAAGGGGTCCATGGATCCCTGGGTTATTAGCAACTTTGTGGTTTCAAACACTGCCCTTTGGATTCCAAGAGAGGGCGTGCTTAGGATCAAAGCGCACTTTTCTGTCAAAGACTCATCTAGGAGGAATATTTTCAGAAGTTAGACAAGTCCAGCGTTTAAGCGCCTTCATCGCATGCCATCCAAACGGTTTTCCCTTATCTTCCTCATTCATCTGTTTCAGCTGCATTCTCCTTCTGGAAATCCAGTGTGCATTTTCATCAGGAAAAGAAAAGGGGCATAAGAAGCAGCCCATCGATTAAGGCTGCATCGACATTAGCTCCCTGGGTAGGGGAAACCTTTGTGATTTTACAGAGTGTATTTTCTCTATGGATTTATCAGAGCTTTGTGTGCAGTATTCTGGAGTCTTTTTCAAGGCAGCAGTCCTCCAGTATTTTCTCACTTTCTCAAGTAAAGAAATCAAATCGCCTCATATAATGTTCATTCCTTTAGTCATAAAACATACTGTAAGCTCAAGAGTGTGCTAGAGACAGAAATGAGTCAGACAGCTTCTACTCCCCAAGGAATGTGCTTTCTAGTGCTGCAGATGGAAGGAGGTACAGGGTACAGTGGGAGTACTAGAAAGAAAGGGACAGATCGAATTCCAAGTGGAAAAGTTGAGTGGAAAGTTTCCTAGAGAAGATGACCCAGGAGCTATGTTATGAACGATGGGGAACTGTTGACCTGGAGACAAGGAGAGGAGTGGCATCCGGGCGGGGGCGGGGGGGTGGCGCGGGAGGGACAGGATGAGCAAACGCCTGGAATCATGAATCCAACTGGTGTGAGCAGGACGGCCCAGGATGCCATACGCATGAATCTTTCTTGCTATTTAAGTTTGGGCAGCTTAAGTCATGAGCAATTTTGTGTGCACTTAAGGGCAGATCTTTCTCCCAGTAGAGATTTGTATCCTCTTTCTCGTAATGAAACCCAGAGTGTCTTTTGGGCTCATCTGTAAACTAGAGAAAACACAAAGTCGGGATGCGCTACCTCCCCCTCCTTCACGCACCCTGGAACTCCAAAACATAAATTGCACTCGGTCGGATTCTCTGTGCTTCCAACACTGCCGGTGTGTGGAGTGAGAACCGTGTGGAACTGAGAGCAGTGGCTGCAATTATGATGAAAGCTGATGACCTCCTAGTAGCCTTGATCTCAGCGTGCCTTGACAGAGCCCAAGTCTGTCTGTCTCTACACAGTTAGGACCTGGCCCCAATTCTAGCGGATTTAATAGTTCCTCATTTATTTTTCCAGTCTTCATCAACATGCTTCTAAGTAATTGTCTTCACATCCCATTACCATTTTCTAGAATCTTCCCTGCAGAGGAGAACCAACACACTAACCCGCCACTCTGGTTAAACGTTGGCAGATGCCTTGTGAAGTTTTATAAAACATACATGAAGCAATTCAACTGAAAGCCTGTCATAACAGAGCCATTTGATTTTCATGAACTGTCTGCACTGAAGGGGTTTTGTCATGTTTACACTATGTCTTCCACTAACTAGTTTCCTTTTAAGCTAAAGAAGAAACGAAGAAAAAGAAGAAGAAGAGGAAAAAAAAGGAAAAGGAAAAGGAAAAAAAGATGAGTTACTTTTCAGGGTAAAGACAGAAATTCCCTTGCTTGCAAACTTTTCCTGAAACCACATGATCTACACCATATATAAGGGACACGTGAAAGACCCAAACCCTTCTCTGCCCCTCAGGAGTACCCTCTCTTTTTGTACAAGGTGATACTAAGTCAATAAGTAAGTAAATTTTTAAAAAAAGAGTAACCACTTTTATGGAGGTTGAAGATTGGCCAAAACATGGAAGCCAGCAAGAGATGAGACGGACGGTGCTCCCTCGTGTTGGTCTCCTGTCAGTATGAGTTTGATATGACGCTGTAATTTACTGCCCATTAAAAAAAGAAGTCATTTGGGCTTCCCTGGTGGCGCAGTGGTTGAGAGTCCGCCTGCCGATGCAGGGGACGCGGGGTCGTGCCCCGGTCCGGGAGGATCCCACATGCCGCGGAGCGGCTGGGCCTGTGAGCCATGGCCGCTGAGCCTGCGCGTCCGGAGCCTGTGCTCCGCAACGGGAGAGGCCACAACAGTGAGAGGCCCGCGTACAGCAAAAAAAAAAAAAAAAAAAAGAAGTCATTTGAAAATGAAAATCACAAGTGTTAAGCTATTTCTTTGACGAGATAGGTACTCCCTGGAAGCCATATTATCCCATGGGTCGTCCAATTGTTAGTCAGTGGCAGCAGAACCAATAGTACAACCCTGGTGACCCGACACTTCTGGGGTTGAACATAGTCCAGGGATGGATTTGCTATTTACGTAGAAAGACAGTGGTTCTGATGTGGACGTTGGGTCGTGATTCTTGTCATGTTCCCTATCAAGGTGTGTCTCTTAGCAAGAGCTGACTCTGTTAGGAGGAGGCCATCGGTCTATTTCTAGTTTATTCGAGGGACAGCATTCCAGGCAAACTTCCAGTTGAATAGGGGTCTGTGTCATACAAGGTTTCAGCACCCGGGGAAGCATTTGTGTACGTAGATGCGTATTTCTGTGCATATATATTCACAAGCCTTGTCCAGCCTTAGTTCCCCTGAAAGCAGAGCCCGAGACAAAGGCTTGCATGCAGATGGTTTGTTTAAAACGTGATCCTAGGCTGTAGGAGTGAAGGATGGAGGGAGTGAATAAGGCAGGGAGGCAAGTCAGCCGAGAGATGTGTTGACGTGACCATTGTGTGGGCAACTGGTGCTGCCTCCTAAGGGGCCTTCTGAGGCACTTAGGAACTGTACTTCAGACACGTCTGTACCGGCGATGCAGAGAGACACACTGGCACACCAGCTCTCGCCTGGCACTGGCTAGGGTGGCCCCAAGGGCTCCAACTCATCTGCACTCCTGGATGTGCTTGCATGTCCTGGATCAGACCCCAGGACCTCGGAGAAGCTCCAAGGCAGAAAGTGGAAAGTGTGAGGTGTGGGGCGTGGTTAGGCAGGTTTTAAGTGTTTAGTTCTAACAGTTTTGATAAATGCGTAAACCTGTATAAGTAACCCACATATACAGGTTTATGCATTTGCAACACATAGATCTGATAACTAATGACGCTGAGGACACTTTCGTGTGCTTATTGGCCATTTGAATATTTTCTTTGGTGATGTCTGTTCAAATCTTTTGCTCATTTTTTATTGGGTTGTTTGTCTTTTTATTACTGAGTTCTATGAATTCTTTACATATTCCAGAATCAAGTCCTTTATCAGATCTATGGATTGCAAATGTTCTTTCCCAGTTTGTGGCTTTTGCCTTTTTATTTTCTTAACGGCGTCTATTGACAAGCAGAAATGTAAACTTTTGACTTTGTTCAATAATTGTTTTTTTCTTTGATGTTTAGTGCTTTCCGGGCCTTCTCTAAATCATCTTTGCCTATTCCAAGGTCGTAAAGAGGTAGCCCTAAGATTTTTTGTAGAAGCTTTGTAGTTTTACAAGACATATGCGGGATTGTTCTGGGTAGTCTATGCCAACTTGTATTTCTTACCAAGAAAAGTTGGTAGTCAGTACTTTTTATTACCTCTGAACATTGATGGAGGCGGGCTGATGAATTATGGAGACCTTTAAAAATCCCAACGAAGTTCCCTATGCTTACGTCAACATCTGCCCCTGTGATGGTATGTGAGTCGGGTCAGAGCTGGAGGAATGGTTTCTGTATGTTCCTTGAATTTATTTTCAAGGGTGATGGTGTTTGCCTTACCCCAGCCCACATGTGCCTGTCACCATACACAGGGTCACTCTGCTGTTGAAACCTGACTTATGTTAAATGCCTGTATTGACACTTCTTTTCTTAACTGAATGGGCTTTTTATTTCACTAGTGGCTGCTGAATTTGTGGGAGCTGCCAGGTCATTAAAATGATGTTTGTTTGAATTTGGCAGAATGAAAAATTGAACTTATATTTACTTTTTTTTTGTTCCCAAGGCTGTTCTCAACATTCACCCCTAACAATACTCTTTTGATTTTATGAAGAAGCCTTTACAAAAAAGAATGAAGTGCAGTAGAGGTTCACGGCATGTTCTAGGCTTCATTAGTGCGCAGGGCCTGTCTCTTCTGCAGTGCCTACAAGTGAAGAAGTGAAGAGGCCCTGGATTATACAAACAAATTAGGAACAGAAGTGTCTTTTCTGAAATTGCATGTTAATTGTACAGATTGTTATTGAATCCCAGCTGGTCAATAGTATATGTATTCAGGGAACATCTTAATTTGGGTCTTAGGGAAAGAGGGCTGGAATCAGAAGGTTTGAATTATATTCCGGGCCCGGCTACTTGCTGTCAGCGTAATCTTCAACAAGCCTTCTATTCTCTGTGAGTCTGGGTCTTCTCATCTGTATGATGGGAACAATAACAGCCAGTGTGTTAGAACAGGCTGAGTTTTGCTGAAGTCACCAATACAACTCCAAATCTTTGTGTTTTAGTCAGGAAACCATGTTTCTTTTCTTGAGTAAAATTTATGTATTTAATTCTTGAGCATCTCCTGCTGGTCTTCGGTGTCTCTTCCATCTGGTGACTCAGAGATTTGAGATCTCTTCATATTTTCTTTGCCGTCTCACCAAGGGGCTCCCAAAGTCACCACGACAGGGAAATGGGGAGATGGAGGAAGCACACCGCCTGGTAACTGCCTTGCCTTGGAAGTGATGCTTATCATCTCTGCTCAGTCTACGTGAGTCACACGGCCCCCTCCCTCCCCCTGAGGAAGGCTGGGAAATGCAGGGGAGCACGTGCGCTGTTTGGTGACTACTTCCTGTCTTTGTCACATGTGTCTCATGTATGTTCTGTGATGCTCAAATGAACTTACAGATTAAAGCACTTCATAAATTATTAACAATTTATAACAGGATTATATTACTTTATATTCCATTCAGGACGTGCTGATTTCGGTATGTTTGCTGGCATTTGTACACACTTCTCTTTTTTTTTTTTTTATTTTAACACCTTTATTGGAGTATAATCGCTTTACAATGGTGTGTTAGTTGCTGCTGTATAACAAAGTGAATCAGCTGTACATATACATATATCCCCATATCTCCTCCCTCTTGCTTCTCCCTCCCACCCTCCCTATCCCAGCCCAGTTGCCTCACTTTAAAATAAAAACAGCAGCCATGACTTTTCTTAAAGGCTGGTTGGCAAACAGGTCTTCCACTCTCTACATTTTTGCACCTAAACACACGGTCACCCATCGCTTGATTAGAGTAACAGAGTGAAAACACATTGGCACGAGTGGAAGAGTGGAATTTTGAAAGAAATACAGGAGGCCCGTAGAAATTTGAACTAGCTGTTAGCAGCCCCGCCAGTTCTGCTTTAACGGCCATTAAGACGCCTCTATAATGAGCAGCTGGCGCTTCTTGCAAATTGCACGCAGAAGCCTTTCTTGAGTAGCTTCAACAGGACTTCTATCAATGTTGTTTGCGTTATTGATTTGTTTAGTGAAACCACTACTCCGAGTACAAAGGCTGGCTTCAATGCAGCTCAAGCCAAATTATTATAATTCTGGAATGAGTGGAATCTGAAACAATGAGGTTTTAGTTTACTTTGCCCTGGAGGTTTCTATGTAGTATTGAGAGAGGAAGAAATATTTGTTTTATTTAAAAGACACACAACTTTCATTGTGTTCAAAGTGGAGTTAGAAAACAAGTCAATAAAACAGCCTCCTGGTACAATGGGACTTGTTCTGTTATTAATTTCACTGTTCAAGGCATTTAACTCAAAAGGGCTGGGGTTTCACCCCCCTCACTATTTCGCTCATTTAATTTTGAACTCAGGGCTTATAAACATAACTGCAAAGTCACTGTCTTTGTTATTAATTTCTTGTTTGATTTTCTAAAGCTCTGAGCCACGGATTCTGTGTGTGGTGTGTATACTCAGTCTTTTTTCAAGTGGGGTGACCCATATATCAGTGGTCACGCACACGGCCATAACCTAGAGAAGCTTCCATAAACCCGATTATAACTCTTGCTCTTGTTTTCTTTCTGCACCACATCTGTGTAAAACATTGCACATGGAACACACGTTCTTGGGCTTGCAACAAAGAGGGGCTATAGGTTATCTTCCTGCCTTGGCATCCATTCCCTCTCTTAGGTGACATCCTTTCTTCATTATGTGCAATCTTGGTGGGACTTTTTTTTTTGCTATATAGTAGGTTCTCATTTGTTATCTATTTTATACACAGTAGTGTATGTGTGTCAATCCCAATCTCCCAATTCATCCCACCTCCCTTTCCCCCATTGGTAACCATAAGTTTGCTCTCTACATCTGTGACTCTATTTCTGTTTTGCAAATAAATTCATCTGTACCATTTTTCTAGGTTCCACATATAAGAGATATTATACGATATTTGTTTTTCTCTTTCTGACTTACTTCACTCTGTATGACAATCTCTAGGTCCATCCACGTCTCTGCAGATGGCACTCTTTCGTTTCTTTTCATGGCTGAGTAATATTCCATTGTGTATATGTACCACATCTTCTTTATCCATTCCTCTATCGAATGGATGTTTAGGTTACTTCCATGTCCTGGCTGTTGTGAATAGTGCTGTGATGAACGTCGGGGTGTATGCACCCTTTTGAATTCTGGTTTCCTCTGGATATATGCCTAGGAGTGGGATTGCTGGGTCATATGGTAGCTCTATTTTTAATTTTTTAAGGAACCTCCACACGGTTCTCCATAGTGGCTGGAACAATTTACATTCTTGGTGGGACTTTCAGTTGAATGCCGTGCCCTCTCTTGGCCAAGATAGGAGCACATGACCCAGCTAAGCCAATCAAAATTCTCTCTCTTGGGAATCTGCATATTGACTACAAGGATGGAAGCTGTTAGAATTGCTTGTTCTTGGCCATTGCTTCCTAAAGAGGTTGTCATTATTTCCTGCTACCTGAACTCCTGAAGGTTCTCTGAATCTTCATTCTCTGATACTTGGTATTTCATCCTTTTCTTCAGTTCTGTGTGCTCCCCATACCTCCCCAGTATTTCTTTTCTTTTATGCTTAGATTAATTTGGGTTGTTTTCTATTGCCTGCAAAAACGAGTTCTGTTTCAGCATATTTATTTGCGTTTGCCATGGAATCACAGAATTTCAGTAGGGTGGAACCTTAAAGATAAACTCAAAATGCATTGAAGTGGGATCTGAAAGGTTGGGCAAGCTCCTTCGTTACATTATACTTTCACCTATCAAAAGTGGTCAAAAGAACGTTATCTGAAGGCTGAAAGTATTTTTATCCCCTGGTCATAAAATTAAAGTAAAAAGAATCCTCTTCGTTGTAGACTCAGAGATTCAGTCACTCACTTAGCATTGCTACTTGTGAGTCTCACAGATACTTCAGTCACAAATTGTCTAAAACCAGATGCAGTTGCCTCCAAACCTGTTCCCCAGCGAGACAAACAGAGGAGAGATCTGGATAACAAACAAGTTCTCATTTTCATTCTGTTGCACCTTCTCACGTGGTGTCCTTACCAGAAAGATGACACCTAATAGAATAATTTAATACTGTATTTTTTCCAGAAGCTTCTAGAAGCTTTTATCTATCTATCTGACATTATTCTTCATTATGAGTACATTACTAAATTTGGAATATAGAGAAGAAAAAAAATTGCACTCAATCCTAGCATGCAAAGACAGCTCCTGTTAACAATTTGATGTGGTTCCTTTCCTATGGATTTTAATGCAGTATGGTTAATAGTACGTATGCATTTTTTAAAAATTCATTGGAGTATAGTTGACGTACAATGTTGTGTTAGTGTCCGGTGTACAGCAAAGTGAATCAGTTATACATATATCCACTCTTTTTTTTTTTTTAGATTCTTTTTCCATAGAGGCCATTACAGAGTACTGAGTAGAGTTCCCTGTGCTACACAGCAAGTTCTTATTGGTTATCTATTTTGTATATAGTAGTGTGTATATGTCAGTCCCAGTCTCCCAATTTATCCCTCCCCCTAGAATATACACATTTTTCATCTTGCTTTTCACTTAATGCTGTATATCATAAGCAGTCTCTGTATGGCAATACAGCTTTCAGAACCATCTTCCAAAGGGCTGTGTATTATTCTATTAAGTGACTATTCTGTATTTACTCAGCCATTTCCCTTCTGGACATTTAGACAGGTTGAGTAGACATGGAATACCCAGGTTTTATACCTACGTTTATCCTGGTAGAAGAACAATTCAGACAGCTCTAAAACTTGCCATGGTGGAGGCTTTACAACGCATTTGCGATTCATTTGATTCTTTTGCTACTAGAGACAGGATTGCTCAGTTATAATTGCTTATCACAACATAAAAAATATCTGTAGTCACAAAGCAGTGGGAAACTTTTAAAATCCAAATTTGTAGCTTACCCATGAGAATTTGAAAGCACAATAGACTCTTTTTACTCCTAGCTGCTAGGGTTGGTAAAACTTTAATAATTTGTATTTAATTTCTACCATTGAGTTTACCGGGTTTAAGTTTTGGATCTCAATCTCTTTGGATTTACTTCTGCTCTCTCCCCTATATTTCAGCACAAGTGATTATGTTTGGGTTTCCACTCTTGGAGGGCAATCCTTGGTCTGAACTGTTTTCATTTATTTTATTTTAAAATTACAAAGACATTTCAGTTATATTTGGTTTTGCAATTCATTTCTCCTCTGTTTCACAAAAACCATAAAACCCACATTGTCTGAAAATGCTGTGTTGAGGAAAATGGATTCAGTCCTCCTTGGAGAGCAGAAAGGGATGGAGCCAGTATGAGTTATAAACATTTCCAGGGAGATTGTCTCTTTCCCAGAATCGGTTTTAGTCAAAGGCTGCTGACCGGTTGTGTGATTTCATTTGGGGTTGCTGACCCTGGACCCTACTTGAAATTGACTCTGGATGTCATGTAGGCATCTACCCACATCGTATCTCTGTCCTCAATCTCCATTCCTGCTGGTTCAGTCCCTGCTATTATTTTTCAAGGACCCAAACCATAAACAACCAAGAATTTGGATTTCTGAATGAACACTTCTAATGTTAAACTTGGTGGTTTCCTGTCACAGAAGCAGAGACTTGGTGAATTCTGATGGTTCTGCAGTGTGGATCTTTCTTCTCTGGTTAGATTAAACATCTTCATTCCCGTCGACTGCAACGTTCTATCTTCCACGCTCAGAATCTGCAAATTCTTTGAACGGTTTATTTTCAGCAGATTACAACAGGCCTTTCATTGTCTCGTCTGAGGAAAACCAGGTGGAAAGTGTGGGTTTTCTGCGGGATTTTTTCCCCCCTGTTTGCCCTCATATTTAATTGAGGACGGTGGGAGATGGAACTCAGATGGAGGACTTTCTCACACAGGCCCTTGCTTCCGGTGGGCACTTGTGTTCTGGATGCTGCTAGATGGAATCCTACTCGTCCTGTGTCAAATCACAGGTATTAGTACCTGGCTATTGCATAGGTGGCAGTAGTGGTCTCAACCCAAGACTTCAGAGAGAGATTTTGAGAGAATCTGAGACTTGGTCCCTCCACAGAGACCACCTCATGGTCCTCCTGCCACCCCGCAGCCCTCCTTCACTTCTCTGATTGAGGGAGGGAAGAGGAGAGGAGGAATATGTAGTAGGTACGTTGCTCACCGTGCTGGTATTCTCGGGGTGGGAAAACTGTCCATTCCTGATGAGACGACAAGTGTGCACGCTCCTCTTTTTGGAGCACCTCTGGAATCTCATCATCCCACTCTGGTCTCCCATACATTTTGTATCACCTTTGGTGCCTGCTCTCACCAATCTTGTTATTTTTGCAAAGCCTCCCTTCTCTGCTAGACTATGAACTAGCTGAGGGTAGAGAGACAACTTGATCAGCAAATGTTCTTTTGAGTGAATAAGTAAGTGTCATTGCTGGGGGGTCTCCCAGGGCCTCTATGCTAAAAGGAGGAGTGGTGACTTCATAGTTGGATTTGAGGAGGTTCAAATATTCCACGAGCCTTCTTTCCCAGCAGCGCCCTGTATTGGCTTCCTGTGGTTGACATAACAAATGACCACAAACCAGGTCACTTAAAACAACAGAAACTAATTCTCTCACACGTCTGGAGGCTGGAAGTCCAAAATCAAGTTGTTAGTAGGGCCTCTCTCCCTCTGAAGGCTCTAGGGGAGAATCCTTCCTTGCCTCTTCCGGGTTTTGGTGACTGAAGCATTCCTTGGCTTAGAGCTGCGTAACTTTAATCTCTACCTCCATCTTCACATGGCTTCTCCTCTTCTGTCTTTTATGAGGACACTTGTCATTAGATTTAGGGCCCACCACGTAATCCAGGATGAGATCATCTTGAGATCCTTAACTTAATTACATCTACAAAGACCCTTTTCCCAAATAAGGTCACATTCACCAGTTCGGGGGATTAGGATGTAGTTGTATCTTCTGGTGGACCACCATTCAACCTTCCACACCCCCGATCTTAGTTGTGCAAAAGGGGACTAGGTTTCAGAGGTTTACAGTCTTATTCTGAAAGACTAAGTTGAATTAGAGTTTGGTTCTGCCAAGTAGATAGGCAAGGACCATGACTGTCTCATGCCCCTCCCTTCAATTCCGCCCACACTTCCCCATTGAAGAGAAGATGGACAGCTCTGACATTTCCTTTGCCTTTTCTTTCCAGTCTTTTTGTTCAGACAGGGAGCATCTTCCCCAAGGAACAGGGCCAAACATCCACATGACTTGCTAATTACTTGTGAAGATGCAACTGAAAAAAATACCTTCTTACTTAACAGTTCATTACTTAATAATACGTTAATTATTTATGAAAGACAGTTTGGAAAATGCCTTTTTGACTTCAGTCAGTATTTGAACTTCCTAAGAACTGAAGAAAGAATGAAATCCCTCCCTTTTTCAAAGACGGTTCTTATTTGCTCTGTGTCAAATCAAGTCGTTTCAGCAGTGAGATTCTAAGTACAGCCCAGATGTAAGGTGGGCAGCTTCTTTGGAGAAGCCATTACCTTTTGTTTGTTTCTCTCATCGCTTGACTTAGTGATTTTTGTTTGGCTTAAGTCAAGTCCTGACAGTACAGAATCAACCATTAAATGGGTTTTCAAAGGCACGGTTCATGAAGGATCCCCTGGAGCCACCTGAGGCTGGCCCTAGAAATAAACAGTGCTGAGCTGACCTTCTCACTTTCACTACAGAATCTAGGCTTTAGTGCTTGTGTCTAAGAAGGGAGAGGGTAGAAGTGATTAGAATCAGAAGATAGAGATTTTTGTCCCCTTCGCTCACCAGTGAGTGACCTCAGATATGTCACTTTAACTTCTCTTGTCTTCAGCGTTCCTGTCTCACATCGGTCTAAAACTATCAATCCTCCTCTAGTTCTGAAAATCCAATGCTCCCTGTGACTCTGACTCATTTCTGGCTCTAAAATTAAGTTTCTACAATTGATATTTGTATCTAAATCATTTGCAAAACTGGTTTGGAAGTTGGAAATAATCTACAAAGTTACCCATCACTTTCTATGTATTCAGTCCTTCTCCAAAAGCATATATGTGATATATATATACATATATTTTTGCATTGTAGCTTAGAGTTCCAAGTTGCTTTAGACAGGGAAAGATCTTGGGTGTCGGGTCTTAGTTAACTCCATCTCTACACCTGGGTCCTGCGTACCTGAGATGGTTTTTCTTAAACAGGAAGTTGTCTAAGATTTTAGTGGGAAGGTAACTATATTAACTAGTACACTTCATGCTAACAGCAGCCCACATATCAATGACTTAACACAAAACAATTGTCTGACATGCTCACACAAAGTGCAATGTAGATGTTCCTGATCTGGAAGCTCTCCTGGGAGGAAAGCTGCTTCTTCTCCAAGCTGTGACCCAGATTTCTTCCATCATTTGGTTTCACTTCAGAGCCCATTTTTATGGCTTGGAAGAAAGAGAGAGAGAGGGAGCAAAGAAGATGGCGACAGAAAATTATGTGGTTCCAGCCGAACTGCGAAGGATGTTGGGAACACAGTCTTCCTGTGAGGCCAGGGAGAGGGAATAGGTTTGGTGAGCACGTGATATCATCTCTGCCATAGTAATTCTACATCCTACTTTGGAGTGATAAAGAACAGAGGCCAAATGATTGCCCTTAGCCCTCGTGATATAGCTGGGTAGATCTCAGAAGAAAATTTGTAATTTCCATGGCACTCCTGAAGATATTGATCCAGGCTTGCCCTGTCGTCATTCTTTACCACAGAAACATTATTTAACCCAAGACTGTAGTTTTATTCTTTAATTTGCATTGTGTGCTCCCAATGCCTCATGGGAATAAAGTGGGAAATAATGTGGGTGACTGACAGCCTCTACTCACTGAAGCTTACACTTCCTTGTAAAAGGGCACCCAGCCACATCTTAAGACGTCGGAAGGGTAATAATCATGACAATATCTATTAAGTGCCTACTATAGACTTAGCACCATGGTGGGCATGCTTTAGATCTACCTTATTTAATCCTCTCATTTAATCTTCAAGTCTTACTTTTACCCCGTGACTTGGAAACTGACTAATTTCTAACGTTGGATCTCTAAGTGATTGTGAGAAGAACAATTATAATTCCTTTTAAGGTGATCCCCTTGAGAACAGCAACCATTTGGATGGATAAGTTCTGATGGGTTTGTGAAAACATTGGTCACATGACCATAGAGTCCCATCTCAAGTGACTTGGTGGGGGCCTGGGGCTGGCCTGTCATCACTTCTGCTAGCAGATGGAGTTGCACATCTGCTCTTCATTTTCGATATTGCCTGCTCAGCCGGCAACTTGCAGTCAGAATGTTGGAGAGATCTCCCTGACCATCTAACTGGACAGAGCTGTCTGTCAAAAGTGGAGTGTGGCAGTATTCTCTTGGGGTCTCATGTTTTGGGGAGCTGTGCTTTGGGGGACACTGACTGAAGAGTAGCTGAAGTGGTTGGGAAAGGTGGCAGCAGTGGGTTCAGACACTTTATAGATGAAATTAACATCCCTAAGCATCCTTCCTTCTCTTGGAGGTAGTGGCTGGATCTGTTCCTCGTCCACCAAAATTTGGGCTCCCTATGCATTATTCAGATTTATCCTACATAAAGGTATACGGTTGGGGGAGGTCTGAGTCCTTCCTTCTTTCCTCCACAGCTTCAGAGATGGCCCTAAAGATAAATTTCCCAGGGACTTTTGTGGGGCCGAAGTGGAGTGGATTTGAAGGTCGTAAAGCTGTTGGAATGGACACCTAATCTTTAGACAATGGGTACCTCCAGCACAAAGGATGTTTTTATTTGAGATGGACACTCAAAAATATTTTCAGAACAGGTTTTCAAGGGAACTTTATGCCACCAAGACAATGGGAGACATTTCCCCACACAGGAAGGGCTCTGTCTAGTGATGTGTGCCCTACTGTGCAAAGGTGATCAGAATCTGGGCCAACAGCTTTCTAAATGACAGCTTCTGCTTCAGTAGGTCATTAGGACTTGCGATGAAAATGGGCTAAAGCAAAATGTCTTTAAGGTGTAAAATCATAACTTTCCGTTTCTGAAATACAGGTTAAAAAATCTTTAGTTCCATTCAACTATCCAAGGGGAGGAGGGAAGAGGCAACAGCCCTTTTAGGAGAAAATGGCGGGTTTGAACACAGGCCCTCAACTGCATGCATTCGTTCATCCTCTCCCAGGGCCTTTTTCTCGGCTGCGTGAATTTGGACGTGATGGCTTCATAACGCGGCCTCGAAAACGGAGCTGCCGTGGGAGGTGTGCGTCCTCTTCCATCCATTCGCGAGGCACTAAGATGCTGAGCTGTGGGTTGTGAACATCCAGTAGATGATTAAATAAGACAAAATTGAAGAAATACCAGAGCGATTGATACTCACTCTTAAAGAGGGGAGTTGGTTGATGACCTCGACTTTTTAGGAACATATACTCTGTGAGAGTAGCATAGACTTTCTCTCTGTTCTCTGATCAGGGATCGTCTTTGGTCTCAGCACTTACAATCCTGTGCTCTGACACCATCAGCGTCAACAGTCCCTTCCCTCCACCCGCACCCATATGTATGTCCTGGGCCTGGTATTTACAGGATAATCGAATAGAGCCACCAAACAAGTATATGGTATACCAATAGGGCTGTTTGATTTGAAAATCTTTCTCTAAGTAGCCATAACAGCCATAAACTTCAGGAGATAGTCTGATGATGATCATAAAAGTTAGTATTGAAAGTATCTATTATTTTTCTGAGAGAAAAAGCCCTCTCTTTATCCCAGTTGGGCTGATTACATTTCCATGGTTAAAATTTCATTATTGCCTGTGTGTTGCTCAGGGTTTCATAACTTGTCAAGAGCTAAAGCCTGTCAGCTGGGAGCTCCTTTGGGGAATTTGCTTTTATTAATACTTTAGGGTTAGTGGCCTTTAATTAATGTTAAATGAAAATGGGATTCTAAAGGCGTTACAGAGGACTTTTCACTGGGGTGTCAAAATAACTTACAGTGATTAATAAGCTTTAAATGACCATCACAAGAGATCATTTGAGTTCCATTTTGATGGTAAGGCATTGCCTGGAATATCTTTATAATTTTTTTAAAAATGTGTCCTTGGGAAAAATTTCTGTCTGATCTTACTAGTAAGAAATGCAGCACTTCTGAGCAATGGGTATGTCCTTAAGGGGTGGCTGTTAGAGCAACATGCAAGAGCTATGTTGGGGCCTGCCCTGTGCTATTATGGGATGCCTGAGCCAGCTTTATTTATTCATCCCTTTTTCCTTCTACCCACCCTGCTCAACACACACACCCACACACACACCTACACACACACACACACACACATTCACTCACACTTCTATTCTGGAGAAAAGTGGAGTATAAACAAATAAAAGCTAACATTTACAGAGAGCTCGTCATGTGTTGGATGGTGTGCTATTTATAGGCAGCATCTCATTTATTTCTTATAGTAACTCCCTGAGGTCTTATTACTCTCCCCATTTCATGGATGGAGAAACCAAGGCCTACAGTGATTAATGACTTTCCAAGGTCCTCAGCTGGTAAGTGGCAGAGTAGGATTTAAATGAGGTGATTGTCAGAACTCAGAATCAGCATATTTATTATACTGTTTTCAAGGATAAGCAGGTAAGATTTCATACCGCTGCTCTCCTGTGGGCAGGCCTGGGACTCAGGGCGGGTCTCTACCTCCATGAGGAAGCAGAGCAGGGCAGGGGACCAGAGCAGAGGCTCTGTGAAGCACACTAGGCATGCTCGATGGAGTGAGAGGCTACATCACGGTGGCCACCAGGGTACCCAGGGCCAATGGGTGCCCCTTCTTACCCAGCTCTGATGGGCAAGCAGCTGGCTGCTGGCAGAGGGCTTTGTTGAGAAAAGATGGCAATCTTGACTCCACCCTATTTCGTAAACATTGTTCAACATTTTTACTGTAATGTCCTCCTTTCTGTATTTTTATGTAACACATTAAAAATGGGCCTGAAGCCTCACATAGAAGATTCGAGGCAGTCCTGGCTTACCCTTTCCTGGATCATCCAGTGCCAAGTTTTAACTCAGCCTGCTCTGCCCCTTGCCTGCCGCCTCCCTCGGGGTGTCTGGCCCCTCTCCCACCTGTGTGGCAAGTTCTTTTCTCTCTGAGGGATACAACTCCTTTGCCGGAGACCTGGAGGCCAGCATAACTAGGACACTGAGTGATCCCGTGGAACTGCACCGGCTACTTTTATCAGGAAGCTTCCAGGTCCCGGCAGGTGTTCGAACTTCACATTCAGCATGCGTGTATCCCTCACAGCATCCTGTTTCTCTGAAATCTGTTTCTCCCGCTATAGTCACGGGAAGATGTCTGCAGCCACACACACACAGAAACACACACACCCCGAGTGGGGGTATGTGTCGATCATGAGTCTTTAGATGATTTGAGTCTGCTTCTCTCCGGGATCCTGGGTATTGGAGAGCTCGGTGGCCATAACAAGGAAGCTAATGTAACTGAGTCCCTGTGTGGGCCAGACTGCCTGTAGGTAGACTCGTTATGTCCACTCTGTGTCACCCTGGTTGTCACCCTGTCTTACCCTGTGAGGGGATTGGAGCCCTTATCACAGTTGTCGTTTTCCATCCCTGTGTGTGATTTCTGGATCACCGTCTACCTTCACCCTCAGCTGTGGGATCCAGATGGACAGGGACCATTTCTCTTCTCCACCATGCTGCCTCCAGGGCTGGGGGCGTCTTGGGTCCTGCCTGGCCCTTGGGAACGGTGGCCTGCGTGGGTGAGCGTGTGTGTGAAGGGGAATCAGATGGTCTGCCCTGGGACAGGCTAGCGGGGGGTCCTGGCAGACCTGGCAGACGCTCTCTGTCGGCGGATGCCATCTCACCCCCGTGCCTTGTTTAGAAGAGAGACGCTGACTGTCACCTGAGGATAGGAGTCGGAGAGACTGCCGGTCCTTCAGTTTGCCACGAGTCGACCACGACTTGCACTCCCATCGTATCTGCCAGGACGTGGGAGCCGCTGAACTTCAGAGCTGAGAAAAGTAAATGTCGCCATAGAAACCGTCTGCTTAATTGGTTGAACTTTATAATGGGCTCTCCTGGAGAGGCCTGGTGATCAGAAACTGTTTTCTCTCAGGTCCTGGGGGTTGGGGAGTCTACTGTGACAGCTCAACCTTTGATATTCCTGCCCTCCCTGCTGGCCAGACTGCAGCTCCTTCTTTCCTCTTGTCTGTGTGTGTGTAGTATGTGTGCACCCTTGCACACAACCAGGTTTGTGCTGTGGGCGTGTGTGTCCCTCCAGGCGTGTGTGTGTTGGGTGTGAATATATGTGTCTATGCCTGGGTGAATGGGTCTGTGTGTGCACGGGTGACCGAGTGTTTGTGTATTCATGACTGTGTGCACCCTCGACTGTGTGTTTGTGGAAGTGTATGTATCAGTGAGTGCACGTGGATGTCTGTACGTGTGTGTGTCTCTGTGCACACATAGCTGGGTGGGGCAGGGGGGGGTATCTGTCAGCATGTGCCCGTGTGTGTGTGTCTCTGTGTGTGTCTGTGTGTGTGTGTCTGTGTGTGTGTCTCTGTGTGTCTGTGTGTGTGTGTGTCTCTGTGTGTGTGTCTCTGTGTCTCTGTGTGTGTGTGTGTCTCTGTGCGTGTGTCTCTGTGTCTGTGTGTGTGTCCGTGTGTCTCTGTGTGTCTGTGTGTGTCTGTGCGTGTCTCTGCGTGTGTGTCTCTGTGTCTGTGTGTCTGTGTGTGTGTGTCTGTGTGTCTCTGTGTGTCTGTGTGTGTGTGTCTGTGTGTGTGTGTCTGTGTGTGTCTCTGTGTGTGTCTGTGTGTGTGTCTGTGCGTGTGTCTCTGTGTGTGTGTCTCTGAGTGTGTGTCTGTGTGTGTCTGTGTGTGTGTCTCTGTGTGTCTGTGTGTGTGTGTCTCTGTGTGTGTCTGTGTGTGTGTCTGTGTGTGTGTGTGTGTCTGTGTGTGTCTGTGTGTGTCTGTGTGTGTGTCTCTGTGTGTCTGTGTGTGTCTCTGTGTGTGTGTCTGCATGTGTGTCTCTGTGTGTGTGTGTCTGTGTGTGTCTGTGTGTGTCTGTGTGTGTGTCTGTGTGTGTGTCTGTGTGTCTCTGTGTGTCTGTGTGTGTGTGTGTCTCTGTGTGTGTGTGTCTGTGTGTCTCTGTGTGTGTGTCTGTGTGTCTGTGTGTGTGTGTCTCTGTGTGTGTGTCTCTGTGTGTCTCTGTGTGTGTGTCTGTGTGTGTGTCTGTGTGTGTCTCGTGTGTGTGTCTGCGTGTGTGTCTCTGTGTCTCTGTGTGTGTGTCTGTGTGTGTGTGTGTCTCTGTGTGTGTGTCTGCGTGTGTGTCTCTGTGTGTGTGTCTGTGTGTCTCTGTGTGTGTGTCTGTGTGCGTGTCTCTGCGTGTGTGTCTGTGTCTCTGTGTGTGTCTGTGTGTGTCTGTGTGTGTCTGTGTGTGTCTGTGTGTCTGCGCGTGTGTCTCTGCGCGTGTGTCTGCATGTGCTCGGGCGACCCCCCAGCCCCGCCCGGGATGGAGACGGCGGCGTGTCGTGCCGCCATTGCTCCGCATGTTGATATTATCACCTCGGCTTCCCAAGTCCGGCAGGAGACGCAGAATTAAACACAGACGCTCTGGTGCCAAAACAAAATCGTGAAAAGATTTGAAGCCCCCGTTCCCTAAACTCGCAGCCTAGCAAACTGGGAACAAGCCCGGCTTTGTTTTATTTCCTGCATTGTACGGGGGTAGAACAGTCTGGAGCCACATTGGTTCTGATAGAAGAGCTGACTCAAAGCCAGGGAATTTAAAATTGCTGAAACCCAAGGCAGAATGGAGACAGCAAGATGTGAGAGGAAAGGAAAAAAAGCCTATAGGGGAGGGGCAAAAAGACATTAGGAATGAGTTAGGAATGAGGAGAAGTGGCAGCCCAATTTTGGAGCAGTATAGACGCACAAAGAGGAAAAAAATGTTGGTTCAGGCAAAGAAACCCGGCAGAGGTCGGCAGCCTATGATCTTGCTTTGCCCTGGGTCCTGGGCCAGCTCAGTGGGTGGTACTGACAATAAAAAGGGGCAGGAGGAACCAGGTCCACCTGAAAGTGTTCTCGTGTCCAACCCTTCATTTCACGTCTGCGGAAACGAAGGCCCGGTTGGAAAGCCACGTCCCTGGGTCACAGGGGTCTGGGGCTGAGCAGCCTGGGGCCTGGGGTCTCCGACTCCCAGTCCAGAGCTCCCTGCCCCTTGGGGTCCTAACGGGAGGCAAGAGTGGGCTTCTCCTGGGGTCTCCCCATGCGCTCCGGGCTGCCTTGCTGTCTCATTGCTTCACTTTCTGAAAACGAGCTTTTCTCTTTTATTTGGAGCTGCTGATCTTGAACTGGCCTCACCTGAGTTATCTGGTTTTTATTTTAAAAATTGTGTTCGGCACGATGATATCAACCAGGTTGTGTTTTCACTGATTATGACTAAAGAGTTTCTTCTTTTTTTTCCCCCTTTACCTGCCCCGAGGGAATTGATGACAATAGTTCCCCGAACCTGCAGATCCCAAGGCGGCTGGCCTCCAGGTCAGTTGTGACTGTGAAGTAGAAGAGGTCTGTGGGCGGGGGTAGGGAAAGGCCTCAAGAGCAGAGGTGGAGAGTCAGGGGTTAAGGGAGAATCGGTCCACTGCCAGGGGTGGGCATCTGGGCCAGCTGGTAGAACTTGTCAGAGGCTCATCACCAGCCCCACGAAGCCTAGACAGTTACCCCTGAGGCATGTCCTTGAGACCACATAGGGCCCAGAGCCTGGTTCCTGCTCTTGGACTGGGCTTCTCTCCCTAGAGGTCATTAGGCCAGAGGGATGGGATTTCTCCCGCTCTGCTCCAACCCTTCCTCCAGGCTCACCCTCCCGGAATGGCCACATCTGTATAGAAGACCAGCCCTTCCCAAGAAGAGGCCCTTGCTCCGCTCTGAGGGCTGTAGGCTGTGGGCGTTTTAGCAATGACCGCATCAGCCACTGACTTCACCACTCTCACTCCATCCTGTAGACGCCCCCTAACAGCCTTTAAAGCCAAATTTCTAATCTGCTCAGGTTCAAATGATAACTCTTCCCTCTGTTATCTTCTGCCAAGAAAACTTTGGATTATAAATCTCCTTTATTGGGGCTTGTAAAATGGATTGGGGTATATTCATAGAGGAGAATACTCTGTAGCTGCTAAAAAGAATGGAGCAAATTTATATAAAGGAAAGACATTCACAATATTATTCCTGATTCTTTTACTTTGTTAAGTGAAAAAAGTCAGCTGTAAAAGAGCATGGATTGTTTGATTCCGTTTTTATTACATAATGAGTGTATGTGACTGGAAAGCTGTATATACCAAACTGTTAGCAATAGTTGTCTTGAGGAGGTGGAGGTTGGAAACTTGGAATTTTTACTTTATGTATCTGTTCTCTCTCTCTCTCTCCCTCCTTCAATTGATTCTATTGAGCATAGTTTTTAAATAAAAAAATCTCCATCTAAGATGGCAGGAGTTCATGGTAAGCCCACCCCCCCCCTTTTTATTTATCAGTGAGCAGAACACAGGGTAAGTATTTAGGAGACCTGGCTTTTCTCCTAGCCAGGGGTTTTAAATCTTTTTTGTGCCATGGACCTTTTTGACAGCCTGATAAAGAAAGAGGATTCCCTTCTTAGAAAAATGCTTTAAATACATAAAATCAAATACACAGAATTAAAAAGGGAGCCAAGTGTATTGAGATATAGTTATCAAAATATTAAAAAAACAAATTTATGATATAATAGTATATGTTCTTCTCAATGCATTAAAATATACGATCTAGCTGCAGGTCTTATAACTACTATAATTTAGCATCAGCAAGAGCATATGTGATATTTTTAGAAATCTGTAACCAGTGAATGTTACGTGAAAATATCTGTAATTGCCATTAGTGACAGTCAGATATGGTAATACTGCTCTGGCGTTGTTTTCCTTTATAAGTGAAGGAAATGATAAATTATAGTTAGGGGCACTGAAAATGAAGATGTAAAAAATGTTCCCATCCGGTATCACAGAGCCCTGTTTGAATTTCCCAGGCTGAGAACTCATGCTCTGAACTAGCAGAGAGACATTGAATCACACTATTCCCTCTCTCAGAGTCTCAATCTCTCTGTGGAAGGAGGACTTAGCTATGGCACATGTGTATCGTCGTAAGTGTCGACTGTAATTGATTCATAGTGACTTGGTGAGGCATGTTGAAAACGTTACCGAGATCACCTCTGAGATCCACTGGAAAGGATGCCATGAGCACTGGGTGATGTCTGCCACGGGCACGAGACGGAAGAGAGGGGAAGAGTATGCGTGGCACAGACTGCCATCCCTGGACTAGAAGGAACCTATGGTCCCTTCCAGCTCTGATATTCTAATCAGCCTGAAATTAACTCTTCTCTTCTGTCTCTAATGAAAAATATCTCCTGTCCAACAAAAATAACAATATCAAGGATTGTCAGTCCTTCCTGAGGGTTTTGTGTGTGTGTGTGTGTGTGTGTGTGTGTGTGTGTGACATGGGCCCCCCTCCACCCCCCTAGACCACATCTGATAGACTTTTCATGAAATGAAATTGTAAGCATTACCTCAAGTTTCAGCAATAGAATGGTTACTGGGAACAGATTGTCTAGAAAGAAAACAAGAATTAGTAAACACAGTCTTACAAATGAGCCATCTGGAGATTTATTTACATAAGAAAAGAGGGCAGCTTTGGTATTTTCATGCTGGGGTTTATTTCTCCTACAAGTAGCCACAGGGGTGTATTTGTCATGAACGCACAGTGAGCATTTTAGCAAAGATTGCTGAAAGCATGAAAAAACAATGCTCATTTGGTTGGCTATTTGGGCAATGGGAAGGAGAAGAGAGAGAGTGGAAGAGTCTAAAAAAAAAAAACACCCATACTTTTTTTTTTTTTTTTAAACACTCAACAAACCAATGCTTATTGAACAGGCTTTGAGTCAGGCATTTTTACTAGCTTTCCTCTCCTAGACAGAATAAAATTTAGATTTGTACAAGATCATCAATTTTTCAATGTGTTTTTAACCCCTATTTATTTCTTTCATATAGGGAGAGGGGGGATACATTGTAGGCATTTATACATTAACACTATAAGTCCTTCCTCACAGATGTTGACATTTAAGTGTCAGGAGACTGGCTGTATTACAAGAAAAAGACATTGAGCTGAAAGACAGACAACCCCACACTTTTTGAATGAAATTTAGCATACGGTATTTCAAAATAGCTTCAATGCATTCACACCCTAATTTTAAAATTACACATTAGCCCCAGAGTTTCAAATGAGAATGATTTTCCCATAACAAGATCAAATTTGGAGGCATTGAACAATCCTGCAAATGAAGAAGGACCACAGAAGAATGCTAGGGGATCAAAACCTTGACACAATTTGACTCGCGGTGGGAAGAGTGATCCTTGACCCCAGAGAGCCCCCTGGGTGTCAGCCCAGCTCTGCAGAGCCACTTAGCCCCCTCCTCTTGCTTGTCCCTTTCCCACTGTTCCCTCAGGAAGTGCACATTGAAATAGTCCTCTCTTCCTAGGAGACCAGCCATAGAACCTCTCCTCCTATCCACCCGGGAGTGTTCGTCCTTGCAGGGTGGACACCACAGAGTAGATAAGAGATGGATGGAGAGGAGCCCATGGGTGATGCACGTACCAAGCCCTCAATTTCCTGCTGTTGGATGACACAAAAGAGGTCCAGGTTGCATTGCTTGCTACACCTGCAAAGTGATAGTCTGGATAAAAATAGTCCCACCGTGTCTGGACAAGCACTGTTTGGCCAATAAAATACAAATTAACAAGACAACAGTTGGACTGACTTTATAGAAAGATAGCTTTGTGCTCCCGGACTGGGCTGGGTTGTAAAGTCTCTTACGTGTTTGCTCTGGATTGTGTAGCTCAGGGCACCAGTTCTTTATAGGGGCAAGAAGAGGCAAGACTGAAAGGGCTGAGCAGCTCTGCTGCCCCGGGGCTCCTGCAGTCAGAAACAGCTGCAAGGAGGATGGGAAGTGAAGCTTGAAGAATGAACACAGCTGGAAGCCACCCAGCAATTCAGAGCCATCAGCGTGGAAGGTAATTACCTGCCGACAAGTCTCTGATGTATACCTGCATGGGTGTGTGTGTGTGTGTGTGTGTGTGTGTGTGTGTGTGTGTGTCTTTACAGGCAACTTGGGGGCATATTCCATACTCCATACCTGGGCAAGAGGGGGAAAGGCTCATAAATAAATATCCAGAACTCTTGTATTGTAAGCAAATCTGCAATTAAGCTTGAAAATGTGGGAGATGTAAGGAAAAACAAAATTTGAAATGTAGGAAGGTTCTGGAAGAGGCAGAACCAGAGCAGTGCTTTGGGCCAATGTCTGGCTTGGAGATGATTCAGAACGGGTTATGAAGGAGTGTATGGTCAATTGACCAACTTGACTGAAGGGAATTATAAGAAGAAAAACAGCTAGTATGGAGGGCAAACACTCGGCCTGGCTCTGGGGCTAAGACCCTTCATGACCCATCTCGCCGTAGGTACTCCTTGTGGATCCATTTCCCAGAAGAGCATCCTGAGAGAGGGTAGGTAAGTGGCCCAAAGCTATACAGCTAGTGGGAGGTAGGGCTGGGATTTAAACCTACATAGTCTGACCCCCAAATCTGCCTTCTTAGCTCTTACTTAAGCAAAGGTGACCTTGACCTTATGGAAGTGACAAACAGGAGGCCTTGTGAAGTGGGAGGAGCATTGGAGTAGGATAAGACCCCAGCTTATGAACCAAAGACCCTTCAAAATATTGGGCAAAGTCATCATTACTTTGGTATGTTCTTCCTGATGTCATCCTCATTACAACCATTCTATCATCACCATTATATGGAATAGGACGATAATGTTGTAGCATATTGGATTTTGTTTTTCAGACTCTTAAAAGGATATTTACAGGGCTCCGAAAGTGACCTCAGACAATAGTGAAATTGGGTAGTCTTCCAGTTCAGTGATTCCAAACGTGAAGGAACTGCTCCTGATGTGTAAAAGTTGTGCAGGCTGTACTTGTATATTTAGTATCCAGTGTTGATGAAATGCATAATGTCAAAAACTAATCTAAATTTAGAAATGCTTTTAAATGAATTTGTTCATTATTGTTATGACATCATCTACACATATTTGAAAACAGTCATATGTACATGGAGGAGACAACAAGATTACTTAGATCACAGACCAGGCTTCCTGGGCAAGGGTGGTTAGGAAGGTATGTTTCCATCCTAAAATGAGAGAGGAACGGGTACTTTTCAAGTAGCACAAAGGTGTTTGTCTCCTTAGCACCAAATGGACCTCTTGACTTTCTGTGCAATCTAACACGATACCATGAATCCCATGTGATTCGTTCAAGAATGAAAGTTGAGCTTGAGGAAATAGTGGTCTAATTTGACCATTAAGGATGTCAGGCTAAGAGTCTGACTCTCAGGTGAAGTAATGGATACGGCTTGTTCCAACAAAGTTCATTCCAGAACACATGACTTCAGAGTCAGGCAAGGGAAGATGTAAGTTCAGGACCCGTTTTCCACTTCCAATTCCTATTATCGAGAGCTTCCTCTGGTTCCTTGATGATAGCAGTTGGGGGAAATGTGATCTATGGAGAAATGAAGCCTGCAGCTCTACTGATGGGGTACATAGATGTTTCTCCCCCAGCCTCCCATTTCCAGAGGCAGAATTGGTTCTGCTTCATTCACTCTTGCTTTTTCAGTCCTGATGCCAGGAGCAGCAAATTCCACAGGCACTTGGTAGAGTTTTATCTGATTGTCCCTGCCAGGGACCGACAGTGTAACTCATTGCTGACGGAAAGGAGAGGTAACGTAATACTGATATTATGCTACTTTTCCATGGAGGCCCATAAGTAAGAATCATGCTTGTTATCCATTCATCTTTTTCCCTTTCTGAAGTTTGCAAAATTTAACCAACCAGAACAAATTTGTGTCCTCTGTCATCATTTTAGAACTCACGGTGTTGGAATTTTCTAACATTCCTGGTATTTTCAACTTGAGTGCCAAATGATCTCTTAGAAATGAATGATCTCTTCAATCTGCAGATACAGAGACGGGAGACATTATGTCTTCCTCTGTCTTGACACATAAATACCTACCCAAAGAGGACAAAAGTGTTAGTGGTTTCCTCTCACTTCTGCCATTACATGAACTTGAATGAGATTGCATTACGAGCAACAATTCTGTCTTCCGTTGCGAGGACAATATTATATATTTGGCTGAGTTTTTGGAGGGAGCGCAAGTGGTAAGGATTCAACAGTTATTGTGAGGAGAATCTAGTAGGCTTACGGTTTCAACTTGTATTGGGGCTCAACTTTTGGAAGACAGCCTACAAAAATAGCAATTTACAGGAAAAAAAAAAGCAGGTCCTGAGGCATTTGGTCGGGGCAGACATTAGTTCTATTTAGGGCTTAAACCAGCCCACAGTTAATTGTAGGTCTCTTGCACTAGCTTGTAGGAGCAGTAAAAGCATGTAATTCAAGCTAATCTGATGGGCAAATGAACTGGGTGCTTGGTGCCAAGTGAGACCGTGAAACAAAAGGACACATGTGTTTTCAGGAAAAAAAAACCCTCCAACACAACATAGTTTCAACTGTTGCACACATGAAACCCTGGAGAATTCTTTGGAAGTTTTGTCATTTTAGAAAAGGACCTTGGGGGTACAGCAATGAACCTCTGGAGCCCAGAGCTCTCAGTTACCTGGGCAGTGAAGGACGTGGCCTGGAATAATTGGGGGGCAGCTTTCAGAGAAGGTTTATTTCAATTGACTGTCAAAGCTTTCTTTATAAAGCACCTCTGTCGAATAGGTCTTTGCATTCATTTTCCTTGACTGTGCATTAGATCCCATCCCTGTTAATTCTGATTTAATGGACCTGGGGTGGGGCTCAGGAAGCATTGCTTTCTAAAAGTCCCCCCGGAGGGTTTGCAATGTGATGATGACAGTTATAGGATTCAGAGCCCCTGATCTAGCAGCAGATATGGCTTAAGGAGGGTGAGCTAGTGGTTGAGGTGAATGGCCTTACTTTTAGCTACCTGCAGGGGAAGTGACGCACAGGCAACCATGAGGTTGTAAATGAGTATTTGACACTTTGCAGTGATGCCGTCTTGTCCATGTTGTGGGATTTGTGTTCCTGGGGAGTTAACGCACAGGTGATTTTTCTAATGTCATTTGTCCAGAGACTGACTTCCTTAAGCAGAAATGTAATGTGACCCTAGATCAGACCAGCTCTAATGTGCTACCTGCCAGAGCAAATCCTCCAAGGAGATGGCCCTGACCTTCTTCCTTTGATCTTGAGTCTCAAATCAGGCTTTAGTACATCCTTTCCCTGGCAGGGCTGCCCTCCTGGGGTCCAAGGTGTATCTGTTGGTAAGTTGCCTTTAGGATAGTAAAACAATCAGGCAGTTTAATCATTTAAGTCAGAAATTATCCATTTTAGCAAAAATGTGTTAAGCCAGTAGTTTAAAAGATATGTTAAAACAGTAGTCAGCGAGCTTTGAATACATTTTGCTAACTTAAACCAATTATGTAAAAGCTGTGTTAAAATCAGGCCCTTGGTTTTTACCATTAAAAGAAAGACTTGAGAAGGCAAAAAAAATTTAATACCAAAAATGTATAATTTGGACTGAACTACAGGATTAGAATCCTCAAAAATTGGAGGCAGAAAGTTAAATAGTAACTCAAACATAATCTATTACATGGCTTGAAAATGAGATTTTTTTAAAAAAACATACTACTGATTAATAGGGTTCATCAGAAAGGACACTAAAAGGAGAAGGCAGTCTTGTCTGTTGCAGACTAAATATTAACCCCACATTAGAGAAACAATGGGTAGACTGTTTTTATACTCTAGATGTTTTTATATATACTCCAGAGTATAAAACAATGGGTATATTGTTCTATCCTCTAGATGTTATAAGTGGAACTTGAAGTAATTACTATGACTTCATATTGAATTAGCAAGTCAACATAAAAATTGTAAATGTAAAAATTGTGATCTCACTGGAGGGCATAACAAGCAACATCATCCATGCCCTCAGGTGTGCAGTTAGGTTCTTAGATCAGGTAAACAAGGTATGAGAAGGTGGATGGCAAAAGCAACTTCTTAACAGACATTTAAAATAGGAACAAGACATTCATATACAGATAGGAGCTTGTGAGTTGGTAACTTTGGTAACTTTGCTGGTATTTTAATTTACATGAATTTCCCAGAGGAATCTGAACAACAGGACTGAGAGGGCTCCATCCCAGGGTCCAAGAATAGTTCATTCCTCCCTCCCTCAATAAATATCCTCGGAACACCTACGCTGTGCCAGGTGACACCACAAGGAACATTTATGGAAGTAGGACTCTATGCTAGTCAGGGATCTCCAGAGAAACAGAGCCAATACGACTTGTTTATCTGTCTCCATCTCCATCTCCGTCTCCGTCTCCATCTCCATCTCCGTCTCCGTCTCTGTCTCTACATCCGTCTCCGTCTCCGTCTCCGTCTCCATATCCATCTCCATATCCATCTCCATCTCTGTCTCCATGTCCATCTCCATCTCCGTCTCTGTCTCCATATCCATCTCCATCTCCATCTCCGTCTCCATCTCCATCTCCATCTCCATCTCCATCTCCATCATCTCCATCTCCATTTCCATATCTATATCCACCTCCATATCCATCTCCGTCTCTGTCTCCATATCCATCTCCATCTCCATCTCCGTCTCCGTCTCCGTCTCCGTCTCCATCTCCATCTCTCACTAGATTTCCATTCTGTCTCTTGGGAGGAAATTATATGTGAGAAAGATCAGCCCCTTTTTTCTGTTAAGACCTTCAGCTGATTGGATGAGGTCCACCCACATCATGGAAGGTAGTCTGCTTTAGTCAAAGTCTAATGATTTAAATGTTAATGTCACCTAAAAAATACCTTCACAGAAATATCTAGAATAATGTTTCACCAAATATCTGGGTATTATAGTCTAGACAAGTTGACACATCAGATTAACCATCACAGAGAGACTCCTTGTTGTGTGTAGGATAAAAGAGTCAGGATTCTGAGTGGTGGGCTCCTCGGTCCACCTCGCTGGTCCATGCTTTCCCCTCTCACTCTGTCATTCCCAGGGAACATTTGATGATGCTCCCTGAGGGCCCGTGGATGGGTGTTACCAGATGAGGCCCAGTAAGCAAGGAAGGGGGCTGATCTTTCTCACATACAATTTCTTCCCAAGAGATAGAATGCAAATCTAATGAGAAAAAATTAGCAGAACAAGTGTGGGGTTCAGAAAGCAGGAGGAACCTCTTTTGTTACTTCCTTGTCCATCAGATTATTCTCATCACTATGTTTATCATGCAACCACATTTTGACTCTCAGCTAGAACAGTGTTTTCTTCCCCGCCTTTGACTAGGGGTGTCCGGTGGTCATTATTTTAAACATAAATAGGACAAGTAAAAGTGTAGCTGGTGATGCAAGTTGATTAAAGGAATTGTTTCTCATAACATTTGTATGATTGAACTTAATTTTTCTAATCTTTTCTATATGATAGCATTTGAAAATTTGGGAACATGGAGGAAAAAAATAAGTGTCCCCACCATAATAGCACAATGATTTATACTTTTGTGTGGTCACTTTTAGTCCTTTTTCAGATACATACGTTTGCTTGCATGATTATTATAGAGTCCATATATTTTTATTCTTTCCCCATTAACATTTTATCATAAGTACATTTCCGTGTCTTTTATAATTAGTCTTTATGGAGTCATAACATTTCATCGAAGGGATGTAGCGTAATTTAATTAACCAACCCTTATTGTTGCTTATCGAAGATGCCTCAAGTCTTTTGCCGTTCCAAATCACGTTGCAGTGGTTTGCATTTCTTTAGGATAAACTCCTACGAACAGGATCCTGAGCCAAAGGACATGAACATTTTATGGCACTTAACGCACATTGCTTTTGTTGGATTTGATTGGAATGTGTGGATTTTTCTAAGTTTTTTTGTTTGTTTCTTTATTTCTTTGGTAATGACCTTATATTACCACCTCTGGTTTCCAACAACAGATGACCATCCCAACTTCCTGATTCCTTCAGTGATATCTTTCTGACAAAAATAACCTTTGAGGCTAAAAATGTCCATACCTAGTCCTAGCTTGAGAGAGATTTATAGCTTGGAAAATCTGAGTAGAATCTCTGCAGTCATTTTTCAACCGAGAGTGGGAAAAAAACTACACTTCACACTTAAAAGCAATTTGGAATTTATTTTTGGTTCTTTGATAATTCAGGGAGATTTGGAAATGCTTCACATCTTATTGCTTCTCAGCATAATGGAAGATGAGCCCCAGGTTGAGAAGTTTAAGGAATAGTAGTTAGAATTCGGAGCAAACCTTTTAGAAGACAGAAGTTAACGGTGCTATTATCTCTTTACAAAGAGTTTATTTTCATTTTGTGTTGCAATCTTTGGAGCTTCATGTTAAACATCAATGTTAGTTCTACTTTCTTTGGTGTAGTCTGGTAAATATGATTCAGGCCTCATTTTAATACAAGGAAGTAATGTATTTAAAGGAGTCAATTTAAAAATTGATGCTAGGCACGGTGCTAACCTTAAGTATCAGGAGTAAATTACTTGTATTGTGGGGAAATTATTTAGACTTGAACCCATACGTTTTTTCACGTCTCGTATAAATGGAATCATACACGAGGTGGCCTTTTGTGACTGGCTTTTTTCATTTAGCAGTGTTTCTGAGGCTCGCCCATGTTGTAGCACGTATCAGATCTTTGTTCCTTTTTATAGCTGAATTATATAGATATGCCACACTCTATTTATCCACCCATCAGTTCATGAACTGCTTCCACTTTTCAGTTATTATGAATCATGCTGCTATCAATATTCATATACAAGTCTTGGGTGGATGTATGTTTTCACTTCTCTGGGATACATACCTAGAGGTGGAATTGCTGTGCCCAATGGTAAGTCCATGTTATCTCTTTAAGAAACCGCCCATGTGTTTTGTGGCTCACACGTGGAGATGGACAGGGTTATGTGTAGGTCTGTTCGTGTCAGTTTGGGTGAAGGGAATGACCCAGGCTGAGGGTAAAAAGGTAAAGTGGTAGAGGAGTGCCTCAGACCAAGGGAATTTTAACAAGGGTGGTTTTCCATAATAAAGTGTTCATTCAGAAACAATCTCTTCAGTTTTTAAGCATATTTATTTGTGTCATAGTGAAGTTGTAGTAGGATATTAGTGGTCTGAAAGTTTTTCTGTGATCCATGTATGAAGCTTCCTATAATTCCAAAGGCCTCATTTACTTTTTAGGAATTAGCTTTTGCATTGGAAAGCAAATACCACCCCTATCCCCTCCTCAAGCTTTTCTCAATGAATATCCTGTTTGGGCCTTCTAATAAAAACAATCTCTGTGCCTGCCTTCTGTTAAATACGCCAATGTTGATTCCTTGAGACCCAGTGAGGGAAACCAACAGTTCACCAAATGTTTGAACTCTCCCTGAATTCTGCTGTGTATGTGAAGATTATAATAAAATTGGTTTATTTTATGCAAAATCCCTTTAATAACACGGGAGACAGTGTTTGGGGAACATTTCTGAAATTGACATTTAATAAATCGAAGAAGATATACTATAAGTATGTTAATGTTACTCTCAGATGCTTAATTTTTTACTTTTAAATATCTGAATATGAATACCTTAGGAATTTGGTGTTAGCCTCGGTATTAAACCCAAGATGGTGAATTCACATGAACGTTGGCCATGAGGATACCTTTTCCACTTCTTTAGTAGAAAGATGATATTTGTGTAATTATAGTCCTAGGTGGCATTAACTACAGAATTGAAGGTTTGGCTTCCTTCTGGCAAACAAACCTCAGTTTTTGACTTGACGCTCGTACTGCTTGCTTGTATAATCACGCTACATGTGAAGGGTGGAAATTAGGGTGTAGGGTTGCTGATTCATATTCCATGAACTGAGTTTTCCTGTGCCAGCCCAGAAAAATCTTAGCATTGCCGAAGTGTCCAGTTTTCTTGTGGCTTCTCCAGTGCCCTGTAAGTGATCCAGGAGAGGCAGATTTTGGTACATTCCAGCATAAGGTCTAATTATGGATGTAATGATTGGTGAACATTTAAAGCAAAAGCCTAAATACTAAACCTGGACCTTCTTGTTTTTAAATTAAAAGGTCAGTAACCCAGTGTCAACAGTTTTAGACAGCTTGGGTTATACCTCTAAGAAATAATCGAAGTCAGCAAGAAAAAACAAACGCAGACCATTCTGTTGCTTCTAAGTGAAGGAATCCAGTTGTCTTACGTGTTGTAACTGACACGATTTGACATGCTCATATTTTTTTTAAGTCTTTGGGTTTTGAATAATTGCTTCTTGTAGAAAGCCTATATTTTCTGTACTCTGTGGTTGCCAAGCTGTACTTGACTTTTAAAAGAGAGTCAAAGGAATGTATCCTTGTGAGAAATTGCTGCTTTGTGTACAAACGAGAGGTTTCATGATCTTTGAAGCCACGAAGGCCAAATCTGGCTTAGAAACCCCATCACCAGGCTGCATTTTATATTCTTCATTGCTTTACTAAACTGAACTGTCCTTTTGTTGGAAGTGAAAAAAAAAAAAAAAAAAAAAAAAGATGTAGTGAAGAGTTGGAGTTTAGATAAATGATTTTTGCCACCTGGCTCCGAAAGCAGAAAGTTCTCCTTGACCACTGCAGTCCAAAAGTCAGGCAGAATGGCAAGCAGCTCCTGCCCTAGACCCGTGGTTCTCAACTGGGGAAGATTTTGTCCCCCAGGAGCCACCAGGCTATGTCTGGAGAGATTTTGGGTTGTCATAACTGGAGGGGAATGGAGTGTCTGGCATTTAGTGGGGAGAAACCAGAGATGCTGCTAAGCACCCCACACTGTACAGGACAGCCCCCCACTACCAAGATTTATTCAGGTGGAGAGATGCTGACTTGGAGAGGTTACTCTTAGGACCAGGTGTGAAGTTTCCTGTTCTGTTCACAGAGGGACGGAGAACAGAAAAGAAGATCCAGTGTCTTTCTTCCAATAAAATGTTCGCTTTTATTTGGCAACTCATTTCTTGGGGCTGCTCTTAAAGAGAGCGCTAGGGTAAGAAATGTGAAGCCAGCTCCCCACGTGCAGAAGTGCTGTGGAGCCAAAGGACACGCAGGCACACCGCTGGTGTCACGTGACTTTAGCCCTCTCCCTCCACTGCTCAGCGAGCCACGGGCAGGATCCTACAGGCCTGGACTTAATTTCTTCCTTTGTTTGTCAAATGTTTCGTAAAACGCTTTTGCCTCAGGTTAACATTCTTCTTATTTGTTGGAAAAAAAATGTTTTTTTTGGTGAGGAATTATCCTTTAAGCCTTCACCTTTCTTGGAAGGGAAACACTTTGACAAACATTATAAAGTCGTCCAAAGTCACCGTAACCTCTAGTCTGTTTGGAACCTTGCTGACATGTGAGTGTTTCTATTTTCCTTAGCCATGTCTACAGGGAAGCACAACCGCTTTCACCAGTTTTCTAGAGTCAAAATGTCCAAGCATTCCGGGGGCCAATTGTGGTTTGTGAAGAAACGTGTAACCCCGGTTGGCCTCCTCCCCAGTTTCTGAGCCCTGATCTCACTGCTGATTCTTGGGGTTACTCCAGGCAGGAGAAAAGTGAATGAAACTCATTCATACTAAGATGTTCATGTTCTTGCTGACTTCGCTCCTTCACTTTTTAACAAAAGGCTTAGAGAGAACGACACAAGCTAAAAGGGTGATTGTCCGCCATGGTTGTTTCAGAAGTTGTTGGCGGTGGTGGTGGTTGGGCCGGGGGGAGACGTCTTGGGACCTGGAAGCCTTCTGCATCTCCTTAACATCCCCAGATCAGGCCAACCTACTTAGCATTGTCTTTATCAGCAAATACTTACCGTGCTACCCAGTGCCAATCACTATGAAAAATGGGAAAGTGAATTAAATGTGTTTTCTGCCATGTGCTTTGTTAGGACTACCTCATTTAATTTTCCAAAAAATCCTACGAATAGAGAACTTTTATTATTTTTGTTTCGCAGATGAGGAAACTGAGGCTTAAGAAATCAATCTGTCAAAGGTTATAGAACTTCTAAGTATCTAATCTGGATTTGAACTCAGGCTGACACCTTTGTATTTTCTAGATTCTGCCATAGAGTAGGAGCTCAACATATGTCCCCTGTGCTGAAACTTTGTCCACACACCAAGTGAAAGCGTATATATGAATTTAACTTATAATTTCAACTACATATGCTGAGCATTTGAAACTAATGATCAAATCTCAGGGATCTACAGAGGGTGTTAGATGGCCAAGGAGACTCTGTCCTCCTCCTGCCTGAACAGAGGTGTGTCTTGAAAGTGAGAGCATCTTGCTCAATGAGTGATTCTGATCCTTAAGGATAATTTTTCATCTTGGACCCTGAATTCAAACCATCTACTTTACCACGGTTCTCAACTAAAGAATTAGGGACCTAGTTTGCATCAATACTGGAAGAAATCCTGGTTGGGTTGCCCTTCTGAAGACATGGCCTGCCTGCCTCCAGTAGGCACAAGGATGCTTCAGAGCTGTGCTGTCTAGGACTTTAGTTGGCTACTGGGCACTTGAAATGTGGCTAGTCTGAGTTAAGATGTGCCGTAGGTATAAAGTACGCACTGGATTTTGAGAACTTAGTGCCACCCCCAAAAAAGTAAAATATCTCATTAGTAATTTTTAATGTTGGTCACATGGTGAAATAATATTTTGGATACATTAGGTTAAATGAAATATATTATGAAAATAAATTTGACCTGTTTCTTTTTACACTATTAATGGGCAAACAGAAAAATTTAAATTACATACGTGACTCTCATTATATTTCTATTGGACAGTGGTGGGCAAGTTAGTGAGTTTTCAAGGAAAATATGACTGTATGTGTTAGCTTTCAAACCTAACTTCCCCCACCAATCCCAAATGAAAATTCAACTGTATTGTAATTTTCAAACTAATCCTGCAGAGCAGATGTTGTTGCATTTTTATAAATGAAAAATTCAGTGTTTTGGTGAGATTAGATTATTAAGGCAAATTCTTACAACTGGCATTGGTCATGCTAGGAGTTGAATTCATGTCTGTTTGAATTCAGTCCTGGTCTCTTTCGCGTATAGTTTGTGAGAAACAAACCTAGAGTAAAAGGGGAGGAAATGTGGTCACCAGCTTCCTGATAGTTTTCTTATCACTGCTACTTACTTAAATGCAGAAGGTGTACACATTCCAGTGAGTTGAGGGTTTCGGTTAGTTGATTTTCAGTTAATCCAGATTTCATGAAATATTTCAATTTTTATTTCTTCATAAAAGTTAGGGGGCATACAAGAAATGGCAGCTTTAAAGATGACAACTTTCCCCCCATTTTATTGAGATATAATTGACATATAGCATTGTATTAGTTTTAAGTGTATAACATAATGATTTGATATACATGTATATTGTGAAATGATTATCACAAAACATTTAGTTAGCATCTATCACCTCAGATAGTTACAAATTTTTTTCCTGTGTTGAGAAGTTTTCAGATCCACTGTCTTAGCAACTTTCACATATACCATATGGTACTGTGAATTACAGTGACCATGCTGTATATTACATGTATATTACAACCTCTTATTTTTTATTGTAGAATGATCTTATATCTTCAGTTCATCACCTGTGTATTCTTTAATCTCCGTCAGAGAGGACTCTGTTTTGGGGACTCTTCACCAATTTTGGTTTTGTTCCATGAGCGTCTAGAAGTTAAGAGGGGTTTTCAGCTGACTTTGTCACAGTCCCCCGCTGTACCTGCCTAAGGTGTGTGTCCACACAGCACAAAGTACAGCTGAGGCTTGGCAGCTATTCACTTTCTATGGTATAGACCAAGTGGGTGGCCCTTGTTTATTTGCTGTTTTTAATCTCCAGCTAAATGTGAATAGAAACTAGCTTTTTTTTTCTATAATGTTTGGAATGGGATTTTTTTTAACATCTTTATTGGAGTGTAATTGCTTTACAATGGTGTGTTAGTTTCTGCTGTACAACAAAGTGAATCAGCTATATGTATACATATATCCCCATATGCCCTCCCTCTTCCATCTTCCTCCCACCCTCCCTATCCCACCCCTCTAGGTGGTCACAAAGCACCAAGCTGATCTCCCTGTGCTATGCGGCTGCTTCCCACTAGCTACCTATTTTACATTTGGTAGTGTATATATGTCCACGCCACTCTCTCACTTTGTCCCAGCTTACCCTTCCCCCTCCCCGTGTCCTCAAGTCCATTATCTACATCTGCATCTTTATTCCTGTCCTATCCCTGGGTTCTTCAGAACCGTTTTTTGTTTTTATATTCCATATATATGTGTTAGCATACGGTATTTGTTTCTCTCTGACTTACTTCACTCTGTATGACAGTCTCTAGGTCCATCCACCTCACTACAAATAACTCAATTTCATTTCTTTTTATGGCTGAGTTTTATGGCTCCATTGTATATATGTGCCACATCTTCTTTATCCATTCATCTGTCGATGGACACCTAGGTTGCTTCCATGTCCTGACCATTGTAAATACTTCTGCAATGAACATTGTGGTACATGACTCTTTTTGAGTTATGGTTTTCTCAAAGTATATGCCCAGTAGTGGGATTGCTGGGTCGTATGGTAGTTCTATTTTTGGTTTTTTAAGGAACCTCCATACTGTTCTCCATGGTGGCTGTATCAATTTACATTCAGACCAACAGTGCAAGAAGGTTCCCTTTCTCCACACCTCCTCTCCAGTATTTATTGTTTGTAGATTTTTTGATGATGGCCATTCTGACCGGTGTGAGGTGATACCTCACTGTGGTTTTGATTTGCATTTCTCTAACGATTAGTGATGTTGAGCATCCTTTCATGTGTTTGTTGGCAGTCTGTATATCTTCTTTGGAGAAATGTCTATTTAGATCTTCTGCCCAGTTTTGGATTGGGGTGGGTTTTTTTTTTTGATATTTAGCTGCATGAGCTGCTTGTATATTTTAGAGATTAATCCTTTGTCAGTTGCTTCGTTTGCAAATATTTTCTCCCTTTCTGAGGGTTGTCTTTTCATCTTGTTTATGTTTTCCTTTGCTGTGCAAAAGCTTTTAAGTTTCATTAAGTCCCACTTGTTTGTTTTTCTTTCCATTTCTCTAGGAGGTGGGTCAAAAAGGATCTTGCTGTGATTTTTATCAAAGAGTGTTCTTCTTACATTTTCCTCTAAGAGTTTTATAGTGTCTGGCCTTACATTTAGGTCTTTAATCCATTTTGAGTTTATTTTTGTGTATGGTGTTAGGGAGTGTTCTAATTTCATTCTTTTACATGTAGCTGTCCAGTTTTCCCAGCACCACTTATTGAAGAGGCTGTCTTTTCTCCATTTGTATATTCTTGCCTCCTTTATCAAAGATAAGCTGACCATATGTGCATGGGTTTATCTCTGGGCTTTCTATCCTGTTCCATTGATCTTTATTTCTGTTTTTGTGCCAGTACTATACTGTCTTGATTACTGTAGCTTTGTAGTATAGTCTGAAGTCAGGGAGCCTGATTCCTCCAGTAGACTGGGATCTTGACTACCCACTGGAAGATACCCCCTCAGCAGCCCCTCTGTCAATACTCAGTCTATTTTCTTATTGTCCACTGCTCCAGCTAAAAATCATGTTCTCTACCCAAGCTATCAAAGCATGGAGGCAGTAGAGCCAAGGGCTTCTCCTTCCTTCAGGATAGGCATGATTTTGATTTTAGAACAATCAAAATTAAAGTCTGGAGAACATGTTTGAGCATGAGTAGCTCAATTCTCAGTGTAATAGATGAGAGAAGGCCATGGAAGTGGCTGGTGGCAGATGCGGAACCAGATCCCAGGGTTTACTGCTTTCTACACTGCCCATGTCAGTGCCATTTGCAAAGCAGGTGGTGTCGGGTTGGCCCGCATAAGCTGGGGCTGAACTGTAGGGGTAATGCCCTTATCTTAGCATCCATGTCTACAGTGATGCAAGGGAAATCATGCTTGTCCCCGCCCCCTTGCATATGTCACTTAGCTACAAGTGGCTACTGACAGATGATTGAATAAGAAACGGTGAAAATAAAGTCCTGACTGACCTCTTCAGCCCCAGATTGACATCTTCAGCCAATTGACCTTCCTGTCTAAAGGTCTAGTGACAAGGGAAGCACTTAACATGTGCCAGATATGGCTTTGAAGGTTTCATATGCATGAACTTATTTAATTCTCACAATGGCCCCATGAAGTATGTGCATTATCCCCATTTTATAGATGGGGAAACTGAGGCATAGAGGAATGAAGAAAATTGCCCAAAGTGACACAAGTAAGTATCAAAGCCAGAATTATGAGTGCAGGCAGAGGCTGGTTTTAGAGTCTTTTTTATAACCACTACACTGTGCTGTCCAGTCCGAGAAACCCTCAAATATATCGGCCCAAACTGAACACTTGTCTGCACCCTCCACCAGCCCCTCCCCTTGCTGCCCCATTTCTCTAAATGGCTTTGTCACTCTCCTTGCCAGGGAGACACGAGGGGCTGAGGCTAAAACCTCCTGCTACCTACATGTGCTCAAAACATTGTCAGGTCTTGTAAATGTTACCCGCCTCAGAGTTTTTCAATTCCTTCTGTTCCTTTCCATCACATCATTGTAGCTGCCATGGAGCTCAGGTGCTGTTACAGCTTTGGATCATAGAGTATCAAGGGGGAGGAGCTTACAAGGGCATCCAGGCTCAGCCTCTTCCTTCTCTACGTAGTGATCTTGCCTCCAACCCTGTGAGAGCCTTCTGTCCGACCTGCCAGCCTCCAGTCTTTCTCCAGTCCAATGCCTCCCATTCTAGGCAGAGAACTGGCAGTGTGAGGGGTGACCCACAGCGCTTATGTAAATGCAGACTGCAGGTCCCACGCCAGCCATGCAGAAGCAGAACTTCTCAGTGAAGCCTAGAGTCTCCATTTTTAACAAGTTCCCCAGGTATTCTGAAAGGCAGCTTGGTTTGGGGTCACTTCCCATTTACTCTCCATCAGGCCATTTCTGTCCTGCGTGGACACCCTTAATGGTAGCTCTCTCTTGCCATGTACTTAACACACGCTTTGCTTACCTGCCCAGAGCCCTCTGCCCCATGGCCTGGGCAGCTTTTCCAATGTCATTTCGAGCTGCTACTCCCCTTGTACGTTCTACTCCAGCTGCCTTTCAGAATACCTGGGGAGGCACAAGGAGATGGTCAACAATTGGCACCGTTCAGCCGACAGGGAGCCTTTGCTGAGCTCAGGAGCTTCCAAGCAGAGACCTTGTGAATGAGCGTGCGTGGGAGAGGCCTCCCTGGTCGGACTAAATGATGTGTGGGAGCTCTCTAGGACCCGGGAACGCTTGTGCTGAGCATAACCCCTTCTCAAGTGGTGTTTAGACATTGGTTTTGACGACTGTCTGTGTTGATTTTGCTCACGGCCCAACTCCCTAAGTGGAAGGCAGAGTTTGTTTTAAACTGCATTACTGCAAAATTGGGGTGTTACATTCACAGGCTCAGAATCTCCAAGGAGCAGCATTCCTCTCTGAGCCCTGCTCTGCACTCCGCAATCTGGACCTGTCTCTGCCCCGGACATTGTCTGTTCCCAGTGACCCCCTACCCCTGGAGGACAGAAGTGAGGCTGGTTCCTGGATACCTCCTGCAGCCCATTCTTTGGCCTCTGTTGTCATTTGTCAAAACATGGACTTCAGGACACAGCTCTGAGACACTCTCTGCAGATGGGGAGCCTGGCTTGTCAGAGGGGACCCCTACTTACCTGTCCCCCCTTATACGATGTATCTTCAGAGGCAAATCAGACATAGTACCCCTCCCTCCATGTGCCCCTTTCTCTCTGTCTGGACCCCCAGAACCCACAGGATACATGAAACCTGTGCATCATGTTTATTTACTCACCTGTTTATTCATTCATTCAACTGATATCCCGGGACTGCCCAGGTATTCCAGCAGCTAGTGACTCATGCCTCCAAGTGTTCCTAAGTGACTGCGGTAATTCCTCTGCCTTTTTAAACCCACGTCTGCTTCACTGAATTAAAAAACCCGTGTCTTCTTTTATCATTGGTTGACGTAAAAACCAAACATAACTGTCGTGGCTAAAAGCAAATTAGAACAACAGTAGTTTTATTTGTTTTATTTATTTTTAACTAATTTTTATTGGAGTATAACAATGTGTTCATTTCCACTGCACAGCAAAGTATATATATAATCAGCTGTATGTATATATATATGTTCTTTCTTTTCTGGATTGCCTTCCCATTTAGGTCACCAAGGAGCACTGAGTAGAGCTCCCTGTGCTATACAGTAGGTTCTCATTAGTTATCTGTCTTATACATAGTAATGTATATATGTCAATCCCAATCTCCCGATTCATCCCACCCCCTCCTTCCCCCATTGGTAACCATATGTTTGCTCTCTACATCTGTGTCTCTATTTCTGCTTTGCAGATAAGTTCATCTGTATCATTTTTCTAGATTCCACATATAAGCGATATTATACGATATTAAAACATCGATGATTTTAGATGGCACCCCCAGCTTCTGACGAGTAGCCCCCCACCAAGGCTCCCACAAATGTGGGATGCTTCTGAGTGTGACAGCCTGGATTTGTTTCCTTCCCTCTGTGACATCCACACAACTGACTATAGGAACTGTCATGGCCAAGGTGACCGTGCCCTACCCAGCACATGACAGGCACTGGTCAACGAGGGTAAGGACCACTTCATTTTGTAGCCAGCCTTTCCTACCCACACAGATATTGGATCAACACAAAAACTCGGAATGGCTACTCAGACCTCTCCCCTCTCTAGGGGTCTTTGTTACACTGTCTTCACGGATTTGTTTCCCGACTAGGTGGGAGGTCCCTTGAGGGTAGATGTCACGTCCTTCTTATCTGTCTTGCTCTCTTTCTTCCTTATGGAGCCTAGGACCATACCCTCCACTCCATATGTTGAGATGATTTCAAAAGCAGAAATTTTTAAATTGGTGCCAGAATGCCTCCAAGACCCCGCCCAATAGGCAGCTTTCCTTTAAAACTACAACCAAAAGGATACTGTATTTTTTTTTTTTTAATTTCCTTATATTCCCATTTCCTTAACCAGGAAAGGATGCGACATGTGTTTGGTGAGACAGGTTTGGCCTGTGATGCCCGTGGGCGATGGCTCTGTTGTTGTGATTTTGAGTCTAGAGCCAAGACTATCTCGTTGCCCTCCGGGACGTGGCTGCTGGGAACTCCCCCAGCTCCTTCAAAGGGAGAAGGGCTTTGGCTATGAAAGGAGACAGGGTTGACCTCGCCCCCTTAGGCAGCGCTCAGGACGTCCCCTTGGGGAGGCTCACCTATGACCTTGACTGTGACACCTGGCGAGACATCTGACACCTGTGCTTTATGTGGGCCATCCGTGCTCCAGGTGGCTCCCCAGGTGTGAGGTAGGGAGACAGGCTGACCAGCGAGGGCTCTGGTAATTGATGCAAGTTTCTTTGGCAATGGAATGTCCCTTCTTGTCCGTCTCATTTCTCTTTTATCACCCCAGAGCCCTGCACCAAACACTGTCTTTGGAATTTCAGGAAGACTTCACCCAGCACTCAGGGCTAAGGTTGCTTGTCTTCGTGTCTGAGACTAACAACAGCGAACATTCCTTATGAGAACATTTAGCGTGTGGTGTGCATCAGTCACTCTATTATTTAATTTAATTATAATCATCCTTTGAGACAGACATTATTGTACCCATTGACCATGCAGCAAACTGAGGCTCAAATATTGAGCAATCCCCCTTGAGTCCTATTCCGGGTAAGCAGCTGAACTAGGATTTGAACCCGTGTCAGCCTGACTCTAAAGCTCTTACTGTTTACTTGACTACAAAACGAGTTAATCCTGTGAACAAAAGTGCAAGAAGAACGCTTAATCTGCTAAGGAAAGCGAAAGATTCAGCAACATAGAAACAAAATTTATTGCTGGCCGATTGATATATTAGTTACAAATCAGATTACATTCTCCATTAATCATTTCCTAAAGGAGCTCTCTGTGGCAGTGATGTTAGCAAAGTATGAATTATTTTAGTACTTGAGAGTTACTAAACTATTTGTCGTTAAAAATAATTACTTATTCGGACTCTCTTCTAATTCAGAGTGGCAGTTTCCTGGAAGTAGACGGGGTTAGCATTTCCTATCATTTGCTAATTCATTGGGCCACAAAAGCGATCAGTTTGGCTTGCCGGTATGCTAACTTAGTCCTGGCTGTATTTATCAACTATGTGGATGGCTTTAGCTCCCGCCCCGCCGCCCATCAGAATTAAACGCACCCGCTTCCAGCATGATCTCATGCACTGGTTGCTATGTTTTTGTCTAGGAGGTGCCTGGCACAGAGTAACGTGCTCAGTGAGTATTTGTTGAAGGAATGAAGCAATGTGCTCATCTGTGGCATTCATCAAACTGTTGAACAGGACGGGGCTGAAATGCACGGCTCAATATGTCTTGGGTCCCCACCATTATCTGCACACGAGCTTGGCTACAGTCACCGGTGGCTGCTCGATGGCTAAACCCAACACTTTCTTCCCCTCCATCCTTTCTCACTGATGAAGATTCAGGACAAAACTGTCACCTTTTTTTTTCTTTTTAAACCCCTCTGTCTCGTCTGTCTCAATCTCTTTTGCTCTCTGTCTCCTCTGGTTATCCCACACATGATAAAGTTCCTCCCAGCTCCACTCTCGGCCCGCTTCCCTCTGTGGGGTCTGATCCACTCACATTCCTTCTGGAACTACTTCTAGGGCGATGACTCTCAAATCCATCTTTCTTCCAAGTTTTGGAAACACATATCCAACTACTTACTGAAATGTCTTCTCCTGATTGGAAAGCTCCGCAAAAAAGAAAATTTCAGAATCAAGTTATCATTTCTCTCGCATCTCAAACTTGAGCCTCTGTTTGTATTTCTTAGCTTTTTAGCTTGGTGGGTGGTATCACTAAGTCTCCTATTCTAGAAACTTCATATTGTCCCTCTCTGCTCTCCCATCACCTTCTTGTTAGTCACTAAATCCCGGAAACGTCCCACAAAGCCAGCCCTTCATCATCCTAGATTCTGCCTCCATTCCTCCAAGTCTCTAACGTTCAGCCTCACCCCCCTAGCTCTAGCCACCCCCCAGCCTGCCCTGCAGCCATTCCACCCCTGCAGCCACAACTCCCCTTTGGACAGGGAATGGCTCTCAGGACTGTGTAACGTGTACACGTTTCATCCTGTCCTTTGACCACTTTGCCCACTTCTCGCACATCCTTGTTCAACTTCACTGCAATATCAGCTCTGCTATGAACATCCCCTGGGTCCTTGTCAGATAAAATGTAGGATGCCAGTTAAATTCAAATTTCAGACAAACAAGCAATAGCTTTTCAGTGTATGCTCCAAGTAATTTAGTCACCGTTTATCTGAGATTCGCGGTGACCTGGACTTTGTATTTCCACTTGCTCCATCTGGCACCCCGACATGTGACATTCCTTCTGCCTTCATGTTCCCATGGAACGTGGTACAGATTCCCTAGAGCTCCTCTTACATTCCAATGATTTGTTATTTTGCTAACTGTCTTCCCTACCAGCACATGTATCCTTGAGGCAAGAACTATGACCATGCACTCAATAAACATTTCTCAATCATGTCCCATATTTGAGGCACTCTGATAGGTGTGGGTTCCAAGACCAGTAAGATCAAGGCCCTGCACTAGACCAGGGATTGGTAAACTGTGGCCCTAGCCCAGATCCAGCCCACTGGCTGTTCTGTAAGGGCCATGGACGCTGCCACACTCACTCATTTCTGTATTGTCTGCGGCTGCTTTCACGCGACAACGGCAAAGCATGTGGCCTCTTGGCCCACAAAGTCTAAAATATTTACTACCTGGCCCTTAGCAGAAAAAAATTGCTGACCCCTGGTCTAGAGGATCTTACTCTCTAGAGGAGACAGACAGACATAAACAAATAAAAGCAAATTCACCTTTCATCTCTGAAGCCTTTTATATGTCAATGTGTGGTCTGGGATCACCTATCTGAGAATCACCTGGAGCCTCACCGGGTTGATCCTAATTTCTGAGTTTGGAGACTGCCTTTTTTTTTAAGTGATTCTTTTTTTTAATTAATTAATTAGTTGATTTTTTTTTTTTGGCTGCGTCGGGTCTTCGTTGTGGCGTGCGGGATCTTCGTCGTGGTGCATGGGCTTCTCTCTAGTTGTGGCGCGTGGGTTCCAGGGTGCGTGGGCTCTGTAGTTTGTGGCAAGTGAGCTCTCTAGTTGAGGTGCACAAGCTCAGTTGTTGCGGCGCATGGGCTTAGTTGCCCCGCGGCATGTGGGATCTTAGTTCCCCAACCAGGGATCGAACCTGTGTCCCCTGCATTGGAAGGTGGATTCTTTACCGCTGGACCTCCAGGGAAGTCCCGACTCTGCCTTTTTAACAAGGCTTTTTGGTGATTCTTTATACCGGTGTCTGAGCATCACTGCCCCGGCGCCTGCCACCCTCTCTGGTGTGTGGTCAGCCCTGATAAATGTGTGAATGAGCAGAAAGTGTCTGTTTGTTGATTGCATCTCGATTCTGTTAAGAAAAAAAAAAAAAAAGCTGCTGGCATTGCTTATTACATAAAGTAATAATTTCAGCCTGTACTGCTTGAAGTGAATTTAGCAAAATTTACCACCAATCCTGGCGTGGTGTGGCTGGGCTTCCTCCAGAGAAAATGCATGCACAGACCATTCTCCTCAACTGTCCCGAGCAGCATCTCACTCATCCCAAGGGATGGTGGCTGCTGCTCTCTCTGGAGCAGTGGAGCAGAGCATCCTTTAGCATCTTCTACCTCAGGGTCCCTTGCCTGGAGCCGACGTGGACAGCATCCCTCACAACCACATAATCAAAACAGGCTAACTTGTTCCTTCATGTCCCCGAGGTCAGAAAATGCTCTGTCTCCTTTTGGTGCCATGTGAGGGGCTGACAGAAAATAAATAAGAGTGAATTCAACCCATTAGCATTTGGAAGGCAAATGTTTCCTAGTGAAAATAAAGTCTGTGGCTATATGTTGAGACAGATGTTCACACTTGCTACTCCTGTTAGAGTCCTTAAGAAAATAAATTCAAGATAAGACAGCCAGCCACGGGCATTCCTGGGGCCTGCATGTTCCTGGCTTTTCAAGCTCCTGCAAGCAGCATTTGGATACAAAGGGAATAAAAGATGGAAACAATTTTCCTGGTAATTCAACCTAAATTTTCTTGTGAGAGCCAAATGGATTTTTTTAAAAAAAAAACTTTGATTATCTGTTCAATTAATTACTTTAATGACTCTCTTTATTTCCCCTACAAAGATCCAGACTAAATGTTCCGTTGATGTGTTGGTGAGAGTGAAAGTATTTGGACCACACCTTATATGGACGGCAACATGTAATGTAAACTGAACCAGTCCACACTTGTTTCTGCCGTTTGGGTTTAGTGCAGACAAGCAAAGGAGTTTAACTGCAGTCATCCTAAGGTGATTGAAATGTCTGGGCTTCATTGGATGCTCCTGTGATACACGTCAACTTTCCTCCTCCGTTCTTTCCATTTGACACATGAAGTTATCGGTTGTAGACATGTTTATGTCAGTGATTGTTAAGACATATTTTAAGTGAAATGCCGTTGTGTGAGCAATTTGGCTTTTGGGTATTAAAGTAAATGAGAACTGCTTTCTCTGTGACAAGATGTGGATTAAAAAACAACCCCTCAGATATCACTCTACTTACCACCTTTGGATCTTTTTTTAAAATCCAAACAACTTAGGTCATTCTGTACTTTATGATTTCTTTGCTTGATATATCCCCTGTTTGTTAAATTTGTTATATTCCAAGCAGTTTATGCTATACTACATCCCATATATGATCTTATTTGATATAAAAACTCTTCTTTGGGGAATTCCCTGATGGTCCAATGGTTAAGACTCTGTACTTCCACTGCAGGGGGCACGGGTTTGATCCCTGGTTAGGGAACTAAGATCCCGCAAGCTGTGCAGTGTGGCCAAAACTGTAAAAAAAATAAAAAGAAAAATTCTTCTATGCCTACTTATATTTTCACATTCAAGTGCCCAACGTGATTTTTTTCTTTTAAATTATTCTTAATAACTTAATACTTTTGTGTGTGTGCTTCAGTCATTTATAGAAACACACCAGGGAGGGAAACTTGAGTTAAAAACTATCCTCTCACATTTTTAGAAAGGAGGCTTAGAATTGGTTACTAATTGCACCATCATGGGGCTTATTAGCCCGTTAAAGCCCTATGTATGTAAATCATTAAAGGAGGCCAGATAAATTTTATGTGCAAATCTGAGGTTTACCAAGAAAACAAATAAATCCTCACTTATGTAATCATGCCGAGAAGGGATCAGGTGTCGTTATATACCTAGGACACAAAATAAATATAAAAAGCAAGTCCCCCACCATTCAGCTGTTTTTTATTAATAAACTTCCATCCATCATAAATTGCTGGGAAAGCTGGCCAGATGTTTGAAACCCACCCTACTTGTCATCTAGGTCACTCCTGCAGGAGTTGCAGTTTAGTTAATTTCACTACTACAGTAGCTTGATATAATTAAAGACTCAGTAGGGTGTGTTTTAAACGCTATGAAGTCATTACCGGTTTTTAGGGGACCAGGAATGTTCCTTCTTGCAGTAAAGAGGGCAACATTCTCTCAACACAAAGAGGCCAATGATCCATATTTTTAAAAGTAGGAGTTAAAGTACTGAGGGGTGAAATGCGATTCTCTGACATCAATGGTAGAAATCAATAAAGGATCTGCAGCCTACACAGTGCTTTCTTTGCCCTCCCCTGATGGAAGGAGAGACCATTGGCAGAGCCAAAGAGACTTGCACTTGGTTAATCAGAGCGATAAATTCTCTGTGGCAGAATTGCTTTCCTAAAGATGCTCTAAAATTTCTTCTTCTTTTTTTTTTTTTTTTTTGGTGCTGAAGACTGTTTCTGAACCCAGTTTACCTGATTCCTGAGAACGAGAAAGACACAGGAAAGGATTTTCCCCACCGAACCGGTTTAAAATAACATATAGATACTGCTTCACAAATCTTTCAACAGCTCGGTCCTGTGAGCAAAGTACGAGGCAATTGGAGAAAATCGAGGGCTGAATGGGACTCTATGAGCAACAAAGTTCTAAAAAAAACTAAAAAAATGACAATAGGCCCAGAGTGCATTTAAATGGATTGAGTGGATGAGAAAGTGGGTCATTCTGAGCCTCCTTTGCGAGGCTAGGCCACTTTCAAGTCCGTTTTGGTTCAAAAACCCTGTGAGCAAGGTGCGTTCCACCCTGCCGAGTGGTCCCAACACCACCCTCTGGAGCTCCCCTGGCACCACGAGCCCTTTCACCAACCCCTCCAGAGCACCAGCGTAGGTGTCTGTGAAATCTTCCACGTGCTTCGTGATCCTTTGAGTTGGGTTTTACTATGTAAGTACTACAGCAGCTAACAATCAGATTCCGAGACAAGTCTCATCACTCAGGACAACAGCCTCGAAATCCCCCATTCCCTCTGTTGTGGCAACAAGGAGAGAACAGGGCACCAAAAAAAGGTGTTGGGTTACTCCCCAGAGCTGCCTGGGGACCCCCAAAGTTGCCAGCGACGCGTTATAGTGAGATGTCGATGAGGCGTGAGGATGAGGCGCTGGTCAGAAAGATTGCGGCTGGTCTGTAGGGGCTGTCAAATCACACCAGATTATCCTGGCAAACACTTGTTTGTCCAGATCTGGAATGTTTTGGGCACTTTGAGAAAGCCCCGGGGGGTGGTGGAGGAAGACCCAAAAGAAAGGCACAAAACCGTGATGAAGGCTTCAAGAGCAACAGGGCTGTGTTCATTCAAGGTCAAGGATGTATGACTTGTACATGTATGACTTGGAGTGTGACTATGGTCACTGTTGGCAGAGAGTATCTGAAGAGTCCAGGTGGTTTGGTTTTGGCCGGAGGGAAGAGAGTGGTGAATACTATGACTTCCATAATTAGGCTGAGGAGGCTTCGTCATAGCGACCCCCAAACATATCTGAATGAAAATCCAAACGGACCCCGGACCGGCTTAGGCAAAATAAGGAAATCTTGTCCTGTGGGTGCTGGCCTAAGGCTAAATCCTCCTCATGGACCTGCCTATTTGGGGCTGTCATGAGGAAGAGAGGCCTGATCTAATTGGAACCTTGATTTCCGACTTGATCCAATTAGCATGCCTCGTTTGCTGAGGTCCTTTGGGGACTGGAAGAAGTCTAGTGACCAGCGGCAATGGAAAGTTCCTGTTTTGAGCTGGAAGTAAACCAGATGTTGCCTGTGCGTCTGGCTGTCAGTGTCGATCTCGGTTCACATGAGGATGACTCCTTGCAGAGGTGTAGACTAATCAAAGCCAACTGGCTGTCTGGTTTTAAATAGGTCTGGTCCTCTTGCCTGATCCCCAAACCCCACCATAAATGAGTCAGCCTTTACACAAGTTTAATTGTAGCTCAAGTTAAGGATTTAGCCATCTTTTACTGAGCACCTACTATGTGCCAGGCATCATGCCAGGCGCTAGGGATACACATGAGACAGAGTCCTCCTTAACAAGGACTTCAAGGCATGATCTGGCCTTGGCCTGCTTCTCCAACCAGATCTGGTACCAAGCCACACCTCTTACACGGCAGTCACACTGGCCTCAGGGCCTTTGCTCATGCTGTGTCTCTTGGAATGCTCTTCCTCTTGCTCATCACATAGCTCTACCTGTCCCATCTTTCAGGTCATAAATGCCTTTCCTGACCACCCATTCTAGAGTAGATTTTCTACCCAGTGATCCAACAGACAGCCATAGTAATAGTAACTGTTACATCTTAACCCTATTCACTTAATTTTTTTCTTTACAGTCCTTACTACAATTTGTAATTATTTTGTTTATATTTGTTTGACCAGTAGAGTATACTGGTTAAGAGTGTGAGCTCTGAGGTATGACTGCCTGGGTTCAAACCTTGACTTTGGTACTCCCTGGCACTGTGTCTTAATCTCAATGCCTGAGTTTCTTACTCTGTAAAGTGGAAATGATAACAATGGTTTTATTTTAATGTCAGTTTAAATAAATCTTTTAGAAAATGTTCCCACATTTCCCTCTTTTACTTTGGACTATTTACTTAATAAAACATTAATATAGCAATGAATAGAGACAGACTGCATTAGCACACAGACTGCATTATGAAAAAACTTATCTTTTTAGATTATTATTTCACAATTATTAAAATAACTATATATCATTATTAAATGGAGCAATTTACACTTATAAAGTATGAGGAGATTTTACTTGTCCATAAAATATATAAAAATTGTTCTGACTTAGGAAAAGACAGTTACCTTCCAAGCTCACAAGGTGCAGCCTGAGATTTACATGGTCAGTGGACCCATATGTGTAAAACAACTGAAATCAGATGGTTCAACTTAATCTCTGAAAAATTGGCCATTTCTAGGATTTAATCATTTGCTAGTTCAACGTAATGACGGGAGACCAAGTAGTTAACGCGTATAAAATACAGCAGGTGTTAATGACACAAATGAATTATTGTAAACTGTAGTGGGAAGTATGATGAGTAGCTTAAAACAAAAGAAAATAACTTTTTAAAGCAGTATAAAAGAAATGTAATAAGTTGTTGGCAATAGATAATATTTTGCAAGAGAAGGTGTATGTTTTGGAGCATTTTTGAAAGGTGGATCTTGTGGTGAAAAGAAACCTATTAGTTTAGAGTCGAGTATTCATTAATGTGGTTAGCGTGTGATAATATGGCAGCTGTAGTCATGGGAATGACATGACATATTTCCAGTACTTTCACTAGCAATCTAGAACTTCTTCTGTTCTCTAATGAGAGCATTTTAAATAATCCATGTTGTTAGTCCCGAATGGTACATATATCATCACAGTGTCAGATAATGAGGAGATGCTAGCATTCTCCCTCCATCCCATCTTTAACTCTCTGATAGCTGATACCACTGGCCGTTGGTGTCCTGTTGAATTAAGGGGTCTGGTTAACTGAATTACCCTATGTGCCCTGTGTAGATTCCGAATATTCAGCCTTGCACCCAGTAAAATTCACGGGACATTAAAGCTCTGCTGAATAGAATTTCATTCTTAACTCAAATTATGTAATATGATTATAAAGTTTTATATTCACCATTCTGAGCACCAGTTATCATTTTGATGGTGTAGAGCTGGTGGGTAGGTCATTACAGTTGATGTCTTGGACAAACCTATTGTTCCTAGACTGGGTATAGATTTAAGTGATGGAGTGGTTCACACTTAGCGAGAGCTTTTCATGGGTCAGGCACTGATCTAAGTCCTTTATAGATGAATTCCTTTAACCGTCACAGCGACCCTTTGGGATAAGTACTAGTATTAGTCTCATTTTACACATGATGAAACAGTGGCCCCCAGAAGTGAAGTAACTTGTGTAATGTCTCTCTTTCTAAGTAGAGGCGCTGGGATTGGAACCCCGGAAGTCTGGCTCCAGAATTCATGTCTTTAAACCACTACACTGTATTGATCTTTGGTTGGTATGGCCACTTCAGTGGGGGTATGTGTGTGGGAAGGAGTTGGATTAAAAAAATTGCTTAAACATAGAAAAATGTGATGATGATGTCTGTGTATTCCCATTGTTATGTGACGTATACATGTATATGTGGACGGTTTGTATGGACCAGATTTTCAGCTCAAATGGGTAAGATTTTTCCCTTTCTTTCTGGCTGAAAATCCTATATTAGTTACTAAAGTGTTTGGGTTAAGTTTTTCTCTCCTCTGGTGATTTTTTTTTTTTAATGAAAATACTCTTGGAAGAGAAATATAGTTTGTTGTGAATTAAAACATCAAATGCCCCAGGACAATCAGTTTTTGAATCAGATTTCTTCTGTCTGTGAAGCACTCTTTGAAGCAAAGCTATGTTGAGACCTCAAACGCTTTTAAATTCATTACTCTGAGTCTCCCTGTAAACTTTAAAGCTATAATTTACAACTTAAAGCAGGGCTTCCCTGGTGGCGCAGTGGTTGAGAGTCCGCCTGCCGATGCAGGGGACACGGGTTCGTGCCCCGGCCCGGGAAGATCCCACATGCCGCGGAGCGGCTGGGCCCGTGAGCCATGGCCGCTGAGCCTGCGCGTCCGGAGCCTGTGCTCCGCGACGGGAGGGGCCACAACAGTGAGAGGCCCGCGTATCGCGAAAAAAAAAAAGATGAAAAAACAAACAAAAAAAAACTTAAAGCAAGTATAGATTATTTAACTCTTGCTGTGGTCTTTATATATAAAATAAAATATATGTATATATTATTATATATGTATATAATAAAATAAACAGATCAAAATAATCCATCCCCACTCAAAGGCTAGTTTGCAAATGTTTAAGAAATTATGATGTATATCAATTGTCAGCACAGATTTAAAGTATTGTTATTTCATAGAACAATGGCTATTTCTTTATATTTATTTGAGTGTTTTTATGTACTTTTTAATTGAAGTGGAACATATATAAAAAGTGAATAAATCATAAACACATAGTTTGATCAAACTTTTACAAAGTGAAGACAGCTATAACCAGCACAGCTATAACTAGTACCCAGATCAAGAGATAGAATATTAATGACCCCCCAGAAGACCTCCCTCTCGCTTCATTATGGTCATACCCTCCAAAGTTCAACTACCCTGACTGCCAACACCACCAGTTAACTATGCCTTTTTTTGAACTTTCTATAATGGGTGTGTTCTTTTGTATATGACTTCATTCTGGTGGTGAAATTTATTCCTGCACTTGAATATAGCAGTATCTTTTCATGGCAGTAAATTATTCCACTTGGGGGTTCATTCCATATATGTCAATTAATAGATAGATATTCTCTGGTGGCACAGTGGTTGAGAATCTGCCTGCCAATGCAGGGGGCACAGGTTCAAGTCCTGGTCTGGGAAGATCCCACATGCCACAGAGCAGCTAAGCCCGTGCGCCACAACTACTGAGCCTGCACTCTAGAGCCGGCGAGCCACAACTAGAGAAAGCCTGCGCACAGCAACGAAGACCCAACACAGCCAAAAAATAAATTAATTAATTTTTAAAAAGATATTCTGTATATCAATATTTATATCTATATCTACCTATAGTCAAATTAGTTTATTATTTTGTTAAGGTCTCCTGTGCTGTTACTGATAGTCTGGCTGGTTGTTCTGTTACTGAGAAAGATGTGATAGTCTCAATTACAATCTCTGTTAGAGCCTACTATGACTGTGGATTTGAGTATCTCTCCCTTTAGGTCCATCGATTTTTGCTTTATATATTTGAAAAGATATTATTAGATGCATACAGATTTAGAATTATTATATCTTCCATTTGGATTGATACTTTTCTTGTTATGAAATAGCCCTCTTTAATAATGTTTCTTGTATTAAAGTCCATCTTATCTAATGTTAGTGTGTCTACTTTCTTTGGCTGACTATTGCGTAGTATATTTTTCCAAGATTTATTATTTCTGTGTCCTTATATTTAAGGACACAGGAGATATTTTATATGTGTAAGATATTATATATATAATATTAATTTATAAAGATATATATCTTTTAATGCAAGTATATGGAACATTTATACATTTAATGTGCTTATTGCTTAATTGTGTGTATTTGGATGTCTACCTACCTATATTTCATATTTTGCCCATCTATTTTATTTTATTACTTTATCTTAATTTTTAATTAATTTTTATTGGAGTATAGCTGCTTTACAATGTTGTGTTAATTTCTGCTGTACAGCAAAGTGAATCAGCTATACATGCACATATATCCCCTCTTTTTTGGATTTCCTTCCCATTTAAGTCACCACAGAGCACTGAGTAGAGTTCCCTGTGCTATACAGTGGGTTCTCATTAGTTATCTATTTTATACATAGTATCAGTAGTGTATATATGTTAATCCCAGTCCCCCAGTTCATCCCACCCCCCTTTCCCTACTTGGTATCCATACGTTTGTTCTCTACATCTGTGTCTCTATTTCTGCTTTGCAAATAAGTTCATCTGTACCATTTTTCTAGATTCCACATATAAACGATATTATATGATATTTGTATTTCTCTTTCTGACTTACTTCACTCTGTATGACAGTCTCTAGGTCCATCCACGTGTCTGCAAATGGCACAATTTTGTTCCTTTTAATGACTGAGTAATATTCCATTGTATATATGCACCACATCTTCTTTACCCATTCCTCTGTTGATGGACATTTAGGTTGTTTCCATGTCCTGGCTATTGTAGACAACACTGCAGTGAACATTGGCGTGCATGTATCTTTTTGAATTATGGTTTTCTCAGGGTATATGCCCAGGAGTGGGATTGCTGGGTCATATGGTAGTTCTATTTTTAGATTTTTAAGGAACCTTCTTACTATTCTCCACAGTGGCTGTACCAATTTACATTTCCACCAACAGTGTAGGAGCATTCCCTTTTCTCCACACCTTCTCCAGCATTTTGTTTTGTTGTGTTTTGTTTTTCATCTCTGTTACTTCATTATCTACTTTTTAACATCTTTATTGGAGTATAATTGCTTTACAGCTCTATTTACAGTATTCAGCATTTATTGTTTGTAGATTTTTTGATGATGGCCATTCTAACCAGTGTGAGGTGATACCTCATTTTTTGCCCATCTATTTTAAATATTTTTTAATTGCTTTTGTTAATCATACAAGCTTTCCTTTTCTGTTTCTGTTGCACATCCTTTACTCTTATTTTGGTGGCTAATGTAGATATTACAACATGCATCTTTGACTTTTTAGAATCTAATTTAAATGAGTACTTTCTCTCCTCCAGACAATGCTAGGATCTTTGAACAGTTCTACACTCTATTTATCCCCATCCCTCCTTTTTACTGTTGTCACGCATGTTACTTCCCAATTTTTATATTTTTATAGATTTATTTATATATATAAAATATTTTTATAGATTTATATATTTAGTTAGGGCTACCCACATGACACAAGTTACCTTTTCCATTTCTCTTTATTTCTTCCTGCATTGCTGGTTTTCCATCTGGGATCATTTTTCTTCTGTCTAAAAAGAAAACAAAATAAAACGAAGTAAAATAAAATTCCCTTTAGTGTTTCCTTTAATACAGGTCTGTGAGTGATTAATTCTCTTAATTTTTATTCTTCTAGAAATGTCTCTATCTTGCTTTCAGTTTTTAAATATTTTTATTGAGGCCTAAGTTATGTAAAGAGCACAAATCTGGAGTTTATAGCTTAATTCATTTTTATATATGTACACACCTGTGTAACCACCACCAAGATCAAGATATAGAACATTTACAGCATCCCAGGACACCTTTTGTACCATTCCAAGTCCAAGCTTGCTCAGAGGTAATTACTGCTCTCACCTCTAGATTAGTAGGTCAGATTAGTTTTACCTATTTTTAAAAAATTAATGCAAGTAGAATCCTATCAGTTACTCTCTTGTTTCTCCTTTCTTTTACCTAACATTGTATCTGTGAGTTTCATCTATGTTGTGCGTATAGCAGTAGTTTTTTATTATTATTGCTTTATAGTATTCCATCGTATGACGTTACCATATTTTATCTGATGTACTGTTCATGATCATTTGGTTTGCTTGCAGTTTTTGGCTGTTGTAAAGAGTGCTTCCTTCAATATTCTTGCTTAAGTCTTTGGAGGACATAGTGCAATTCTTCTGAGTACCTACCTGGAAATGAAAGTGCAAAAAAGGATAATGTGTCTTCTTTTCCTGTCTGCTTTAAGATTTTCTGTTTGTCTTTGGTTTTGGCTATTTTATTGTAATGTGCCGAGATGTGATTTTTCTTTGTGTTTATCCTACTTGGTTTCATAGCATTTCTCAAAACGGTGGCTTCATGCTAATTTTCAGTTTTGGAAAATTCTTAGCCATTATCTCTTCAAATATTGCTTCAGCCCCATTCCTTTTATTCTCCCATTCTGGGACACTAATTGCACACATTTTAGACCTTTTCATCATGTCCTATCTGCCTTCCATGCTGTTTTCTGTACTTTCCAACTCCTTTTCTATCCATTCTTCACTCTTGCCTATTTTCTATTGTATTTCTCAATACTCTTTTCTCTCTTCAGCTGTGCCTACCCTTCTGTTCAAGTGCTCTATGGTTTGTTAGTTTCAGTTATTCTATTTTTCTAGAATTTCCATTTATTTCTGTTCTAGAATTGCCACCTTTTTATACATTTCAGTTTTATTCTGTTTTCTTGAACATATTAATTGTAGTTATTTTAAAGTCTGTGTCTGATAACTCTTATACCTGGGTTAACTATAGTCTGTTTTCATTGCAAATTTTTTGTCTTGGTTCTGTTTCTTGGTATGATCAGGTAATTTTACACTCTATGCTAGGTGTTTCTGTATGAGTTTTGCGGAAGCTTTGCGTAATGTTTTTTTTTCCTCCAGAAAGAGTATACCCTATCCTTGGGCAAGCAGCAGAGAGGCAGATTACTTCAGTCCAACAGGGACCAAGGTGACCCAAGCCTGGTTTCAAGATTTTGCAATGCTCGGCTCTCTCCTGGTTTGTTCCTACTCCTAGAATGTCATCCTCTGGTGGTTCCTGGAGCCCTAACGTGTTGGTGGGTCTAGAACTCAATTTTTTGTCTTTCCACCATTTTGAGATATCCACAAATTCTGTTCTGCTCTTAAACCCCTTTCTGCTTGGCTTCTTAGTGTCTCTTTCTGTGCAACTTACTAAGAAAATGCTTCTAGGAGAAATCACAGAGTGTTGGGCTCAGTCCTCTGTACCTCGCTTTTCTCTGGGATCTTGCCCTTCAAACTCTTGGCTACTTGGCAACACTGAACTCCAAGTTCTGTCCCTCCAGCTTGTGGGATTGCCTAACCTCTGCTGGCTCCTCTACCTCTTAGCTGCCTCTTTCCTCTTTGGTTGTCAGATTTTGCTTCATGCCAAACACTGGCACGTGCTCCAAGGAGAAAAGAGGTGTGCAGAAATTTGGGCTCATCTCAGTGAAGCTCCCTTCTGTCTGGGATGTGCCTTCTCAAGTCCTGGATGCCTTGGCAGATCTCTGATGCCTTTGAGACAGAAGGTTTTGGTATTTTATCCAACTTCTCTCCTGCTGAGATCTACTATAAGTTATTCCATCACAGCTGAAAAGTTTTTACCACTTTGAAATTTTAATAAACTCATGCTACAGTCTCCAACCAACCCAAAGTAAGAAAAATAAAGCAACATTTAATAAAATAGAACACGATATGGCTATTTTTATAATTTCTTCTCTATCTGCAGTGATACATAATAGCTTCTGGAACATCTTAATGTAAAGTCACCTGGAGTGCAGATTTTGGTCTTGTTAGTTTTTATGATAAGATAAAAAGATTAAAATGTTACTCAAGTATTCATCTGAAGGAAAGGCCCCTGGCATCTAGGAATGCCAATGTTAACTACAATGAAGTATCTCAGTTCCCCGTATGCAAGTGTGCTGAGGTGTAGGCACTGATGTCATTTATAGGCTTAGGTGAGCTCCATTGCTCGGAATCTGCATTGCCCTTCTTTCTGCAATGTGATCGGTGGCCCAGAAGGTCTACAGCTGCCAATCACTTCTGCAGGCATCAGAAAGAGAAGCTCCCTTTTAAATGGACAGCATTTTTTTTTTTTTTTGCGGTCCGCGAGCCTCTCACTGTTGTGGCCTCTCCCGTTGCGGAGCACAGGCTCCGGACGCGCAGGCTCAGCGGCCACGGCTCACGGGGCCAACCACTCGCCGGCATGTGGGACTTTCCCGGACCGGGGTACGAACCCGCGTCCCCTGCATCGGCAGGCGGACTCTCAACCGCTGCGCCACCAGGGAAGCCGTAAATGGACACCATTTTAAAGGCTGTCAAATGAGAGCAAGGAGGGCAGGAGCCAAGTCTGTCTTGCTCAGAGGGCGCCTCAGCTTTAGAAAATGCCTACCTCAGATTTCGTGGAGGAAAAAGTGGCCATTTTGCCACTCTCCATTCTTTTGATAAATATTATGCACTTACTCTATGTGTTCAGGTGCTGTGAGGGATACATAGGGATGTAAAACATTATCCATGGCAATCCCAGCAGCTTCACACTCTAGGGAGAAGCCAAGGCTTACCTCACAAGTCAAGGCAGCCCGCTGCTCAGGGGGACCATAATGTCTATGGAAGGGAAGTGCTGGGGGAGACTGGCCAAGGGGGAGATCTGTGAGATGTGGAGGGATTCGGGAGGGCTTCCTGTGTGTGGGGGGGGCAAGTCTCACTGATGGCAACGCTCGGCAGCTCTTAGCCGCTGCCTCCCGGGATGAAATAATGCCCCACCTCTGCTTCGTGCTTTCCGCTGGCTCGCTCCTCCTCTTTGGTTCTGTGGTCTAAAGATTTGACGGTAACTGCCACTTTAGCATTCTGTGGTTTATTGCTGGGCAAATCCCTCTCCAAGGGAATCGGGTGTTACGGGCTGTCTTCCCAGTGTTTCTTCTCCTCTGGACCTTTGCCGTCCGGATTGAACGCTCACCTGCAGATAGCTCCCTGCACCGCACCGCAGCTTCTCCTTGGCAGTCAGCAGTCGCCAGGGGATGAATGAAGAGGCAGAGGGCAGTAAGAGAGAGACTCAGGACCTGAGCTGCTTTGGTGCCATTGCTCAGAACTTTGAAGGGGCTTCAACAAATTAGTGGCATTGAGAGAAAATTCTTTGTAATCATTTCCTCCCCTTTTCTTCTTGGCTCCGTGAATTTTCCAGAAGGCAATGGCCAGAACTTTATGGAAACCAAATGATATGTTATTTGAGAGAAATAAAAGATAATTGATTCAGAATATCAATTCATCACTTCCCTGTAGCTCAGTAGAGAGGGTTTCCAGCCCCCTTGTCCTTGGAATCTAAAAGGGGTTTGTTATTTAAGGCTGATGTTAATTTGTCAAGTCATTTAGCCTCAGAAATACTTTTTTTTTTTTTTTTTTTTTTTAAATAGGTTCAGGCTCCAGCAAGGAGGCATCCTGTGTGTAGAGGGAGAGAAATGAGCAGGAGATGAGGGAGGCAGGAAGGTGAGACCACCTGGAAGGCATAGAGACCTCAGATGGGATTCTCCAAGGTCTAGTACATTACCCAGTACACAGCAGGGATTCTCACTGTTGAGTCAAATTGATTATTGGAAATGAGTTGCTTTCTTGCACGCGCTGGTCATATGCTCTCACACACCTCACCTGCCCGAGAGTGAACGTCTCCTGGGCTATTCCCTGCCTTGGGAAGCTGTTAGAATGAGGGCTGCAACACTCAGGAAATTCTCAAACCCACCATCATCTTGACCTCCTGGGTTTCAGCAGCCTCCCATAGAGCCTTTGGAGACATGACGGAAAAATGGGAGCCTAACACAGTATGAGGGTCCATATCCACTTGAAAAAGACCCAATGGTTGGTAAAAAATGGGCTGAACCCCGCTTCAGGGAGGTCTCCAGAATGTGCACGTGATTCAAGCTTCAGTCCTTGCCTTCGCTCTGTTTAATACTTTAAATAATGGTTAAGAGGAGGACAAAACAATGTGAGTGGACTAGGGGTGCTCAAACTTATTCTGTAAAGGGTGCCATAGTGAATATCTTAGGTTTTCTGGTCTCTATGGCCTTAGTTGCATCTGCTCAACTCTGTTGTAGTTCAGAAGCAGCCATAGATAATATATAACAAATGAGTATGGCTGTGTTCCAGTACAATTTATCTTTGGATGCTAAAATTTGATTTCCAGATCATTTTCACTTGTCATGAAATATTGTTCTTCTTTGGATCTTCCCCTCCAACTAACTAAAACTGTAAAAGCCATTCTTAGCTCATGAGTTATACAAAAGAAGGCGGTGGGCTGGACTTGGTCTGTGGGTGTAGTTTGCCGTCCCCTGGTGTAGACAGCAGGATGCCTTGCAGGGATTCTCACTACAGCTTATGATGGATTCAAGATCCCCAAGAACCCTGAGCAGCTTGAATATGGACCAAATATACCATAAAATGTGATGAGACGCACTCAGCATTCATTTGACAAATATTCACTGGGCGTCTACCATGTTCATCACTATTCTCGTCACTGCCGGCATGATAGTAAACCAGATAGCCAAGGTCCTGCCCTCAGGAGCTGTGTGTGTGTGTGTGTGTGTGTGTGTGTGTGTGTGTGTGTGCGCGTGTGCGCGCTCTGAGGACTAGTCATCGCAGCTCAGCTCAGCCCCAAGAGCTAAACACCTCTTGCCTTCAGAGACATAAATAACATTCTACTCTTAGGTTCAGAGGACCAAATCCACAAATACAGGACAGCAGCTACATCTTGTCTGGGGCCTTGGTTGACTCAGTGTGAATCCATAGTGTGTTGCAGCAGAATTAAAGGTCTAGAAGAAATAGAAGTAGAGCGTTTGAAGTCAAGGCAGGATCTTCCATCTCTTCTCAGGCTGGTCAGGTCCTGCTTTGAATACTGCTGGAGACATGATGTGATCCCTCATCCAACAGCTATTTACTGAGGGCTTATTTGTGCCAGACATGAGACTGAGTGATAATTTCTCAGGGATGCTGGAGCAAGTGAGGTGAGACTGGGCTAGGGATGGTCGACGGCCCTTCTTTTATTCATGATCGGGTGGTGCAGCTAGGAGGGAAAAGTGAATTCACAGGGATCTGGAAAGGCATAGGGGTTCTGAAATGATAAATAACTACTAAAGGTATCCATGCTGTGCCTCTGTGATTGAGGCTGATATAAGGGCAGAGATGGGTCCTCCCACCATGAGTATCTCAGGGCTATTATTGGCAATAGGATATTGAGCTGAAAGGTCCTGGGTCCACCAATTTTGGCAATAATGAGAACCTCACTGAAGCAGCACAGGCCCTAAATTATCTGCTAATGGAATTATTAGCAGATAATTAGCTAATATACAACTATTTAATATTGTATATGTGATAATATATCATTTTATATTATTTAATAATTCTTATTTTTCGTTTTCACCGTGTAGTGTTCGTAATTGTGACTTTGAGGCATTGAATAGTTCATTAAAGATGTATAACGAAAAAGAAACCGACTCACAGATATAGGGAACAAAGTAGTCGTTACCGATGGGGAGAGGGAAGTGGGGAGGGGCAATATGAGGGTAGGGGAGTAAGAGGTACAAACTATTAGGTATAAAATAAGCTACAAGGACATATTGTACAGCACGGGGAATATAGCTAGTATTTTATGAGAACTGTAAATGGAGCGTAACCTTTAAGAATGTGAATCACTCTATTGTACACCTGTGATTTATATAATATTATACCTTAACTATATTTTAATTTTTTAAAATGAATATTATTAAAGAGTAAATAGTGTTAAACATCATCTTGATATGGTACTGTTTCAATTGTTTGATAAATGTAACTCTTTATTGACCAGAATGTTTAATTACCAAGTCCCCATTTCGTTTCCAACCAACTCAGGTAACAGATTACCATCATCCTCTTGTATAGCTGTAGAAAGGAGTTACTGGTATGTAAGAAAATAACCATTGCTTGCCCTGGAAGGTCTGAGATACAACAATTCCAACTGAAAAGTTTTCTGAAGGAACTGGTGAAGTGCAGGTGACTCTGGAGTATCGTTCATTTGAAAAACCTAACATATCTAATTAATGCTAAGATCCGCTCCCCCACTCCACTTCTTAACAGTTTTGAAATCGTGATGCATCTTATAATCAGTGGCATCTTAAACATTCATAATTGTCTTTCTTCCCTCCTTTCCCTTCCTTCCTCCCTCCCTCCCTTCCTTCCTCCTTCCATCCCTCCCTCCCTCTCTCTGTTTCTTCTTTCACATAAAAGTACATCTTTCAGTTAATAGCATTTTACATTGATACAGTATTTTTAAATAAAGAATTCTGATCTTATTGGTGGCAACTTGGGGTGACTTGGGAGGTGAGGTCTGATGTCCGTAGTATCCATCACCCTTTTCCCAAATCTACCTTAAATAAAAACAATATTCCTTAACATGGAAAATTAATGTTTTCTTTCTTGATTTTTGTTTTTTTTTCTTTTTGCGGTACGCGGGCCTCTCGCTGTTGTGGCCTCTCCCGCTGCGGAGCACAGGCTCCGGACCCGCAGGCTCGGCGGCCATGGCTCACGGGCCCAGCCGCTCCGCGGCATGTGGGATCTTCCCGGACCGGGGCACGAACCCGTGTCCCCTGCATCGGCAGGTGGACCCTCAACCACTGCGCCACCAGGGAAGCCCTCTTTCTTGATTTTATGTAAAACACAAATGAAAGCATCTTTATTTTCATTTATTTGTAACAAACACTCTAACTGAAAAGCAGAACAGTACGTTTGCTGTGCAGATGCAACTTTAAGAAAAGTTTCTGTCTGAACCACAGCCAAACTGCTGACCCACTGCTTCTCCTGTATTGGAAAATCGATGGTGCCACTCTCAAAGCAAGGCAATTTTATTTCAAGTATGTCTTTGCAGCTTATAATGAAATAGCTTCTAAATCCCTTTTTCTTCATCAGCACGCTTCCTTGCAATGTATAAAAGAGACTAGATGCAAGTAATATATATATTTTTTAGATCAACGGGTTTTTTTTGGTCAATTGCGAACTCAGGGACTCATTGGCTGTGAGTTCGCAGCTACTCATTTCATCTAAATCGAGACCAGGAGACTCACTGATGGGCTTGAACTTGCTGGTAAGAAGATTGTTCTGCACTTGAGCTGGAGGTAGGGAGACCTCATTCCCCGTGTTAGATCTCTGGGAGTTAGCAGCGGGGATGGTGTGACTGGAGATTTAAATGTTTTTGACACATCTTTCTTCTGGTTTTCATTCTGGGTAGTTCTTTATAGAGTTCAAAGACCCTCTCTTCTAGGGCTAGAAACTTGGTGATATATGACTGTCTCTAAGTTTGTCCTACTTTCTGCTTTTTACAGTAATCAAACCTTATTTCTCAATTTAACTTGGCTAAAAGGGCTTGGATTCTAACTTTAAGAGACTTCTTGTGATGTCAGAGAAACATAACTCTGGGTTTCTTAGCCTTCACAGTGGACAGAATAAAGAGGTTGACAGGCTTTTATAGAATAGACTCTTTTCTTTGTCTTTCCTTTATGTTTGAAGTCATTTTGTACAGTTTAATTATCATCTGCTTTCTTTTCTCCATCTTTGGTCAAAAGCTTTGTGTAGAAGTGAATAGAAAATAAAAGGATATCCATGGAAAGTTCTGCTCACCACGCAGTCTGCAAGCATCTATCACTTTACTATATAGCATTTCAATGTCTAGTCTGGGACAAACAGCAAAATCTTTATTTTTAACACTTCAGTCTGTTGGTTCTTCTAGCTCCAGTTTTGTTATCAGGAAGCTCCTCACAAGCACAAACACAGCAAAAAATATGCAATGAATTAAAACAGAGATGATAACATTGTTTTTGATATTGGAAGTTTTACCAAGCATTCCAGGGACTTTTTTTTCCACACAAATGTTTGGTTAATACTTATGAGAATTTTTGGAAATATCTGCTTTTTTCCCCCCAAACAAACAGAACAGAACACTCTTGTTCACCCTCTCCAAGAGTCTTCATGGTTACCCTAACCTCCAACCTGAATATCTAAAAATATCTCCAACCTGAAGAGCAGTTAGAAGTCAGCTCACAGACCTTTACTTCCATCATTGAATATCCTGTTCAGGAACATGGGACCTGTTCTCTTGAAAACTTTCACCAGGAAAATATTTCATCTCTGCTAGAAACTGAAATGGTCTTTTTCTTACACAGAGAATCGTATGACCTTTGTCTTCCTCCTTTTTCCCTCCCTCCCTCCCTCCCTCCCTGCTTTCTGTGTTTTAATTTGGCAGCTAGCAGCTCAGCAATAAGATTATTTTATCCTAAGAACAACTTCTCCCACTATAATATATAGTTTATGAACTCTTTAATTCTTATTCATAAATGTTTCTTCACAATATTTATCGTAGAAATGGCTTTTAAAAACCCTGAAAGTATAATGAAGAGAAGAAAAAATCCTCCAAATTCCCACATCTCAAATGCTAAAGTTTGGGTGTGTTTTCATCTGTTGATTTTTCTCTGCAAAACAACTTTTTCTTTTTTTTCTTTTTTTGCTTAGTTGAGATTAATTTGGCATTCTGCACTTTTCACTTGAGATATTATGTCTTCCATATGCTAGTAAAATGATTTATAAATGTAATTTTTGATGGTTGCATACTATTCCACCAAATGTTGACCATATTGCCCCAGCCCTTCCACTGCTGTTAGCTGTTTAGGGTGAAATCTCATTTTTACTTCAGTTTATGAATTAATACAATGACCACCTCTGGGAATAAGTCATTGTCAGCATTTTCCCTCTGCCTCTTTCCCTAGTGCAGGAGTCTGCAAACTTTTTGTAAAGGTTTAGGTAGTAAATATTACAATTCCTTAACTCTTCCTTTGCAAAACAAAAGCAGCCACGAGGATATGCTGATAAATGGACACGGCTGGTTTCAATAAAACTTTATTTACTAAAACAAGATCTGGCTCTCGAGGCCGTAGTTTGCCAACTCCTGCTCTAGTGTGTACAGTTTTAGGTCTACAGGTCGCAAAACTTTTTTTTTTTAGAATCAGGCATTTAATTAATTACAAATCAGTTGCATTTTTCTCTCAAATTGAGTCCTTTAAAGTCCAACCCGGCTCACTGGCAACAGTCCACTGCCAGCCTCCAGGGCAGAGGAGTGGTTTGCTGCCAGCCGCTCTCCTGGCCCGTCAGATGGGCCAACTCCCAGGCTGGGAAGCCCAAGGGAAATCATCAGCTGGCCTGGGGCAACGACACTGCGACATCATTTACCCACATGTCAACTCTGTTTACAAAGTGACTCCAAAGGGGCTTGTCTCTGTTTGTACCTGCATTTGCCAGACCATCTCTGGTTCTAGCCTCCAGCCAGCCAGGTTACAAGCCAGAGAAGCCAAATGAAAGGAAAAATGCAGTGAAACTAGTCTTCACAGGGCTCAATCCTCCAGTGCTTCGGGGCCAGATGCCACTTCCCCAAACCCAGCTCCTTTGAAAGTTTAAAATTAAACCAGTTGAATATGAGAGTTACTGAAATATTCTCTCATATTTGATCATTTCAAGCCCCTTTGTAGCTATTGTGTAGAATGTGCCTCAAAGGGAAAGGATTCCCTTATGTTTCTAGGCAGTGTCAAAAATACATGTGAGCATGCAGAATTGTGGGTGATTCTCTTGCTCTGGGAATAATCAAAAGGGAGCTCAGGGGTAATGGTGTCCATATATTTCCATGGAGGCAAGAAGTGTATATAGTTGGCATTAAAACTCCAATCAGCCTTCTTTCTCCCAGGGCAGGATGACCACGCTGTCAGGTAAGGTAGAACTCAACGTTTCCTAAAGCACTAGAAGTAGTCCCTGAACACGTACTGCCGCTAAACCAACCATAATATTGAGTAAAAAGCCAGGCTGGGCTTTCATATTGTAACTTGAGATGTGATTTTTTTTTTTTAGCCTGTATCAGGGTTGTCTCGGGTTCTCTGGCTGTGAACTCTAACTTATTTATAATTTATTACTCATGAAGAGGAGCAAGTTTGCGGAGTTGTTATATTTTTTTCTGAAGCTGATATTTGAGGGAGAAGTAGAATCAAGGCCCACCCACTCTGGGGTTTGCCAGCAACAGATTTGCTTCTTTATCCTTCAAGTCAGTGGAGGAATTTTAGAGGGGAGAAGACAAATGCTGGTAGAAAAATGTTAAGTTAATAAAACAGGGCAAGATCAGATTTCCCTCGCTCTGGCTGCCTCCCTCCTGGAATCCTTTTGTGGACTTCTTGAAACTTACCGTGATTTATGGGACCCCTTTCCTGTAGGCCGAATACCTTTTGATTAAGAAGTGAACCACAGTTCCAAAACCACAGTGACAGCTGTTGTTTGAATTATGCAGAACACTTACTGCCATCTTCCACTTTGTTGTGCAAAGACAGAATTTTAGTGACAAAGGTTGCCCCCAGTGCAGGAGGGCACCCCATTGCCCTAGACAATTACGGCTCCTCCTCTTTTGTGCCTTCTGATCAGCAGAGCTCTTAAAGCCAAGAGTCTCTGGATGCCTTAAATGGGCGGCGGGTTGGGTAGCGGTGTTCAACTCTGTGTTTTCTGGATTCCTTCCCACCCTAAAATTGTGGGTATATTTGAGGCTCTGGGATCCTGTGAGTAACATCTCAACTACCCAGACCAGTGATTCCAAAGGAGGGGTTGGGGGATCACTCTCCTTTAGAGGGTCCTATCGGGGTCTGGAGTGGTGGGGTGGTAGGGAATGGGGAGGGTGTGTATTGTTTGAAAACAAAGCATGATTACCCCTGTTGGTCAGGTGTCTGAGGTAGTTTTAATTTCAAATAGCATTAAAAGAGAGCGTGGAATTTTCATTTGTCAAAGGGGAGCACAGGTGGAGATGGGAGGAAAAGCTCTCACGTGGATGATGACGGACCAGGTGCGAAAAGAGATGGTAAAGATGTGACTGAGTGTCTCTGCCCTTGATGCCCCTTAGGTCTCTAATGTGCCTAGAGTTGCCAGGATGAGACCCTTTCCTCGGAGACAAGCTGAACAGTCAGGACTGTATAAATGTACCTGTGGCATCTGCGAGGGGAGACAGACTGAAGCACCTTCACTCAGGAAGGTAACAAGGGCATCGTTTTATTGCTGGGCTTAGAACGCAGACCCCAGCCACCAGGGACGTGGGGCAGGCAGGTTTGATAAAGGGGGAGGGGGTAGTCTAGAGCAGCAGTTGGCAAACCACAGCCCATGGGCTGATCTGTCCCACTGCCTGTTTTTGTAAATACAATTTTATTGGAGCACAGCCATCCCGTTCATTTACACATCCTCTACGGCTGCTTCTGCTCTACCAAGGCAGAGCCGAGTTGTTGTGACAGAGACTATATGACCCGTACAACTGAAAATATATGCTGCGGGGCCCTTTGTAGAGAGAGCTTGTCAGCTCCTGTTCTAGTGTACGGGTCCCTCAGAGGAAGATGCCCCAAAGTGTCCTTAAGTGGGAAGACCAGGCGGAGCCAGAGAGCACATGAAAGCACTGTGTCCAGGGACAGGTGGAATGAAGGAAAGAAGGAGGAAGAGCCGGCTGTTGGGCACGTTGCTTTTTACTCCTTTGAGTTCTTTCCCTGGAGCTCTCCTCATTGTATTTTGTCCAGTTTAGTGGGAAAAGGGCAAATTCCTCCCTTGTCTTCTTACTGCTACTCACACATCTTTGGTGAATGAAGATGGAATCCAGTTGAACTTGACCTCAGTGAAGTGTGAGAGACATACTCTGCAGTGACTCATGTGCTGAGGTCATAGCTCTGTCTGAAAACAAACAGAATGGAAGGCACACCTGAGCAGGAGTGTCCTCTGCAGCTACCATCCGACCTGAGAGCCCCAATAAGGAGCCACACGTGGGCTCCCACCTGCCCTGCCTAGCTGACAGCTAGGAGGCCCCCATGCGGTGCCCATCAGCCCCAGCCAGCATCGTGCAGAGAGGCAGGTTCACAGAGAACCATGGCCCGGGGAGGACGTTGCTCTGCCTGTTAGAGAGCTGAACAGAAGGCTTCTGGAATGTTCCCCGACCCTGTGTGTAGAGCTCTCAGGGACTCCCTCCCCACAATGCCAACAGTGTGATCAGCTCTGAAGATGGGCTTTCCTGGGCTGGGCTGGGGGAGGGGACTGTACAGCCATCGGAAGCCTGTTTGCCAGGACCACCTCCTTTTCATTGATTTTCCATCTCCTGAAACTTAGCAGAACGCCGTAAGCAGGACGCAGTCATTCTTCTCCGGCTGCCACAGCAGGTGGAGTTGCTTCGTGATTCTGTGCCAATGGCAATGAGTTTGCTGTGAGCTCCTCCTTCCTGAGAAAGCCGTGGGGACCTAGGCGAAAGGGGTGAGGAGGTAATCCTGGTGCGAGTCTCCTGTTTACCCCTCTGGGTTTTTCCAGTTACATTTTAGAGCGCTTCGGGTTCGAGCTAGCCAACAGACATTTTCGACCCAAAAGTCTGGGGTAGGGGAGAATTTAAAACTTAGTTTTGCCAGTAGCCAGCCCCCCAAATTCCACAAAGCATCAGTTTGTTTTTCTTTAAAACAGAAGCTGTGTATCCATCCAGTGGCAGGCGATTCACTGAGGTCGCCTTGTAAAGTCTGAGGAAATGTCATCCTCTTTACGGCCTCACCTTGCCTGCTTTCCTTCTGGCAGATTCTCTTTGGGGAGAGGGGTGATGTGGTCCTGAGCCATTTTTTTCTGTTACAGTTGGAGTTCTGCTCTATGTGATCTATGTTACCTGGCTGCATTTTAAAAGCATGATTTTGCAGAAACTGTATTTGCCTGGGATTAGTCCTCAGACTGGTCTCTGGGCCATTTCAGGAACATATCAACTATCATTGAGGCTCTGCTTGGTCCTGGCGTGTCTGCCTCAGTGCAGATCCTGCTAGTCTGCTTCCTCCAGTTCTTCCATGGTGACTTTCCTAATGAGAGTCCTCTTGGAGTAGAATGTAGGTCCTCTGATCCAATAGCTTACAAGCCAAGGCGAGTTCCGAGGACACAGGTTCAACCACTAGGGCAATGTGGTGTGATGGGAAGTTCCTTGTGGCCTAAAGAGAAACAACTCGTTTTCCCTGAGATCCATCTTCTAACCATTAGAATTTAGAAGGAGTTATATTTTTCTTGTCTGCAAAATGGAGATGTGGGTACCTACCTGGCCTATTCTACAAGATGTCCACGTTTTTTTTAAAGAATGAAAAAGTTTAATAGTTACAGATGCAAAAACATTAAAAAGATAATAGAGTATTATTAACAAGTTTATGCTAAAAATCTGAAAATTTGTTAGACATGGATAAATTCTTAAAAAATATAACTTACTGAAATGGAATCAACTAGAAACAGAATATCTGAATAGTGTCATAACCGTTAGGGAAGTTGAATCTCTCATTCAGATTGTTCCCACAAAGAACTGGCCTAGATCCAGACAATTTTACTAGAGACTTCTAATAAAGACAAATGCTGTATTTGTTCTTATTTGAGGAACAAATAAGTACAATTTTAAACAACTGTATTCTTATGGTATAATAAGAAATGCATTTGGTTTTTATCCTCAGTTCCTGGCACATAGCTTTTTTAAAAAATTTATTTTTACTTATTTATTAATTTTTATAAATAACTTATAAAAATAAGCAACCAATAAATGGTTGCTTTACAATGTTGTGTTAGCCTCCACTGCACAACAAAATGAATCAGCCCCACACATACAGAGATCCCCTCCCTTCTGGACTTTAGGTCATCACAGTGCGTTAGGTAGAGTTCCCTGTGGTATACAGTATGCTCCCATCGTGGTCTATTTTATACATAGTATCAATAATGTATATGACACATAGCTTCTAAAACCCTCATTCCACAAGATTTTGAGGCACTAACCTTTCTTATAAAATACATTGGTGATGCAATAAACAAAGGTAAATATGGGAAGATGCATAAAGAGTTTCATGGTAAGGATAAAGGAAGTTAATTGTATGTGAGCCCCAGAAAAGGATCCATAAAGGGAGACGTACGTCAAGAGCCAGATGCTGCTGTATCTGGGTGAGATTATCATTCCTTGAAATAACTGGGCAATATAGTTAAGCACAGTTGGGCAGAACAGGTAACAGGTGCTCTTTGGTGCTTTTATTGTTTTGTTATGTGTGTAAGACTCTTCATCCAGAGCAAAATAAACATATATCCTGGTTATTTAATAACAAGGAAAAGGCCACACACCAAATCAGGGTGAAAAGACAAACAGGAGGCCAATGAATCCTCTCCTTTGACAGGTGGCAGGTACCGAGAGGGCAGGGTCCAGTGGGGTATTAAGGTGAGGGGCTTAGCGGCAATAAGGAACTTTCCAAAATCGAGGTCTGAAGCCAAGGGTGGTGCTGGGTGTCGAACCCAATCCAACCGCCCTTCTTGATGGCTGGGGGAGGGGCAAGCACACCCTCAAAGGATGGTGGACCTGACCGTCCTGTGGGAAGGCGGTGGTCTGGTCTGTCGGGGTGGGGAGAAGTTCAAATGAGTTGTCAAGTGTGAGGGAATCAGAGGGCACCTCAAAGTGAGGGTTTATGGGTTACGGAGCAGAGCTCTCAGTTCCAGGGAGTTGGGGTGAGTCAGAGAACACGGGCTAGAGCCAGGAGAAAAGGCAGCTGAAAAGAAGCTGGCTGCTGCCTTGAGCCTCTGCCGGATTTGTGACCTCCTTTTCGGAGCCGGCTGGGCATGGAGCAAGGGTCACTAGGCACAGCATCAGGGACAGGGCTGAGCGGACCTGATGTCTTGAGAGCCCCCTGGATTTCTGTGTGTTTGCCTGAGCATCACCAATCATTGGTCTGAGAAAGGACTGCCTGCTTTGGGGAACTTGTTTAAAACGTGGTTTGGTTTGGTTATTTTTTTCTTGTTCCATGATTTGGATGGTTTTGAAAATAGATTCCCTTTTACGCTTGCACAGGTCCCAAACTCATGAAAGTAGGGAATGGATGAAATCCCTAAAAGATGCTCTTCTTTTTGCACTTATTTGTTAAGGAGTTGATAAAGTCACTTTACTCCACAGATGTATCTCTGTTTTTCTTTGGCCTTTATATTTCCCTCTCATGCAAATCTCCTTTAGAACCGTTTACACTGGCTGTTTGAATTGTTTTAGAGCTGCCTTGGTAGGAATACAAGCTCCTTTAGATGTTTGCCCCGAACGTTTGTCTTTGGCGTAACAGGAAACATTTTCCATTAGAAGGGGGGTAGACACACGAAGAGAAAAGACGAGGGAGCTTCCATCCCATTTTATGTACATAGAGGCCAAGGCTCGAGGAAGGCTGAGCCTTGACCCCTCACACAGCAGAATACGGGATACGTGTGAAACAGTTATGACCACTGTGGGGCTTCTTGCTTTCTGCACTGCCCAGTGATGGGTGGAAAAGTAAACCAGGAATTCTCAAAGGGCAGAGAGTTGCCCTCCATGAAGTATCATAGACTAAGAAAGGGGAGAGCCGCCATGGCTATAGGAGCCCAAATATTTATTGACTTTCATAGAGGGTGAATGTGGGAGCAAAGCAGAGCCTCTGCGTGACCTTACTAACAACCAGCCAACCAACCAAACCTCCTCCTGACTGCTTTTCTTCCCTTCAGAGGAAGGGATCTGAGAGGTCGGGTAATTTAGATAAATTCTAATCAAGTCTGGGCATAAAATCAGGGTCAGATTAAGCTGTTGCTAACTTAAGATAATAGTTAAGATGGGCAACAGTTAAGGATTAGTAAAATAGATGCCAAATGGTCCTCAAGGATCAGTCTTTCTTCAACGGTTATTGCAAATCACTGGGTGTTTTTGCTTAAAATGCAGTTGTTTTCTTTTTTCTTTTTAAATTGTATTGGAGTCGAGTTGATTTACAGTGTTGTGTACAGCATAGTAATCCAGTTTTACATATACATGTATTCATTCTTTTTCAGATTCTTTTCCCATATAGGTTATTACAGAATATTGAGTAAAGTTCCCTGTGCTATACAGTAGGATCCTTATTGGTTATTAAAATACAGTATAAATCCCTGACCCCATACCATCCTGTCAGTGCCCAAGGAGTGCGCTGGCATGAGTACCATGGAAAAAGTCTGAGAGATAGTACTTTAACTTGTATGCAAAGATAAGTGAACAACTTGAAAAAATACTTTCTTCGGTGTTGATGTGCTTGATTCTTTGGGGTTACCTGCAGGGACACGGACCTTTCAGCTTCCGCTCTTACCCCAGGCCTTCTCTGCTCACGCCCTTGGCTGGGTGAGATTTATGGCTATATCTGTATAAGGTACGTACGAGAGACACGGATTCTTTTCCTTCAGCTTCCTTCATATGGGCGGTTGGGCAGAGAATTTAAACCAACATATGATCTCTATCTAGCTCTTTCCCCCTCCCCAGAGGATAAGATCCTGGAGGTGGGGGAGGTGGGGAATAGGAGCCCCATCCGGGCCTCACCATCAGCTGACTGTTCCAGACCATCTTGTCCAGCTTCTGCAGAAGGAATCTCTTGTGCATAAGGAGGGGCTCTGCACCCTCATTCTGCCACTGCTCCTTTTACCTGTAGGTCCCTCAGCAACCCTGCGAGGAGGGAAGCTGATGAGGGAGGAGATGGAAAAAGAAGGGGCCCACTGGGGAGGAGGGCTGATGGTGGTTGGGAAAGATAAGAAGGAGAGATGGGGTGACCACGGGGAGGGAGCTGATGATCAGGGAGTCTGATGGGGGGGAGGCAATGAGGGCCTTAGGGAGAGAAGGGATGGGGACTGTAACAGGAGGGTGATGGCGGGAGGACAGTTGGGGTGGGGCCGACAGCATGGTGATGGGAAGGGGGACCAATAGGGGAGGGAGACCAATAAAAAGGGGGCCAATGGGGCCGAGGGCCTATTGGCCGGGCAGGACCTGCTTATTTCCAAGACCCTAACAATAACGGTACCAAATTCTGTCAAAACATTCTCCTTGGGCTTCCCAGGTGGCGCAGTGGTTGAGAGTCCACCTGCCAATGCAGGGAACGCAGGTTCGTGCCCCGGTCCGGGAAGATCCCACATGCCGCGGAGCGGCTGGGCCCGTGAGCCGTGGCCGCCGAGCCTGCGCGTCCGGAGCCTGTGCTCCGCAACGGGAGAGGCCACAACAGTGAGACGCTCGCGTACCGAAAAAAAAAAAAAAATTCTCCTTAACCATGACATTATCTTTTCATGAAAGATGATGTGTGTAATAAAATATTTCAATCTGTAAGAAGACCTACAGCACCCGATTGCCCTACCAGATAGCCTGGCTAAAATGCCACCATCCACTGTCACCTGGTGGATTTTGCTCTAATTACAGGAAAAGAACCCTAAGGAAATGAGTTCTTTAAAGACCGAAGTTTAAAAAACTGAAATAGAAAGTAACAGCAGTTATTACACACAAATTTGTGGAAAACGCACAAATTTTCGATACAGGGTGAGAAAACCCACTCTCTTGCTCACTTGACCACACATATCCTCAAACATTTGTTTCTTTTTGTAAGAGTCTGTAGGAGTGGCCGGCAAGCCAGAATACTTTCTGATGCTATTTCCCATTCCTCCTTTTTGGGAGTAGATTTCTGTCTGGAGTTTAACTTCCTGAAGCTCTGTAACAACATGTTCTTTTATATTTTGAATAACTAAAAGGAGCCGATAACAGTTCATTAAAAATGACATAGTATTCTTCTTTACTTAAGAACAATGGCTATTAAATATTAGGGATATAGATTGAGTTAACTTTGCATAAAATATCTTCTGAAGTTAGTGAAAGAAGCTGGCAGAATATGTTTTAGATCAGAGAAATGGATAATAATTAGGTGTATTATTATATGCTCATTTCACGAAAGCTCTAATGTTTCCACCATAGAGAGGCACTCTGATTTTCATCCCCTAAAAACTGAGTTTGGGGATCTGGTCTTTGCCGTTGTGAGTATGGTAAGGATGTGACAGAGCTCTGGTCAGTTTTGCGTGATGCTCAGGTAGAATCCAACACAGAATCCACAGCCCCTCCTCCGCCTCTCAACATCCATGGTCCCCCCACTGGCCACCCAGAGCCACTCTCAATGTGTAGACCTCAGGCCTGACCATGTGCTCTGCTCTGGGACCCACCTCCTACCCATCCCTCCCAAGCATGAGCCTACCTGTCCTTATTTTTTGGTCTTTATCACATGCCTGGATTTCCACCCTTGAACACTTTTTCCTTCTGCAATCCACGACCTCAGCTCCTTGCTGGATTCTGAAAACCCTCCTACCTTGACACAATCCAAATTATTAATCTGACCCTAATATGAATTATGGTTCTATCAAAAGAATTCCCTGATCCCCAGTCATCCCTTTGTGCCTGATTGGAATGGGGCTTTTTTGTTGTCCTCCTGTATCTGGCAGATTGGACCAGGGAGAGACGTAGCTCAGGCCAGCTGGCGTGCACTGGGCTAGGAGCCATCCTCTGAGGGTACGCCAGTTAGTGGCTTTGAGACTCCACAGTGGCTCTTAACCACAGAGTGGTTAACCTGAGGAACTGAGGGCCAGTCCCTTGGGTGTTTCCTTTTCCTTCCAGAGCTTCCTGTCCCTGCCACTATCCAACCCTCATGGCTGGAAGCTGCTGACCTTGACCAACACGTCAGCACAGCTTCAAGCCCTCAGACAATCCCAGCCCTGTGTTTGGGTAAATGGGTGGGTGGGGAGACAGGAGGCCCAGGCTCCAAAGTCGGGATCCCATTTCTCCAGAAGATACTCTGTGCCTTATTTTCCTATTAATTTCCAGTTCCCACGGGAATAGACATCCTACCTTTGAAGTGAAATATTCAAATGAACCGTTTCCCTCTGCTTCCACACCTGCTTGAATTACTAGCCCTCTTGGACAGACCCTCTGAGACAGAGTTTGGATGTGGGATAGTGATACACTTGTATCTGATTATTATCATGCTCTTCCCAGGGGTGGGTGAGGACTCGGTCAGGAGCTCTGCCCCAGGGCTAATGGAGGCTGCCAAGAAAAGGCCGGACCAGGATGGTTAATAACCAAGGGTGGCTGGACCCTAGTCCACTCTGCGGAGGGGAGCTCAGGGTGGTGGTGGAGGAATAATATTTGGCATTGGAACCAAGGGTCAAGTGTGAGGCTCAGGCTAGCATTGAAGTCAGGGTTTAGGAACATGGGAAGACGGAGGGAGTGGTGCTATGAGGTAGAAAGGTTTGGGATGAGGGCTACAAACAAAGATGAAGATGCAGAGTTCGTGTGTATTGGATTCGATCTTATGATGAAGGAGGGCTTGTCTAATCCATCATGCTTATATTTCTCACTGACACACTTCCAAATTTGAGCTTACCATCTGACCCACATTTAGTGCCCAGCATATATCCTGGCACATAGTAGATACTTGTACATTTCTAAGGAACAGAAAGCTCTTTGAGAGCTTGGCTCCATAATAGTAGACCCTGTCCTTCTCAGGGGTCCTCAACAGTGGATGTGCTACCACCCAGGGTGTTGTCACAAATTTCTGTTTGTCACAAGAATGTGGAGGCACCATTGCCACTTGCTGGTAGCACTGGGGGGCTCAGGGGTGTTAGGTGACCTGTAACAGGAGGCCTCTCACTATGGAGAATGAGCCCATATCTTACTGGGCATCCACGAAGGTGAAAAAGCCACTGACAGTTACCTGAACCTAAAAGTGAACTCTAGTTTACACATAAATGCAAAGTATTTTGTGCGTGGTTTTAATATACACTGAACTTTCAAGAAATGAAACTAACCAAATAAAATGAGGGGCAATGGTACTTTGTTTTGTTCAGAACTCTCCCAAGGTTTGTTCACCCTTTCTGGAAATCATGTCATCCGCGGCTACACTGCTCACGGCATCTGAGTTCCCCAGGCAGCACCCTGCGTAAGTCTATGCTTATAGCTGTTGCATTCAGGCCAATTCAATGTACATTTATGAATATATTTGTTGATCTCTTATTTTTAAATGTTAAATATAAAGGAAACCTACCCACAACAACTTCTCTTAAATCCAAATATATTCAAAATGTAAGCCTCTGGTTACCCATTACATCTCAGCACTTACATATCGAAATACAGCTTATTTTATTATAAATTGTTTAACTTTTGATTTCTCTTTATATTATAGTTAGAGCATTATATTGATTTGATTTTTTGAAATTGTATGTGTGGCTACGTTATATAAGCTATGAAATTCAATACAGCTTCATAAGGAGATCTTATAAAGTATTTATTTTAAAAAGAGGGCGTGGGTCTGCAAGGATTGTTTTGTGCTCTGACCCTGGTTTTTGCCTGGCCTTCCCCTCTCTGGTCTGTCTTTCAACTGTAGTAACCGGGCTTCTTACCCCTTGAAAGTAAACCCTATTCTAAGTGAGAACTCTTGGAGACCCAGTGCCTTCAATTTGATTTAGAAAATACAATTTTCTTCTATTTTTTAAAAAAAAAATCCTTTTCAGAAGTATGCTTTCCTCTAGATAGCATTCCTGTGAAATCTTCACAAAACTCCATGCTGACGTTTGATCTTTGGCATCCTGGGATGAGAAGTGATCTCTCCCAGCCCGCAGTTTGCCGATGGACAGGAACGTGGGCTCCCCTTGGTCCTTAAGAGATTCCCCTTCAAGTTTGAAGCTGGGGAGGTCAAAGGGACCTGTCCTGCTCATTGCCAGATACCTGCATCCGTCAGACCTTTTCCTCGCGTAGCGTCGTGGGAACTGGGAGACATCTCGGCACCTCTGACACTGGGGAGGATAATGGGACCCTTGATCATTTGAAGAAGTCTGTAGATTGTCTCTTGCCAAAATTACCTCGTGAGAGGCCACCCTCTAGAATACGCTGTTCCCTCAGCCCTCCCAATGCTGCCCCCTTTGACCTTTGACCTCACAGCCCAGTTTCAGAGTGCCACCGCTTGTCCGTTTCCACCCCTCACCCTGCTATGCTGCTGGAAGTCCTGGTCTCCAAAGGGGGTCAGAAAGACAGGACCGAGTAAGAGGAAGGGTGGGGCAGGTGAAAGCCGGGGCCACATCGGGACTCCGTCCTCACTGGGCGGCTCCAAGCGCAACGTCCAGGGCACTTACATCGAGTGGATGGTGAAACCCACTCTTTACCTTTCACCAGCCTGGCTCTGCTTTTCTGATACAGAATCCAAGCATGATGCAGCGGCTATAACTTGTCAATTCCACTTAGGCTCAGTGTCCCTCCCAGGGGTGGCACGTCATGAATTTGTACGCCTCGTTTTCAATTGGCACCTCTGTGTGTGTGTTCGAGGATGATACATTTGTTTGCTCATTTGCTTACTCAACAAAGATTTGTACAGAGCCTGTTCTGTGCCAAGGACTTTTCTAGTCCCTGGAGATACTGTGGTGAGTAAAATCGTCATCTCTTCCCTGGCAGCTTTAAAAAGTGAAATAATAAAGTAAATTATTTAAAACTCTGACCAGCGATAGAAGGGAAAATGTAGGAAGCCATGAAAGAAAATAACAAGGTGACTTGCTTAGACTGGGCTGTTTGGACAGGGCTGGCCGTAGAGGTGACAACTGGCCTGAGATCTAGCGATCAGGAAGGGTGCAGGCAGACCAGGAACTGAGGACCACGTTGTAAGCAGAGGGGACAGAATGTGCATAAGGCTTGAGGTGGGAACCTGCTTGATGTGTCTGAACTCGCGGGGAACCAGTGGGCCTGGAGCATGGCTTATCCGAGAGAAAAGTGACGTCAGGTGAAGTCAGAAAGTTAGGCGTGGGTCACATCATGTAAAACCTGAAGGGGGATTTTTTAATTTGTCCACACAAATTCTTTGGTACTCATCCCTTCAGAACGTGAATCCTAATTCCCCTCCCTCCAGCACAGTCTGTCCTTAATTACTCGAATGTGGTGGAAGGGATGATGTGTGACATTCGAAATTAGGGCAGAAAAACACAACTGGGCTTCCTCCTTGCTCTCCCTTGGATCAGTTGGTCTGGCAGAAGCCAGCTGCTCTATGGTGAGGACACTCACTCAAGCAGCCCTGTGAAGAGATCCACTTGGCTGAGACCTCCCACCAGCAGCGATCTGAGGACACCATTTTGGAAGCAGATTCTCCAGACCCCATCAAGTCACAGCCCACATCTCGAGTAAAGAGAGACCCTGAGGTAACACCTCCCAGCTAAGTCACTCCTGAATTCTTGACCCGTAGAAACTGTAATATAATAAAGGTTTGTTGTAAGCTGTTAAATTTGGGGGTAGTTTGTTACGCAGCAGTTGATGATAGATATAGCTTAGACCATGTTAAGGAACCTGAATTTTTGTAAGTGGAAAGAGAAGTCATCGAAGAGTTTTGAGCAGGACAATTGCATAATCAGATTTATTCTTTTAAAAGGATCACTCTGGTTGCTGCATGAAGAACAGTTTGGAGATGATCAAAAGTAGGAGTGGCTGGTGGTCTTCCCTGGTGGTGCAGTGGTTGAGAGTCCGCCTGCCGATGCAGGGGACACGGGTTCATGCCCCGGTCCGGGAAGATCCCACATGCCGCGGAGCGGCTGGGCCCGTGAGCCATGGCCGCTGAGCTTGCGCGGCCGGAGCCTGTGCTCCGCAACGGGAGAGGCCACAACAGTGAGAGGCCCACATACCGCAAAAAAAAAAAAAAAGCAGGAGTGGCTGAAACAGTCAGAATGCAGTTGGCTACAAGTGTCTGAAATTCCCAACCAAAACTAACTTAAGCAATAAGGACATTTATTATCTCATCTTTTAAGAAGCCCAGGTGTAGGGTGACTGTTGGAGGAGTTAATTCCGTGGCTCACCAATATCATCAGGACCCCAGCTCTTTTTGTCCCTGTTCTGCCTGTCTTGGAGTGTTGGCTTTGTCCCCAGATTCACTTCTCTCATGGGGACCAGAGGACTGTCAGGATTCTTGATGTCATATCTAGAAATGACAAAGACCAGTTGACACAAAGGCCATCTCTTTCTAAGTGTCTCTTAGGAGTGCGGGAGCCTTTCCTGGAAGCTCTCGCATATCATTGATGAAAATTTCATCACATGCTTCCAGCTAATCGGTCCCCAGCAAGGCCATCATGGACCACCATGATTGGCTCAGGCTAGATATGATGGTGGCCTGGAGTGGGATTGTGGCAGGGAGATGGAAAGAAACAGGTGGATTTGAGATATATTCTGTGGAAACCAGGAGAGAGAAAAGAATTGTGTATGGCCCTTAGGTTGTTGGCATGAACAACAAGAGTATAGAAGTACCATGTTCTAAGATGAGAGGCCCAGGGGTGGCAGCTCTGGGCAATGGGGGAAATTGTTTGTTTTCTACTTCTACAGGCAGGGATCCTCAGGTCCAGTTTGCTAACTACCATCGTATACCTAAAGGATACAGTACCTTTGATTCAAAGATGGATTCACCAACGACAAAGGTTTAGTACCATAGCTAGGAGAGTACATTCAGTGAGGGAGGCCTTTGTAACCAAACCACAAAGGCTGCAGATTTCCTTTTACTACTAAGGTTTGCTTTAATGATCACTGTTAAAGATATTAATTGATACTGTAATTTGTAGCATGGATTTCGATGGTGTCCTCGGATCATTTTCTCTGCAGTGGACACTTTCATTAGTTCTCTTGGCAGCCAGATGCATTACCTTACAACTTCCATGAATAATAATGACATGAGCATTTGCCTCTAGGTTGTACTTTCTATTTTTAAAGCTCTTTGCCACATTAATGGATTGTCCCATAAATGTTTAAAAGCTATGGGAAAGAAACATTCTTATCACATTTTTATACTCTGTATTATTTGAAATGCATTTAAGACCAAAACTCTATGTGACAACTTAGTTTGACAAACATTTCTGGAATCTCTCCTGTTCCGGGCACTGTCCTAGGTGCTGAGAGGACAATTAGGTTAGTAGGTGCTCAATCAACATTGCTGACTATTGAATGAATAGGCTTAGATGTACTTAGCCAGGAGGGGATAAAAGAGGCCTACGATCCATGAAAAATTGGCATTTTTCCTCTTTGGCGGAGTTTCCTCTTTCTAGAAATGATGGCAGAAAATCACCCTGGCCCATGAGTCTTGGGATTTTAAGAGAAAACTACCAGAGCTGAGTGATTGGATCTTACTGGCTGCATGTCATGCTTCTGTGTACAGAACCTTTAAATCAGTTTAAGATTTGGGGGTCCTAAGAAGGAGTTCCAAAAGCCTAAACATAAATTATGGTGATATTGGATTTGCTTGGATGGAAAGTTCCATCTTAAGTCTGCAGAGCAACTGAATATTCTCTAGCAATCTTTTTTATTAAATTAAATTAAATTACATTTTCTTAATTTATTTCTTACTATTTGAAATTAACTTGTTTATATATTTGTTTTGTTTTTATTATCTGTTTCCTACTGAGACACTAGCCCTTAGAACAGTGCCTGGCACAGACAATAAGATTAAATACTTATTGTATGAATGGATGAAATCCCCCTCCTGCTGGAAGTGTTTCTGGTTACTTTTCTCTCCTTTCCCTAAGTATTATACAGTAAATTGTTCTTATTTAGGACTTGACTGTTAAAAATTTCCAATTTAAATTGATACCTGACTGCAAGATCCTTGAGGCCAAGGACCAAGTCTTATACTTCTCATAAAGCCAGCCTCCCAAGCTCAGATAAAAGGAGTCCATAGATACTGGCTGGTCAACTGGTCAAGGTGTGAGGCAGGTAGAAATTCGAGGAGTGCCCTTCCTCTACCCATCAAGTCCCCAGTAAAAGCAGAGAGCTGTGGCTCATGACAAGAAATGCAAGTCTAGTGTCCAAAGGAAAACTCACCAGCTTCAGGAGGTTAAGTCACTTCTGAGCAGTGGCACTCAGCTCTACAGTGCTGTGGGCTTGCGTGAGACTGAGAAGTGTCATAAAATTGTCAGTTGTGTATGTGACTCGGAACTGAAATTGGCTGCCAGTTCACACCCTCAGGAAATGCATAACGGAGTTAGACTTGTGTATTTTTAAGAAAAACCAACAACCACAAAAAGATGCAGAAAACATTGTTATAACATGTGCTCTCCACCCATTAAGGATGAGAACAGACACTGTGACAAAGAAATTACGGGATGGACACAGTTGGAGGTAGGAAATAGGACAGATTTTTATCATAGTAGAATTCTGGTTGCTCAGCTCTTGAAGTTGTATGAAAAGAATCAGAATAAATGTGACCAAAACGAAGAAGATGCTTTTGTTATTAAATATCTTTGGGGCTGTTCGGCTCACTCTTTCTGCATTCAATACAGAGCTCACATTGTCTCCAAGGAGGCGTTAAATTCAGCAGTATTTACCATTGATGAGTGGTCTAGAGTGCAGAATGGCTTCCAATAGCTGGATTGTCAGCAAACTGGCAAGGTCAAAACGTGGTTTTGGGGTCCCTTGGATCTCACTCTCCAGAGAGACACACTTTGGAACTAGAGGCAGGATGGATTTTACAATGACTCTGGCTATCTTGGGAAAGTTAATTTACTTTTTGAGATGCTCAGGAAACTGTCAAAATGGCTTCTGAGGTGTCATTAAGTGTTTTGAACTAATTTCAGACTTTCAGAAAAGTTGCAAAAAAACCCCAAAAAAACAGTACAGTGAGTTTCCTTATATCCCTCCTCCAGTTTCTCCTAACGTTATCATATTATATAACAATAGTATAATCATCAGAACCATGAAATTAACATTGATTCTGTACTATAAACTAAATATCTTATTTGAATCTCACCAAATTCTCCACTAATGTCCAGGATCCCACATTGCATTTAGTTGTTATTTCTCCTCTGTCTCCCCCAAGCTGTCGTTACAGTTCCTCAGTCTTTTCTTGTCTTCACAGTTTTGACACTTTTGAAGAGTACTTGTCAGCTGTTTTGTAGATTACCCCTCAGTCTGGGCTTATCTGATGTTTTCCCATGGTTGGAACGAGGTTATGCATATTAGGTAAGAATCCCGCAGAAGTGATGTTGTATCCTTCTCAGTGCATCATATCATGGGTTCCTGATGTTGATACATCTTGTCACTAGTGATGTTTACCTTGATCACTGGGTTAAGGTGATGATGTCTGCGGGTTTCATCCACTCTCTTTTCCTTTGTAATTAATAAATATCTTGGGGGAGATACTATGAGACTAAGCAAATCCTGTTTCTCCTCTCACTTTCACCCTCCAAATTTAGCATCCGTAGGTGTCTCTTGTCTGCAACAATTATTACTATGGAGTGTGCCTGTTATTACCATGAAGTTTGCTATTTCCCTTTGTCCTTCTACATTTATTCATTGGAATTTTATTCTAAGAAAGAGCAGTCTTTTCTCCCCTAGTTAATTGATTAATATAAATAAGTTAGTATGGACTTGAGTTATTTATTCTATTCAATGAATTATAATCCAGTGCTCTTACTATTGATTCTGTGGCTCAAGTTGTTCCAGCTGAGGCCATTAGGAGCTCCTCTGGCTGGGCTCTTCTGTTCCATCAACAAGCCCTTATCTTTTTTGAGCATTCCCTTATTTTCTGGCAACAGAAGATGTTCCTGGCTGGTCTTGTACTTTCCCTGCTCCAGCCCTGTGGTCACCGGGTGACTGGGAGTGAATATGGAGTCATCATTCTGGCCTTGAATTCATATCCAATTTACTTAGAAATCATGAAAGACTAAGAGACTTGATGACCTATCATATGGCACCTGAAATCTGCCAAGGTGTCCCAAAGATACTATTAATAATGTATGCTAAACCTTGAATGCAATTATGAAGGGTGGAGATCGATTTCACATCACAGATGAGGGGGAGAGCTTGCAGCATGGGAAGATCTGGTTTGGAGGCATCTCTACCGCCTACTATCTGTGACCTCACACATGTCACATTGCCACTCCACAAAGGGACCAAGTCTGACGGAGCATACTACTCACAGACTTCCTGTGTGGATCAAAGGAACCATGCGTGAAAATGTTTATGAACTGCAAAATGTTATAAAAATGTGAGGTGTTAGTGTTATTGCTTCTATAAACACTGATTCATCACAATTGTGGAGCTAGAATAGACCTAAAAGATCATCCTGTCCAACACCTGTGTTTTACAGGCAGAGAAACAGAGCCGCAGACAGGTTAAGTGATTTGTCCAAGGCTCCAGGGTGGTAGAATTGAGACTAAAACCCAGGCCTTCTAACCCCTCGTCATGTGTTCTCTCCATTACAACATCTACTATTTAAGCAATTTTCTCATCACGCAACCTGGGAGGAGCTACCATGCTTTTTTCTTTTTAACTCCTCTTTCTAAAATGGAATTCAAGTAGACCAGAGAAAGAGAGTGCCAGTTTTACTTTGGGGAATGTTGTTACTTTAAAATTGTCTTGTATTTATTTTCATTCTCTAAACTTGGCTCTCTAGTTAGGGCAGGGCTAAATCTGTTCTGTAAGAAACAGTACAAGATAAGGTATCTCTCTTCTCAGAAGACTACTACCTGAACCTGGTTCTGGGAAGTGATTCCAATTCTTCTGCTGCAAAAGACTTGTACACACTGTGACAATGACTAAGTGAAGCCAGACGCCTGGATATTGAGAAGCACGTAGATGATTACCTACATGTTTTCTCTGTGTTTATTCTAGATGTTTGGAATCATGAAGACAAAGTCTCTGTGTCTAGAATGTCAGGGAAGAAAAGGTTGTTTTTTTTTAACTTTTTTTTTCGTTGCAGAAACAAAGCTGATTTTTTTTTTTTTTTTTGGTCACACCCCATGGCATGTGGGATCTTAGTTCCCCGACCAGGGATTGAACCCACGCTCACTGCCTTGGAAGCATGGAGACTTAACCACTGGACTGCCAGGGAAGTCCCCGAGGTTTTATTTTTTAAATTTATGTGTTCTCACGGTATCTCAGAACAGGGCTTTATTTATGTTTTTCTTTCCTGGAATATTTGTTGAGCAGGAACTTGGAACTTGGGACCATGCTTCACAAGGTCCCAATTCTAAAAACTTTCCTGTTAAGATCAGTAACGGACGCTTGCTGTAATTTGGTGTTCAGTACTCTTCTTTCCTTTGGGCGATTGCTTTCTTATCCCACGTGGATGTGGGAAATTGTTTGTTGGGATGTCCTGCCTGCCCTCCAGCTGCAGACATGGGTATATGAACAGATCTTGCTAATCTTGGATCCCATCTCTGTCTATGGTAATTGTGCAAACTGACCATCATATTTGTATTTCTGGATCCAACTATACTTGAGCCGGCTTCATGGTCCAGTGAACCAACTGATCCCTTCTTTGCTTAAACTGATTGAGTTGGGTTTCTGTCTCTTGCGACCACAAGGGTTCAGACTAATTCCGGGTCCTTATCTCAGGTACGTTCCATTCTACCTGCCCAGGTTAGGGTTCCGTTCTAACCCTAACCCTAACCTGCCCATTACAGGCAGTCAGTAAATGCATATTGAATAAGTGAACACATTGGGAATAAACATAGCAAGTATGTGAGCCTGTCACTTTGACCTCTTCTTCCAACAGTCATTTATCAGGATACAAAAGAAAAATGGGGAGGGGAACATTATTTTTGAATGATCAGTGAGCAGCGACATAACTCAAAGGACAAGAAGAAAGACAACCAAGGTATCTGAATAATTCACAGCCTGGATGATTAGCCAGAATGCTTAGCATGACCAGAAATTCCACCACTCAGGATCCCTTTGTTCAGCCAATAGTCACAATCTGTCTCATTTCATTACATCAGATTTTTAATGAGAAGGGAAGGAGAAAAAAAGGCACTCATTTGTTAGAGCTCTACGACACGCCAGACACCAGGCTGGGCGGTAGGGCCAGCTCCCTGGGCGCGAGCCGTGCGGTGCCACTGGGCCCCGTGCTCAGAAAGGTCCTGAGCTTGGTTTAGTGCTCTACTGTTGCCAACTTGAAGTTCTTAATAACTTTTGAACAGAGGTCCCGTGGTTTCACTGTTCACGGGGGCTTTTGCAAATTCTGTAGCCAGTCCTACTGGATAGTTTGTTTTCTCTCTATTACTCCTCATATCAGCCCAAGGATACTGCGTCGTTTTCCCACCTTTTAGAAGGAGGACCTGGATAGATGTGCAGCCAAGGTCATATTGCAGAGGCGGGATTTGGAGTCACGTCAACTTAACATGAGAGGTTCTGAGCTTTCCTCTGTCTCCTCCATGCACACACAGGCAGGAAGGGGGAGTCCTGCTTCCAAGGGGCCTATGTCTAATCTTAGACAGGTAACGTGGAAAGCATGAGGCCGGGTGAATTCCAGGATTCTTCAAACACGGTATGTGTGATTGGACTTGAGAAATTTATTCGTTTGTTTGATATTTTTTGAAGACCTTGTATTGGTCAAGCACTTTACATGCATTTTTTTCATTCAACGACAGACTTTCACTGAGCTCCCGATCTGTGCCAAGTTCTTATTTGAGGCTCTAGGAATAGGGCAATGAATAAAGCAGGTGCGATCCCAGCTTTTGCAGAGATCGCGCACGCGTGAACGTGCATGTGTGTGTGTGTGTGTGTGTGTGTGTGTGTGTGTGCGCGTGGTGGTGGGAGGTTAGAGGAGGACAGTGGGAGTAGAAATAAATAAGTTACCAAACAAACTGGGTAATTTAGGATGTGACAATCACAATGAAAGAAATATACAGGATGTGTGATGGAGATAGGGTGAGCAGAGTACCTCTCCAAGGGCTGGATACTTAAGCTGAAGCCTGAAGAATCCGGCCATGGGGGAAACCAGCTTAAGCAGCTTCAGTCAGAAGCAACAGCAAGTGACAAAAACCCTGGGGCTACAATCAGCTTGGCAGGTTGCGTGATCCTCATCCATGCTTGTTTTGCAGATGAGGAAACTGAGACCTGGGGAGGTTAAGAAATTTCCTGGCATACCAGTTAGTGGGAGACTGGGCATCCAGTTCTGTCTCCAGAGCTGGTGCAGTTGGTCCCTCCACGCTGGCCTCCCTGAGGTGGCGAGCTGATGAAGGAGTTTATTTTATTATTATTATTATTATTATTGCTGCGCCACATGGCATGTGGGATTTTAGTTCCCCAGCCAGGGATCAAACCTGCATCCCCTGCACTGGAAGCACAGAGTCTTAACCACTGGACCACCAGGGAAGTCCTGAAGGAATTGATTTTAGATGGTGACAGCCTTGGAGGGACAGACACACGAATCTGAATTGAGACCTCTCTGACCACAAAAATACTTATTGCAAATTTGCATCACATTTTCCAGTGTTCTACTTTAAAAAAAAAAAAAAAAAATTCCCCAGCACAGTTTGTATGCCAGGGACCCATAAATCCTCATGGAAGGTTGCAGTTTGACCCGGGGGTGGGCGTGGGCATAGGGTAGAGTGCATGTCAAGTAGACTCCCTGTTTCTCCTCACCCGAGTTCAGTGGCTCCTTACCTCACGTTTGGGAGTTCCAGTGCCCTGAGAGGTGAGAATCTCCACTAGAATGGCCCATTGTCAGCCTGGAACCACACGCAGCCCGCGAGACGCTCCTGACACCTGGCTCTGATAAAGAGGGTGGATGCGCTGTCTCCTCAGACTTGAACCGTGTCCTTGGAAAGCCCTGCCCCAGTCCCTAAGTGGATTAGAAGCTGAGCCAGGGTGCTGATCGGTGTGACCCTGTTTCCACATTTCACCGAAAGAAAAAAAAACCACGACGAGAGTTCCATCTTGCTTTAAGTCCTGTAGAAGAGAGAAACATTTGCATTCATTACCTTGCCTGAAATTACTTTGGATGGATTTTAAAACCAGTCACAGCTAATAATAACTATTATTATGGATGTTTAAACGTAAGACATATTCACTTAAATGGTGAACGTCAACAATTATCATACAAGATGATAAGATGATTTAGACCTTCAACATGTATTTGTGGTTCAGCTAAATGCACTAAAATTTGCATTTGTGCCTGTTTCAAACCACTACTTTTAGTGCGTAATAGTTAATTATTGGGGCATATCATTGCTTTATTGCTTTGGGCTATACTATAAGATGTACTAAACAAAAGCATGAGTAAAATGTAATTTTTAAAGTGAGTTGTAAAGATCCACATGCCACAAACCTAAAGAGGATTTCTGGATGTAAAAATAGCTATTTTTGGTAGTTTGTAAAATATCATAAAGTATTTGGTATTTTATGTTACAATGCTGAGTTAATGACATCAGCGCAGAGAACAACCACTTCTGACTTCTGATGTAGTGAAAGCCAAGGAAGAAGCTCTAAAAGTTGTGTATATGACTGTGTCTGGCAGTAAGCAGTTTATCTTTTCTGGCATTATTCTTAGGTGGGTATCAATGAAAACATCCTTTACAAAACGTCAAATGTGTCTACAAATATGGAGTTCAGTTTAGACTTTTGAAAGATCAAAGAGATTTGTGGGTAGATGGACACCCCAGTCAATTAGTCAGTTATGTTTTACTGGGTTCAATCAGTGGCCTGTCTTTAGGAATGAACATTTCTTGGTGTTGTGGACAGGGTCTTCTCTACACCTCTTCTAGCAGGTGTGGCATGGGCAGATGCTGGGAAGTAAATTTGTTAATTATTCTTTTACAATCCCCTCCCACCCTGCCGAATACATTATTACTATTATTATTATTATTAGCTTTGGTTGCCGGTGGGGACCTGCTCCATGCTGAAGAAAGATTACCTTAGTAAAGGTATCTGAGCCCTTGCTCTCAGTGTCACCCCCTTAGTAAAGGTATCTGAGCCCTTGCTCTCAGTATGACACCGGCCAATTTAAGAGTGATGCCTCTAGACAGGTAGCAATCTTATTAACTCCCCTCCCTTGCTGTCTCCTGTGGGTCCCCCTCAGCCCTTCCAACTTTTTCCTTATTGCACCCTATGTATTTAGATGCTACCCTGCATTTATTTTACTCTGTGTTGATAATGCCATAGCGACCTTCTTGCAAATTACCACTCCCCACTTGACCCAAGTTTCAGGTAATTATACCTCGTTTGGCTACAATCACAGGCGCACAGCAAACTTAACACCTGCCCAAGCAGTCTGGAAGCGCTCGGATTCGTGAGGGATGTCTACTTGCTGGGTTTCACGTGTGAGAAGAGTCTCACCCCACCCCGATCCCCTACACGGGTCACTGTTATGGTATCATAAACAACAGGAAATCTGAGGAAGGCGTCGCCTCTCAGCAGAGCTGGAGCGTGCAGCAGTGCTCTGAGGCTGGAACATTCTGCTGAATTTGCCCAGTGAGCCACTTCCGGAAGTCAACTGGCAATGACAACAAATTGGGTCAAAAATAATTTCCTGCATATTTCTTAAGTTTCTTTCTTTTCTTTGCCAGAGAAATGGAGGGGGGATGTGCAATAGAAACGGAGGCATCTTCTTTCCATGAGCACGTAAAAACACACCTGCTCTCTGACTGCAGGGGCCGTGAGAAACGCTAGGCTCAGCACCCCGGTCACGGTTCCAGAATACCTACGGGCTCCGTGCCTTTGTAGAATGTCCCAGTTCACTCTCTTCAGATAATCCCAGACTGAACCTGAATTATGCCCAGAGTGATTCTTTCCCACGGACTCTGCCGTTATGGGGGAAACCCTGGTTCAGCCACCCGGGCATCAGATCTAGGTCATCCGTGGTGTTGACGTGCACACGTCCATGGTACCCGCATGCTTACTGCTCCAAAGACAACAGTTTTCTCTGATTCAGTCGTGTTCCTTTTGCTTCACAAGTTGGGGGCCCGGTGGGGGAAGCGTCCCCGCTCCAGGCAGTGTAAGGGTTTGAGTTTCTGGGTCATCGGGTGATGACTTCCCTTTGCCATGCCTGGCAGGCAGCCTTTGGTGGAGGCTGCCTTAGCACTCACATGTTTGGTAACTTGAGGAAGGGATGGAGTAATCCGTTATCTGCTTCCATATCGCTTAGCAAGCCTCGTGTGCGGAGTGGCCATCTTGAATGGATTGCTCCAGCGACACAAGTCCGTGCCAATCCTGCCTGCTAGCAGATGGCTCCAAATGAGGTCATTGTTTTGACAGTTTCACAGAAGAACCCCAAACAGCCTGAACAAACCCTTACACACGTTGGATCATCCGGAACAGTTGTGAGATAAAAGATGAACTTGGACCAAAACGTTGGGAAGTGTGAAACACCACCGAGGGTTTCTCTCTGACTCCCCACATCCAGGGAAACCCCGAGCGAGGATGGAGAAGATTGGTCTGACTCCCCTCCCAGCCTCCTCTAGTCCTGGGTGTTGGAACTGCTTGGGTGGCAGTGACGATCTGATTAGGGGAGGACAATTGTCCCAAACCCCAGTGATCTCAAGCTCCATTGAGAAGCATCTTGGCAGCCTGGATGCTGATATTCTTGGAACACTGTATTTCTCACCAATTCCAAGAGTGTGTAGCAAGTCACGTGGCCCCCAAAGTAACACTGGAAATTCATAGAATTAGGGCATCCACTGGGACTACTTATCATTTGGGTTGGGAAATAGGGCAGGCATATATCTTTCTGAGTTCTTCGCGGGGACGACCACTGTGTCTTGGCTTCTAGAGTCTGCAGCCCTTGATGGCAACACTCATATCCTTAGCACTGATCCAGCTTCACTTAGCCCCTCAAGCTTGCACCTGAAGGAGGGACATTTCCTTGTTTTAGATCTGTGTGTTCATCAGAGCGGAGTTCAAAGTGATCACATTTTTCTCCTTCTTCTTGATGTGGTAGAAAGACCCCTGGATTCGAAGAAGGTTTTCTACCCTTAGGTTGTAGTTCTGGAAACTCATGAAGGCAAAAAATGTCTTCTGTGTTTTCACTGGTTTCCAACAGCTCCCATAGCAAAGCATCGCCAGTTGGATGGCTAACACAACAGAAATTTTCTCACCCACAGTTCAGGAGACTAGAAGTCCACAATCAAGGTGTTGGCAGAGATGATTCCTTTTGGGGGGGCTCTGAACAGAGGGAGGATCTGTTCCATGCCTCCCTTCCAGTGGCTGCCAGAAATCCTTGGTGTTCCTTGGCTTGTGGGGGGCATAACTCCAATCTCTGACTCCCTCTTCACATGGTGATCTCTTTATGTGCCTCTGTGTCCAACTCCTTATAAGGACACCAGTCACTGGATCAAATCCCATCCTGCTCCAGTATGACCATCGTCTGCAAAGACCCTATTTCCAGATAAGGTCACATTCCCAGGTACTACTGGGGTTAGAACCTGATGATGTCTTCTTGGAGGAGACAGTTCAATCTACGGCAGGGTTTGACTCTCAAGACCATCCCCAGTGCCATCCACCTCTTTCCATCTGTGGGCCTTTGGCAGATCAAGGAATTTCTAGACCTGAGTTTCTTCATCCGTGGAACGAGAACCCTAAACTAGAACATCTCCAATGTCACGCCCTCTGCTTGTACACTCCTGTTTGTGGGAGTTATTACGTATGTTCTAGGGCACCTTTATCTGGGTAGGGATAAGTATCAACCCAGGAGGGACTTGAATTTTAAACGTGAATTTCAAGTTTTCTCAATAGTTTACTTCCAAGCTAGGCAATATTGGCGAAGTAAGTCTTAAAATGAAAAGCGTTCAAGTGCAAGTCTTCAGACCCATGTGTGGAATTTCGTTAGAGGCATTCACCATACAACATTTTATGGGCAAGCACACAAACATTTTCATCTCCCCTCTTGGAGTGGAAGGCTTGCAGAAAAACTGCATGATTTTACAGAGACATGCTAGGAGGATGCAACACTCACATGTGTTCTGGGCACAGGACTCGGCCTTATTGCTGTGCCCGGCAAGGAAGTCAGAACTGAAAGTTCATAACAAAGACTGTTCAGAGCGCAGCGGTTGCTGTCACTCCAGCTTTTGCGAAGCATGTCTTTGCTTTTTCACTCTGTATAGTGATGCTCATTTCATCACTTTAGCTTGTATGTTATTCCCTTTCATAGCCCAGGATTGGGAAGCCCCATCTAAAAATCTCTGAAAATGACTTCCTCACCTGCAGTCACTTCCCTCCCCTACTCCCTCCCCAGTGCATTACTGATCATGGTGCTTCATTTATTCTAGGAGCTACTATGCAGGGTGCATATGAGCCAGGCCCACTTGTGTGGGGTGCTAGCGGCTCAAAAGTGACCATGAGGGGCTTCCCTGGTGGCGCAGTGGTTGAGAGTCCGCCTGGCGATGCAAGGGGACGCGGGTTCGTGCCCCGGTCCGGGAAGATCCTACATGCCGCGGAGCGGCTGGGCCCGTGAGCCATGGCCGCTGAGCCTGCGCGTCCGGAGCCTGTTGCTCCGCAACGGGAGAGGCCGCGGCAGTGAGAGGCCCGCGTACCGCAAAAAAAAAAAAAAAAAAAGACCATGTCACAGACACTTTCTTCCAGGAGCTCACAGTCTAAAGGCAGGAAGTCAGAGCACAATATCTAAGTGCAAGGATGGACACAGGCCCAGGCAGTTATGCGAGCACAGAAGCCGGGGGCCCAGGGAGACTTCCCGGAGGAGACGGATGGTTGGAGGGGAAAGGGGGAGCCATCAGCGGGTTTGTTTGGATGGTGACGTATTCCAGCCAGAGGCGAAAGGAGCGGACGAGAGGCGGGAACAGCAAGCTAAGTGTTGCTGTGGCTTCTCGGACTGCCACTCCTCTGCTCCGAATTCGTGGTTAATGAACCCCAGGGAAAACAGTGAAGTTTGTCTTCTTCCCACAGCACTTCCGTCAGATTAAGTTTTGTCTTAGAGCTGATTGTAAAGGGGAGGCTAGGCCAGCTCCCAATGCTGGTGTGATTTACACATGACCCTCCGAAATGTGTGTATACCGTGAAAGGGTGATGATGCACCTTTGCTTGTTCCGAAGACGCTGAACGAAATGGAGGTTTGCTTCTGAACGTAGTGGTCACGGCGGAGGTTGGTGGACAGGCCGGACCTACCGATGCTCCCTGGAGGTGCACTGACTCGAAATAGGGGCAGCCTGGGGTGGGAGGTGCAGAAACCTTAAAATCCTCCACCAGTGAAAACTCTGCTCAAGACCTTTGTCTGCTCAGCCAGCCTGTGCGCGTCAAGCCTGTCCTTGACCCCATCTCGCAGGCAGTTCATCCCATCTGGCCAGAAGCCTCCCCTCCCTTGAAGAAACTTCAGCTATTCCATAAGGTTCTGCTCACCCCAGGCACCCTCTGTGAATCCCTCCAAAAGCCTCCAGGAAAAATTAATGAGCACACGCCATGATTGATATTCTTTTGGGACTTTGTTCCTCATCGTAGTAATAACATCTTAACATTGACAAAGCTGGTCAGACGTTGCACTTGACATAACTTTCAAATTCAGTCATTTATTGATAGCTCCGTGTTCAGTGGGATGGTTATGGAAGAGGTGGGGGAAAAAGTATATTTGTAGAGCTTAAAACTTAGCCAAGGCTACCAAGCACATTTGCTGGACATTCACAGACTTCAGATCCTGACCTCAGGGCAGAATCCTTTTTATGGTAGGGTTCTCTCCCAGTATGGGTTTTGTCAGGAAAATGGAGCCAATCGAGTATTCCAGGAATGAAGGGCTTTAATCTAAGAATGAGGGCTTATTTGAGTATTGGAAGAGCTACTACTGCCAAGGTCTGAAAAGTTACTGCAGAAAATCAGGGAAGTTGCAGCCAGATGGTTGGGGAAGTAGACACTGAGACCTCAGGCTTCTCAAAAGCTTCTAAGGAAACTACTGGAGTTCTTAGAAATTTCTGAAGAAACTCTTACCGACTGGCTTAGTCTGCAGTAGCAAAATGGGTGATTTACAATACTGGCTGAGAAGCAGCCACGGATCTAGCATCCGCTCATGTGTCTGCTGAGCTGATCTCTAGAGGAGAATGACCTCTGCTCCTGGCCCACCATGCAGGGCTCATTGGCAAACTTGACATGGAACTGTACAGGGGAGAGATTCTGGGAGGTGTGGTTGCCCGATCCTTGCAGGGTGTGGAGGGTGATATGCTGACAAAAGACCATTCATTCCAGGTGGTTCTCAGTTGGGTTTTTGTGCCATTATTCTTCTTAGTGTTATTATTTCAGGTAAACCTGACTTACAGACAGCACATCTAGGAACGTTCCTTTCAATGTTACTTTTCTGCCTCCAGTGCCGTGATCATCCCCGAGAATTCTCCTTGCTGCTCTTCCTTCTTAATCCTATCATCAGGAGGTCCTCACCTACTTGCCCTAGGTTTTGCTTATCTCTTAGCTGTGGGCTGATTCACTAAGTGGTTACCCATCTTTTCTTCTGGGTGGATGACAAATGCCTTGTAGAGCACCTAGTGTTGGTCACATAACTAGGCCCTCAGTTACGTTCCTTTCTTCCCAGTAGTAGATATGTGGTGTTTTTGTCCTTCCATTATCCACGCATCCTTCTACAGGTCACAGCAGCTCAAATGGCTTTTTTTTTTTTTTTTTAAATTGCGATATCATTGACATCTAACATTTAGTTTCGGGTATACAACGTAATGATTCAATATTTGTAGTTATTGGAAAACAATCACCAAAATAAGTCTAGTTAACATCTGTCACCATACAGCATTACAAAACTTTCTTCTTGTGACAAGAATTTTTAAGATCTACTCTGTTGGGAAATTTCAAATACGCGATAAAGTATTATTAACAATAGTTACCATGCCATATATTATACCCCCATGACATATAGTTTATAACTGGAAGTTTGTACCTTTTAATACCCTTCACCCATTTTGCCCACTTCCTCACCCCCAACCTCTGGGCTTTTTAAAAACTGTGCTCAAAATATGGGTCCTTACTAATGTTTTATACATTATTTCAAACAAAATGTATTTCAATTATGGGAAGGCTACAGTAGGTTTGGTGATTTGATCTATGAATATAATCTTCATGTACTATAATGTTTTTATTAAAGTTTTGATTTCAAATAATTAGCCTACGAATGAATTTTTAGAAGACAGGCTTTGAGAATTACTTGTTTCTCTAGTTGAGCATTTGTTATCGTACAGGACTTCATGTATGCTAGGTACTAAGGAATGCGAGTTCAATGTTAAAGGGAGAAAAACAACTATGTAGAAAAGCCAAAATGAGCATGTTTTTGAGCTGCAGTCATAAAAGTGCAGTGTCTGGCTCAAGAGAGGTGACACTCTGTGCTGGTCACACCACACAGAGCATCACAGGGAACGGTCAACTGCACGGTCAAACCACAATGAGGGGCTCAGCTACAGAGCCGGATGCTAAGGACAATGATACATTGGGGAAACCTGGAGAAGAAAGTGGTACACTGGGTCATAGGAAACTCTGACAGTCAAAAGACCCAGGAGGTTTTAGTTTGGAACACAGAGGACTTGCAGAGGACATGTGGTCATTCAGTGGGTGATGGGTTCCCTTATTCTGTGTAGTTTCAAGGGCAGAACAAAGCCAGTGAGTGGAAGGTGGAGGAAGACAGTATAGAAGCCTGGGGATGGTCACAACTGGAGGGCTCAGCCTGACCAGCCACCAGGAGACTCGGCCAAGCAGTTAAGAGCTCCAGCTGTGAGGTTAGATGCCTTGGTTGGAATTCTGATTAATCCCTTGTGACTTTGAGCCGATTCTTCATTTGTAAATTAGAACAATGATAGTACCTACCACATAGGGATGGTTACGTGAATAGCACAGGGAGATCAGCTCTGTGCTTTGTGACCGCCTGGAGGGGTGGGATAGGGAGGGTGGGAGGGAGGGAGATGCAAGAGGGAAGAGATATGGGAACATACGTATATGTATAACTGATTCACTTTGTTATAAAGCAGAAACTAACACACCATTGTAAAGCAATTATACCCCAATAAAGATGTTAAAAGAAAATAATAAATTCAATTCCAAGCGTAAAAAAAAAAAAAAGAGTATGGCAATAAGTTTGGGGATCACACTTAGCACAGTGCCAGGCATAGTAAGTGCAGGTGTGCAATTACTTGTTATTGACTGACTGACTGACTGAATGAATGAATGAATGAATTAAATTAATGGATAATTCCTAAGTTTTCATCCATCTGTGAGTCTGGTGCCTCATCAAAAATAGCAGCATTTCCTTTTTCTTTGATGAACGTCAACTCTATTTTTATGTGTTTTAAGAGAAGTGTGTATATAAAATATTATTTGTAATCATATAATATATATAAAATATTATATATAATATATAATTCATATATATGCATGTATCGATATACATGTACATATATAAACAGTTTAAAAGTATAGAAAATCAAGAAGCAGGAAAGAAAACACCCATGATCTCATCCACCAGAAATAATTACTAACGTTTCCTTTGACTCTTTTTCAATGTATTTGTTTACATAGTTGGATCAGACTATGTACAGATTTTTGTATCCTGTGTGGGTGTTTTTTTGTGGGGTTTTTTTGGCTTAACATTGGGTGATAATTTGATTGCTTTTAGAGGTGCTTTTTAGTGTTTATTTACTCCTTTCCTACTTCAGTCCTGAGCATTTGCTGAGCACCTACAATGTGTTCAGGTCCAGAAATAGAGATGAACAGGGGGCTGGCTATTCTTGTCCATTTGCCAAGAGATGCTAGATGGGTTCATGACAGCAAATAACTGAATGTTAAACAATTAAAAATCTCTGCCTGGGGCTTCCCTGGTGGCACAGTGGTTGGGAGTCCGCCTGCCGATGCGGGGGCCGCGGGTTCGCGCCCCGGTCCGGGAAGATCCCACGTGCCGCGGAGCGGCTGGGCCCGTGAGCCATGGCCGCTGAGCCTGCGCGTCCGGAGCCTGTGCTCCGCAACGGGAGAGGCCACAGCGGTGAGAAGCCCGCGTACCGCAAAAAAAAAAAAAAAAAAAAAAAAAAAAATCTCTGCCTTCACCATCTTCATTGAAACTCTTGCCCCGAACGTGTATTATCAAAAGTTAACGTGTATTTCTTTTTGCTCTTGGACTAGAAAATCTTCCCCAGATAACTAGTTCCTTTGCCTTCAACAATGCTACCTCTCCCCTGTAACCACCTGGGTTGCTGGGAGCTGCCAGTGCACACACAGAGCTAACTAGACATGTTCCCAGATGATGCTTAATTAAATCCTTTAATTATTACACTCACCACATTTGCACCATTCCCTAGTGCTTAGCGCCAGACTCATTTAGGGGAGGAAGCCAGCCTGCTATTTGCCCAAATTACTGCCTCTATTAGAGTTTTATCGGATTCAGGAAAGTTGGAATTCTGAAAATATTTTTTTAGAACTCACCAGTATTTAGCTTGATATTAAGCAAGTCTTTACACCTTGAAAATGCCCTTTATCCAAATCGATAAGTTAAGCCTAGACTTCAGGTTGAATCCAAATATAGCATTAGCTTGCTCAAACCATTGAGCTGCTCACCGGGCAGCTACAGGGTTGGAAGGCAGGACTGGTGTTAACATCTCCATGTTACAAATGAGGAAACATCGTTAGAGCACCTAAGAGGACAGCTGACTCTTCCCCAGTGTCCACGCTCCCAGTAAAATGTTTCAAAGCATGGCACAGAGTAGGGCCTGAGTGCCCTGTCCTCCTCCAAATGAGAACGCAGGAGACCTGGAGGTGGGGTGGGGCTGCCATAGGTGGGTTCTTCCCGGAGTGCCCTCCAGCCTCCGTCCTCGGAGTCCCCAGGTGCAGCCAGACACAGCACCAATGGCCGCCTGTAGGCACCCGAGGATGTGGCAGAACCGCTGAAATAAAAGCTACTGCATGGGAGCAGAGAAAGTACTTGCAACGCTAAGCACAGATGCTGTGCTCCAAAATATTTTTGAAATAATGAATTTCACTCCACATATGCCTGATCAGTGTTCCTATCTCTGAGGCCTTCCCTGACCATGGTATCTAAAATAGCAAATTCCCTGGGATTTCCCTGGCGGTCCAGTGGTTAAGACTGTGTGCTTCCGCTGCAGGGGGTGTGGGTTCGATCCCCAGTTGGGGAATTAGGATCCTGCATGCAGTGCAGGGCGGCCAAAAAAACAAAAAAAATAAAAAGATAAAATAAAATAACAAACTCCCTCCCTCCCACCTGAGCACGCTCCCATAGGCCTGCATGGCCTAATTTTTCTCCTTAGTACCCGTTACCGTATTACATACAAGAAGACTTTTGGTTTATTGGCTTATTGTCTGACTCTTCCCCATTCTCCTTTGCCCGAAGGCAAGCTCAACAGGGCCGGGCTTTGCTGTGTTCTCTGCTGTATGCCCAGCTCTAGCATAGCTCCAGGACATGGTAGATGTTCACTAAATATTTGTTGAATGAATAAATGAGTGTGTGAGCAAGTCTTCTGAATCTTCTGAAAGATTCAGAATCTTCTGAAATTTGCAGGTAATGGAGTTTGCCTTAAGGACCTTTTATTTATACAAAAATAGTTCATTAGGAATGATCATTCTCTGGATAAGATGATGTGGGAGGGAAAAAAAAAAAAAAAAAGATGATGTGGGAGCATTTGCCCAGGCTTGTTATAAATCATACTCAGAGAAATGGTTCCTTCATTCATCAGACATTTCATGAGCACTGTTTATGTGCCAGGTATTGTGCTAGGCACTTGGGATTTTAAGAAGTGAATGGGACATGTCTCTGCTTCCAGACTAATGGGTAGGAAAGACAAGTAAGCTGGTCATCAGAGTAGAATGTGCAGTGATTGGGGTCGTTCAGGCTGCTGAGGGAATCTGGGAAGAGAAGCGAGTAACTTTACTTAGGGGGGTTGAGAAAATGGTTTTAGAGAGGAGACAAAGAGGAGAACTGAAGACATTCCAGGCAAAGGAAAGAATGTACAAGGGCAAGACACTGATAAAGGGCAGGACTGCCATGCAAGGTTGTACAGGTTGTACACCGCACAGCTCCAGGTCTGTGTTTGGTGGTGAGGGGGACATTCATACTGTAGTCTATGTGCAATATGGTGACCCTGTGAGAGGACAAGGCAAATTCAGAGAATAGAGAAATGCGGAGGAGCCGGAAGGTAGAGCAGATTTAAGGGAAATAAGGAAAATGGCCAGGGGTTATGATGGGAGGTGATGATATCAGAATGTGAAGGGCCTTGTAAGCAAGGTAAGGAGTTTGAAGTTTCCTGTCTAAGCCACCCAAGGCTAATGGGACAAAAACCAGAGACAAGAAGACTCAAAAGGAAAAGGGTGGGACTAGAGCCTGGGGAATTTTCTTAAGCTGCAGGAGCTTCTGTAGAGGGCTGGCAGCTTCAAACACAGGTGAGGGGCACCTATCGGGCAGATGAGAGCTCTATATGAGAAGAGCAAGGGCAGGGCCCATGGACTTCCAGGCTGGGGATCAGGATAGTTAGAGGCAACGTAAGGGTTAGGGGAGCGACATGTCCTTGAAACAGAGTGAAGAGAGTTTCGAAAGTCACTTGTGGTCAGCAGTGCCAAATGCAGAAAGCTGAACTCTAATGAGTCGGAGGATGGAGTTTGGGACTGCTCAGTTGGGATTTCACTCACTGGGGCCCAGTGGGAAAATCAGACTGGGAGGAACTGAGCTTTGGAGGAGAGCTGAGGCAGAGGAGACGGAGGCAAAGAGACACCTCAGAACTCAGGGTGTTCCTGCCCACCTGGGAAGGACATCTCACCAGCTGTAGTCGGAGGCTTACAGGCTTTACTTGTCATCTCTCCTTGAGCTTAGGGATTGTTATGTGTGTGAATATATTAGCCATAATTCATGCACTCATACATTTTTTCATTCACAAAACGTACTGTCGTGTCCTCTATGCCAGGCTCTTGAAGGACATGGCAAAATGGGACAGACATTGTGATTTTTACCTTCTCGAGGGAGAGGCTGGACCGTCAAGACACCTTCTGACATTGCACCACGACCTCATCCTCAGCTCCCATGGAAGCTCTCGGCTCGGGAGAAGCCCCACACTTTACATGTGGCGGAGCCTTGGGGGCAGCTGTCTCGTTGGAAGGTGTAACTGAGGGATTTATTTTAAGACAACATTCATGTAGCAAATGCACATATAAATTTTGTTTCACCAGAAGTATAGTTTGTATACTTTAAAAAAGTACTAATTTTCATCTCTATTGATTGTTGATTTGCGGTGGGGGGGGGGGGCGGCATGGAGATGGAGAGTATAGGGCTAAAGTTCCTCTCACCATCCCTTGGTACCTTGCTGTCTTAAACTCATTTATCCTATCTTCCGACCACACCATTGACCCTCTAGATTTCACACTCCTGTTCTCACAATTCCTGTTCTTTTATCTTACAAAAATCTTTGGCCCCTTTACCCTCCATCTCCACCATTCTCTCACATCCCTTTTGTGTGTCTTCTTTCCTTAAATATTGGTCTTCCATCCTTGATATTCTCTCTTCCATTTCATCATCGTTTCCTGCCTTCTTTCCCCCGGTTCCATATGTTGTCCATATTTGAGTGACTCCCAATATCCAGGGCATCTCTCTCTCTCTCTCTCTCTCTCCCCTCTCCTGAGTTTCAGGTCCCTTTAATCAATTGCTTCTTGATATCTCCATCTGGATGTCCCGCTGCCACTTCAAATCTCATGGGTTACCAGCCTCTGGCCCAAGCAGAGCTCATTCCTCCTTTTGAACCTTAACCTTCTCATCAATTCCTTTCCCAGTGAACTGACCGCCAGTTCCCAGCAGCCCAAGCTAGAAACCTGGGCCAGTTCCTCGACACGTCCCTTCTCTGGACGCCACATCGTAACCTGGTTATCAGTAGCTGTGCTAATCCTCTCTCTATCTGCTCTCTCTTCTCTCACGGCCTCCTCCTGAAGCCACCTTGTTTCGGGTCCTCATTCCTGGCCTGGATTGCTGGGATGGCCTCCAAAGGGGTTTCCTGGTTCCCATCTAATCCTTCCTCCATGAGCTTCCAGAGTTGCCTTCTACAGCGGTCATCCATCTGGGCCCTCTCTGCTTCAACTGCTCCCTGGGCTCAGCCGCCTTTGTTAGCCAGCCCTGCGGCCCTCCACGGCCCTGGCTCCCCCTTCCAGCCTCGTGGCTGGCCGCTCCGTCTGCCCCTCTGCGCTCACACCCTTCCATCCTCACCCTCACCCTCTGTGCGCGTTCACACCCTTCCATCCTCACCCTCTGCGTTCACACCCTTCCATCCTCACCCTCTGCGTTCACACCCTTCCATCCTCATCCTCTGCGCGCGTTCACACCCTTCCATCCTCACCCTCTGCGCGCGTTCACACCCTTCCATCCTCACCCTCTGCGTGCGTTCACACCCTTCCATCCTCACCCTCTGCGTGCGTTCACACCCTTCCATCCTCACCCTCTGCGCGCGTTCACACCCTTCCATCCTCACCCTCTGCGCGCGTTCACACCCTTCCATCCTCACCCTCTGCGCGTGTTCACACCCTTCCATCCTCACCCTCTGCGCGCGTTCACACCCTTCCATCCTCACCCTCTGCGCTCACACCCTTCCATCCTCACCCTCTGCGCGCGTTCACACCCTTCCATCCTCACCCTCTGCGCTCACACCCTTCCATCCTCACCCTCACCCTCTGCGCTCACACCCTCCACATGCTCGGCTCACTGCTTGGGCTTTGTACAGCCTCTCCCCCAGCCTGGAGTGTGTTTTCTACATCACTCCTCCTGAGTATCCCTGCTTCCCCTCCACGAGGCATCATCCTTAAGTATCCCGAGAACATGATCACATCCCCCCATCTGGCCTGACTACAGGTGTCACCCTCATAGGCAGGTTGCCGACACATCAAGGGCACAGATATTGCCCTCTTCACCTTCACAGGACATATTTTTGGCAGAGTCCATTCAATAAAAATTGAATGAACAAATGTGTATTTCCTTGTCTGGAAGCCAGCTTTGTAGATAAATTTGGGCAGGTGATGCCTGTCTCTAGACATCAGACTCCTTGTGGAAATGGATTGAATTCAATCATCTCTCGCCTCCCTTCTAGCACTGACTATATAAGAATGGATTCCAAAGGATTCTGTATCCAAGAAAAAGGAATATTTGGCTTCCCTTTCTTTTTTTCTTTTAGAGGTTTGCAATCTCTTTTTTTTTTTCGGTACGCGGGCCTCTCACTGCTGCGGCCTCTCCCGCTGCGGAGCACTGGCTCCAGACGCGCATGCTCAGCGGCCACGGCTCACGGGCCCAGCCGCTCCGCGGCATGAGGGATCTTCCCGGACCGGGGCACGAGCCCGTGTCCCCTGCATCGGCAGGCGGACTCTCAACACTGCGCCACCAGGGAAGCCGAAGGTTTACAATCTTAAGGTGGAGCTTAAATTTATATGAATTTAAAGTAAACACCACGGCAGCTGGTAGAAAAAGACAAAACCTTCAAGAGACAGTGACTCGTTTTTTAATTAAAGCATATATTATCCCTTCACGCTATTCTTCTGAGTCCTTTACTCTTAAATCATTTGTGAAGGGATCTTGAAAATGGATATGGATTTCACTTGAAAGACAATGGTAGGGGCAGGGGCGATGAGCAAGTGGAAAAGGATGGCTGTTCCAAACCCGGCAGCCAGGCTTGACTGTTTCCAAAGGCCCCCCTCTGATTGCTGCCCACCCTCCCCACCCGTGGCCGTCAGTCAGCAAAGAGGGGGGCAGGGGTGTGGAGTGTTGGGACACACCCCCCTGGTGGCTGATTGGCGCTGCCCCTTGGAAGGTTAACAAGGTTGAGATTAATTCCTGCTCCAACCCACAGCCGCGTGGGCCCCGCAACTCTGCCCCTCACCCTCCCTTGGCGGCATCTCGGTTCCTATGTCGCAAGTGGCGGAAGAAGGATTAGTAAATGGGCGCTCGCTCCTGGCTGTGATGGAGGGAGTGGGGAGGCCCGGTGACAGGCCTGATAGGAGGCATTATTCGTTATGTGCAGTGGACTCATAGCACCTCAAAATGATGAACTCGAGGAGAAGTTTGACACCATCCTGAAAAGCTCCAAGGCCGAAAATCAGCTTCCTTCTCTTCCCAGCTGTCCTTCCCGACACTCTTCGTGCTCTCGGTCCAGGTTTAGCCTCGCAGTGTTGCACCTTACACATGGGATTTGTCTTCTCCTGTTTGACATGTTCTGTACATCTTTGGAGCTGCTGACGTTAGCTTCTCATTACCCCGTGTGTCCCGAGGGCTGGATTCCAGAAGCAGGGATGCTAAGTCACACTGTGGGACACCCTAAGTCTCAAAGGGAGACTTTCCAGGGCAGCCCCCAAGTTCATGAGGTGCTCCTTCCATAGAAAGCCCCAGTCCGTGATGCTGTTTCTGACCGTGATTCCTTTCTGATTGCAATCATTTATTTTCTCTTTGCAATGAGTGAACGATTTGAAAAAATTTTTTTTAATTTTACTTTCCAATGGTAATGCTGTATTTTCTAAAGATTATCAGAAATGATTATTAGCTGACCTGGTACAACCATGGGGTTTTCTGTAATCGAATCACAGTGGATTATTCCCTCTTTTTTGGTGGACCTCAGTAACAGCTGTATCAGGGCTCCTGTCTAGATGGGCACTCCATGCAGTTGAGGCAGGTGTGTACAGATCCTCCTTATCTGAGGATAGTTGGTTCTAGAAAAAGTAAAGCCACTTAAAACCAAGACCAAAATCATCATATTACATAATGGGAAATAAAGAAGTTGAGAACCATGAAAGTAGGTTTACTTAGAGTAAGCAGAATCTAGGTTAGTGTGCAGTACTGAGCTGACTTCTTAGTATGAATAAAGAATGAATCAAATCTTGGGGCATCTGAGGCATAATTTTTTCTGACAAAACTGTCTTGCCCTCCATGGATGACTTTCATAGCACTAGATCACAAAGAAGCTCGTTTCGGCAAAAATATAAGAGGCCGTTTCCCTTTCCTCCAGGAATCTTCTTCGTCCTTGGCTATTTATAGCTCCCATTTTGTCATCACTGCAGATGATTTTTTTTCATCATTTGTTAACTGGTCCTATTCTACCGTTTCCTTACCTATCAGTGATGATGGCTCTAGTCTGAGCTGTTCTAATTTAATCATAATCTTAGCATTCTCTATACATGGTAATGCAATGATATATTTTTCTAATTTTATAAATAGTCCATTTGTCAGTTTGTTCATGAATATTTCTGTGTTCTGATAACTTTTCCTTACTCATGAGACCTCATAACACAGAGAAACTAAATACCAAATGTCTTCCCCGCAAAAGGAACGAAACACAAGACGTGGTGGCTAATTGTCAAGTGAGTGGTCCAGAGGTTTGTGCTCTGGGTTTTCAGGAGGAGATTTATGTAGCCTGATCCCTGTCATGCTAGAGTCTTTGGAGCACTGTGCCCTGCCTTGTCAACCCTGGCCTCATAATTTCCTGCAAGGTCAAAGCTGACGGCCCATTTTACAGATGAGCCTCAGAGGGTAAATGCAATTCACCCAAAGGCACATACATGCTGGTCAAGGCCGGGGCTGGGACTCCAACTAGGTCTCTTCATTTTAAGAGCATTGAGGAGGCTGGGAGGAGGGAGGGAGCTTAGGTGAGCAGAGAAAAGGGAGGGATTCTAGGTGAGGGGGGCTGTGGTGGAAATAAGCTTGGAATACATCAAATGATGAAAAATTCAAACAAAACAGTAGATGTGGAATATGTAAAAGGGACTTTGAACTTTCTATGTCAGATGACTGGGCTTTTGGTATTTCATGGAAGAATCTGGGCAAGCAGCTGAGACATTGCCTTTATCTTTACTTCCCGGACTATGGAGAGTTCCATTGTACCCAGCCCTTATCGCCTGTAACATAGGCTCAGCAAACTCTTGAAGTTAAATGGAAAATAGTCTTTTTATCCTGCAGCAACCAGCCTGCCACACAGTATCTAGATAAGGCACCCAGGATCTTTCACAGTGCTTCGCACACAGCAAATGGTTTTTGGTAATAAAAACCGTCAATGTAGAAAGAACTTAGAAAAAAAAATCTTTTGAATTGTTATTTTTCCCTGAGGTCTTAGAGGAAGAAAGAAAGTTTATTTAAAGGAGAACACTTTTCCATAGACTCTAGTAGCTAGTAATTTGGGCCTGTAAAATGGTATTCCAATGACAACCTGCCCCAAATGTCTTGAAAATCACTTTTGACCCAAGGAACAGGCTCCAGGAAGCCACTGTTGATATATTTAAATGAATCCAGCTGGATCACACTAATGTATTGACCCTGGGGATGTGGAAGGGACCCTGGGGACAAGGCTTGAAATCGATCCAATGCATTTTGAATAGAAGTTTATTTTATTGCTACTTTTATTAAAAGCCCTAAGACCAACCTGCTACAGTGGGAACACACTGATGACTGGCCCATGAGTCCCGGATCCTTCTGGTGCCTCCATCAAGGGGTTGAGCACAGACCCTCCTTAGGTGCGGGCTACTCCCTGGCGCTTCCCTTTCAGTCCCCTAGATTGGAAAAAAAAAAAAAAACTAGGCACAGCTCAAGCTTGTAATCATTTTCATGAACATCCCTGAGCAAAATCTCACAGTCACCTCCTTTCTACTTCCCCACAGAAGGCTGTCTGGGACCTCGTTTCCTCCCCAGCTGGCCTTGCATTCTGTCGACCACCATCACTCCTCTGGCCTCATGTGCTACTTGGGCTCAGCCCCAGGCTGCTCCCAGCGTCCCAAGGAAGGAGCCTGTGGGCTTCCTTCAGGACACCACGACCGGGGCCCAGGCCAGGCAGCCGTGTTCATCCCCCTGTTTACCAGTTGGGGCAGGGATGGTACCTGAGCTGAGTCCTGTCCTCACATGCCGCATGGGCCCCTCTTGATGGCTCGGCCTTTTCTTTCCTGTGGAACAGTGTCAACCTTTGGTGATGGTGGAGAGCCCAAGGGTAAGCCTTGTCTTTCTCAGTAAGCCAAAAAAACCCCCACAAAAACCCAAACAAAACAACCCAAACCACTTTGGACAGGCCACCGAGATGTGATGAATATGAGGGCTCTGGTGCTCACGAGCCAAGAACAAGCTGAGGAAAAGCAGGGCCACGAGGGAGGCAAAAAACTGACAAAGACAAACTTTGTGTAGCCTGGAGCCAGCCAAGCGGGAAACCGTTGCCGATGAGTTGCCCAGAACGGGAGCATCTCCCAGACCTGCCTGTCCAAGTCCTACACTCTGGAGTAATCTTTAGCAAAGGAATGAGGTCCCGATGCCCCAGGGGTCTGGAAGAACTTTTCAGGCATGTTCCTTCAGAGATTCCTGGAAACCAAGGATTTTGTCTGTTTCTCTGACGTCCGGGCTCTGGTTTGAAGGACTCTATTGTGAAGAACCCACTGTGACCCTGAAGGATGGATGCCCATGGAAAATGAGAGGAGCTGCCCATAAAAATGCCCGTTGTAGTCTCAAAGGCCACCACCCAAACACAATGGAGTACAAACTGTTACACTCACAGCTTGACTTGGCCACGCAGCCCACGTTAAACCCAGGTGACCTAATGCTGTGACCGAGTTCAGTTAGGCCCATTGTTACCGATGTAGCCTTGTCTTAACAGAGCCATGTTGCAAAAATAAGATCAATCCTTTTTTCCCAACCTTCCATTCTTGAATTTGGTGACCAGAAAGGAATTTTCAGAGGTTATGTTGTCCATAGTTCCTTAGTCTAAACAGAAATCATGGCGTTTGGGATAAACATTTATTGGATCCCTACCATGTGCTGAGAACTGTGCCGGGTGTGGGATGGCTGCTCTTTTCTAAGGACTGGATAGTCTATTGAAGGAGACACATATGTAAACAATGACGATGTCATGCGACAAAAGTTATCCTAGATCTATGGCCAGTCCGAGCAGATACCTGTCTCCTTTATTTTGCAAACTCCCTAGCCAAAGCGATTGCTACACTCTTCCCTGGGAATGCAGCAGGCCCAGAGGGCTTCACGTCTACTTGGCTCGTTCCTAGGCTTTCCGCCTGTGGCTGACGGGTTGATGGGTTGAACTGGGCTCCTCACCAGGACAACATATCTTCCAGCTCTCTTGATGCTTCCCTTGTCACACTGGACCAGGTGAGAAGATATGAACAGGCCTTTTGAACCCGCCCAGCCCACAGCTCATGCAGGGGATAAGGCAGAGCTGACTTGGTCATCTGCGACGCTTATAACAAGCCCCAAGGTGTTCCACTTCCAACTGGCCCATTGCCCTTCCTAACTCAATGGCTACCTTAAGCTTTTTCCCCAATACCTTGAAAAAAGTGCTTGAGCCGCTCTAGTCCAGTGGTCCCCAAACTTTTTGGCACCAGGGACCGGTGTTGTGGAAGACAAGTTTTCCATGGATGGGGGCGGGGGGGGGGGGCGGCGATCGTCTCGGGATGATTCAAGCGCATTACATTTCCTGTGCACTTTACTTCTATTATTATTACCTTGTAATATATAATGAAATAATTATACGACTCACCATAATGCAGAACCAGTGGGAGCCCTGAGCTTGTTCTCACTTGCCACTCCCTGTTAGGGTGTTGATGTGTCGGCAAGCCATTGATTTGTTATGGTCTCCGTGCGGTCAGACCTCTCAGCTAATGATGATCTGTACCTGCCGCCGCTCCCCAGCGCTAGCGTCACCGCCTCAGCTCCACCTCAGATCATCAGGTGTTAGATTCTCACAAGGAGCGCGCAACCTAGATCCCTCGCATGCGCAGTTCACGGCAGGGTTCGCGCTCCTATGAGAACCTAACGCCGCCGCTGATCTGACAGGAGGCGGAAATCAGGTGGTATTGCGAGTGACGGGGAGTGGCTGTAGATACAGATGAAGCTTTGCTCGCTCGCCTGCCGTTCACCTCCTTCTGTGTGGTCTGGTTGGGGACCCCTGCTCTAGTCTATAGAAGAAACTTCGCTGCTGAAGGGGGAAAACAAATTCTCTGTTTGCACTGATCTGCATGGAATTTTGTGGTCAGATTTGCGGCAGTTCATTTTTCTTTGCTTTGTGCCATTTTGAAAGCAGCCCAAAGTGAAACCCTGCTAAGATACCAACCAACGTCTCCACCCTTGGCTGCAACGGGAAGGACATTTGCCAAGCCTAGCCCCCTCTAGGAGATAGATCTTAGACAAAACCAGGAACTGTGCTGCCATAAAGCAGGCCCAGCCTGATTCCTGGCCACCTCTCCGTGGGCGCTCGTTGACATTTGCACAATTGTGCTGAATGGGACCCTGAGTGATTCAGAACACTTTCTCTCTTCAGCTTACTGAAGGCATTTGTGATATTGCATTATCGGGAGAGGGAATCACATCTAACATTCTAAGGAAAGCCTTTCAAAAATAAAAGCCAAAGAACGTCCCACGAAGCACTGGCTCATTCTCTTAGCTGCCAGAGGATGTGTCTGCACTTACTCCTTAGTTAATCATGAATGATTGTGGGCAGTTCAGGTCATTAGTGAGGTCTTCAGAGCCATAATTTCCGTCGCATCTCTTGATCTTGAGCGGGGAGCATCTCTTAATTGTCACGTGCATGTTTCCCCCAAGCAGCAATTTTGTCAGGCTTTATTTGATTGTTTCCCTAATAAAAAACCTAAATGTTATTCCTGAAGATATTGGAGATTATTGAGATTTCCCTGTAGAAATCTGAGAAGCCTGCCTTAATTGACACCAGCAAAATATTTGGCACGGGGGATTTGCAGCTTCAGCTAGGAGCAAATGAAAAACTTGTCTTTCCTATAAAAATTTCATTTTTAGTGAATGGTCCAATTCATATGCAGAGTCAGAAGCTAGAATTCCGGGAAGATGGTTCTATCTTAGGTTTTAATTGATTCTTTTTTTTTTTTTCCTGCCTAGAGATGATTGACTCTGAGATTTTTTTATTTAAGGGAAATATTGTGAGTCTTCCTAATACTGTTTCTCTGAGGGGAAGTTAAAAGTGCTATGCAAGCACTTAAATGCTACAGCACTTTATGAGTTAGAACATGTTAGAACATTGATTTTTACCAAGGCCAATTAGATATCATTGGGTCAAGTATAAAGCTAGTTCAGAGGCTATCCTATTTACCAGGGAAACAAATCTTTGACAAAGTAAAGTGTTTGGGACAATGATTTGAAAGGTGGATGCTGCCACTGTACCCTCCCAAATTCAATTGGAAAATTCCACTTTGATATGTATTAAATATTAGGGTTCTGCGTAAGATTTAACTTTAAAAGGGTTGCTTAAAATGTTTAGTAAAATCATTTTCTATGGAGTATTGCTTTGGTCCTTCCAAAATTTTTTATATCGCCTGTTTTCTCTTCTTAAGCACATGTACCCATTTTCAAAAATATATACAATGGAATATACTCCAACCCAATCTTATACTCTGTGTAATACCCAGCCCTCTTAGCCAGTTCACCCGACTTGGAAAACATGGCTTAAGTCAGACATGTCATTTGATTGGCAGGAAAGTGAGCTGTATGTATAGACTGTACTTTGCTAACAGGAATGACAAGCTTCAAGAAAAAGAAGAGGAAGAGTTTCCCCTTACAAAGAGATGACCATTACCTGACAGTTTTATTCACTGGTAAATCAGCAAGATGTAACTCTAAGAACCATCTATACCAAAGAGTTTTGACCTCTTCAAAATTGTAACCTTTGGCAAGGACTCACTCATTCTAAAGATGCAGGCATTTCTTTTTGAAAATTTCTTCAGCACCTATGCCACTAAAGTCATCCTTATTGATAGAACAGCACAGCTCTTGAATGATACATTGGATTTTAGGGGACCCACCAGAAATTGGACGGATGAGGTGGTCACCAGCCTACATAATGAAGTTTTAAGTGAAAATATACAGAGGTCAGTTTTGCCCTGGATTCATTAACTGATTCTGAAGAACTTACATTGAAAAAATTAATTCATTCCTTCAATCACTGCTTACTGAACCTCTTCCCCAGACAAGTAAGTTCTCCTTGGCTACTATCTCTTACTGTTCTTCAATTAAAAATATCTTGCCTCTTAGCCAATGTTACTTATTGGTTTAGAGCCACTGTTTCATGTCAGTCACTCAAATGAAAATTGAACTATTGCTTGAAGGGTCTCAAATCTTTCCTGAAGCTGCCGTATTTAAAACTTAGGCTCCAGAAATTTTGCTTGCATTCCATAATATTTGGGAGGTTGACCACAGTCTGCCGTTATTCTGGGCTATTTTTAGAGCACAAGCTTATGCCAGCACATTATTTACATTGGTCAAATTAGCTGGCTACTTGCCAGGTGGACTTTTTCTTTTCTGATATGCTGACATTACCTTGATTCTGCTGCTCCGAGGAAGGCCTAGGTTTCTTGCCGGGGGGGATGGGGGGGACATGTGCTATATAATTGCAAAAGAACAGTAACTGTCTCAGGCATCTGCTTATCTAATCCATTCCTTTTTCTCAGAAAGGGCCACAAACACAAGCTGAATTTTTTTTTTAATCTTTTTTTTTTTTTTCATGATAGTAATCGTGTTGCCAGACTCCTGGGGCGCTGAGTAGATTCAGCTAAACCAAAACACAGAACGAATTCTAGGAGACCATAAGGATGTCAAATACAACACCATTCCCTTTGTTTCCACAGAACTATGTTCATATTGATGGTTTGCTTTAATTTTCTTGCTTGTAAAATATGCTGGCGAGACATGGGCCTGTCTGAAATGCAGGGAGGGAGACTAGATTTCCAAACTCACGGAGTGAAATGAGATGGAGCTTGTGAAAGCACAATGCACAGAGCAGAGAAATGGCTCTGTAACGTTTTCTAGCTGACCAAGTGTTTTAAATATCAAACTGGGAACATTACCCAAAGTTTCAACACATTTCAGTGTATTATACACTACATGCCATTATTAGTCATTTCAGAACAGCTTGAAAAAATTGCACAAAGTTCAGTGGATGGCCCAGTCCCGTTAGAGTAATAATATAGCTGAAAAAATTCCTCCATGCCTCCCTCTTTCATGTGAGAACCTTCTTGCACTTTATAAATTTGACTTTGTTAATCCTCACAGTTTCGTTGCCTGGTTGACACGTTTTCCAGACTTTCAGATGTCTCTCTCTTTCTCTCTCTCTCTCTCCCTCTCTCTCTCTCTTTCTCTTTTTTTTCCTTATGTAAGTGTACAATAGTAAGGCCTACATTTCAGAAAATGGATGCAGTCCTTGACTTTTACCCATTCTAATATGATCATTAAGTAACCCTGGAGAAAAGGGAACACTTTGAACAAAAGATGTGAAGCAGATGTAGCTTCAGAAGTAACATTTTAAAATGTGCATTGGATATGACGTCTTTTCATATTTTAGAAATCGTCAACACAGTGGATTGTTTAAAATATATGAAGTGAGATTTAACAGCTGGGGAACACTTGTTTATCTACTGCGTGGTGTTAAATCCCAATAAATGTTTTGAACAACGAACTGGTATGTAACATTATCAAATAACTCTTTCTATGAAATAAAGCTTTTTAGATCTCATGGCAGAGCTGAGTTTTGTAATATCAAAGGATTATGGGCCACATGTTAATCCAGGATAACATATAATCACATAATTGTTATAGCTGTATTTCAGAAGTTGTTAACTTTAGTACGCAACTTTATTTTATACATTATGGTAAGATATGCCTTATAGTCTGGAAGCAGGGCCAATCAGAGAGCCTCAGATTTTGGAGTAGAGCTACTTGCTTTGGCCAAATCATCCATTGACGGAAAATAATCAGAAGGCCTAGTTGGTGTTTGTCATCAACACTACCTGTTTGGTTGACCAGATATCCATTTTTTATCTTGTTGGGTTGGCTTGTTGTAAGATACCATTGTAGAACGGTGTCTTGGATTTTAGTTCTACCAGAAACCACAATAAGGCTCAGATCCTACTAATCTGAGTCATTTCAGTTCAGATGTGGGCCCTCATGTGGTGGTAAAAAAATCATCTTGCCAGTTTTGTTTTCCCTGGCTCTTACATGAAGATTATGAAAGTCTCCTCCCCTGGAGCCGATTATATAGTATGGGCACTATACCCCAAAAATTGATTGGAAAAAAAAAAAAGCAAGACAGTAACTAATGTCGACAGCCGGTATGAAGCTCATGACACAAAATCTGGTGCGAGAGACACAACTTCTTCCTTTTTCTCATTCTGGGTTTTGCCTACGAGGTGGGAGGGGGCTGATGAAGTGTCACAGGGGTATAGGTGGGCATGTCCAGTCCCGGATCCATCTCTCCACATAGGTACCTGCTGATTCCTTCCTCCCTTGGGCTGGCTCTTAGTCACTGGCTGGTGTAGACCTCTGCTCCTTCACCGATATTCCCATCTGTAAGACCACCTCAGGTTCTGTAGCTCTCTTTGTTGCTTTCATACCGCACAGGAACCATTTCGTGGCTGCAAAAGCACTTGGGGAATAGAAAATTTGTGAGACTAAGTCCCCATCTACCTAGAGATTCCATGCTGCCATGTCTTTCCTTCCCTGGGAATGGGTCCTAGGTGTCTCCTGGTCTTGGATCCCACAAACTGGGGATTGATTCCTTCCTAGGACTGGAGTTGGAGAGATGGAGTAGGAGGGAGTCAGGGTATTTATCCTGAGCCCCTCTGGTTTTTACCCTCTAATCTGACTCTTCTGGCCTCCAGGAAGTCCTTTTCTGTTCTTGGGGGTATTATACTTTTACTCATGAAGTATCCTCCTTGATCTTTTAAGATTAATCATCTTCTGTCCTCAAATGATCTAAGCTTTTGAAGGAAAAGACAAATTAAGAATGAGAGAAGGAAATTCTGGAGAAAAACTTTGTTAGATATTTTAAAACATTAAGCTAGCACACATTTATGGATTGCTTGTAAGCCAGGCACTGTGTTTACAAATAATATTTTATCCCATTTTTCAATACCTTATAACATAGGATCTTTAGTTTTAAGACACACCACACACACACACACACACACACATATACATAGAAATCTAAGCTCATAAAGTTTAAGTAACTTGTCTAAAAACCAGTAAGTGGTAAAAATGAGATTTGAACCAGACATTTTTGACTCTAGAGCCAAGAATCTATCCCCTAAAACAGGGGAATCCCTAGAGATTCTGATATGACTGGTCAGGGTGAAGCTCAGGCATTAAGACTTTTTTTTTTTTTAAGTTTCCCAAGTGATTCTGTTCAGCCAGGATTGGGGGCCATGGCCCTAAATGCTGTGCCCCACAAATCCAAGCACTGTTTCAGAGCAAGTATACCTCACTTGAAGGTATCTATTAGAGATGGATCTTTGGTTTTCATTCCTTCTTGTCTCTGAAAGGTGAAACTCTAGCCAGAGGAATCATTGACATCATTGGGGTTTTGAGCCACAGAACTTATACCTTACTTCATATCCTTTCGTGGCCAAAATGATTTCTGAAGGTTCATAGGTTAAGATGGACCTCTGGTCATCTTGGAATTCAATAGCAAAGAAAACCTTTTGAGGACAAATGTTTAGATTAAATGTTTAAGCTCTTCAAACAGAGAGGAACAGGCACAGTGATGTTGCTTGGAAAATTTATTTGGAAAAAAAGTTTCTTTAGAACATTTTCTGAGGCGGGCAGGGGAGTGGGAGGGCTATTTTTACCACTTCCAATGAAACTCATAAATGATCTTCCAAAAAGGCTAATTTCGTAGGGGGCCGGAGAAGTCAGTTAAAGGCCTTAAATAAGTTGAACTTCTTTACACTTAAAGCCCATTCTCAGTCGTAGCCCTTGTTAAAAGTTAAGCCGGGAAATGTCTCTGAGGAGAAATTCAAGCTTTACTTCCAGCTTGGACCGGTCATGAATGGTGATTATCTGACTGTAATTCAAATCATATGTGCTGCCCTTGTTTTTTGCCCTACTCGAGATTATTTTTCCCCTTTTAAATAGAGCAAAATAGTCCTTGGCTTAAGGCAGACCTGTTCACATAAAGACAGGAAATGAGATGGTGTTCCAAGACCTCAGACTGCAAACCAGATTTGTAAATCTCCAGCGAAGATGAGGCCTGGTACGAACACATCCATCACGAGCTTGATCATCCTCAATTCAACCTTCCCCCGGTGATTCATGAATGAATACATTTCAAAACTTGAAACTAAAATTGTCAGAAAAATACAAATGTGGACAAAAGAGAGTCAAGTTAGGCTTTGGTCTCTGAACAGCTGAGTGAAGCGTGAACAACCACTGTGTCTCTAGGAATATTTCCCAGCATCTCAGTGTTGGATATCATTGTGGACAATGTGTGTGAATATCTGGTTTTACTTGTGTGAAGGTTTTCCATGCATTTGGTGTCTTTTTAGGCAGAACTTTAGGCCAAGTGAGCCAGCATGGCCTGGTAGGGAGAGCTTGTGATCAAGAGTTACTACACAGCGGTGGAGGTTCTGCTCTGTCACTTACTGGGAGTGATGTTAGAAAACCTGTGCGGTGCGTCCCCTACATACGAACCTTCAAGCTGCAAACTTTCAAGGATGCGGATGTGCGTTCACATGTCCAGTCATGTGGGTTGGTTGACATGTCTGGCGTACACTGTCACGTGCGTGCCTCCTCTACTAGTGGCTGTGCTTTGGGCACTTTACTGTACGGGACTGTATAGAGTCCAGTAGTACAGTGTCTTTATTTCAAGCCCAGGATGTACGGAAGAGAGCGTAAAAGCAGTGGTGATGTGACTGTTACTACTGTACTTTCCAAGGTACTGTACTGTAAGATCGAAAACGTTTTCTTTATTCTTTGTGGGGTTTTTTTTGTTTTTTTTTTTCGGTACGCGGGCCTCTCACTGTTGTGGCCTCTCCCGTTGCAGAGCGCAGGCTCCGGACGCGCAGGCTCAGCGGCCACGGCTCACGGGCCCAGCCGCTCCGCGGCACGTGGGATCATCCCGGACCGGGGCACGAACCCGCATCCCCTGAATCGGCAGGTGGACTCTCAACCACTGCGCCACCAGGGAAGCCCTGTTCGTTTTTTATGTATTATTTGTGTGCAAAGTATTATAAACCTATTACAGTACAGTACTATATAGCCGATTGTGTTCGTTGGGCACCTAGGCTAACTCTGTTGGACTTACGAACAAATTGGGCTTATCAACGTGCTCTCGAAATGAAACTCGTCCCTACGTACCGGTCTTACATATGTGATTTGGGTCTCAGTTTCCTTGTGTGTAAAATGGGGACAACAATTTGTACCTCCCAAGGGTCATTGTGAGGTTGAAGTAAGTCTACAAGGGCAGTTTACAGAGCATCATAGAAACACTAGCTGTTGCTATTGTCAGAGGCCATTAGGAGGCTGCTGAAGATTGCAAAGGAAATAAAAATGTGCCTTGAAAAGGGAAGAGTGAGATAAATACCCCCAGCCTCCTCCTTGCTCTACACAGGTACATAGCCATCAATTACCCGACCCTTCTGTGCTTTTCTTTTCATTGGCCTCAGAGTTTTCTTTGGTTTTCAAAGTTGTTTTCACTGATACGTACCAGATTCCTTTAAAGGGTCCTCAGTGTTCTGAAAGTTTTAAGACCCTGTTCTAAAAATATACGGTTTGTCCTGTGTTGCCAAAGGCAATTGTTTTCTTCCCTCTGGTGTGTTCCTGAAGTATCAGCTGGACTTTCTAGAGGTTGCGTCTAGCCGTATTTTGTATTCCCCGGCAATCGGTCAGCACGAGGCCCCGTGTAGCTCCCGTCTCGCCATCCTACCTCTGTTTTGTGTGTGCGTGTGAGACACATTTATGTGGGTGTGTGTCCTGTGCCCTCGCTCATTAGCCTCATCTTTATTTGGTCAAATCGACGGAGCAGTAAGTACAGCAGATCTTTTGGATGGGCCTTTATACTGCATATTTTTAATAAAATATGGTAATGTACAGGATTATTTTAAAAATTCACCTATGTGGCCATGTATTCCTCCGACGGTTTCTGCCCCAGTCAGCACGGGACAGCTGTCCCTGAAGCAATGAGAACGTCATCCGATTGCTGCCTTTCAGATACGTTTTGGGGCGCAAACATGCCCCTCCTAAGTTGTGGGAGGAAAAGAGAAGAAAACAAATGAAAATAATAACAGCAAACTAAAGCATCGTCAGGCACCATTCAGGAAGGTTAGAGCGGCCTGGCTTGTAAACGTCTGAAACTCAAGGCTCTCCCCGCGTTAAACATTAAGTTCCTTGTCTCCTTTGGAATCATGATGGAGCCCGGAAGCAAGACAGTCAACAACAATTAGATGGAAGAAATACCTCCATTATTTCTGGGATACTTCCTGTTACTGTTTTAAAAGTGTTAAGGAGATGTCAAGCCACGGCAGACCCTCAGGTGGTGTTCCTTGTGCAATTCTGAAGATGGAAAGAAGCACATGACTTAAAGCAAAAGGTGTTACAGAAAAGGGCTTCCTTGGGAGGCGTTTTATCTATTTCAGGTCACTAGGGCACCCTTTGAGACATGAATTTTTTTTACAGGGTGTTAAGCTACGTGCCTGGTTATCTCCCACATTCTTTAACTACCCTTAGAGGAATGCCTGCGTGTGATCTCTAGGATTTTCCAAAATGAATCCCCATGCCCTTTGGATAATCAGAGACCTGGGCACTCAGCAGAACAAACTTAGCCCTTAATTCTTCTTCTGTAGAGTCAGCAATGGCCACGCACAACCTTGCGGATGAGGGTTTTCAAAAAATCTAATTTAGCACAATGGGTACATTCCAAAGAAAGGGCGAACATGCCTGGGTCTGGTTTGTTTTTCCAAAGGGAGCCCTGATTTCGTTAAGGATGACAACGGAGGCATCTGCAACTACAAGCAACATTTTTGTGCCTTGTTCCAACCAAAATTTTGCAACAGATTTTTAATGTAATTTGCTCCCCTCGCAATGAGAAAACCAGGATGAGAAGTCAGGTTTCAGCAAAGAATAATAATCTCTTTGCAACTCAATTATGAGTAATTGAGAAATGGGTTTTGCACTGCAAATACTCAGCCCGGCGCAGTGTAGAGGACGCCAGGCTGGGGCGGGTGAGTTGGTCCTCAGGCATCTGCAGCTGTACCTTCTTCCGGAGGCGCCTCCTGCTACCTCTCTGCAGGCCAGTGTCAGCCGGGCTTCTGGTGCAGCTCCTTGTGGCAGGTACCTGGGCACCAGCCAACTGCAGGGAGGAAAAAACTCTGTTCCTTTGGAATAAATGCACGGAATAAGGTGCTGCCTCGCTGCCGTTTCCATTGGGGCTTTTTGCACATCCTCAGGTAAACATGTCTTCTCAGCTGAAACTACTATCAATTGTGACCACAGAGGAAAAATGGAAGGGCATTCTCCTTACTTGTTCAGAGCTTGAAATAACACCAGATAATGCTTAAAGGGGAAGAAAGAGGGGCCCCGTTTTCTCTTGTCTTGTGTTATAAGAATGCTTTTGGCAGAGTTCTGAAAGTTTTTACAACAATTACAGTTAATGCTGGCTACCAGCCTAAGCATTTACATGCCTCGTGTTATTCACTCCTTTTACGTTATCATCTAGATCGAGTCTCAGACAGGCCCAAGTTTATGCAGGTAATAAACCGAGTCAGGAGTCAAATCCACTAAAAGCATTTTGCTGAATCTGCGTGTTTACTGGCAAAGCAAGGTCTTAGCGTCCTCAGATCATCGATGGGACTTTGGCCCATCTGCCGCTCTCCAGATCATCCTGTTCGTCGGGAGGGAGGACACACTCTGGACAGAGTGACCTCCTAAGCCTTTTCCTTTCCACTTGGCCTTTTGCGTGAGCCGGGATTTTCATGGCTTCCCCTGGCATAGATGGATTGCTCAAACTCAGCCCAGAAGAACGGGGGCAGGTTATATTCAACAAGACTGGGTTGGCTAACACGGGCTTTTCCAGTAGAAAAGTAGCAACCTGGAAACTATGCTCCTTCGTGCCATGTTTTCCTTTCCCCATTTCCAGCATTTGAATCATTTATTAAAGAAAGGAGCTGTTCTTTTCCTTGCTTTCCTAGGACAATATGTTCTTCAAAAATACGAAATAGTGCACAAGCCAAGATCTGAGGCCCAAGCAAAGCCACCCACGGAATATCCTAGATAGAAGCCCGGGATTCTCTCCCACGAGGTGCCAAATGTCACGATTGTCTCATATATGCATTGAGTATATGTGAGAAAAAGTCCCGACTTGAACTAACTGAAATGCACAGTAAATTTGATTAACGAATGATATGACATTTGCTGAGTAATTAATTGTGTAAACGTACCTGTAATACAAATTCAGAACGTTCAGAAGGGCACCCAGTGAAAAGGCTTGCTCCCATGCCCTCCAAAGGTCCACTCAAACCCTTTCAGTTAAGGCACACTTATGCGACCAGTACTTTTCCCCACTTTCTTCCCTCCCTCCTCCCTTCCCCCCTCCCTCACTCCCTTCCTTCCTTCCTTCCTTCCTCCCTCCCTTCCTTTTTTCCCTTGTTTAAATTTAAATGTAATTAATTCAGTCTTCTTTTCAGTTATCGTGAAATAACTGAGATTGAAATTCATCGCCGATTCTCCCGTCTAGATTTGCTGTTGAGATGCTGAGGTTGTCTGATAACCTCCAGCACAGTACCTCAAGGCGTTTCACTTCTATTACCATTTATTAAGTATCTACTCTGTTCCAGACTCTGTGACAGGCCAGCTCATGGTGTCAATCGAGTCAAACAGCTGTCAATTCGTTTTTAGAAAATTGACTGATAGCCAAAAATTCCAACTGGAAGCTGGATAAGTTAATTAGGAAAAACAGATAGATCGCATCAGCCAAGAGAACCCTGACAGAGAAGAGCAATGAGGGGGGTGAGCCTCCGCCAGACATCAAAACATAGTAGGAAACCTCCATGGTCCAAACAGCTTGGTATTGACATATGCATAGGCAGACTAATGGGGCAGAGTAGAGAACCCAGAAAGATCCACCTGCATATAGAAACTTAGTATATGAAAAAGGGGGTATATCGAATTGGTGGAAGAATGGGCTTTTCTAGAAGTGGTGTTGGGATAAGCAGATAGCCATTGGCAAAAAACAAAATTGGATCCATGACTCATACCATATATGAGGTTAAACTCCAAGTAGGTAAGAGATTGAAATGTAAAAGCTGAAACTATAAAAATAGATATTTTTAATATTGGCAAATTATTCCCTAACCTTGGAGAGTGTGAAACTGTCTGAACTATGACTCAAATCCAGTTACAGTAAGAGAAAAAAATTGATAAACTTGGTTGTATTGAAATTTTTAAAAATGTATGGAAAAAAAATCAAAGAATAGAAAAAAGCTAACAAAAATAATTGCCATGAGTTAGATAAAAAGACAAATGACAAACCAGGGAAAATATTTGCAACTTATATCAAAAACAAATGGTCAGTAACCCTAAGGCACACACAAAGAAAACCTTCTAAAAAATAGAGGAGAAAATCTCAAACAATTCTACAGAAAAATGGGCTGGAAATATAAGTGGACAGTTGACAGAAAAAGAAGTGCAAATCTCTCTTAAAAGTATGAAAAGGGCTTCCCTGGTGGCGCAGTGGTTGAGAGTCCGCCTGCCGATGCAGGGGACACGGGTTCGTGCCCCGGTCCGGGAAGATCCCACATGCCGCGGAGCGGCTGGGCCCATGAGCCATGGCCGCTGAGCCTGCGCGTCCGGAGCCTGTGCTCCGCAACGGGAGAGGCCACAACAGTGAGAGGCCCGCGTACCGCAAAAAAGTATGAAAAGATGCTCAAGTTCATTCATAATAAATCATTGTAAAATGAAGACTACACTAAGATACCATTTCTCATCTACTAGATGCCAAAATCCGAAAGGTTGATTACATGGTCTATTGGCAAAGCGGTGGGGAAACAGGGACTCTTACATGGTGCTGGTGGGAACGTGAAATGGCTCAAACCCTGTGCAGGAGACTTTGCCACTACCTAGCAAAATTACACATGCATTTACCCTATGACCCTGCAGTTGTACTTCTAGGAATCTCCATAATACCCCGGCCAAAATATGAAAAGACAAATGCACAGGGTTACTCACTGTAGCACTATTTATAAGACTGGAAACAACCCAAATGTTCATCAATAGGAAACAAATTGAATAAATCATGGGACGCCCACATAACTGAGTAATGCACAGCTATAAAAGGGAATGAGGATCATCCCTGGGTATAGCTGTGATTTCCAGGGTATGTTACGTGAACAAAGAAGAGTGGAAAAAAAGAATAGTATGCTGTCATTTATCATTTATGCTACTTGCTTATATTAAGAGAACAACAAAAGAATAAACCATACATTGAAAAAAATGGCTACTTTGGAAGAAGGGAGGAACTAGTGTGATGGTTACAGGAATGAAAGCTAGCCTTGTTAAATCTATTCTGTTTTGTAGATTTGACTTTGGAACCATGAAAATGTTTTACATAATTATAAAACTGAATTATAAGACAAAATGTAAAAAGCAGTCTCTAAGAGTTGAAAATAAAAGGAAACAAATAAACCTAACTGTGTATTGGGCTGGTGGCATAAGCAAGGAGAGAGGAACTCCTCCAAGTGACTTTTAAATGTGGTAATTTAACTGTATGTCCCTGGTGAGTATATACTCTTAAGGGCCAAAGGACTGCAAAAGGAAGTCTTAAATTGTTTTCAGCAATCACATTGTTGGTCCTAGTGCATATATTATTATTCCGATACTGTTTTAAGTATGGTGTGGGATAAAGCAAATAAATAATTATGTTGGTGTCATTTAGAAATGGGATCTTGGCATGAGTATAGATACAGTTGTAAGATCAATAAATTTAAGTAAAATCTTGTTAGTTCTGATTTTGAATTAGGAGTATGAACTCAGATAGATAGATTTTTTTCAAGCTCTGTCCAGTCAAAGTTCCTGGGACCAATGCTTAAACCAATACCAGTGAGTACACCTAGCACCCAGATTGTGGTTCTGCTAAAAGGCTCTACTTGCCAAGGCTTCTTGGCAAAATGGCAGATTCCATGTTTGGGAAGAAATAAACAAGGTGAGCCTGGGGCAACTTGTCATAAGTGAATGCAAGGAAGCTATCAAAGACTAGAAGGGACATGTCACAATGACTCAGGAGCCAACTTGCAAAAGCTTCCACAGGGCAAATATTTTAACATCAATAGAGATAACTAAAATGGACGGAAACACATCAAATATGTTTGAATCCGGAGTTCCAAATGATCCTGGAAAAAAAATCACTGGTCACCTTTGGAGAATCCTAAGAAATAACTCATTATTTTGAAAATGGGTGAATAAAGGAAAGAATAAAACATTTATCCTGTTGTTTCTATATGAACTGTACCTCAGGGAACAAAAGGGTTGATGAGAGGAAGTTTCTTTCTATGCAAGTATTACAGCTAATGAAGAGAAGTGAGAGTAGCAGTGCAGCCCGGCAGAATGAAGCCTCAGCTTCTGATGTCCCTGCCTGGGGTCATAGGCTGGAGAAAAAAGGACCATTGTGCAAACCCCAGTGAATAAATGGATCTAGGCAATGACCCTCAATGGCTGCAAACATTACAATGTAGAGAAAACCCGGCTGTGGAAGAACACAGCACTGCTTGTGAAGTGGACTCACCAAAAAATCAAATTTGAATCTGAGCAAGATGCTAGATCAAGCTACCAATTACAGGGAGGACAGGGGCCAGAGGAACAGGTAAACTCCATGAGGATGCCATGGATGAAGGGAACTGCTGGACAAATGACCCAGTTTCTGCAACAAAAAATTTCAGGGATATTAAAAAAGAGAGATGAGGAAGAACCTATACATTAAAAAAGACTTTGGAGACTAAAAACCAATCACATTGTATGGACCTAGTTTGAATATTTCTTCAAGTAATTTTAAAATGTTTAAGAAAATCTAGGAAATGTGAATGCTGGGATATTGACTAGATAACTTGGTGATAATGAGTAATTATTATTCATTCTTTTTAGAGGTGGTAATATTCTTTTTTTTTTTTTAACTAAGTAAGGCAAATTTATGGCAAATAAGCACGTGAAACTATGCCCATAGTCATTTTGGAAATGCAAACTACAATGAGACACCATTAAACATTTCTTACAACGACTAAAATAATTTTTCAAGCTGATGATATAAAATGATGACAATGATTTAAGGCACCTGGAAATCTCATATCTTGGTGGGAATGCAAATTAGTTCAGGATCAAACATAGTTCAGAAGTTTATTATAAAGTTAAATGTACAATTACCATATATGTTCACCCTAAAAAGTATACACAAATAATTTTATTTATAATCAAGAGGTGGTAATATTCTTGAGGTGTTTTAAAATGTTCTTTTAGATATACATATTGAGATATTTATAGATGAATTGATAGGATTTCTAAGATTTACTTCAAAATAAATTGCAATTTGAAGACGGAGCTATATGGGGTATAGAGAAAATAAGACTGACCACAAATGCATAATTTTTGAAGCTGGTGATGATACCTCCGGGTTCATTCAACTAGTAACTCGACTTTTGCAGACATTTAAAATTTCCAAAATAAAAATTTGAATAAAATGTAGAGAGTAAGGGGGCTTCCCTGGTGGCACAGTGGTTGAGAGTCCGCCTGCCGATGCAGGGGACACGGGTTCGTGCCCTGGTCCGGGAAGATCCCACATGCCGCGGAGCGGGTGGGCCCGTGAGCCATGGCCGCTGAGCCTGCCCGTCCGGAGCCTGTGCTCCGCGGCGGGAGGGGCCGCGGCAGTGAGAGTCCTGCGTACCGAAAAAAAAAAAATTGTAGAGAGTAAGGAAAGTATAGAGCGGCCTTTCTTCATTCCAGAATAGCTTTATCCATAGTCCACACGAAAAATGAATTTGGACTTTCAAATGCTCCTAATGTACAGCTAACTTGAATCTTTAAAAAAAAGTCTTCAGGGATCTTTATTTCAGTTCAATTCAAGTTTATTACCATCACAGTGATTTTTTTTTTTTTTTTTTTTTTTTTTTTTTTTTTTTTTGCGGTACACGGGCCTCTCACTGTTGTGGCCTCTCCCGTTGCGGAGCCCTGGCTCCGGACGCGCAGGCTTAGCGGCCATGGCTCACGGGCCCAGCTGCTCCACGGCATGTGGGATCTTTCCAGACCGGGGCACGAACCCGTGTCCCCTGCATTAGCAGGCGGACTCTCAACCACTGCGCCACCAGGGAAGCCCCACGGTGACTTTTTAAAAAGCCAGATAAAACACAGGTTATCTGGGGATTGATTATTAAAGGGGGATTTCAGCATATTCCTAAAAATTTTTTTTTTTACCGAAGACTTGGAAATATCAGTACTAAAAAGAGGCAGCTAACCAACCACCACACAAAGACCTGTCTCGGATAATTAAAACTCTTCCTCATCCCTTCTGTCTTTCCCCATCTGTTTTGGTTTTTGAGGGTGAGTACTATTTTTTCAGTTTACAGATTGCCCTTGATAAAATTGTGATAATTGTCAGTATCCGAGTTCTGAGGGATGTATAGCCTAACCATGGATCTATTATGAAATGTTCCTTGGGTGGAACTCATTTTAAAATTAAGGTTTACACATAGATCCCATTACCCTATAAATAGAAGTTCATCATTTGTGGTAAACTGCTTAGACTTTTGCAAGCTGGTTGTTCTACAGTTTGAACAGCTAGGGTCTTGCCTGGCTTTGAAGAACAACCTCCAAATGGCGGTAGGGGAAAGGGGCACCAAGAGCGGGAAGGAGGGGGACTGGGGAAAAAAAGAATTGCTGCCCAAGTCCCTCCGATTGTGGATTGTGGCCCCACGCCCAGCATCTGCGGCTGTCCTCAGTGTGATGGCCGTTAGCATTTGAGAGAGAGCATGGATTAATTTCAAAATTAATAATAATTATAAGCTCCATCAGGAAGGTGTTATGATGACTAAAGAATGAAAGGTGAACATTCAAATTAGTCTGTGTCTTCTACAGGACACCTCACAACTTTCTGAAAAGCTTTTGTATAGCAGAGGAAACCATAAACAAAACAAAAAGATAACCCACAGAATGGGAGAAAATATTTGTAAACGATGCAACCGACAAGGGATTAATCTCCAAAATATACAAACAGCTCATACAGTTCAATATCAAAATAACAAACAGCCCAATCAAAAAATGGGCAGAAGATCTAAAGAGCCATTTCTTCAAAGAAGACATACAGATGGCCAAAAGGCACATGAAAAGATGCTCAACGTCGCTAATGATTAGAGAAATGCAGATCAAAACGGCAACGAGGTATCACCTCACACGGGTCAGAATGGCCATCATCAAAAAGTCTACAAATAATAAATTCTGGAGAGGGTGTGGAGAAAAAGGAACCCTCCCACACTGTTGGTGGGAATGTAAATTGATACAGCCACTATGGAGAACAGTATGGAGGTTCCTTAAAAATAGAGCTACCATGTGGGGAATTTTGATCAGTGATTTGATGACCTGTTTTGCATTTTAAACATAGTAGTTTCAGAAACAAAGCAAACCACTGGGTTGATACCAGCGATGGAAGGGTATTGGACAGTGAGACATCTCTCCATGCATTCACCAAACAAAGATTTTTGAGGCATAAACCATTTATAAAACATAGCCCTAGATGCTGTGGGAAATGTGTAAGAAAAAGTCTGGGATCTCAACATAGTTGGCATTTAGTGGGAGAACTGAAACAGAACAGAACTCTTGCATTTATATTATAATTAATTATGGTTCGGAGAAAGGGATATGGGACTTCAGATGAGTTGATTTCCATAATTTCTGGACAGATCAAGTGTGGATTCCTAGAAACGTTCAATTTGAGATGGGCTTTGAAGTTTGGTAGGACTTAGACAATTTAAGTTGGACCATGTGTGTCTGTGTCTCTGCCTGTGCACACTGGTGCCTGCACACATGCCTGGGCCCGTGCTTGCATGCAATTGTCTGGGGATGGGGAGATGAGTCTGGGAAGAGCATTTCTGAAGAGAGAAGCAGCATAAACAAAAATCTAGAGGGTGGGCAATTGGGGCCAGTGTTTGGAGAACGGTGAAAAGTTTGTTTACATATGGTTTTATCCATCCTTTGGATTTTTGGATCACTCTCCTTGCCTACTAGACCTGCCTGTGTCTGCAACATTTCTACCAAAGAGTGCACCAATTATATCTGCTGTAATGAAAAAGTTCTTTCAAATGTTTATGAGGATAATTTCTTTCAATTCTTTTATGGTGGTAGTGAAATAATTAGCTGGCGAATGATCAAGGCACATAATTTGTTTCTCTGAGGCTCTTGGTTGTTGGCTTCCTTTTAGCAGTGATAGATGTTTTAAGAAAATTCATTGTAGGATCTCAAAAACCTGATGAATTTGTATCGAACTATTTTAATTACAAAATATTTACCTTCCGAAAAGGATGCCTGAAGGGGATTCCCATCAAGCCAGTTTCCCTCATTGTGTTTACAATGCAGTTTCTTTTGCTACAATTTGGTTTACATCAAATTTCCAGGTCCAAGTGTATGATATGAGGCTCATTGTAAAGCAACGTGGAAATGAACAATACATTTTTGTTTCCATTATTTAGTTCTTTTTTTCTTAACATCTTTATTGGAATATAATTTCTTTGCAATTGTGTGTTAGTTTCTGCTTTATAACAAAGTGAATCAGCTATACATATATCCCCATATCTCCTCCCTCGTGAGTCTCCCTCCCACCCTCCCTATCCCACCCCTCTAGGTGGTCACAAAGCACCGAGCTGATCTCCCTGTGCTACGCGGCTGCTTCCCACTGGCTCTCTGTTTTACATTTGGTAGTGTATATATGCCCTTGCCATTCTCTCACTTCGTCCCAGCTCACCCTTCCCCCTCCCCATGTCCCCAAGTCCATTCTCTACGTCTGCGTCTTTATTCCTGTCCTGCCCCTAGGTTCTTCACAACCTTTTTTTTTTTTTTTTAGATTCCAGATATATGTGTTAGCATACGGTATTTGTTTTTCTCTATCTGAGTTACTTCACTCTGTATGACAGACTCTAGGTCCATCCTATTTATTTATTTAGTTCTTATGTTGTACATTCACTGGGGAAGGTCTTGTTTCCCAGCCTGGAGCAGTGGTCTCCAAGTTTGGTGTCCAGGAATACACATGCTGGTCCCCTGGGAAAGGAAATATTGGAACTTATCTTTGCAATTCTTATTTTTAAAAATTTTTTATTTTTGGCTGCATTGGATCTTCATTGCTGCGGGCCAGCTTTCTCTAGTTGTGGTGAGCAGGGGCTACTGTTCGTTGCAGTGCACGGGCTTCTCCTTGCCATGGCTTCTCTTGTTGTGGAGCACGGGCTCCATGTGTGCGGGCTCAGTGGTTGTGGCTCGCAAGCTGTAGAGCAGGGGCTCAGTATCCTGTGGCACACGGACTTAGCTACTCCGCGGCATGTGGGATCTTCCCGGACCAGGGCTCAAACCCATGTCCCCTGCATTGGCAGGCGGATTCTTAACCACTGCGCCACCAGGGAAGTCCCTGCATTTAGTTTTATGAGAAAGAAATGAATCATACTGATACTTGAAACGGGGATTGATGACAGTGCAGGTAGGTAATTTTAAAGTAAATATACACGTATCAGCCTTGTGTGTTCACAGAGGTTGTTCTGGCTGGTGTGCATTCTGATTGGTGAGCGCCTAGGGTGTCATTATATATTTGGAACGTCAGCCTTGGTTGTGGGCTAGCTTCAGCCTTTAGATTATGAGTAACAGAAGCCACTGATGAGTTTTAAGCGGGGGAGGGGCATGGTCAGAGGTGCATCCTAGAAAGGTTGCTAGTGCAGAATGGATTGGAGAGAGGCAAGAACAGAGGAGGGGGGACCGGTTAGCAGATGGATCCAGTAATCTAGGGACTCCACAGCTGTGACATGAAAACTCGAACCAGGTGGTCATGCAGGCCACATGGATAGACCTGGTGCAGTTGATATCACGTTTGGTGCAAAATTTTTTTGTAAATGTTCTGTGTTACATGTGCCCTGTGGCTTTAAGGGACATATTTGGTTATTCAGTACCGTGACGAGAGGTCTGTTGTGGTTAATAAGGACTTGCCCTAAATACATGGTTTATTTTCTCAGAATTTGAATAGAGAAAAATCCGTTTAGTACTAAAAGTTTACTTGTCTGCTGAGAAGAGAGGCTTGTGGAGCCCTTGAGCCATGGCTCCTCTCAGACAGTTGTTGATTTACTTTATTATTGGTTTTTCTCACTTGGATGTAAAGGCAGACACTGTCGGTCGCTTTCCAGCCTGGAACCGACTCTGGCGTGTTGGAGGAGCTCAATAAATCTTTTAAACGTGCTCAACTCTGGACTTGCCCATGAACATCAAGTATCCTTGTTCTGGAGCCTCCTTGGCCTGTGTTTGTATTGTGGGAGAGACACTCTGGCTGGGTGGCAGGCTTAGCCTTCGTGCCCCAGGCCCTGTACAGTTTGGAAGAGCTCTCATTTGCAAAACAGCAGTCATTTTTTCTTTTTTTCAAACATTTTCCTGACTATGGAGAACGAGCCGAGGAGGAAATGAGAAGTAGGTGTGTGGTACCCTAATGGCCACTGACCTGACCACAAGCAAGCAGTGTCGTGGCCCCTGGATGCTTCCAGGAAGGGCAGCAGGGGGACCTGTTAATGAGGACAGAGGTGCTTATGTTTTTGATCATCATCTATTATGCTTTTCACTTCTTTCGGGGTTTTATTTCATTTTTTCCTTAAGGAACAATTTAAGGAGTAAGCATATAGTCTTCTTTCTTTCCTCCCTCCTTCTGTTCCCCCCCACCTTTCATTTGGTAAGCTATTTCATTAATTTATGTGGATTACAGATTAATAATTAAAAAATAGTAATGGCTAAGATGCATTGAGCTCTTACTATGAGCTAGGTATTGTCCTAAACACGAAAAAGGCTCAGCCACTGATAGCTCCCAATAACCCTCTGTGTGGTGCTACAATGAACCCCATTTTATAGATGAGAGAACTGAGACTTTTTTAAAAGGCCGAAGTAAATGTGCTCACTTTTGCCTAGTTACATAGCTCGTAAATGGTGGGCCTGAGAACGAAGCCCCAGCAGGCTGACTTCAAAGCCCCTGAATGTAATGACCACGCTATCCCACCTCCTCCTGTAATGTGACTTAATTCTTGCTTTCCTGGAGAGAGTCATTTCACTGCAGCACCCAGACAGCATTTCTAATATGGTAGATTCACTCCTCGGGGCACTTGGGGCTTAACCTGGACTCGGAATTTTTGGAGAGGAGGGGCCGTGCTGTGTTCATCTTTATATCCTTATGCCTCCCATAGGATAGCTACTCAATAAATACCCACTTGATGCAAATCAGATGACCTTGTTTCCCTTGCCCCTCAATCCTCAGACCGTAGAGGGTAGTGCCAGAAAGGATTTGACATTTATTTTGACTTTTTGGAAATGCAAAAGCTCAGATGACCATGGCAATGTGCCTGCACAGTCCTGGAGAGCTGCTTTGGGATTCTGTCGTATCTTTGGGTGCCTCTTAAGGAAACCTGATCATGGGAGTGTCTCAAGATGGGCCTGCCGACAAGGTAAAATTCCACTCGGAGGTGAAAAGCCTGAGAATCAAGTTCCAGTGAAACCATGAGGATTTTACCTGGTTTCATGGCAAATGGAATTGCCTGGCTTTTCCTGCTTGTTCTTCTGCCACCACTCTACTCTGAATTGGGCACAGAGGCTGGCGGATGTACATCGTGGGCCATGGATGCATTACTGAGACTTAGCTCACTGATGAGGCTTAGCTCACTGATGACCACTGCGCCGAGCGGTCGGGCTATCCACTGTCCTTCTGCCTTTAAGATTGGCCACACCTGCTTTTTAGTCTAGAGGGCTTTTTAACTGGGATCCTCCCACAAACAGTCATTGTAGTGGTACATCTGTCTTTTAATTTCTGAACCATTTGGCAGCTGTTCATACAGAGTTGTTGAATGGGTTAAGAAACGTATTGCGGGATGACATAACGTCCTCACATGACGTCAGTATGGTCCATTAGGACCTGATCTTGGGACATCCATGTGGCAGCGAGCATTAGGCAAGAGTGATCAGTTACAGCTCAAGATGTCTTGAGGGTTAGAAATCCTTAAAGGGGTGATAAGCAATTGGACCAAAGCACACTTTACATTGCATGATCAGGGGAAGGGTTACATCTTGGTTAAAAAAAAAAAAAAACCTCTCTTCTCTTGGAACTGCTGCAGTGTAGGGTGGAGAACAGTTGCTGCAGGAAGAATGAAAGAGCTAGTCATGAAGAGTCAAAGGCAAAGACTTGTATTTTTACCTTGTGCTTAGTAGGCACTCAGTTGATATTTGATGAGCGTTACATTAAGAAGATCCTTGGGCTACGTACTTAACCTCTCTGGATCTCATTTTCTGTATCCATAAAAGAGTGAATGTGGATCACGTGATTTTGACGGTCTTTTCCAAGATTTAACGGTCTGTGGCTATGATTTTTTTTGTAGGAAAACCCACTGAGGATAGAGAGATTTAATTAAACAGAGTTCACTTAAGTCAGCATATCTTAGATGAGACCAGGCAACTAAGGCATCCTTCTAATCAGTAACTTTATAAATGGTGAGTTGACAGGTGCCTGGGGAGTTTCAGAAACACCAAAATTACCAAGAAGAATTCAGGGGTCGCTGTGGTCAGAGGTTGGCTGTAGTAATTTAGTCCACTATGGATGGTAGCATTTCATAGTTGAGAACGTGGATCAGACTGCCTGAGTCTGAGTCCTGGTTTTTCCACTTACTACTGTATCCTTGGGCAAGTGTCTCCTCTTAAACTTCGGTGTACGTGACACGGTGATAACGATCCGCCTTTCCTCCTACCGTCACTGGAAGGGTTGAACGGAAATGTCATCAAAACACTTGGCGCAATGCCTGGCATGGAGGCCAAGAACACGTTTGGGAGAGAGAAAAAGGACATGTTCACCGTATACCCAACGTGGTACAGAAGACTTAACTAAACAGTTCAAGCAATGGTGTTCTCTAGAGTTCTCTAGCTACTCCAGGATGGGTGGGACGGGAATGCCTCAAAATACCTTTTATGAAGAAGATGCATTAAGAACAGTGGTATTCCTTTATTCTGAGTCAATAGTCACCTTATTTGAATGTGGTTTTCCTTATTTCAGGGAAGGAATTCATTGACCTGTCAATGGGATCATTCCAGTCTGTTAACAGTTTACTGTTTCTCATTAAAAACCCATACATTGGCATTCTGGTTATATACCAGTCTTTTATGAGTTTAGTTACTGAGAGTTCATTATTCAGGGTTTTCCCAGCTCCAGGAACTAACCAAACCTACTGAAACCGAGTTCCTGGAGAAATGAAGTAGAAGGTCACATCCTGCACTGAGGTCCAGACCCCAGTGGGATAGCCTGAAGGACATCTGACTCCACTGGATGACGCTGAGATCACACATTTTTTGACCCTCTACCTGAGTTTCCTGTAAAGTGAAGGATCCTCCATAGGGACCACTTGGGTTACAAAGACCCCAATAGATACAGTCTAGGTGCTGGATCTGGTCACTGCTGACCCTGAGCATCCAAATGCAGAACTTAAGAATGTCCAGTAAGTGAAGCAGGAGCTCTTACCTTGAACAGTGGTTATAATCTCCTTATGCTGATTGGCACTAAACTCAGATAATTGCATTTTACTATAATTATGAAAAGAATACAGAAAACACATGAAATGTTGGGAGCAGCAGCTTGAAGCCATCTCTTACATCCCTCCTCTCACTTAATCCTTACAAATATCCTGCCATGGGGATTTTAAATGAAGATATCCTCATTTTACAATGAGGAACCTGAAGTTCAAAGCGGTTGAGGAACAGCCCTAAACTCTTGGTTATTACAGGGCAGAACTTGGGCTCGAACCCAGGTCTTTGATGTCAAGCTTGGATCTTTTCGTCTTTGCACTAAACTCAGGGTTTTCATCTGTACACATGTGTATTAGAATATGCTGAGGAAAAGTTTGTGCGTTTATGAACATGTCAGCGGCAAAATTCAGAAGATCATTTTTACTTCTTTAGAATGGAAAAGCCAGTGGTTGGCTATTAAGGAAAAGGCACTAGCTACATTACGGCAGGTCCTCAGCCAGGTTAAGTTTATTGTGTTCAGTATCCCAAGATGCATGACGGTTAGCATGATGGTAGATTGTAAACCATTCCTCTTGCTTTGCTTGTTTCCTCATGCGAAATTCACTCAAAAGGCTATAAAGAAAGAAGGGTAACACGTGCTTACACATTGACTTTGGTTACTTTTATTGCTTTGTATGAAGCAGTAGCAAATTGCCACAAGAGCTCCCCTGACACACCTTTCAGAATGAGCAGATGCCAGTCCTGTTCATTGACAAGTTTCTAATTTCACCCACAAGAATCCAACAAGCACACTCTCTCCAACAGTACAGCTTTGTGTTTCACACATTGTCATGGGAGAACCGTTCTGGGTTTATAAGAAAACTTTACTTCCTACTTCCCACCCCACCAGCGATGAAAATATGAATAAATGTCAAGTAATTTGTGCTGCCTTCCTGAAGACAGATACCACACCTGTGACCAGGTACCTGTGAGAAGGCACCAGTTCAAGACTGAGTCATTCAAGTGCCAGGGTGATCATTCCGATCCCACAGAGCATGTGATGGAGGGTGCGTCACACTCGCTGGGAGGAGCCTGATAAAGGACTTTTGACTGTCATTACCAGGGCTGATGCTGGATGCAGGATGGAATAAAACAAAAAGCATCCAGTGTACGACTCTGCATTATGCACCCTTGAAAACCCTATTAGGGAATCAAATATTCCAGAGTTGCTGGTGAGCAACGCATTTGGTCAGTGCTTTGGAAACCAAAGAGCCAATTTCATGTGACCTATTGTTTTATTCCTCAAAAAAATTCCTGGAGGAGTGTTCTGCTGGCCTCTTTGATGTCACTGAGTTATTTTCACTCACGCTGTGTGTAGAAGCCATGCACAACTTGTCTGCTGGGAGGATCCTTGGATGTCCCTTTGTCTTCAGGTTAATTTAAGTCAAGACCATGCTTATAGGGCAGACAGATCATCATTTAAGGCCTGCAGAGAAGGTCTCCAGCTCTGTGGGCACAGAGCTTAAAAATCTTCACTGACGGTGATTTCGTTTTTGTACTTCACCTCTTTATTGAACGAATCAAGATTTACTGAGTAGTCACTGTATAATAGCAACAACAATCACAGTACAATAGTGGCCTGAACGTCAATGCTTTCTTCATCTCAGGCCGATTGCTAAGTGCTGGACGTGTATTATTTTATTAAATCCACACAGCACAACCCTACTTTCCATGCCACAGACAAAGAAAGCGATGGTAGAGCACATTGGATGTATGGGTGCTATACAAGCCACTCGGACACAGATGTCGCTTTTAAGGAGACTCTACCATTCCACAAAGTTTTGTTGAGCACCTAATATGTGCCACTGGAGACATGGGGACCCTCAGGATACAGTAAGAGCCCTGATCTCAAGGATTTTCCTTCTAAGGGATTATGACAAGTGCAGACGTAACTCTAGTATTAAATGGCTCAAAAACCCAAGTCATCTTGCATAGAAACCACATATCAAACAGCATCTGTCAAAAACTATGTGTGTAATTCAGATGCCTGATTGTTTCATAATGGGGACTCAGCAACTTCCACAGCCCTTCCTTCCTGCCTCTTCCTGTCGTCTTTCTGTCCAGCCTCCTTGAGTTCCTAGACCTGGTTTCCGTACAGACGTGTCTTGCCATGAAGTAAGTTATCTATAAGATGTAGTTTCCCTTGGAATAGTATGCTATCCCCTGTCTAGAAAGTATTTTGTTTGTTCGTTTTAATAGCTTTGTTGAGATATAATTTATGTACCTACAAATGGTACATAAATTTGTAGGTACAAATTATACCTAAATGGTATAATTCAGTGGTTTTTACTATATTCACAGATATGTGCAACTATCACTAGAATAAATTTTAAAAGATTTAAACCTCAAAAAGAAATCCTATATCCATTATCAGTCACTCCTCATTTCCCCCAACACCCCAGCCCCTGGAAACCAGCGTCTACTTTTTTGACTCTGTAGATTTGCTTATTGAAGGGATTTAATATAAATGGAATCATATATAATACGTGATCTTTTGTGAATGGCTTCTTTCACTTAGCATCATATTTTTAAGGTCTATTTTTGTTGTATCGTGTATCAGGACTTCTCTTTTCAGACTGCTTTCTGAAAGTAGCTGTACCATTTTACATTCTCACCAGCAGTGTATGAAGGTTTTGATTTTTCCACATCTTCACCAACACTTGTTGTTACCTGTCTTTTAGATTGTAGTCATTCTCTGGGTGAAGAAGTATCTCATTGTGGGTCTGATTTACATTTCTCTGATGACTAATGATGTTGAGCATCTTTTCATGTGCTTATTGGCCATTTGTATATCTTCTTTGGAGAAATGTCTATTCAGATAGATCTTTGACCCATTTTTAATTGTTTGGTTTTTTTTTTTTTTTTTTGTCTTTTTATTACTGAGTTCTAGGAGTTCTTTGTATTATGTACTAGATACAAGTCTCTTATCAGATATATGATTTGCAGGTAGTTTCTCCCATTCTGTGGGTTGTCTTTTTACTTTCTCGATAGTATCCTTTGGAAAAGCACAGAAGTTTTAAATTGCAATGAAGTCCAATTTATCTATTTCTTATTTTGTTACTCATGCTTTTGGTGTCATACCTAAGAATCCATTGCCAAATCTGAGACCATGGTTTACCCCTCTGTTTTCTTTTAAGAGTTTTATGGTTTTAGTTATTACATTTAGGCCTTTTATTCATTTGGAGTTCTTTTTTTAAATGTGGTGTTAAGGTAAGAGTGCAACTTCATTCCTTTCTTGTAGCTCTCCAGTTGTCCCAGTACCATTTGTTGAAAAGATTATTCTTTCTCCATTGAGTGGTCCTGGCACTCTCGCTGAAATCAGTTAACCATAGACACATAGGTTTATTTGTGAACTCTCAATTCTATTCCTTACATCTGTCATTATGCCAATACAACACTAGTGCTTTGGACCAAACTGCTACCAGTATCACACCGTTGCCCGTCTATCATTATGCCAATACCACCCTGTTACTGTTGCTTTGTAGTAAGTTTTGAAATCAGAAGTGTGAGTCCTCCAACTTCATTCTTTTTCGAGATTGTTTTGACTATTCTGAGTCCTTTGGAATTCCATATGAATTTTAGGATTCGTTTGTCAGTTTCTACAAAGAAACAAGCTGGGATTCTGATAGGAATTGCATTGAATCTGTAGATCACTTTAAGGAATGTGGCCATCTTAACAATAGTAAGTCTTCTGCTCCATGACCATGGAATGTTTTCCCATTTATTTAGATCTACTTAATTTTTTCAATAATGCTTTGTAATTTTTACAGTATGTTTTACACTTCTTTTGGCAAATATATTCCCAACTCTCTTATTCTTTTAGATGCTATTGTAAGTGGAATTGTTTTCTTAATTTCATTTTTAGATTTATCATTGTCAGTATATAGGAACACTTTTATTTTTGTATATTGACCTCGTATCTTATAACCTTGCTGGACTCATTTATTTGTTCTAATACTTTTTTTCTGGTGGCTTTGTTAGTATTTTCTACACACAGGGTCATGTCACCTGTGAGTAGAGACAGTTTTTCTTTCAATATGGGTTTCTTTATTTCTTTTTCTTGCTTAATATCTCTGGTTATAATCTTCACTACAATGTTGATTATAAGTGGCAAGAACAAATATTCTTGTCTTGTGCCTGACTTTAGGGGGAAAGCATCCAGCTTTCACTCTTAAGTATGATGTTACCTGTGGGCTTTTCATAGATGCCCTTATTCAGTTGAGGAAGTTCCCTCCCATTCCTAGTTTATTGAGAATTTTTATGAGGAAGCATTGTTAGGTTTTGTCAGATGCTTTTTCTGTATAAACTGAACTAATCGTGTGGCTTTTGTTTTTTATTCTATTGACATGGTGTATTACATTCATTGACTTGGGGAGCATTAAACCAACATCGCATTCTTGGGATAAATTCCACTTGGTCATGGTGTACAATACTTTTTAGTATTTTGTTGAGGGTTTTTGCATCCATATTCATAAGAGATATTTGTCTTTCGTTTTTGTTTTTCTTGTGATGCATTTGTCTGGTTTTGGCATCAGAATAATACTAGCCTCTCTTGAGGGTTCTTGGCTCTCCTCTTTTACTTCTCTTCCCATTGCCTTCTCTAGGTCTCCAGGAAACCTTAAATCTCTGTTTGTAAACAGCCATGGGTGGTACGTGATGCAACCATTGCACTCCACAGTAACCACATGTGTCAGTGCCCCGTAAGACAAATTGGGGGTGCTCTCTCTGTTCACTCCTGTGGCACTTTGTAGATTGATCCAATGAAGAATGGTCCTCTGCTAACTTTTCTCCTTCAAAGTGATGTCTGATCCCGAAACTAATCTGTGCATGAGTACTTCCTAAGAAACTTTTAAAAATACAAAAATCATTCCAGACTTTAAGAATCTCTAGAAGTGGCACTCAGGAATCTGTATTTAAAAAATCTCCCCAGGTAATTCTGATGATTGGCCGGGTTTGCACTCACTGTTATAAACATGGTATTTGAGCACTAGGCAGGTTTTCTCTGCTGGACTTTAAACATAATGGATGATCAGTCAATGCTGTCATCTGCCTAGATCCATGGTTTACAAACTTTTAGAAACTTGATTCATAGCGTGAGATACATTTTACTTCCTGACCCAGTACACAAAACAAAATTTATGCAATAATACCTACTCTTATTACAGAAAATATGCTTGGATTTTTTTTTTCTGTTCTGTTCCGTTCTCACTTGCTCATAAAAAATAATGATCAAAATCCACTAATTAATTTCACAACCAACTAATAGGTTTGAAAACTAAAATCCTAGAATGCGTCTCAGAAGCCTTGGCATCCCACCTATTACTACAGTTCTGCAAGCCTCAGTTTCCCCTTGTGTAAAATGAGAAGGGTTTTAGATCAGATGAACTCTAAACTCTTGGATTCTGTACATTTGTTAGGTAATAAGTATCTCTTTAGTTGTTCTTTGCTGCTATCAATCCTCTTACCCTGGCTAAAAGTGTGTGCTTTCGGTCCATCATTAGTTTAATCTCTGTACCCTCTCCAAGTACTCTGTGTCCCTCTTACATCAGGAAAGCCGGAACTGACTTCAACAGATGTGTCCTGTACCAAGGATAACTCAATAAAATCAATCATCTCCTTTCTTCTTACGCTTTTGTCCACTGTTTGTTCTGTTGGGAGTGTTAAAGAAAAGAAACTAATTAGTCTACACAAGCAATGTTCTTCTCTTTATTCGGTCATTCAGCAAGTGTTTATCGAGCGCCTGCTATATGTGTGATGACCTGTGTGTACTGGGTAAATAGAAAAGTCTTGAAGGATTCCTTTTGTAATAATTCTTATTTTCTTTATTCACACACAGAGATGGAAGACAGAGTGAGGGTGGGTAGAGGTTACCACATCGTGTCCCAGTTGTGTAACAAGTTACCAGTCTGTGCCGAGACGGAGGGTGGGGTGGAGGAGATAATGCTGTAATTTATATCGTATATCAGTTGGGAGCGGCAGTCTCAAATTTTAGCTTGGCTCCCAGTAAAGATGGTCTCAAAACCACTCCCAGCTCTGGTGTCAGGATTCTTTTGGGAGAAAGTGACAGGAAACCCAATTTCAACTGGCTTAAGCCATGTAGGTTTTTGTGTGTTTTTTTTTAACCCCTGAAAACTTCAGGATGCCAGCTAGATTCAGGGTACCAGCAATGCTGCAAGGGTTTGGTTCCCCTGATTTCTTGACTCTGCCTTCCATGACGTTGACTTTATTACATCGGGTTGTCCTCAGCTATTCCAGGTTTTCCACTGAAGGTGACAACTCCAAATCTAACATCCTCCTCATGTTGAGACTGAGTGCCTGCTGCTGCCCCTACATTTTCATTAGAAGTGATGCTGAGTCTCACTGATTGGGTCTCACGCCTGCTCCTGAAGCAATCATGGTGGCTGGGGAAATACAACATGCCGATGGGCTTGGGCCTGGGTGATATGTCCCACCCACCCCAGAGGTGGATGTAGAGCTGCCTCCAGACCACATGGTCTGAGCAAATGGGGAGCGGATGCTCAGGGAAAATTGGGGACTGTTTCTGGAGCTGGAGAAATGACTGTCATGGAGGATAGAGCCATCAGATCTTTGCGGATAGGAAGAGACCTATGCTAGTGTCCTCAATTTACCTTTTGGAGAATGGGACTCTAAAAGCAAAAGTGACTTGTCTAAGGCCCTGCCAAAGATGGCACACCAGAAATGTGAGAAGTGGGCAGAGATATGGAAGAGTATCTGCCTCTACCCTCGGTGTGGAACAGCTAGGCAGATAGTCCAAACTGCCATAGACCGTATTTACTTGTGTATTTCCTCATTTCTGTTTTCACCTTCTTGCCCCTTTCCCCTCCTTCATGTTTAGAGGATAAATAAATGATTTATTCTTTTCTCCCACCACCTTGTTTCTCCCTGGTGGACTGCTGCTCTTATCCTTGGCGGTAATAGAGTTGTTCTTGCCATTCTGACTTGATCAAAGAGGTGGGAGTCATGAATACCATTTCCTAGAAGGACAAAAGCGTAAAAGTGGTTTGAAGTTTTTCATGATGTGTCATGATCCAAGAAAAAGCACAGAAGCCTGCACCTGCCTGAAATGAACCTGAAATCATCTAGGGCAAGGGTTGGCAAATCTACCCTGCTGCCTGTTTCTCTATGGCCTGTGAGTGGAAAAAAAAAAAAAAAAAAAGATGTTTACATTTTTAAATGGTTGGGAAAAAATACAAAAAGCAATATTCTGTGACACATGAAAATTCAAGTCCAAATTTAGTGTCTGTAAATAAAGTTTTATCAGAATACAGCCACATTCACTCATTTATATATTGTCCATGCCAGCTTTCACATTACAACGACAGAGTTACATAGTTGTGACACAGACTGTATGGCTTGCAAAGCCTAAAACGTTTACTATCTGGCCCTTTACAGAAAACGTCAGCCAACTCCTACTCTTGGGGCAGCCCGTCTGCAGAAAGTTGACTAAATAATACCCATATACTCCCAATTCAGTTTCGAATATTTGAAGGAAAATGAAGCTGGTATCAGTAAACACATTGCTGATAATGCCACTAGGCAGGACCAGGGAATTCTGTGTATCCATCCTGGATTAGGTCACCATCTTAGATCCTGATTCCCCTGGGTGCTAATGAGCCTTGACGGGGACCCAGGTGTTTGGTCACTAAGATGTGTGAATGGCTACCCTTCTCAAAACATGCACTGGATTAAAAAAATCTATGTTAGATCTTTCTCTTCCAAATTTCTTTTAAGACCCTGACAGTGGGATCTCTTCTTCACCAGGGAATGCTTGGAGGAATCAGTAGCAACAAATGGAAGGTGGAGCTATGGGGAGCGGCTCATCGTTCTGAGACGTCTGGTCTGGTTCTTTTGTGGATGATGGTGGTTTTCATGACATTCACACAATGGCGTCATGTTTTCTGCTAGTAATTTTGCCCCTGACTTGCAAGCTGGGCTCTGCTCTGATCGGTGTTTCTGAACCCCTGTCCTGTGGAAAGGCTTTGAGCTGCATTGCCCCAAAGGCAGCATGATGCAGAGAAACAGTACAAATTTGAGGGTCAGGGAGGCAGGGGGTCCAAACCCCCGACTCACTCACCAGCTGAATGTCCTTCACAAGTTCTCTAATCTTCCTGAGCCTCAGTTTCTTTATATATAAAACAAGGGTGAGAATACTGTTTACTTCAACCTGGTGAACACTCAAGCACCCTCCTGTGTTAGCTGTTACGGTAACATCCAACACACACACACACACACACACACACACACACACACATGCACACGCACACGCAGAGTTAATGCTGGGAATTGAACTGAAAGAATTTTAACTTTGAACTACTTCCTTCTTGGTCGAATGAATCACTGCCCATTATCTTTACGATACAAAAATGTAAAAAGCCAGTGAAAGGAGTCGGTGTTTGTTTCAATGGACCATTACCTCTTCAGGTCTGATTTTCCTTGTCTTGCTACTGAAGTCTGCATTAATTTTAAATTAAGGAAATATTTGGAAGGCAATAGCCAAGAGAACAAAAAATGCTCTGTTAGTGCCACGGCTGCCACAAGAACTTCAGGGAGACCTGATAGGGATGACTTTGTAGTTACAAACTGTGGGTCACTGTTTGTGCAAGGGCTTAGCAGGTCCTTGTTTATACCCAGCCATAATGGAGGCCTGGCCCCTTCCCCAGGGGGCTCTGGTCTATAGTAAGAGATCAGGTAGACATTGCTGTGGAGCTGAGCCCAGGTACGGGTTCTGAAGTTTCCGGATGCTGGTTTTAAATATGCCGTCTTTGAGTTCTCTTTTCTTTTCAGATTTCCTCGGCAGGGTTTTGATCACACTGTCCAGACCTCAATAGAGACATTTCTTTTCATCTTCTTGAGTTGTTTCCCCAAGCATATCACTGATGGGTGAGTTTAGTTTTTAACCCTGACCCCTGAATCATCTTCAAGAGGGAGCTTGCTAAAAGGCAAATCTCATCATGTCTCTGACAGGTTTAAAATTCCTCCCTGGCTGTGGCAGTTTTATTTTGTAATTTAATTGCTTTTTAAAATTAAAGTTATACATTAACATAGGGTTTTTTTAAAAAGGCAAATAGTAGTACTAGTTTATAGGGAAAACAGCTGCCCTCTACCCTCCCCCTCCCTAACCTCAATTCCTCTCTCTTAAGAGGAGATATTTTCCACTCTTTTATAGTTGTACATCACTTTTCCCAGGAACACATTTTCTCTCTGTGGTTGGCAGAATAATGGCTCCCAAAAATGTCCACGTCCGAATTCCTGGAACCTGTGAATATGTTAGGTTATGCAGTAGAAGGGGAGGTAAGATTGACAGTGGAATTAAGGCAGCTAATCACTTTACCTTAAAATAGGGAGATTACCCAGGGTTATCTGGATGCATCCAATGTAATCACAAGGGACCTTAAAAGTGGAAGAGGGAGGCAGAAGTTAGAAGTCAGACTTGACCCACCATTTCAGGCTTTGAAAATGGAGGAAGGAAGCCATGGGCCAAGGAAGGTAGGCAATCACTAGGAGTGTGAGAAGCAAGGAAATGGATTCTCCCCTAGAGCCTCCAGAAAGGAACACGGCCCTGTCGACACCTTGACTTTAGCCCAGGGAGACCCATTTCAGACTTCTAATCTACAGAGCAGTAAGGCAATAAATTTGTGTTGTTTTAAGCTACTAGGTTTTTGGTATTTTGTTACAGCAGTGACAGAGAACTAATACATACTTCCACGTCTTTATTTTTTTCTTATTAGTTCTAGAGGTTGTCGATTGGCCTAATACTGTTGAAGGTAAAGACTCTAAACTGTCTTGTCCATGCCTACTTCCCACAATTTCCCCATTTCTCTTCTCACATCCTCCCCAACAGTTACATCATCATTTCTCAGTTAGAATATTCAATATGTAATATTGACCTTGTCATAATGGTGTATTTTGAGCTGAGCCAGCTAGTGTACCACGATCACATTTTTTTTTCTTGTACCCCCAAACATTTCATCAGAAGTATAAATCTTCTCTCAGGATATTCTAACTCATCAACTGATCTCTCAATTTTATCCTTTTTGTGGAGACATCCTTCATCCCTTTCGTTGCTCTACATTCTCTCACTCCAGCCGGGTCTGTCCGCCCTCCAGGTTTGTTACTTGGTGGTCATCCTCTATCTCCTTAATCACCATCAGATATTCCCTTTCTCCCATGTTGTGGCCCCTGCTTCTTGAATCCCATTTCTTCTTTTTCCTGCTTTGTTACATATATATAAATATAAATACTTGTGTGTGAATGTTTGGAGCACATGCTCTGAAGCTTCCAGAGAAAAAGATGTGTGAAAAGTATAGTTTGGAGAACTTGTGTAGCTAAGAATATCTTTATCCTACTTTCAAGTTTAATTGATGGTCTGGTTGGAAATGGAATTCTAATTTGGAAGCCATCTTTCCTTAGAATTTTGAAAGCTTTGCCCTATGGTCTAACAGTTTAAGAAGTCTGATGCTTGAGTTTTTAAAAATGATTTTCTCCCCACAGTTGTCTCAGTCCTCTCTTTTGGAACACCTCTATTCCAGAACGTTGGACCTCCTGGAATTGCGTTCTAATTTTCTTTTCTCTTTGTTTCCTACCTCTCTAGTTTTTTCTTGTTCTTCACCTTTATCTTCCAAAATTATAATCGAATCTTTCATTCCTGCTCTCTGCCTTTTAACGTGAAGATTTTTTTATTGTTCCTGTTTTATGACTACTCCTTTTTATAACCTCTGATTCTTATGTCATGAGTAAAATAATTCCTCTTGGCTTTCTGAGAATAGCAATTATAGTGCTCTTTTTAAAAAAATAACACATTGCTTTGATTTCCCACAACTTTTTTATTTTGTTAGCTTTGATCTCTGGCTTACAAGCTTTCTTTAAGTTGACGGTACTCCTCGATTGCTTACGTTTAAGAGTTTCTACGTTTAGGTGTGTGTGTCAGTGTGTATGCATGTGCGTTATTTGTGCGCTCACTGTAGGTTGATCCAGCTTCTTCACTGGGGAAACCTAAACCTTCAGCACTTCTGGATTTTTCTGTTGAGCTGATCAGTTTTCCAGAGAGGAACCTTTCCATCTTCTACCTGTGAGATGAGAGCCTTGCTTCAAGTTTTCTCATTGCTGAGTGATGGAAAGCAGCTGGGATTTTCCCAGTCCACTAGGTGACTTCCAATTATTATTTTTGCAGCCAAAAATGTTATTGCTCCAAAAATACCCACCTCAGATCTCTCTTTTCCAGTGTGTGCCACTGTCTCAGGTATCAGCTGCTGTTGCCTCTGAGAGTGAGCTCCTGTGACTTTTCTTTGGAGAACGTCCGGTGATACTGGAACACTTTGCTGACATGTGCAGAGTTGCAATGCCTGAGAGTTTATACTGACCCTCCCCGCCTACGGGAGTCCTTGACCAATGATTCTCAGGATGGGAGTATGAAAGCCCAGCAGTCCTGGCTCAGAATGGGCAGCTCTGAAGCTTTCCTTAGCTTTAGGGTTTTGTGGGGCGTTGCCTGAAATTTCCCACTTGTTTAGATTCCTCCCTCCTTCCTTGTCTCCCCTGAAGCCTTACTATATCACTTGCCTTCATCTCATGGACTTTTCTGGGAACTCCATCTAAGACACCCCATTTTCAATATGGTACCCATCCCTGATGACCTTCTCCAGGACATCTCATTTCAAGTGTCTGAAAGCCTGTCAAGTGGGAGAAAAGTTACATGCAGAATGTGTAGCTCCAAAAGACAGGTCTTAGATCTTGGATGGAATTTCTCAGGAGGCAGAGTTCAGTTTTGTTAAAGGACGTCCTTAGTAAGTAGTAAGTTCACCACCCCCAGAGGTATACAGGCCAAGGCTAATGCATGCTTGATGAAGTGTTTGAACTATTCAAACAATTCATGAGGAGGCTGACCTCAGATTCTGTGGGTGTTTGTATTTCAACATAGGACCTCCTTAATGAAATAATGTGGATGGTGTAGAAGCTGGAAAACCTCACTGGGGAAGCAACTTTCCAATTTTGAAGCTTTGTTTCGGTACCATGTGGTGCTCTTTTGACACTGTGAGTGTAATTAGAGCTTGTAGGATTGTAGAGAGGTACCCACGTGTTAATTTCTCAACAGCAATTATAGCTTGATTAAAAGAGTACCTAAACAATTGCAGTAAAAATGCATTGACAGTAAATTCTTTGTGTGTTCTTGGCATTTCTCTGCCTCGCTTTCATTACCAAGAGTGTAAGAATTAAACATTCACACGCTTCCAGGATCATGTGCCTGGAGCTCATTGTTCCTGGGGTCTGTTTGTCATCTTCCCAGTGGCAGTGTGTACACACGGAACACAGTTTGCTGATTCAGCCCTACTGGTCCGTTTGCAGCTCTCTGACCCAACAACCAGGCGTCGTTTCCAGCCGTGAAGACAGTCAGTGTAGGAAGGAAGGCAAAGCACTGGTGATTTCATTTCGTACAGTTGTAAAAATGATGTGCCTTTTGTCAATGAAGGCTGAGATTGGAAACTCAAGGTCAGGGGCAGGGATACTACTGCCTCCGTCACCCCACGGTTGTTGAAAACTTAGGCAGAAGTGATTCCATCAGGACATGAAAGCACTTGGGTACTTGGTACTCGGGTTCTTGAAAACCTGGACTAAAGAAACACAAATAACCAACTTTTTTAACCTGTAAGTGACAAGAAGTTTCTCTTCCGGGAAATAAATATTACTGTCGCTAGCTGACAGTGAGTAGAGAAGCTAAGGGTCCCTCAGTCTTGGCTGAGGAAGTGCTTAATGCCAGGAGGATTTGCTCTAATCTCTGCACTAGATTGAAATATAGTTAACGTACAATATTATGTTATGTCTGTACTATATTCAAATTCTGGACACCCTGGCTGCACCGTGCTGACTGCCTTCCCCTGTAAAATGGGGAATAAACTAAGTAACTGTTAGCTTCCTTCCTTCCGTTCATTCGGTCAGTACATCAGCAAATAGTTGTTGAGTCTCCACTACCATTAGAGACTTTCCTAGGAGCCAGGGATATGTGATGGTCAGCAATACAGATGTAGCCCCTGCCCTCCCACGCCTTACGTTCTAGCGGAGGAGCCATGGTACGATAAGACTTAAATTGAGAGGGAGTGTTCTAATGACAAGTACAGCCGAGTGAGGGGCAGGTCACGGGGCGGCTCTTCTGGAAGGGTGGTCAGGGAAGACTCTTTAAGAAGTTGAGAGGAATGAGGCGAGGAAGCGAATGGTCCAGGGTGACTGTGTTCAGGCAGATGGCACGTAAATGCAAAGGCCCTGAGGTGGGTATGTGCTTGATACACTGAAGGAAGAAAAAAGAGAGCAGTACGCAACAGGGGACATGGCAGAGAGGTGGCAGGAAAAGTAATGGGAACCAGCCATGCCAGGTCTGTGAGTCTGTGGAAAGGAGTTTAGTTCTCCTCTGGTGAGGTGGTGAGTCCTGGGAGAATTTCGAGCAGGTGTGTGATATGACCTGATTTGTACTTCAGGAGAACCCTCTGGCTGCTGAATTGAAAGTGGCCTAAGAGGAAATGTTGGAAATTGGCAAGTTCAAATGCTGTTTTAGGTTTCAGGAGAGAAGTGATGGTAGCATAGCCTAAGGGCAGTGGTGTGACTCAGAATTGATTTTGAAGATGTAACTGACCTATTTAGGATGTAAGAGAGGAGCCATAGGTGATGCCAAGACTTTCGATCTGTGAGCTATTGACCTGGCAGAGCTATTTACTGAACCTGGGCATTGTGCCTGGAACAACTTTACAAATTCTCTGAGATTGATAGAGCCCCTGCCTACGGGGCACTCTCTTAGCACCTGGAGATGTACATAGTCTCCTGTGTCTTTGATGTCTGGTCCACAGTCTTCCCAAGTTTGGGGTATGGATAGTCTTGCCAGATTTTAAAGTCCATGAGGATAATCCCTCCAAGACTGGAGGCTTTCACATACATGAATTCTGTCTTTAGACTTCAAACCCATGGGCATATGCAGGTCCTTGTTTTCCCCGTTTCTGTAAATATAACTTTGGATGACTTACCCTCTGCTCACAAGCTCCTATTGGCTCCACGCTGTCCTTGGCTTCCAATAAGCCCGCCTCTTGAGCTCTGCGAGCCCCACTTTCTAAACAGCCCTCCCTCCCTACCTGTACAGCAGCACCCTTTCTTCCCTGGCACCGACGCGTCATTAGTGACTTTTATGAAGCATCTTTGGTTCCCCCAACCCCAAACACCAGTCTCCAGCCCTGCATGAATCAAATCATCTGCCTTCTCTGTTCTTCTTCCTAAGCTAAGCTCTCCCTAGAAACTTCGAGAAAAGTTTCCAGATCTGACTAATGTGATTCTGGATTCCGCTGGGCCTTGCTACTCATCTGCTGTCTTTGTCTCCATCTGCGATGCACAGACCCTTAGGTGTCGCCCAGTGATCCTACTCCTGGTGCTTGTGCCTTTCTATTATGCCTTCCCCTTGAGCATGGACAGAACCTGTGACTCGCTTCTAACCGTAGGATATGGAAAAGGTGATAGGATGTCACTGCCATGAGTGTGTTCCATTATGTAAGAATCTATCTTACCACACTGGAGGGAGGGACTCTCCTTGCAGGCTTGAGGAAATGAGTGGCTTGTTGAAGAAGTTCCTGTGGCAGAGAACTGTGGGTGGCCTCCAGCTGACATCCAGCAAAAAGCTGGGGTCCTCAGTCATGCAGCTGCAAAGAAATGGATTTTTCCAACAACCTGAATGAACTTGGAAGCAGATTCTTCCCCAGTCAAGCTTCCAGATGAGAACACAGCCCAGGCAACACCTCAATTGTAGCCTCGTGAGACCCTGAGCAGAGAACCCATGTGAACCATGTTCATGCTCCTCACCCACAGAGACTGAGGCAATAGTGTGAATTGTTTTAAGCTGCTGAGTTTATGGTGATTTGTTATACAGCAGTAAGAAAATATACACCATCCCTGATCCCTTTGTCATTTGCAAGGGATTTGTTTCAACCTTTGCCACTTTCTCTTCATGCCCCCCCCCCCACTTCATGCCATGGCTGAGGAGGATGGTCTTGAGATCAGAGAACATGAGAAGCTTGGCTATGAATTCCATTACCTTCCTTCCCCCATCACCTCCAAACTTATCCATATCTCTTCCCATCCTCCTTTCTTTTCTCCACCCCTGGACCAGTCCTTCCAACTGTCGCTGGACTCGATCTTCCCAGGTCACCCCAGGACCTTGTTATACCCTCTCATCCTTATCTAGTCAGTTATTACCCCTCTACCTGCTTCCTAGTCTCTCCATAAAGCTCTCCTCCCTCTCCTAAAACAATCAAATGGGAAACACACACCACAAACAAACAGAACAACTCCCCTTGACCTTGCCCTTCTGTCAAGGTGTAGTTCTTACTTTCTCATTCTCTTTTCTACAAAATTCTCTAAAAAGTAGACTCTGTGTGTTGTCTCCTAAAACTTTTTATCCCTCCTGTGCTGTAACTTGCCTTTGTCTCCATCACTTCACTGAGAATGCTCTGAGTAAGGACAGCCATAGGCTTCTAGATGCCAAATTCTCTTCAATCTTTATCCTGGATGAAAAGTCACTGGATGCTATCAATCATTGCCTTCTTGAACATTTCCCTGGCCCTTGTAAAACTACTCTCAGGGATGTTCCCCTGTGTCTGTGGGCTTCTCCATTTCCTTTGTGGCTTCCCCTTCTACTGCCCTCTGTCATCTTTTAGGATTAAAAAAAAAGTTTCATTGTAATTAATCAAGAAACCTTCACTCTTAAGTTTTATCTACTGCATTTCTCTGGTACAGTTAATCCTTATGGAAATTTTTCTAAGTGATTCTTCAATTCTTAATTATCTACTCTAAACCTTGTGGGGTTATTAAGCGATTTCCTCTATAATATATTGCCTAATTTGTGTCTCCTGCTAATAGAAAACTATGTTAATTAGAATTGGAAAAAAATTGCAAATTATCCCTCCCATTTTTCTGATTTCACAGCGAGAAGGGGAGTAGTTTGCTGGAGGCAGAGGAGAAGAAGAAGGGCCATGTATGAAAACAGAGTAGAAAAGAGGTAGATTACACTGACATTCAGTTGGTGATGGATTGCTTCTGTTGAATAGTGCCCTTTTATTCAACTGTCCTGTTGGTATAAAATTGTATTCTGTAGGTTCAAGAATAGTTTGCTTAATATTTTGATGATTACAGAAATTTAACCCAGGCATTTAAACCAATACAATTTTCCCAACTAATCTGAATTTGTTAATAAGCAAGCATTTATTGATCACTTACTATGTCTGTGGCATTCTGCCAGTCTTGTGGCTGGGCATCATTAGATGAAGAAACAGATCTTAAGAGCTCTGAGTCAGTGGGCAAAGGCAGGATTCCAGTGCAGCTGTAACCCTTGTGGCAGAGACAGTGCTGCTCTGAATTTACCCCAGGGATTCCTCATGCTGGGTACAGGGGAAGCCCACGTTTGCCAGCACTCCTGGCGGGGAGCTGCTATCCCCGTGACTGATTGGATTTGGGGCCAGGAGCTCTCCCTGTGTGGTGCTCCCTCCTTCAGGGACATCCAGTGTTGTGGGCAAAGACTTTGCAGTCACCAGTGTTGACACTTTGAGCCAGCTTAGTTCCACTCCAGGACTGTACTGATTTGGTCATTCCTTTAAGAGGAGCGTCTGCTACCAGCTGCTGCTACCATCACAGTTTGTCCATAATAGTGAGGAGTAGCAACTGTTAATTGAGCACCTAGCACATGCAGGAGCTGGAGTCGGCCTCCACAGCCTGTGCTCTTAACCACTGTGCTTGGCATAGCTCTCAAATGGGGTTTGTATTGTCTCAGTTGTGTAGAGTGGAAAATGACTGGGGGGCCCGGGACAAGTGCTCTTAGCTCTTGGAGGCTAAGCCTCCCGGGAGGAGTTTGGGGCATCATTCCCATCAGCGCCCACGTGAGCTGTGCTGTCCTCCCGGCTTCATTCTGCCCAAAAGCGAGCTGGCCCTTCTCCACAATGCGGTGTTGTCTCTGTTGCTGTCAACTGACCGCCCCGGGAAACCCACAGCCTCCCTGACTCCAACCTTATCTACGAACAGGACACCCTCCTCTGCACATCACTGAGCCGCCTGTGAGGCCAGCTCTACTCCTCAATCAGGCTCTATTCATCTGTGACCTTAGGCGGGAGCGGAGGAGGGACAGGCCAGCTGCCCCCTTTCCACCTGAGTGGCTGTGATATGAAGTCCCACTTTGGAACGCTGAGACGCCCGAGCCTCGCCGAGCTCCCCGGGCGCCCACATCCCTGCATGAAAGGCCCTTCTTGTTCTGCGAGTGCGGCCAACTGTGAGATAGCCTCCAAGGTGCTTTTCATGTGACTGCATCCAGGCGCTCCCCGCTGCATTTTAATAGCCAAGTTAAAGGTAACCTGATAGGCAGATATGCCTGGAGCCTGGGAACAGGCCTTATATTCATTTATCCCTACTTTAAAAAATTTAAATGAAATAGCTGTCATTGCTAATTTCCCCCTGCTTTCTTAAATATCTCAGTGTGTAATTTAACAAGCAGCTGAATTTACTTCATAGTTAGCAAGAAACTAAAGCCCCTGAAACATGATTTGCCGATGTCATATTTTCCCAGATTCATCTAGTCATCCCCGGGTATAGCTTCACTGTTGATCCAGTAAGGCATGGGGTACAGATCTCAGGACCCTAGTTATCATCTCATTGTGAGGTCCCTGCCGTCTGCCACGCTCTGGTGACTCCTAGAAACAGCCAGGAGCTATAGCCAGAGCTAAACAGAGAGTGGATTAATTCCTTAAGAAGATGGAAGGATATGGTGGACTATGTTGAAGTTGCATTTCACTTTGGATGTTGGTGTTGCCAGTGGGAATTCACTCTCATAGAAAAACCTCGCTGGGTGCCAAGGGCAGAGTCACATGCCTCTCTGAGATTGATCCTCTAATCTGTAACAGGAAAGGTCTCTGCACACCAGGACTGGAGGTCAGCTTTTGGAAAAGTGCACAGACCCTGTGAGGTTCGGGGTGGTACCATCATGACCAGCCATCTGGGTTTGCCCGGGCCTGAGGGATTTCTGGGGAAGCTAACATGCGGAAAGTCCCAGGCAAATCTGGACAGTTGGTCATTTTATCACTAAAATTTTACCCTACCTTTCTAAACACTTGTATTAGTAAAACCCAGAGGATTTACTCTGTAACATTTGTGTTTCTATTAGTAGAAATCTGTGCTTTGTTAGTGGTGTTTCTGTCTTTCTCAGACTGCAGGACACTTTCAATGGAAATGGTGGGGGCCCCTGTAATAAGATACGGGAACTGTGGTTCTCCACCAGGGTGTTTTGTTCTCACAGGGCGCAGGGAGTGAGTCAGGCATGACTTTTCTGGGCTCTAGGATGCCAGGTGTCCTGTAAGAAGAGGGATTTTATTCAAAACGCCAGTAGCATCCCCGCTGAGGAGCCCTGGATCTGGCCAGATTCCTGCCGCATCCTGGTCCTGTTCCTTGATGGGCTGGTGGTCCAGCCCATTGGCAGAACACAGCCATTCCTGGGGGTGATGGCGAAGCTACTCGGTAACGAGAAGTGGTGCCTCCACATTACTTACCCATTCACTTATTTCACGACATATTTATTGAGCACTTACCACCTGCTCTGGAAATCAAGTGGCGAATAAGACATGGTGCCGCCTCCGTGATGCTCATAGTCTAGCAAAGAATGCTGTACCAAAAAGCTGAGAACTGCTGGGAGGAAGGAAAACCAGGGTGATGGGGAGCCCAAGGCAGGTCAGCTCTCTTCATTCAGGGACAGTAAAGAAAGGAGTGGAGGAAACGACGGGCCCCATGGCACCTCCCCGTGAATAGCTGAGAGGCATCATGGTGAACAGGTCCAAAATATTGTACTTGATTACCCCCAAACCCTGCTCTTTCCACAATCTTCCCCATCGAAGGGGAGAACACTACCATCCTTCCTTGGCTCAAGCCAAAATCTTTGGAGTCCTCCTTTCTCTCCCACCCCACACCCACGCCCAGTCCATCAGTAAATCTGGTTGGATAAACCTTCCCAGTAGAATCCAACCGCATCTCCCCACCTTCCTGTTACAGCCTCATCCAAGCTGCTATCCTGGCTCAACTGGATTTTTGCAACATTCTCCTAAGCGGTCTCTGGGTTTCCACTCTTGCCCACTTACAGCCTGTTCTCAACCCAGCTGCCGGAGTGGCCCTTTGAGAGGGCATGCCACTGATAACAATGACAATGATAACTTACAACAGCAGTAAGCATGGTAAGTCCTTATAGCAATAAGTATGTGCTAGCTAGACATGTAATTGCTTTGTAAGTACTAACTACTTTGAATAGTCACAATAATTCTAGGAGGTGAGTACTACAGTCAGTTCTGCTATAATGTGGCATATGCATTCCTAAAAATCAATGTGCTGGCAAAATACATAAATACCACACTGGATATGGCCCTTTACCTTGGAAAAGACAAAGTGTGCTGTAGACATGGGTGTCGGAAGTCAGACAGGGTCAGCTTGTGAGTTACTGTGACGTGGTAAAAGGAGGGTTTTCTTTTTTTTTTTTTTTTTTTTTTTTTTTTTTTTTAACATCTTTATTGGGGTATAATTGCTTTACAATGGTGTGTTAGTTTCTGATTTATAACAAAGTGAATCAGCTATACATATACATGTGCTCCCATGTGTCTTCCCTCCTGCATCTCCCTCCCTCCCACTCTCCCCCTCCCACCCCTCCAGGCTGTCCCAAAGCCCCGAGCTAATATCCCTGTGCCTTGCGGCTGCTTCCCCCCAGCTATCCACCCCACCACGTTTGTTAGTGTGTATATGTCCATGACTCTCTCTCGCCCTGTCAAAACTCACCCTTCCCCCTCCCCATATCCCCAAGTCCGCTCTCCAGTAGGTCTGCGCCTCCATTCCTGTCTTATCCCTAGGTTCTTCATGACATTTTTTCCCCTCAAATTCCATATATATGTGTTAGCATACGGTATCTGTCTTTGTCTTTCTGACTTACTTCACTCTGTATGACAGACTCTAGGTCTATCCATCTCATTACAAATATCTCAATTTCATTTCTTTTTAAGGCTGAGTAATATTCCATTGTGTATATGTGCCACATCTTCTTTATCCATTCGTCCGATGATGGGCGCTTAGGTTCTTTCCATCTCCGGGCTATTGTAAATAGAGCTGCAATGAACATTTTGGTACATGACTCCTTTTGAATTTTGGTTTTCTCAGGGTATATGCCCAGTAGTGGGATTGCTGGGTCATATGGTAATTCTATTTGTAGTTTTTTAAGGAACCTCCATACTGTTCTCCATAGTGGCTGAACCAATTCACATTCCCACCAGCAGTGCAAGAGTGTCCCAAAAGGAGGGTTTTCTGAAAGGGAAAATTGTGACATCACCTGGGGAGGGTGTGGCCCCCAACACAGGCAGTGAACTGAGGCATCTGGGAGATGTTTGGGGCGTGTGTGTGTGCATTTGTGTGTCCATACTGGACTTCATTCACCTGGGTGCAGTTTTCTGTTCACTTTGTGTGTTTTGCAGTTGAAATCATGGATAGCCGAGCATGAAATTGCTCAAATATGCTCGATTGTTCCCTGGCATATCATAAGTTGCATTAGAATAAAGTTGGATTTTCAAAACAAGCGATATCATGAAACGGACTGCGTTGTCAGCCCCATTTAACAGACTAGGAAATTGAGGTACAAAAACATTAAGTACCCAAGGTCAAGTAGATAGTTAGTGACAGAACTGGGTTTTGAACTTGAGTTGGATTTCAAACCTTTGCCCAGGAGCCTCCAGAGGCTTCTCCTCACCCTCAAAGCACACGTCCTCATCGTGGCTTGAAAGGCCTCACCCAACCTGGCCCCCCACCAGCTCTCGACCTCATGCCCTGCTTCTCTCCCTTTACCCCCTCTCTATACCCCACCAGCCCCTTAATGTTTCTCTAGCCCCCAAGCATGCTCCCACCTCAGGGCCTTTGTTCATGTCTTTTCCTAGAATTCTCTCCCCCCAAATATTTACTGGGCTCATGCCCTCACTTCTTTCTGGTCTCTGCTGATCAAAGAGGCCCTCTTCAAGTACTGCAAGTCCCCTACATATGAACCTTCAAGTTACGAGCTTTCAAAGATGCGACCGTGTGTTCCGTCAACATCAGGCATGAGTGACGTTGCGGCTTGCCCTCTGTCTCCTACTGCTGACCATCCTTCAGCTCTACCATCTCCCATCTTCCCTCCCTCCTCCAGTCAGTAACTCTTCCTGCCTGTTCACTCGATGCCAGCCCCTGTATGCCAGCTGTCGTAGTGTTACTGTACTTTTCAAGGTACTGGACTGTAAGATTAAAAATGTTTTCTTTATTTTTTGTGTTTATTTGTTTTTTCTGTATGATTTGTGTGAAAATATTATACATTATGATTTGTGTGAAAAGTATTATAAAGAAGTATTATAGAAGTATTATTATATACTGTAATACAGTACAGTCCTATATAGCCGATTGTGTTAGTTGGGTACCTAGGCTAACTTTGTTGGACTTACAAACAAATTGGACTTATGAATGTGCTCTTCAATGGAGCGCATTCGTATGTAGGGGACTTACTGTACCTGAGATGAAGAGGAAGCCTCATCGTTACCTCTGTTCTGTGTTTAATTATCCTTTACATCACTTATTGACATGTATTATAGTACCTCTTTATCTGTATTTTTAGTATATCGCCTTCACACCCTCCAAAAGAGCATGGGCTCCAGTGAAGGGACCTTTCTCTGTTCACTAGAACGGACCATAGTAGGTGCTCAGTCAGCCTCTATGGAAGGAGTAAACCTAGGAGGACAGGGGAGGGGAATGTCCTAGGCAGTGAGGAAAGCAGATTGGAACCAATATTTGGTGCCTACACTGAGTGCTTTTAACTTCTACCCCCTTTGAGGACTCTGAGGTCAGCTCCTCAAACTGGACCTGGCCAGAAGCCCAGAGAGACCAACTGGCTGGTCCCAGAGCTGGCAGAAACGAAGTCAGAGGAGAGGAGGGAAAAACAAAAACATACAAACCTCCCACCCCTTTTCCCCAGAGGCCCCAGAATTTTCAGCCCAGCTTCACAACTCAGAGATGTAGGTTGAGATCAGAAAGTGCAGAAAGATTCTGCACCAGAACCAGGTCTTTTAGTGACCTCGATCCTGACTAGACAGGCTTGCAATGGACTTCCTTATAAAATGATCTCTCAGAGCTTATCCCAAGTGGGAAAAAGGTGTGCTTGTAATGAAAAAAGTAATAAATAATGTGTGTACGTGTATGATGTGTGTGGTATTCATCATGGACCAGACACTGGGGCTGTCTCTTTACTCAAAGTAGGATTAAAATAGCAGAGGTGGGCACCTCCATGCTCACCACTTTACGAGTGAGGAGAAAACGGCACAGAGTAGCTAACCAACTTGCCCAAGCTCACACAGCAGAACAAGGATATGAACTCATCTCAAAGGCCACATGCTCACTAAACTGTCATGCTGCTGAGGACAGCCTCCCTTGCAGCAAATGGAATTTGATTTTAGAGCATGGGAGCTTCAGATTCATAAGGATCACTTTATCGTTGAAGAGAGGGGCAGGGGCTTGCCCAAGCCTACATGGCCAACCCAGGCCACGTTCTCCCTTCCAAGCCCAGCGCTGTGGGCCCTCCCACCCACCCGACACCTGTGTCTCTGAGATGGGCAACTACCTGAGGGGAGTTGAGATGAACCTTTTGTCTTCAAGGACTTTGCAGTTGGGGGCACTTTTCCAACAAGGAAAATGCTTCTTAACATCCACCACGTGTGGTAGCAATAACCTCCACTTTCTGAACACATTTGAAATTTGACAGATCTCTGGGTAATTACCACACCATTTGGTAAACGAATACTACCAACCGGTCTCCAAGGAGTAACTCAATGCCGATTCCTTGTCACAGCCCTGAAACCGTCCTCAGCGGAGCACCTGCTTCTGTCATCCTCGTGCCTCACACAGTGGAGCCTTGGCAGGGACCATGAATAAACTACTGGCGTGTTTATTACACTGGCGTCAAACTACTGGAGGAGGAGAGTGTGTGACTGAGACTGTCCCTGCCGTGAAGGACTTCCCCCTGCTCATGATCGTTCTCTCCAGGGGAAGGAGAGCACCTGATCAGCAGCCGCCCACCTGGCTGTGTCCAGCTCACCTCTCCCCCACCTCGGTGGACGGTGATGGACCCAGAGCTAAGAACACACTCTGGGCTCCTGGATCCGGGAGAGTGTGGCCGGAAGAGGTGATATATTGGAGTCAAATGAGGTCTAGCCCCTGCAGGAAAGACTTTAGGCATATCCTTGACCTTCTTTGAAGCCTGGTCTCCTTATCTGAAAATAGGAAACAAAGAAAACCTACCTCACAGGTTATTATGAGAATGAATTTAAGCTAACTAAAGGGCCAGATGGGAATATTTTAGGCTTTGAGTCTGTATGATCTCTAGGGACTACTCAAGTCTTTTGTCATGGCCCAAAGCAGCCACACACAATATGTGAACAAGTGGGCATGGTTGAGTTCCAGTAAAACCTCATTTACAAAAACAGGGGGCAGGCTGGAATTGACCTGTGGGCCGCACCTCTGATAGAGCAGCTAGGTGAAAATCCGGCACATGGCAGGCATTAAGTAGAACCTCTTATTATTATTATTACTGCAATTACTGCTACTACTCTGCTTATTCCACCACTGTGGCTGGATGACCATGGGCAGCCATGATGCACCGGCCGTGTCAAAATAAAGTGAGAATAATATATAATGATAACAAGAATAATAAAAAATGCTATAGTTGTTGTTGTAAGAATAACAACACTTATGAAAGGCTTACCATGTCCCTCCCAGTCACTCTTCCAAGCACTTTATACATATTAACTCATTTAAACCTCAGGGAGATTTTACTATACCCATTTGGCAGATGAGTAAACTGAGACAGAAAGATCTTAGTCACTAACTCAAAGCATCTAGCTAGGATTCAAACCTAGACGATATGGCTTCAGAGCCCAGATAACTTTTTTTTTTGGCCACGCCAGGCAGCATGCGGGATCTTAGTTCCCCGACCGGGGATCGAACCCGTGCGCCCTGCCTTGAGAGCGTGGAGCCTTAACCACTGGATTGCCAGGGAAGTTCCCCAGATAACGCCTATTAGTACTTGGAGAACACTATATTGTTATCATTTATTATGTGATTCTTTCACTCATTTCTTTGCCTCTGCTTCAAGCGTGATGGCTTCCTGGGATTTGGGGTGCTAGCATTGCTCGGCCTGCTGCAGAGCTAGACCTCTGGCCTGGTCCTGTCCCTGGCTGGGGTGGATTCTTCTCCCAGGGCGCTTAACTCCCCATCCTTGGCTCTAATTACTGGCCGACCGACGTGAGAGATGTTTTGGGCACAGCTAATTGTGCTCCAGCACCTGGGTAACTCTCATTTACTGGTGCTAATTAAATGACTTCAGTGCTAGGGGTGCCCATTACCTAGCTGATTCCGTTCCCTCTGCCCATTAACAGTAAAATTATAGAGCCTGGAAAAGGTCTGCTGGAAGAGCAATAACTCTTATTCAGGTGGGATGATTATTTCATTTTTACAGTAGATTACATCCTTTAAAACAAACAACTTGTAGACATCATTTCATTTTGGAAACCTCTTTCCCAACACCCCAGTCCCAAATCTGGTGGATTTTGGTGATGGTAAAATTTCCATTTCAAGTGAAATTTTAATTTCTCATGGATTTATTGCCATTTTTTCCACGGCGGGGAATGTATTTCCCTCTGAATTTAGAGTACTTGGTCTCCTAGACCAGCGCCTAGAATGCGTGGGGATCTGAGAGGCCAGGGAATGAGCTTTGCTCCCTCCCCAGTGGGCTCACAAGGGCAAATTAAATCAGAAAAGCAAAACAATCAGCTTCTTGCCGGAGACATGTAACACCAGCCCCGGGAAAGGAGGCGCAGCCGTGCCCACAACGTTGGACAGCCAGCTGAGCGGCGTGATCTAATGGATCTTTTCCACATTTGACGTGTGACTCATCTGTTATGTATATAGGAGTGTGTTTCTCAAGTGAGCCAGGCCAGAGACTGACAGGATAGAACAAACCTTGCTTTATTGCCATTTGATTCCCGTCATTATAGGCTGGGGTCCTTGGGTTCTATACATTCCTTTGTTGAGCACGTGGGGAGAGATGATTTTTCCATGCATGGTGGGTCGTCTTTGAGGCCACACAGTCTACTGTTTCCAAAAAACAGAGCTGGGCGGTCATCTTCCCTGCGTTTCTTTGGAAACCTCAGTATCCTCCGTGCCACTCAAAGGTGAAAGAGCAGCTAGCCAAGGCCAGATGGCATCTCTGCGAGCTCCCAGCTCCCCGAGGCAGCGAGGTGGGGGGTTTGTGGGGGGAGAGATGGAGGCAAGGTTTATGGGAGCGGGTCAATCCAGACAGGGGAAGAGGGAGTGCTCTGGCTAAAAATAGCACGCGCACGAACTCCTGCCCACCCCCCCACCCCCCCCCCACCCCCAGTCCTTGGTGATTTCTCTGCTGACTTGGGTTTGGCTCTGGGAAGAACAGTGGGCTCGGAGAACGGTTCTGCAACTGGGGAGTGATGGAGGGAACCCGCCTGCCAGGTGGGTTTTCCAAGCCCTTGCAGCTCTAAACTTCTCCACATGTGAACAAGTGTTTACAGTTTTAAAGATGTGTTGAGTAATTGCACATGCGAGATATCTCCCCTTTAATGCGCACAGCATGTTCCCAGGTCTCCCCGAGAACACCCTGGTTGACTATGAAATTGTTTGCCTTGTCTGCATCCAGGCTTAAGGAGGCACGGGTTTGTGTTGAGATATAATTGGTAGCACTTGTGCCTTTGTAGTTCTTTTTTAGCTACTGAAAATTACCGGCTTAATCCACTCTTTACTTACCCAGATTAGGGTAGAAGCCCCGTGGAGACCCCTTCACATCCGAGAACAGAGTGGCAGTTCTTAAAACTTATTCTGAGGCTCACATAACATTTGGGAAGGCTGGTTAAACAACAAAAACAACAACAGCATTGATTCACTTTCGAGGTCTCTCCATTTTCTGGAATTCTGAATCCCCTCAGAAGACTATAATAATTGATCCTTTGCTACTGAAAAGTCATTGAAAATCCTCCTGTTTTTACAGATGGGTTTCTCTGCCTCTCCCCTCCCCCTTCTCTTAATTATTCCTTGCTCCCTTTATTTTCATGGGAAAATAGCTGGTGTCACCTCAGGGAGACAGGCAGGGCATTCTGCTTTGCTTGTTATTTTTTATAGCGTTCTTTGTCCTCTCTCTGGCTTCCAGCAAAACATGGCCAAAATGGTTTGGCAGGTCACTTTGCATTAGTAAAACTCTGTGTCAGCCACAACGGAGGCCCAGAGTAAAGGACCAACAGCAGCTTGCAAGTTGGAGAAACGTACCAGGCCTGCAAATGTCTTCCCATCAACCCTCTGATGGGGGTCCATGGGCAAGCAAGACCAAGGGGAGGGATGACACATCTCATCCCTGTGTCATCTGCCTGCCGGTTCACCGGCTGCTCCGGGATCTCCCCATCTCAGCTGACAAATGACGGAATGCCGCGAGCTGGCTGGTGCCTCAGTTAACTTCAGGGCTGCATTTTCCAACTTGAAAACCTTTTTACTACTGTTTTGCAATTTTCCCCACTGAGTGCTTTGGCATCTGAGGAAGAGTCTCTGAGAAGTAGGGCGCAGGGGAACTGTATCCTCTTTCCTAGTTTGGCAACTCTGGCCCTGCTCCAGTCACCCTGCTTCTGTTGCTTCATTCCTCCTATAGACCTTCCGTGAAGTCACCTGAGAGATGAGTATCTGTTTGCAGAACAGACCTTACAATTTCTAAAATCTTTGCAACGTCTGAGCCTGAGCCTCTGTCTTGCTGGAATGAGACATGAATTACATTTAAATGAGAAGTAAAATTCTGTTCACACTCCTTGCTTTGACCCTTAACCTTTCCATGGGCTCTCACAGCCTCCCCTCTCCCTAAGCCAGGGCGGGGCAGCCTAACCCTGAGCACTCCCCTTAACAGGATGGTCTGGTGGAGAGACAACTGGAGACTCTTGGCTTTTCTGCCCCAACCCCCATAGCTGTGGCAAGAGAATTGGAGCATTTCTCATTCTAGGGTAGTTACTTGTTTCTTTGCCATTTTGGGGGATTCTCAAGGGTAGTTTCTGTGGTTGCTCAGTTTGGTGCATCTCTCAACAGAAGACCTGGCACAGATCAGGTGCTCAATAAATATTGCTTGAGTAAAGCCTATATTATTCTCTCTGGACTCGTGCCTATTCCTGAGATTGGTATTCATCCCAGAATACGCATTAGAGGTAAAATTCCCACAGCATGGAATAGAGGCAAGGGAACTGGACTGGAAATGGGAAGAGGAAGTCCAGATGTGGCCTCTGGAGGACCTGGGGTCAGTGCACAGAGCAGTCAGTGTTGGGGAGCTCCAGTGTGGAAAAGGGAAGCGATCCACGGGCAGTCCTGGGTGGTCTACACAGGACGGAAGTGTCAGGGTCTCCGTGCAGTCACCAGCAGCCACTGAGTGTCTGGGGAGGGAGGGAACCAGGCACTAGGTGGGGTCTTGCAGATCCAACAGGGAGCAAAAGAGAAACAAACACTGTCCTCCTGGTACACACTGCTTACTGAAGGAGATAGATGATGACATGTAAAATTAGTAATTCTGAGAAGTGCTAGGAAGGAAATGCACCCCTCGCCAGCAGAGGTCAAGAGTGGACCCTAATCCAGGAATCGTGTGGACAAGGGCTGATAAAGCAGTGGTTCCGCCAGGGGCTTGGCTCACAGGATCAGAGGGGACACATGGCCTCCTGACTGGGGACAGGGCAGGGGTGGAGTCACGGCAAGGGAGGCTGGGTACTGAATCCCAGAAATCCAGGTCAGAGCTCCCGAAATCCATTCTGCGTCAGGCCAGGATTTGTCCTGAAGAAGGAGGCAGGGCTAAGCTTAAAGTTCAATGCCAATTTCATTCATTCGTTCATCAAATACTTGTAGAACATCCACCCTGTGACTGACATTGCTGTGGGCATACAGCAAAATCAGTACAAAATCAGTACCTGTGAATATCTTACCTGATGTTGCACAAGGGACTTTGCAGATGAAGGTTATGGACCTTGAGATGGGAGGATATCCTGGATGATCTGGGTGGGCCCAGTCTAATCACCTGAGTCCTTAAAAGCAGAGACATTTCCCTGCTGCAGCCAGAGAAGGATACAACATTAGAAAAAGGATCAGAGAGTTGCAATGTTAGAAGAAGGAGGAGGGGCCCACGAGCCAAGGAATGGAAGAAGCGTCTATAAGATTAAAAGTGAGGGAAACAGATTCTCCCCCAGAGCCCCAGAAAGGAGCGCAGTCCTGCAGACACGTGGACTTTAGCCCCATGAGACCTGTCTGAGACTTCTGACCTACAGAACCAGAAGATAAATTTGTGTTGTTTTACGCTACTGGGTTTGTGGTGATTTGTTTCAGCAGCAATAGGAAACTCATACAGGCTAGAGGCAGAAAAGAGCTTGGTACATTCCAGAGACCACAAGGGGGCTGGTGTAGCCAGAGCAGTGTAGGTGGTTTAACACACACACAAAGGATTTAAGTAGGGGAGGGGCAGACATGATGATCTGACTTACAGTTTGCAATTTCACTTGGGTGTTGGGGGGAGAAAGGGTTAGATGGGGCAGGTGTAGAGGGAGAAACTGGTTAGGGACTATTTTAAGGGCCCCCATAAAAGGTGACAGACGCTCAGATTAGGGTGATGTCAGAGGAAAGGGAAAGTAGTGGGTGGATTTGAGAGCTGTCTGGACATGGAATTAATCAGACATGATGACTGATTGGATTCAAAGAGCAAGGGACAAAGAGGAACCAGGGATGACCCCCAGGTTTCTGGCTTGAGCAGAGGCTGGGAGCAAAGGTCGAGGGAAGCTGGGAAGGGAGCGGGCAGGGCCCCACCACACGTGGCTGCTGCACAGATGGTCCCAACTACCACCAGCAAAGCTGATCATTGAGCAGCATCTGTCATCTCAGAAGATGATGGAAAATCCTCTAAAAAGCAAGGAAAATGTCTGTTACAAGGCCTGTTGGTTGAGACTCTTCGAAGATGTGAGTGATGGAAAATCCAGTTCCAAGTCTTTAATGCCTGAAGAGAGTTTATGTTTATTTTAAGCTGAAAGTCCAGGGGATACATCTGGTTTCACCGTAGCTCCATTCAGGGCATCATCTCCTGGCCTCACTTCCTTTGAGGAACTCCATAGCAGAGGAGAGTAAGTGACCTTGCCCCAGAATGCCCAGAAAAACTGTGGAGACAATTATGATGGGACCAGCCTAGCTCAATCCCTGCCCTCTCCCACCTCCCCCTGCCCCTACCCCCTCACTACCACTAAGGAGCTCCTAGGGCAGGAAAATGGAAGAAGCTGAATGGCTTGGCCTGGGTCATGAGTTCTACTCTTTAAGCTGTGGCCCGAGAGAGCAGGAGGGGTGCAGCTGGATGCTACTGGAAACAGGCAGACAGACCCAGAGCAGGGGGCTCCCCTAGCCCCACCCACACAAGCACAATCCCTGTAGGCCTTACTGATTCGTGGAGCAAGGGTGTGCAGCCGCCGGGTGTACGGCTTATTGACTTAAGAATGATGTGGAAAGCAAAGTGTGCTAAGTCATCGAGATTGCCTTTTCCCCCAGGTAATTGCCGGTCACGTTCACAGTGGGCAGGAGAACAGAGATATTGGGCTGAAGGATCCAGGAAAATCAGATGCGGAAAAGCAAGTGACAGGAGGAGACTGAATGCTTAGGAACTGTAGACAGATACGGTGTCTGAGGCTGCTGAGTGTAGGGGCCACAGAGCATTCCTTGGGCATTGTTGAGGGCTGGGCACCTCTCTGGGGAGTGGTCCCTGGCTCCTTCCCTTGCGGCTGAAGAGCTCAGGCTCTGTCCTCCCCCAGGCACTTTGTCTCTCGAGCAGAAGCAGCAGATAATTTGGGGAGGGCGTGGGGAGCTTTGGTCAGCCTGAGGGCTGCCTGGCTGGAGATTGTTTGTGGGGGGGCTCCACGGGGCTGAGATCACAGGATCCATCTCTTGGCCCTACATCCTTTCCGTGGACTCAGTAACTGAGCAAGAGAAAGGCGTTGGTTAGGTCCTGAGGGTTCTCTATAGGGCAGAGAGGTGTGTTACATCTCAGAAATGGTTCTAACAAAAATAATTCATAATATTAAGACTTTGGAGCATGGGCCGGGGACATTGTATTCACTGTAGCCCCTGGGTCGTTCAGTTCCATAGCTGATGCTGTTAGGGCCCCGGCCACTCCCCTCCACCTCCCCGTTGCCTTATGTGCTACGAGTTCGCTACAGCAAAGCCGCTGAGGCTCCCAGCCAGAGAGCATTCTGTGGCTCGAAGTGTGCTTGTCCCAGCCCAGGGCAGTGTGGGATGCTGGTCAGGCAACCCTCCTGGAGCAGCCCTCAGCCGGTGATTGGTGGGTGTTGGTGGGTCAGTACCCGAGCTCCCACAGTGCTGTCTGCTTTCAGGAGGACACCATCTCTCAGGGGTCCCCAGTGGGTGGTGGGGTGCTGGTAAACCGTCTCTGGTGGTGGAGAGAAGGAGCAGAGAAAGCCCAGATGGTCCCACCTACCACCAAATCCTCCCCCCTGCCCTGCCAGTTAGGAGAGAGGGAGAGAGGCATGGCTTTGTGTATCCCTCTGTGACAGTACAGGCAGCTTTGCCTTCCCTACAGGGGCTGTGCTGAAGTGTCCATGCACCGGGGACCAGCGCCACCTTTGATCCCGGCTCCATGAAGGAAACCTGTCTGCCATGGCAGCCTGGAAGCTGTCTTTGCCTGTCCAGGCTGGTCACACTTCCCATCCAGCCAGTGCAGCCCGGAAGCCTCTCCAATTTGGCCTCAGAGCTTCCAGTCACGCTCTAAGACCCTTGGGCAATGGGCTGAATAGATGGAACAAACAACCCTGAATTCCCTTTGCCAGCTTTCCTTCCACAAGGCATCTCACTTTTGTGCCACCTTTATTTTTTCACCAGAAGATGCTGTCTAGGGTTTACTGTCAGGAGGATTCTTTAAAATAACATTTCTATGGTTAAACAATGTCCCTTGTTTGGAAATACACGGAGCTTATAAAATATGTTCCTGTGTTTTCCTGGATCAGGGCATATTGTAGAGTCTAGGGATTTATTTACAATGAAGAAATTGTTTTTGTGAATTGTGGTTAAACAAAAGGATGGTTTGGGGAGTGCTGAGTAAAGGAGACATTGTTTATTATATTAGTTATTTGGGACACAAGCTGGATAAGGATGATTTTACAGGGATTGCGGGGGCAGGTCATTGAATGTAATCATCCATTTCTTTGGGTGGGCACGCTAGAAGTCAGACACTGTGACCTGTACACCTCCTCTTTTCCAGACTTTATTTCACCTTTTGTGCTCCAGACCCTACAAAGGAATGTATATCAGCTATTTCCTCATCTTTATCCCCCTTTACCCAGGGTTCTGTCGCTCTGGCCCTTCCAAAGCCCAGTAATAGGAGATTTTCTGAACGACCTTCCTTATCTCGCTCCAAGTCTTTGCTTCCAAGGAGCTCTCAGCACTTCAGAGACAGAATATCTCCTTCACCCGTACAAAGTCCCCAAGCAGTGGGGAACGGAGCGTGTCAGAGTTCACCGGATGAAAATAAGAGCCAAATCCAAAATCCTTCTGCTGTCACAGCCTCATCTTATGAGCTTTCCCAAGGGGCAAAACTGGGACACAGAGAGGGAGAGCTTATTAGCAAGACCCCGTGCTCTGGAGGATACAGGACGTGGTGTATCTGCCACTGGGAAGGGATGTCCTTACTTATTTAAGGAAGCTGTCACCTTCCAGTCCCTAAACTTTCTGCATTTTGAATTTTACTTTTTGGGGAACAGAACTAACATCAATTATTGGGCATGCGTGGCCGTGTGTGGGGAATGGGGCTTTTTAACCTAAACTCTCTACTCCACAAATGCCATTTTAACACCTCTGGAGATCCTGAAGACTCTTCTTTCTGGAGCCCTAGTATAGTGAAAATATCCCTAGGAAGTGTGAGTTCGTGAGTGAAGAATAGTTTGTGAATCTGCTAAATCTGTACGAATTGGTTGTCTGCCATCAGGAAGAGGATTACAGATGTGTATATGGGGAAAAGGCAAGGGAGCCAGCTGATGGAGATGGTGTATGGGTTTCATTCCACTTACTGAGCAATCTTTCCTAGGGCAGGGGACATTTTATTCAGTGTAGCCCCTGGGTAGTTCAGACCCACAACAGATGCTGTTGGGGCCCTGGCCACACCCCTCAGTCCTCTCTAGGCTCTTACATGTGAATGGTTTTCTATTGCAAGCAACTGAGGCTGCCCACCTGCTATAGACTACATGTTTATGTCCCCCCAGAATTCATATGTTGAAATTCTAAACCCCCAGTGTGATGGTATGAGGAGGTGGTACCTTTGGGAGGTCATGATTGGATCACAAGGGTGGAGCCCTGGTGAATGGGATTAGTGCCCTTATAAGAGTCCCCAGAGAGCTAGCTCCCTCCCCACTTCTACCATGTGAGGACACAGCAAGAAGATGGTCATTTATGACCAGGAAGCAGGCCCAAACTTGCAGGCACCTTTATCTTGGAATTCCATCCTCCAGAACTGTGAGAAATAAATGTTCTCATTTATTTAATATTTCTCTATTAAAAACACCCAGTCTATGGTATGTGTTAGAGCAGCCCTAATGGAATCAGACACCACCTGAGGGCATTCTTCAGCTGGGACTGTAATTGTCCTGTTCTAGGAACACAGGGCAGGTAACCCTCCTGGAGCGGCTCTCAGCCAATGACTGATGGGTGTTGGTGGGTAAACACCCTGGCTCCCCAGTGACCTCTGCCCCCTACCCATCATCTCTCTGAGGCCCCAGCAGGCAGTGTGTGTGTGCTGGTAAGCAGGCTCTTTGGGAGGGGATGGGCACAGGTAAGGCCTTAATCTGCAGCATTTGCTAATTTCTGTGGTGTAATACTCCCACCGTGGCAGGATTCAAGTTAACAACAGATGCCACTGAACTCAGAGCTGGGGAGAGATTCACACAATTGGCTCTTGTGAATCCGTCCGACCCATTCCAGCACAGCCCCGCCAGCGGGACAGAGGCCCAGTTGCCCCTATTGGTAACCTGCTCATTAACACACCCTGAACTGGCATCCTTCCCTTCCCTGTCTCCATCACCCACAGCCTTCCCAGTGCTTCCTTGGATCACCTCCCAAGTAAACAACTTGCACCCAAATACTTGTTTCAGGATCTGCTTCTGGTGGAATCCAAATTAAAACTAGATAAACTCATCAGTGGTTGTTCTTTGAGCAAAGTGAGCAGAATTGTCCACTGAATGGAGAAATACGTGTCCTTTTGGTCTGGTCCCAGCCTCACCAACCCCCGCCTGCCCCTGCAGAGCCCAACACCTTTCTCTGATTTCCTCTCCACCCACACCCACCATGGTTTTGCTACCTGAGCCCTTTCCACCTGGCATCCTCTCCACTAGTGATTCTCAATCCTCCATCCTTTCTTCAAGTCTCTTTCACACCCAGCCTCCTCTCCAAGGCAGTTCCTGGTCGCTCTGGGCAGAATGAACCACTTCCGCCTGTTTTGTTCAGTTGTTTGAACCTTGATCATGACATTTACCAAGACTTGGCTTGTGTTAGCTTTACTTGGGTTTGTGTCCTTCCCTTGCTGCCCTGGGAGCCTGAAGGGCAAGGACCACGATCTGAACAGTTTACAGCTGAGGTGCTGCTGGGTTGTCATCAATCAATGTTTGCTGAAATGAATGAACTTGGTGCCGGTCAGGGTTGTTTACTCCCCAGCTTCTGCTTCAGCTTTCCCCAAGTTGCAGCCAGGAGCATCCCATCCCTGAAGCAGGTGGGCACAGTCATGGATGTGAGCCCAGGGAGGGCAGTACTGAGGGGGTGACTGTTCTGTCCTAAAGAAGAAACAATACCAAGCTCCAAGGAATCTTTTCCGGCTACCCCCAGGGTGTGTTCAGCACGGCAGGGAGAGGCGAGATAGAATCTCAGTTCCCCAGATTTCCCTCTGATGAGAGAATAGGGACACCTGGCAGTCACCACAGTCTAGCAAACATTCTCTGATTGGCAAGATCACTGGGGGGGCACTTTAATCTGTTCTTTCATCCATTAGTTCATCAAGTATCAAGTGCCTGGTAGCGTTCAGGGATTAAGAGCTTTGTCTAAACAGCCTGGGTTGCGGACTTGGCTTTGTCTCTGTCACAGGCTGGGAGGCTCTGAACGAGCCATTTAACCCCCAAACATCTTACAATGCACAGGACAGCCCTGGCTACAAGGAACTATCCCGCCCAAAATGCAGGATCTCCACTCTGCAAAGTGGGGATAATCCGGTACCCGCCTCTCAGGATTTGGGGGGCTGTTTGAATGAGATGAGGTATGTGAAATGTACAGTGTTTAGCACTTGGTACAGGTACTAAATATATATCGGTTATTATTGAAATAAAAATGTGAGCCAATCTCTGTGCTAAGCTCAAGGAGTGATCCTTTGAATGAGATGCAGCCTCTGCCCTCAGGAAGGTCACAGTCTAGGGGGAGAGACCGACAGCAGACTTGCGACCCCAGTGCAGGGTGCTAACTGGTTAAGAGTGAAGTTTGCAGGGGGCTCAGGGAGCCCAGGGGAGAAGACCTAGGCAACAGCCCCCCAGCCAGGGCTGTCCCTGAATTCCTCTTACTTTTGATAAAAAGTGTTTTGTTTGGTGAGAACTCTCTCCCTTCCTGTTCTTACTCTGACATAATGAAAGAGGCTGGCTGGGATAGAGCTAATATTGATGGAAAAGGCAGACGGTGGGGAGATGCCGGGGGCCTCCCAAGCCATCTTTCCTCATAAGTCCTCCCCCCATAAGACAGGAAGGTGTGGCGAAGGGGTCACCGAGGCCCCCGCTGCGCTGTATGTTAAATCGCTCAACCTCAGGGAATGAGGGCTGCCTCGTCCGAAAGAACACTTCTTCCTCAGAGGAGTTCTTGGATTTTCTCCCAGCTACTTAAACGCCTCGATTTGTTTAATCCAGGAAATAAATTGTAAAAGGGGAACTTTCTTACTCAACATCTAGTATCTCTTGGCTTCACGAAAAGCTAGAAATGGTATGGCCCTTTTAGGTCTAAGGAAACTGTGGTCTGCAGTGGAGCAGGGAACGATTTTACTCCCCAGGGGCCATTTGCAATGTCCAGAGGGATTTTTGATTGTCCCACTGGGGCGGTGCCACTGGTATCTAGTGTGACAGAGGCCAGGGGTGCTGCCAAACGTCTTACAATGCACAGGACAGCCCTGGCTACAAGGAACTATCCCGCCCAAAAAGCTAATAGTGGTGAGGTTGGGAAACTCTATTCTAAGATAATGAAGATCGAGGAGTGCGCATTCACGTGTGTGTGCGTGCGTGTGTGTGTGTGTGTGTGTGTGTGTGTGTGTGTGAAAGAGCAAGACACATGGGTAGGGTGTGAGGGGGATGGCTCTAGAGTATTTTTCAAATGTTCTAGAAGGCAATGGAGTGTAATACCACGTGAGACCTCCCTGTGTCAGAAGCAAATTTGCCACTGGTCAAGTCCATTAACCAGTACAAATTCATATTTAGTCTCTAATGGGAGGTGACTGGGAAATAGAGATCTGTAACGACAGAGTGAAGCCTGAGTCGACTAGAAGATGTTCGTGGTACAAGCTGAAGCTCAAGGATAAGTTACACCCTCGTGTCTGGTCCTCTGATGGCAGCTGGGGAAATCCAGCTTTCAAAATGTCAAACACAACAGTTCAGGAGTTGTGGCGGGGGGTGTGGCATGGAGGAGAGCCTGGTGATTGCAAATAGGTCTCCCTGTCCCATCAGCAACAAGCAAGGGGAGTTCAAAATAAACAGGGGCTCCTCCTACCAGGAGGCACAGACAATGCTGATTGGTTTGGAGGTTCGTTAGTGAGCATCTGGTGCGGGGGGGGGGTGGGGGGGGTCCCTCACCCAGCCCTGGATTGCTCGCCTGCTTTTTCACCGAAGGGGAAGTGGTGGCCCTAAAACATCTATCCTGTGGGCTCCAGGGTCCCGGGCAGTCTGAGGCACGGCTTCTCATGCAGACTTGCAAAGCAAGTGGCCTGAGGCCTTTGCCCCCTTTGCAGACACCGGGCAGTTACTCTCCCCTTGAAGTGGTTGAGCATTCCAGGGCTTTGGACACTGTGCAGACTTCTCATCAAGATGGGTCTTGTTCAAGTCACTATTTATTTTAACCTTTCCTGCTTGCAGATAGCTGCTCCATGCCCAGCCGTAAAGACTCTTCATTTCAGTCTCTGGCTGTAGGGCATTCCCAGTGTGGATTGTCCGGGTGGAATGCAATCAAGACCGATAACCCTGAATACAGGTGGTCCCCACACTTCCTGTGTAGCAGAGAGGACCTCAAGCTTGTTCAAGGCATCCCAAATCAGGAAAAGACTCCATGACACCCTTACATCTGGATTGAGCCTAAGAAAAACAATACAGGCCTCCATGGGATAACCTCCGTCTTTCTCCAGTTCGATCACTTGGATTAATGGAGGTGTCACTATTTTTTCCAATTACTGAATTAACTGTTTTAACATTTCTTGAGTGTCCATCACGTTCTTGACAATGTAATTAGATCCTAAATACCCCCTGGGTGGAGCGGTGGTGAGAAGAGAAGGGAGAATACACAACCTCTCAAGGAGCTTGAGGGTGGTGTGTAGGACACACAGAGCCCTGCTCTTTTGTGAAATGAAGGGTATGAGGTGGTGAAGTAGGGGCTTAAATAAACTTTACTGGCCATGAGGTGCGGAGCCCAACAGGTGCTGGGCACTGTGCTGATTTCCTTAGATCCCCAACAGACTATGTGTTGCACTAGAATATAGATTCCGAATCTGCAGTCCATTTAAAGATGTCTTAGGAAAGACTTTGCAATCCTTTGATAGAACTGGTTAAGGACATCAGAGAAGGCTTTTTTTTTTTTTTTTGGCGGATCCAGGCTATTCTGAGTCTGGGGCAAGCTGTCAGGTTGGTTTCTACTCACAGGTCAATTCTAGGCACCATTGAAAGAAGGGTTTTCAGGAGGAATCTACACTTGGCAGGAAAGTGTTCTGATTGATTATTGCTGTCTGTCAGTGTCCCAAGACAGTGGAGTGTACAAGTGTGTGACACATCTTTGCCATCCTGGGTAAAACTGTGAGCCTTCAAAGCAACCCACTGGGTGTGTGTGTCTACCCTTCTGCCTGCTATGTGAACTTTAGTGGGGTTCACATCCTGGTGGAACGGTTCTTGTTCGTTAACACTCCCTCTGTCCCCCACCAAAGAAGATGTTGTGAAGCTCATCTTGCAGAAGACCTTGAATAAGGGGAAAGAGCTGCAGTTGGGCCACAGATACAACACTTCATCTTCCCTAACCTCGAGCTGTCTCTGGATGCTGCTGCCATGTTTTTATCTCCATGGGAAATGGTGCTTTGCTTGGTCCTTGCAGGTCTCCGTGAACACTTTGCATTGTTACTGAGACCATATAACTCTTTAAAGAGTCCCCCCCAAAACCCTGATTTAGAGTTTATTGTTTTGCTTTCTCTTGTCTTATTTATTAACTTTTTGATATATTGAATTGCGGCTAGAGTAACTTAATTTGACATATCTAGAGGATTTAAAATTATAGCTTCAAGTGCTCTTGAAACACAGCTGGAGAAATCTCACCTTGAGGAGGATCTTTAAATGGATTTGTGGCACATTTCTGAATAACCTGCTGCTAACCCTGCAGAGAAATTTCTTACCACCCATGAGTGAGTGTAGATCAAATATTCTCCCCTTTACTTTAAAAAGCAATGTTACTTATTTATTTTTCTAAATACAAAGGCAAAACAATATGCATTATAAAACATTTGGAAAATATAAAGAAGTGTACATATGAAAATAAAAATCATCCTTTTTTCCTCCACCAGGGCAATAATCACTGTTAACATTTGGCTGTTTACCATTCCAGTCTTTTTCTGTGCACATACAATTGATATGCATTTAAAAATAAACTTTATAAATATATGCTGTATTTAATTTTATATCATCCTTTTCCACAGCCCTGTAACAGTTTCCTGTGTTATTACATATTCATCAAAAGCAAGATTTATAAACACTGCATTATGTTCTCTGATATAGATTCAACACAATCCATTTAACCAAAGTGCTCAACATAGATTGTCACACTTTTTTAAAAAGTATGAATGTACTTCTAAAAAGTATGAATGATGGCAAGTAGATAAATATTTGATAAATGTCTGACTGCAAATCTGATTATACCCTTAGGATAATTACTAAAAGGGGAATTACTGAGGCACCAGACTCAAGCATTTTCAAAGTTCTAGAAACTTTGCTTCCTTAGAAACATTGTTTCCTTAGAAAAAAATACTGTTCACGGTTCTGGCAACACTGAATATTATCATTAAAACTGTTTCATTTTACTTACATTTTAATTAAATTTAAGATGTAATAGAAATAATATCTCATTCTGCTGTGCTTTTTTTTAAATTAAAGTGTAGTTGACTTACAATGTTGAGTTGGTTTCAAGTGTACAGCAAAGTGACTGTTATGCATATATACATTATTTTTCAGATTCTTTTTCATTATAGGTTATTAAAAAGAAATTGAATATAGTTCCATGTGTTATACAGTAGACCCTTGTTATCTATTTTATTTATAGTAGTGTGTATCTGTTAATCCCATACTCCTAATTTATCCACTCCCCCGACCTTTCCCCTTCAGTAACCATAAGTTTATTTTCTCTGTCTCTGCAGTGGTTTTAAAACATGTCCACAAATTCTCTAACTCCTCCCATGGAGCTGTGAGATCTGTATCCGTCCCCATGAGTCTTGTTTGATCTTAGTGACCCACTTGCCATCAATAAAATGACAGTACAATGCCAGGGATGTGATGCTATGTGACCACCCGGGTTTGGTCAGAAGTGGCCACCTAGCTGTCATTTTACACTTGCTTACAAGCCAGCTGCCATGGAAGGAGCCTGTCCACCCTGAGACCTCTGTGCTGGAGAATCCACATGTTACATTATCCCATGTTACAGCCCAGCTGAGCTCCCAGCCCACAGCCAGCTTTAACTGCTGGACAAATGGATGACCATCCTTTTTTGGTGGTTTGTTCATATCACTTGCCTATTTTAAAATTTAGTGATTTCCTCAATGATTTAAAATATCTTATGGTTCATTAAGAATAATTATAATACTGGCTGAAAATACTTTTCTAAGTTGTCATTTGCCTTTTTTAAATTCTATGTTGAAAATTATACAGTTGCTATGTAGTCAGACTTATTGTTTCATGTGTGTTCTCATGAATCATTTCTGGTTAGAAAATGCTCCTTCCAGAACTCAGCTGTTCACCTACATTTTTGAGTTTTTTCCTTCCTTCCTCCTTCCCTCCCTCCCTCCCTTCCCTCCTTCCTTCCACATTTACACTTAAATCAGTCTATAGCTATTTCGGTGTTTGATAATAAGTTGGGTTGATGGCTGAATTTTCCAATATTATTTATTGAATAATAATTCCTTACCCATTGTCTTGCTGCTTATTGCTAATTTTATCATGATACACGCACACACACACACACACACACACACACACACACACACGTTGTAGAGTCCAATCAAACATCTGCTCTATTTGATTTGCTGTTGGTCCTTGTTCCAGCAAAATACTGCTTTAAATTCTGATAGACCGAGTTATGCATTATTTTTTAAATTCCAAATTAACTTTTAGCTATTCTTCCTTATTTATTCTTCTAGAAGGCCTTTAAACTTATCTTTTAAATTAAGTTCAGCGTTTTAGTTATTGGGAAATAACTGAAGTCTTTACTGTGCTTTGGTTTTTGTCTTGCAACATGACACCTTTCTCTGTTGCCTCAGACCTTCTTGTGACTACCAGAGGGTTTCTAGCATGTTCCATCTGTCGGGAACCTATATGTAGCCGTCAAGGGCTTTAGCATCCCTTGGACCTGGACTTGAGCACTGGTTGCTAAGTACTAGCTGGAGAACCTTGAATAAATCACAACCTCTGTGGCGCACCAGATTCTTCATCTATAAAATGGAATAGAACTCCAAATAACATCAGCATTATTAGTTTTAAAAGACGAAGAGGTCAGTCCACGCTGTCAAATACTCCCATTACCTCTTGCCCTGCCCTCCCCCTACCTCACGTGTCACACTTCAGCCGTGCACACCCCTACCCTTCTGTGCTGCTTTCCCCATACCTGTGCCTTTGCTCATTCTCTTTCGCCTGGAAGCCCCTCCCCACCATCTTGTGCTGGCCACACTCCTCCACATCCTGTAAGAGCAGCTCAGGACCACCTCCTCAGGACGGTGACCGCCCCCCCCACCCCAGCCAGCACCTACAGCCCCCTAAGGCTGTGACCTGTTGGTAATCGCTCGCAGTCTACAGGGCATGTCTCTCTCCGTGGCACTGACCACTTTGTTGTTGGGTTGTCTGTCTTCCCTGCTAGCTGAGGACGGTGTCTTACTCTCTTATGTTCCTGGTACCAGCACCCTGCCTGGCCTTTAGAGAACTCAGGAGCCACCCACTGCACTTCAGTGAATTGCATGGGTTGGACTGAACAGTGCTTCTCTCTTGGGTCCTCCACTTTAAGTGGAGTGCTAAAGGTTTGGGGTGCGAGGAAAGGAATGATGACCAAGCAAGCCGAGCAGCAGAATCCACCCTTGTGATTAAGAGGAAGACACACGTGGTAGCCAGACCGCCTTCGCCTTTCAGATGGGGGAGGGCGGGGCAGTTTGATCCAGGGGCTTCTGAGCAGCTTCACTTTAAAATGGAAATGGCTCGCCCTTGCAGTGCAGCCCTTTCTTAAGAGCTGGCCCCGTCTCTTCCCTTCTGATGAGGACGGCCAAATTCAACATGCAGGAGAGATGGATGCAGAGACACATGTGTCACACCCAGGCAGCTCCCAGCTCCCGGCTCCAAACAAGGCCCCATGGAAAGATCAAAGGCTGCACATGGCCCGGCAGTGACAAATTTATGAAGTCCCGTCATCCGCATGAAAACATTGTGTATTTAATCTGCCCAGTGGAAATAAATCAATCTCAAGTTTCTGTTGAAGGAATTGCAAGTCAGCTACACTTCTCCATAAAGATGTAAGGGATCTGTTTAAAGCAACTTTACCTCTTGCAAAGAATCGAGGTTTTCTCTTCACCATGGAGGCATCTCAATGCACCTTTGTATTCCCCTTTTCACAAGTCCTGAACATCTAGCTTTCAGTGAGTATACAAGCTTTGTTATTACACTTAGATTTACAAACAAAATTGTTGGCACAGGAAAGCCTGTGGTAGGTAGGACAGACCACCCGTAAGTATGCGTATGAAAGCCCAGTTGGAAAATCTCCTCTGTCAGCCAAAAGTGTGACTGCCTTTCTAAAAACTTGGCTGTTCTCTTGGTGGTTGAAACAGTGAACCTTTTTGTTCATTGAATGATGAAAAAACAAGTATGCCAAAAAGTGCCTTTTCCTAAAGGGTTTCAAGACTCCTAGCTATTTTTGACTTTTCTCTCAGGGCTTGAGAACGTTCAACAAATGTGAATCAGAGATGCTTTATTGTTTCGTGTGCATGTCGGAGATTTCAGATCATGGCCAACAAGTGTTGGCCCATTTGCCTGCCATGTGGCTTACAATAAGGCCTGTTTCTGCCCATGTCTTCTTGTCACAGGCAGGGATGGATACTGGATGTATTCCCTTCGCTTCTCGAGGATGTGGGAGAGAGGTTGGGCCTTGGATGAGAGGGAAAGGGAGCAAGATCTTTCATCCTGGAGAGTTCATTGTGCAACATGGCTGACCAAGGCTCGGTCACGTGGTTATGCGAGGGAGAAGCTATGTCTCCAAATTGGGAGAGGACTAGTATCTCCTAGTAACTAGGAATTTCATGAGTTTTCTACTTCTAACCAGCTGGGCTAACAAAATCTCCAAATGTTATGTGTATATGTATGCGTGTGTGTGTGTGCGTGTGTGTGTGTATGTATATATACACACACACATATATATATAATGTAGTTGACAATAATTACATATATGTACTATGTAATACTATATATAGTGCTGTATGTGTATATGGATATGTAATACTTTATAGGACATAGTTGACATAATTTCTCTGCCGTATAGCATCTGTCATACCCTCTGATAGACTGAAAAACATTTTTTGAGCTAGGTATTTTTTTTTATGATAAAGTAATTACATGTACAAAGCAAAAAAATTCAGAGTATGAAAACTCTGCAATAAAAAATTGCTCTTCCTTTTATCCTGGTTCCCCAAGTCCCCTCCACATGGCATCCACTGTTAATAGTTATTTTTCAAGCAAATCCTTCCAGAGTAGTTCTATGAACACGCACGCACACACACACATTCAAAGCATAGAGCTGAACAAAATGGTAGCGTACTGGATTGTTCTCCACTTTTCTCTCTTGATGATTTATTTTGCAGATCCTTCTCTAATAGCTCATGTTCATCTACCTTTTTCTTTTTAATGACTGTGTAGTGTTCAAAACTGGAGGTAACACAATTCTTGCACCAGCCCTCACCAAAGGGTATATAGTTCATTGCCAGCTCTCTGTTACAATAAATAGCACTGTTATTTATCTTCCACGTGCAAATATATCTCTAGGAGAATCTCCTATGTGTGGCTTATCAGTGTTAATGGGTATATGCATTGCAATATATTATGATTGTCATTGTCATCATTTATTATTATTTTCTTTTTTTTTTTGCGGTACGCGGGACTCTCACTGTTGTGGCCTCTCCTGTTGCGGAGCACAGGCTCCGGATGCGCAGGCTCAGTGGCCATGGATCACGGGCCCAGCCGCTCCGCAGCACGTGGGATCTTCCCGGGCCAGGGCACGAAGCCGTGTCCCCTGCATTGGCAGGCGGACTCTCAACCACTGCGCCACCAGGGAAGCCCTATTTTTATATTCTTATAGATATCCAAGGCCCGTTTACTCACCCTCCAGTGAGTCAACAGCACCTGTTTTGTTATCCATTCATCAGCCCAATGTGTTTTGAATTTCAGTCTTTGCCAATCTGATGAATGAAAAATGCCACATTAAATGTTAAGGTTTTTTAAAGACAGAGTCTTTGTTGCTTTCCCATCATACTATAACACTGTAGGGCTTAAACACCCCTTAGAGATCATTGAGTCCAATTTTCTCATTTGATGATTTTACATTTGAGGAAGAAAGTTCAGCGTGGGAACTGCCCTCTGCCTGGCCATGCAGCACCACCCCAGAGACCCTCACTACCACCACCACCAATGCAGAGCCAGCAGCAGAGCTAATGCAAGGCTCATGTAGAAAATGATCTTTAACTACCTCCTTTAGTGGAATTTCAAGTATCGAGTCACTGAAGTGATGTGTGAAGGCAAATTCTCCCCATATATGATCTATATTTCCAACATTTATTTCTCACAGTTCTGGAGACTTGGAAGTCTAAGATCAAGGTGTTGGCTCTTCTGTGTCTGGTGAGAGCTTGCTTCCTGGTTCATAAATGACCATCTTCTTGCTGTATCCTCACATGGTGGAAGAGATGATGGAGCTCCCAGGGATCTCCTGTATAAGGGCACTTATCCCATTGATGAGGCCCCACCCCCATGATCTAATGGTGGAAGAGATGATGGAGCTCCCAGGGGTCTCCTGTATAAGGGCACTTATCCCATTGATGAGGCCCCACCCCCATGATCTAATCACCTCCCAAAGGCCCCACCTCCAAATACCTTCACTCTGAGGATTAGGTTTCAACCTATGAATTTGTGGAGGACCCAGACATTCAGTCTATGGCACTCCTTGGGCAGGAGCCAGAGGCAGGTGGACAAGGGTTCTAGTTCTAGTTGTCTCTTCACTAGTGTTGCTGTTTTGGGCAAGCTACCTAATTCCTCCAAGCCTCAGTTTCCTCATCTGCAAATGGGGATAATGATAGAATCCACTTCTGATGGTTTCCATGAGGATTAATAACACATGAAAAGCATTTGACACAATGCCCAACAGATGGTTAAGCCCTACTATATGAAGGTGTCCATGTCAAAGTGTTGTTATTTTCTGCTTTCATAAGTTCATTTCTGCTAGTCTTCAGCCCAATGGTTTCTGCTGTTCGTTTCTTAACCTGAACTTCTTCTTGTTCTCAGACCACTCTCCTGGACAAGCAATATCTAAGATAGATATGTTGTCAGGGAAAGGACTCCCTCTTGGAATAAATAAGCCACATGTCACAGGAAGGCATGTGAAGGACGATCCCCAGAGAGGATGCACCCTCTCTCGGTTTTGCCGAAGCAGCTCTGGGAGACTTAGATGGTGTGGTGGTGTCTGTAGCCTCAGTTCATCCAAAGGTGTCTGAGAAGGGGGGAGACGTCAGGGTTTATCTCGACTTCTGCAGAACCAACCACGAGAGTCCTTCAGGCCTGTAGACAGCACAGTGTTGCTCTGAACCCTCTGACATTCTCCACTCATGTTTAATTTCAGAAGCTGGGCACCCTCGGAGGTGAAACCCATGTGACAAAACAGCCACCTAGAAATGTGATTGGGATAAACATAGCTTTTCTAGACTGTGGAAATGCCAAGTAGGAGCTATTTCCTTTCCATATTTTAAATCTAAAATCTCTATGTCTTTCAGCAATTTTTTTCTCTCTCCTTCTCTTGTCATGGTACAGTCTATGGTCTGACTCCTGAGTTTTTGAAGCTGGTGGTTGATTGCAGTTCTTGGCTTCAGATAAACAAAGTGTGTGTGTGTGCGTGTGTGTGTGTGTGTGTGTGTGTGTGTGTGTGATCATCTCTTCTTATTAGCCATTCTCTTTATACCAGTAGGAGAACAGGTTTCTAGGAGATTTGCTGGTTTCTGGGGACTATAGGGGACATATTCTGTGTGACCAGCTTGCGGATTGGGATTTCTATAACCTGCATGTTTTTTGGCCTCCTCACAAAAATGTCAGGTTTTTCTGATAGAACTGAAACTGTTGCTACATCCGCTCCTTTGCTAGAAAAGATTCAATGTAAAGATTAGTTATAAGAACAATAGTCCCTTTTTTACCTAATTTCTATGTTACACATTCTTCTGATTTTGCTAGCACTGCCTCCTCCTAAACAATCAGGGCTCTGTCACAGAGCTTTCAACCATGTTTCAAGCACCTTCATCAGCCACACACACACACACACACACACACACACACACACACACACACACACTTAGCTTCATCCATAAGAAATCTGTAGAAAAATATAGTTAACTCTTGTTAAGAGAATGTAAAGGGTAAGAGGCTGGTGGTTAAGAGATCAGGGCTCTAGAGCTAGAGGGGCCCCTGTCTCACTGCAGTGGGTGGTTGCCCTTCTGGCTCCTGTTTCATCGTCTACATGACAGAACTAGATTAGATGATTTAGATTGGGGGTGGAGCCCTTCCATCTATGTTACATCTGAATCCCAACTTCTTGCTGCTGTTTGTTTATTCCTTATTGGTTTACTCGTGGAGTTTTCCCCCTCTATTTTGAACACATAAAACAAAATAACATCAAGGTAACAGTCATTTTATTTCCATCACCTCAGATTTATAGGTTGATATATATGCATCTAGAATCTCTTTCTCTCCTCTTGCCCTCTTTTAAAAATCATGCTATTGTTATAGTAAATGTGTTAAATGCTCATATTAAACAAAAACTGATACACTCAACGCAGAAAAGTACAAAGATGAAAGAATAAACATGAAATCACATCCCCTAGAAACAAAAATTCTTAAAACAAAGTGAATATCATTTCTTCCATATACACATACAAAAGTATTGACAGACACATTAATTTGGTGGATAGAAATTGTTTGTAAAGATAGATTCAATCTGTACATATTCTTTTATTAAGTACTTAAATTTAACTTTGAGTTAAAAAAAAGAAAATCTGAATTGAAATAGAAGGTTTTGTTGGACCACAATTTTTTTGTATGTTATGAAAGATTATTTTCTAAAAGAATTCTCTAAGTCTAAAAAATTAATTTTTACCTTATAAAAAAAGGAATTATTGGCTCATGTCACTAGAAAGTCCAAGGAAAAGGTGTTAATTCTAGATGCAACCGGATCTAGAAATGGCAACGAGATCATCAAGTGTCTATACCTCTCCCTTCACCCATGTCTCTTGCTCTGTATTCTGGTTCGGTTCACACACACATGGTGGCAAACCTTGCTATGGGCAGCTCCACACTTATATTATACAAAAATAGAGATGCTGGAATTGTCAAGAGATTGGAGTCATTGCATCTTCTGTGGTTAACTACTTGCTTCAATTTTAGACAATATTTGCTGACTTCCTGGTCTAAAAGATAGGAACATTAGCATCATCATATTTCTTTTCTTATCTCTTCCTACGAGATACCAGTTTTTCATGAGTACTCTGTTTACATCATCCGGATTTATAACATTCACATTTATCATCATAATTCCCACAGTTGTTTAGTGTTGGTTTGACATAAAAATGAATTCAGTGCTCGCTACCACTCATTTTAATGTGGTTCTCTATTCTTTTTTTTTTTAACAGTTCAACTGATTTATCATTGAAGACCTTAATTTTGAATACATTTATGAGTCAGTAGAACAAGTGGTAATTTTTTTAAACATATGTTTCTAAAGCAGTGATTAAAAGTCATCTATTTAATTACCTAACTCATTTGATATATTACTTTTAAAAAGCATTCAATCTGTTTCTTTAAAAAACATTTTGGATACTTCAGCCCTATAGATTTTCCTTACTCAATCTAGAATGTCAGGGTTCCCTTTCTCTACGTTTCTTATTAGAAAAGGGAGAGAGATCCCTCTTTCTGATTGTATCGCCTTAAATTGTATCTGATATACGACTAATTTTTTTCCCAGTTTTTTCTCAGAGTTAATGATGATCTAATTTTTTTAAAACATCTTTATTGGAGTATAATTGCTTTACATTGTTGTGTTAGTTTCTGCTGTATAACAAAATGAATCAGCTATATGCATACATATATCCCCATATCTCCTCCCTCTTGCATCTCCCTCCCACCCTCCCTATCCCACCCCTCTAGGTGGTCACAAAGCACCGAGCTGATCTCCCTGTGCTGTGCAGTTGCTTCCCACTAGCTATCTATTTTACGTTTGGTAGTGTATATATGTCCATGCCACTCTCTCACTTCATCCCAGCTTACCCTTCCCCCTCCCCGTGTCTTCAAGTCCATTCTCTAGTAGGTCTGCGTCTTTATTGCCGTCCTGCCCCTAGGTTCTTCAGAACCTTTTTTTTTTTTTTAGATTCCGTATATATGTGTTAGCATATGGTATTTGTTTTTCTCTTTCTGACTTACTTCACTCAGTATGACAGACTCTAGGTCCATCCTCCTCACTACAAATAACTCAATTTCGTTCCTTTTTATGGCTGAGTAATATTCCATTGTACATATGTGCCACATCTTCTTTATCCGTTCATCTGTCGATAGACACTTAGATTGCTTCCACATCCTGGCTTGATGTCACTATTTTGATTTATCATAAATGGTGGGATTTTGTTGTCAAGCAGCTTTTTCAAAATTGTTCATTATTAGTGTATGCCCAATGTTTTTTTTTTTTAAGTTTGAGATTGTTTCTATGTTGCTTTTATACCCGAATGATATCTTAGGTAGGTAAAATTTTCTTGGGACACACTTTCTTTACTTGGGGCATTTGTCATTGTGCTAATGTCTTCTGGCTTTAAATTTTGCTAAGGAGAACTCAGAGGCTGATTGGATTCTCCCCTCTGTCCCCGCACCCCTCACCACACTTATAGGGACTTTTTTACCTGCTTTTTTGCTTGACAAATTATTTCTTTATCCTTTAAGTTTAATAATTTAAAAAGTGTATGTCTTAATGTTAAGCATACTCCTTCATATTTTCCTGGAATACTGTACGCTTCTTTCGGTGGATGGATTTGGGTCTTTCTTCACTTGGAGGCATCCTCATATACTATATATCTAAATGTATCTTTATCTTCAGTTGTATTCTCTAAGTTACCGATTATTTTTATGTTGGATTGTTTTTTCTGACTTCTGTCTTTATCAGCTTTTTTTTTCATGGTTTTCCCATCTTCGTGAATTTTTAAAAACTTTGTATTTAGGTGAATTATTTCAAACCTCGGTAACATTTATTTATATTTTACTTTATATTTACCATTTCTGGTACTCTTTATTCCATCTTGTAGTTCCAAGTTTCCTTCTATTGTCATTTCTCTTTAGCTTAAAGAACTTCCTTTAGCATTTCTTGTAGAGCATGTCTGCTGGAAACAAAATTTCCCAGCTTTCACTTAAGTGAAAGTATCTTTATTTCATCTTAAATTTTGAAGGGTATCAACTCTGGATATAGAATTCTGGATCGACAGGTTTTTTTCCCCCTTTCAGCAATTTCATGGTGATGTTTCATTGTCATCTGGCCTTTACTGGTTTTGGAAATGGTTCAGTAGCCATTCAAATAATTGTTCCTCTGGATTTAATGTGATTTTTTTTTCCCCTCCCCTGGCTGCTTTCAAGATTTATCTTTATTTTTGGTTTAGTAGTTTAATATGGTGAAACTTGGTTTGATTTTTTTTTTTCTGTATTTACCCTCCTTCAGATTTGCTGAATTTCTTGGATCTGTAAAATAATATTTTTCACCAAATATGGGGAAATTTGACCTTTACTTCCTCAAATATGTTTTTCTGTCCTACTCTCCCTCTACTTTCCTTTTAACACTACAATCACAAATATATGTTAGACTACTTGATATCGTCCAGTAGATCACTTGGTACTGTGGAATGGAATTAACGATTTTTTTTGGAATTCCAATTCCGCATGCAATTCCAATTCCAAATTGGAATGTCTTCCAATTTTTTTTCTTTTATTCATACTGAATAATTTCTATTGTTCTGTCTTTAATTTACTGACCCTTCCTTTGGCCATCTCTAATCTGCTGTTAAGACATATCCAATACATTTTTCATTTATTATATTGCATTTTTGATTACAGGATTTTCATTTGGTTCCATTTCTCTGCTGAGATTCCCCATCTTGTCACTATGACTGCATATTTTTCATTTTTTAGACATCTTTTTACTAAATATTTTAAAGTCTTTGTCAAGTGACCCCAACATTTGTGTCATCTTGGGATCAGTTTCAATGACTACTTTGACTCCTGAGTATGGGTCACATTTTCCTATTTCTTTCATGTCTAGTTTTGCTTTGTTTTGTCTTTATTATGGCTGATATATTATAAGGCCCCTGGATTCAGTTATCTTCCTCTGAAGAGTGTAGATTTTTATTCTAGTAAGGAGTTAAATTACTAGCTAATCACCTTGAACTTTTGGAGGCTTGGTTTTATACTTCTTTAGGATGGGTCTGTTTTGGTTTTTACTTTTGTCTAAAGGTAAATCCTTGCTTCTAGAACATAGTCTTTATTCCTAAGGATGACCCTTCTGGGATTTCAATGAAAACACCTGAGGTATTTACCAAGACCCTATAATCTGGCAGGATTCGAATTCAACACTGTCTCCCCTGATGTGGCCAGCACCTGAAATCTAGGCTCAGCTTTTTCAGGCTTCTAGCTGTTTCTTTCTGCCAATCTTTGGAGTATCTTTATTCATGTGCAATTCAGGAGTCGGCCAAAGATTTGGGGAAATATATGCATATTTGGGGGCTCTCCACTCAGGCTATCTTTGATTTCAACCCTCCTGCTTTCAGATGCTCTGACAGCCCCAAATTCCATCTTCTAACACCTCAAGCCAATAAATTTGTGGTTCTCTGCTTGATGGTTACCCACCCAGCATTCTGCAGACTGGGGAGTGCCCTCAAGGAGAAAGTCATATGAGCATAGATCTTACCTCCATATTCCAAGGGTTGAATCTCTTCCAGTTCTGCCTGATTTAGGTTGTCCTCCAGCATCTTTAAATAGATGGTTTGTATATTTTGTCCAGAGTTAGTCAAGCACATGCTTCTTCATCATGATTGGAACTGAAACACCATAGTCATTTGCTTTTAAATAGTATCTATTCTGTACAATTAGTCCCATGATGAATTGTTACTGTCCTCATCTTGTTTCCCTAGGTCTGAACCTCCATTTTTATCTCACTTTTGTGGATTTAACATATTATGGTCATCGCTTTTAAAAAAGTTCAGACTTTCTGTTTATTCAGGAGCCTGACAGACTCAAAAAGGGGTCTGCCACATTAAGATGTAATTAACAGGAGAATAACTTGGCAACATAGTTGAGTCATTCCCAGTTATTTCCAATGACGTATTGCCCAAAGTTAGGTTATCATTGGTTCCTTCTTCCATATACGATTGTGTTAATTAAGACTCCCTTTGTTGCAAATGACACAAAATCTGTCTCAGGTTGGCTTGAGCATGAAAAGGAAATTTACTGACGTGCATGAAAAGTCCAGGGATATGTCATTTCACGTGCTGTTTGATCCAGGAGCTCAAATGAAGGCTCAGTTTCCCTCTCTCTGTCTCTCACCTAGACCCTCGGAAGAGTGTGGGCTCCATTCTCAGCAGATTCTCGTCTAATGGTGGAAAGATGGCCACCCAAGCCTCACTGTGGTCCAGGTTCGAGTCCAGTAGGATAGGAGAGACTGAATGTCTCTCAGTAAGTGCTGTTGCCTCTCACGGGCTCTGGCTGCTCATCCCTTGTCTCTGAACCGCTCATCATGCCAGGAGAATATGGTCCTGTCACTGGCAGCCTTGGGTCAGTGGCTGCCTCTATTTGCAGGGCTCTAGTCGCCTCCACTGATGCACACAGATTGCTGGTGCAGGAAGAAGCAGTTTCCCAAAGAGAAACTGTAATGATGTCAACAGAAGACAGGTCCTCGGACTATTGAAGGCCATAGAAAAACAGATAATTCTTTACCGCAGAGTAGTATGTTGGTTACCTGGCTAGTTCCAGGTATTACTTTGAAAATCAAAGGCCCTGAAGTCTGGGAGCCTGATTCGTTCAGCTTTTGCACAGCAAAGGAAAACATAAACAAAACGAAAAGACAACCCTGAGAATGGGAGAAAATATTTGCAAAGGAAGCAACTGAAAAAGGATTAATCTCCAAAATTTACAAGCAGCTCATGCAGCTCAATAACAAGAAAACAAACAACCCAATCCAAAAATGGGCAGAAGACCTAAATAGATATTTCTCTAAAGAAGATATACAGGTTGCCAACAAACACATGAAAGGATGCTCAACGTCACTAATCATTAGAGAAATGCAAATCAAAACTACAATGAGGTATCACCTCACACCAGTCAGAATGGCCATCATCAAAAAATCTACAAACAATAAATGCTGGAGAGGGTGTGGAGGAAAAGGGAACCCTCTTGCACTGTTGGTGGGAATGTAAATTGATACAGCCACTATGGAGAACGGTATGGAGGTTCCTTAAAAAACTAAAAATAGAACTACCATATGACCCAGCAATCCCACTACTGGGCATATACCCTGAGAAAACCATAATTCAAGAAGAGTCATGTACCACAACGTTCATTGCAGCTCTATTTACAATAGCCAGGACATGGAAGCAACCTGAGTGTCCATCGACGGATGAATGGATAAAGAAGATGTGGCACATATATACAATGGAATATTACTCAGCCATAAAAAGGAATGAAATTGAGTTACTTGTAGTGAGGTAGATGGACCTAGAGTCTGTCATACACAGTGAAGTAAGTCAGAAAGAGGAAAACAAGTACCGTATGCTAACACATATATATGGAATATATATTTTTAAAAAACGGTTCTGAAGAACCTAGGGGCAGGACAGGAATAAAGATGCAGATGTAGAGAATGGACATGAGGACACGGGGAGGGGGAAGGGTAAGCTGGGATGAAGTGAGAGAGTGGCATGGACATATATACACTACCAAATGTAAAATAGATAGCTAGTGGGAAGCAACTGCACAGCACAGGGAGATCAGCTCGGTGCTTTGTGACCACCTAGAGGGGTGGGATAGGGAGGGTGGGAGGGAGATGCAAGAGGGAGGAGATATGGGGATATATGTATGCATATAGCTGATTCATTTTGTTATACAGTAGAAACTAACACAACAATGTAAAGCAATTATACTCCAATAAAGATGTTTAAAAAAAAAGAAAAATCAAAGGTCCTGACCTGAAACTAACATAACATTGTTAATCAACTATGCTCCAATATAAAATATATATTTTTTTAAATCATAGATCCTGAATGCCATTAACTTTTCTGTTTATCATTTGACCTTCAGGGTATGTCTCAAGACCTACAGAAAGCATCCTGGAAGAATTCACATGAGTCTTCCAAGCAGATAATCAGATACGCACAAGAGCTGGATGGTCCTGTTGTTCAACCGCCATGCCGGACTTATTTTTAAGGTAAAATAAGTGTTCAAATTTTATAAAAATATATTGAAAAGTATTTCTTATGGACATTAAGATCACACATCCATTTAAAACTATTTAATGTTCTAAGCAAAAGATACAGTGGAGGCGACAAAGGCCTCTGGTTGGGTCAGTTTATTCCTTCTTATTATCTCTGATTTTTGGAAGAAATGAGACTCTGCTGGACCAGTGTGTTTTTGCAAAGCTTTAAATCATTAGAGAAATATGCAGGTGAAAGGCTCTGAGACCACTATCTGGAATTTGTTTATAGTAAACCAGGCAAAACTAGAAAGAATAGATTAAGCTCCTTTGCTACATAGCATAAAAAAGAATTATTCTGCAGGACAGAGCAGAGCCAGTTTGGGTGTATTCTTTCTTTGGGACACTTAACTTTATTTATGATCTCTGTTTCTTGTCACTTCTCAGGTTATCTGGGAACCTTTAAGGCAAATGTGCAGACTGGTTAGTTTCTCTTAATCAGCATAAGCACCATTTCATCCTTAGCCTGGATTGTGCTGTCCTGGTAGGTAAAGAGGTTATCATCCTATAATTCTCACATCTAACCTTTAGAAGTGAAAAATAAAATAAAATTCCGCATCTGAAGAGTTTCACAGGTCTCTTATCCCAGTTTGATGTATGGAGGCCAGTGTTCAGTTTGATACTTTTAGGATTCAGAACAGGTCTGAGATCTTCAGAGATTTTTCTTTTGGTTCTTAAGTGTCTAACCCATGTTTCTGGGATATTTCTAGAGTATCCCACTGACACACTATTCTTTGTCTTAGAGGCCAAGGAAAGAACCAATGACTATTATTTGTACAGACGTTTGTGGCAGAATCTCAGGATTAGAGGTTCCTTAGAGTAGAAGGAGGCACAGATAGAGGTATCTCACCGCATACTGTGCAGTTCTCACAGTTTTCCAAATAGTACTTGTACTTAGTTTCATTTAGAAGATAAATATCTAGCATTTGTAGGAAATTGGAACCTAAAGATCTTAAAACATGACTCCAAAGGCCTTCAGGGTGACCGTGGTTTGCCTGCAGTGGCTGGGAGTCCGAAGGTGTCAGCTGAATCTCCTCATGGTTTCCATCCAAGGACTGTGCCATTTTGGGGGGTACCCTATCACATGACCCACTTGCTGCCTTTAAAGCTAGCGATGCAGGTAACAAGGAAGGGGGCATTGTGGGATGGCTAGGAGTTCTCACTCCAAGAGCTCTAAGCAAAGATGCCTTGCTAAAGGCCCTTCCAGCCTCTGGGCCTGCTCCCTCCAGTTCAGTCTCCGAACCACAGCTCAATTGATTTTGTAGAAACATAACCTTGACCCTGTCACTACCCTGATGGAAACTCAGATGTCACCTTGTCACTGCATAGTTACAGCCCTTCAGCGGTCCCCCTACCCCCTCCAGGATGAAGCCCAAATTCCCGTGCAGGCCTTGCAAGGTCCTGGTGGTCTGGCCCTGCGGCTCTCTAGCCTCATCTTTGTCACACCCCCTCCCACTCGGGGCTGCAGATGGGGAAGGTATCTGGCTACCTCCTCTCCTCTCCACTCCGCTGAACCCTAGCCCCACCTGGTACCTCCTTCCCACCCTCCCACTAGTCTTCAGACTCAGATACCAGCTCTTCCAGGGGAATCTCCCTACACTCCCCTCCCTAAAACCTGGGCCAGAGCATGTCTACCAACTCCCTCTCTGGACTGAAAGCTCCTGTAGGGAACCATCTTGGGTACTGCATCCTTAGAGCCCAGCATGGGCCCGGCATGTGGTCGATGCCCAGTAAGGATTTATTGAATAAATCTAAGCATAGTTTACAATCTTTTCAAAGGTAGGACTGAGGGACAGAAAAAAAATAGTTGAGAGCTGTTGGTTTTGTTTCCTTTTAAAAGAATTCTTTCTGAAAGTGGCATCACTTAAGAATTTCTGTTTTGTTTTGTTTTTTGTTTGTTTGTTTTTGCGGTACGCGAGCCTCTCCCTGCCGTGGCCTCTCCCATTGCGGAGCACAGGCTCCGGACGCGCAGGCTCAGTGGCCATGGCTCACGGGCCCAGCCGCTCCGCGGCACGTGGGATCCTCCCGGACCGGGGCACGAACCCGCGTCCCCTGCATCGGCAGGCGGACTCTCAACCACTGCGCCACCAGGGAAGCCCTTTGTTTTGTTTTTTAACGTCCTTCAGGGTCTGATGTTTTACAAAGGGCCCCTCTTGATCTCTGGCTGTCACCACTGAACGTCAGGTAACGCAAAGCACCGGGAATGATTTACTCGGTTTGGAGGTGGTGGAAGCAAATGAATGGGCTTCCCACTTTCCTTCTGAACTATGCTCATTTATACATAGTGATGAAATACTTCCTCCTAGCTTTTTTCCCTTAAAACATCTTGTCTGAGGGAAGTGGGAGGAGAACTTGGAAAACTGTCCCTTGAAACACTCATTAACTGAAAAATGGTGTTAAAGGAAAATATATGTCTTATGGAAATGCAGTTTAGTTATCACACATATGGGATGCATTTTACTTGAGTCGAAAAGTTTCTGAAGAACAGAATCCCATAAATATACAAACTGTTTTATTTTGTTATTCAACTCAATTCAGAAGTGCCGGGAATTTAATATAAGAAGCATTGGCTTTTGAAGACCACACCTAAAATTTTATTATTGTTGGCATATTTACTGAAACATGTAGCATAGATGATTGATTTATTTCCATGCTGTTTTGCTGAGCTCACGTTTAAGTCTTGATTTCTGTTCAAGGCTGAGTTTTGTCTTTGGGATCTTGTTTGAAAGATTTGTTTGCAATATAAAAATAGATCCATTTTGACTCATTTCTGTAAGTAGCAGAACTGTTCACAGAACTTCCTTTTTTATGGATTGTGTTAAATTAGATCGTGCTGGTTAGAAGGTTTTCTCAGGGGCTCCATCTCTGAAGTGTTTTCCAGGTGTCTTCCCCTCACCGGCTCAATTCCCCAAGCAGGACCACCCGTGTCGGGGCGGGGGGGGGGGGGTTGTGTGACCTCACATGACTCTTTGATATGGTAATGTCCATATGACGCGCTACTTAACCCAAACATAAAAATAGATCTTGGAGCATCTTAGTCTGGGTTCAGAATCCTAAGCTTCTGTGAAATTAAAGAAAGCAGAAAGTGGCCCACACTTTCTGCTCTTTCTTTGCCAATGCGGAAGCAAAATGCAGTTAAGGGAAAGATAAGATGCCGGCCAGTTGAATGGAAAATATGTGATAAAATGAGTATCTTACCTCTAAACCCAGATCTCTTTTCACCAAGTCTGCACCATCTCTGACAGGACCAGGGGTCCTTGGGAGAAGTGCCATGAACTTGCATCAAGTGAACAAAGTATTCCAGAAAAGTTAGATTGTGAGAATTCCTCTTATTGAAAGACACTCTTTGTGGAACGATGGGGAAGAAAGGGGGGAACTCGGAGCTCAGCAATGCCTTAATGACCAACAACTCCCCTGCCCTTCTCTTACAAAACAATCCCCCAGGTTCCAGTATCCAGAGACCACTGCGATCCCAGCGCTTCTCCTTGTACATTCTCAAGAGCTTCCAGGTTTGTTTTAACTGTTGGTCTGACCCCTGTCTTCAAGCTGTTGCGAGCCTGGGAAAGTATTTGGCAATAGCTACTGCTAGACACTCTTAGGCCTTGAAGGAGGGAGTGACCAAAAGGCCTGCCCTCAGGGAACTCCTTCCGCACCCGCAGAAGAACAGCTCACTCAGATGACAGGTTGTTCAGGAACAGAGGCCCCTATGACAAAAGTCTCCTGTGTTCAACCTCACCCCTGGAAGTTTCTAAGGGCGGTGCCGTGTTGGACAGTGATGTACACTGACATTCATCTTTCAGTGCGGCCAACAGTCCATTTCCCCCTAGTACTGTCGCTGATCACTGCTTCTGTTGAGCACTAAATGAAGTAGCTGACTTGTCTCTAGGGTTCATGTTAGAAAAATATATACTAAATATAAGGGATAGTCACAAGGTGAACATCTCCCAGTAAGGAAGTAGGGAGAGATGGCAAGGAAGATGCAACAGAGAGAAGACCAGATAACTACTTATTTCTCAGTTCACATGTACTCCGGCACCTGCTTGTTGAAGGGGAACTACCTGTTTAAATTGTTGTCTTCCTTTTTTCTCCCCCAATCCACTTCCCTTCTCCCCACCCCCTCCGTGTTTGCCGATAATTGAATGTGTGCATGATGTTACTCCATTGGAAACCAACCAGGAGACTTCCTGATGACGGGGAGCCTGTCTGTTTCAGTCGTTCCCGTATTGCCAGTGTCTACAGTGTCTGCTATTTGCTGTAAATGTTTGTTACATGAAATAAAATATTTAGAAAGAGATGACACGAGAAAAGAAAGGAAATAATAGTAGACATTCCAAACAGTATTGAAAGGATGAACTGATTCGGAGCTGAGAGAGTGAGTCCATCAGCTGAAATTGATCAAGAACAGCTTCCTGGAGCACTTGGGAACTGAACTGCCCACTGACAGTAGGGTTGCATTAAATAGGAGATGGGGACAGAAAGAGACAAAGACTGCATAAATAGAGGCAGGGAACAATGAGATGAGGTCCTAGAATTCTGCACAGACCAGTTAACTAAGAGGGTTAGTAGAGCACAAGTGGAAAAATTATATAATTAACAAAAAAACTGGACTAAATTGAAGTAAAATCTTGTATTACCAAGACTTTTGGACACTTTCTTTGATATTTCTGCTTTCTTTCCCCACCGACCCTCTCTGACTTTTCAGTTATCTACGAGGCTTCTCTTTATGGAATTTCCCATGGGTTAGAAACCTATTGGCTTAATGTTCCCAGGTAAGATTTGAAAAGGGACTCAGGTAGTATAATTCCTGAAGTTGAAGTTCTCGGTGACTGAGGTGGTGAACTGAGTCCACTGTCTCTGTGAAATGGGGCACAAAAGGGTAAAGAAAGATGCTTCAAAATACATGAGGCAAAACCCTAGTGGATGTGATATGATTTAATATGATTTCTACATATTTTTCCAAATGTGTGTTAATAGGGGAAAATGACATTTCTTAAGAAGGGAAATATCCTGAATGAGGGTGGCTGATTTGGACGGGTGGAATAATTCATATCCTGAAGTTGGTTTCATTATCAAAAAAGTGTTAACTGGAGAATGCTGTCAAGTTCGAAAAATTTCTCGGGGTTCTAATGATAGAGCAGATGCGATAATCAGCAGCACATTTCCGCATTACTATGCAAATCACGCTGCCACTAAATTAATAGCTGTCATTTGTTGTGTTTCCTGGTTTCTCTTATCCCTTTCATTTTGGTATCAGAGATTAAGAAAAAAGGCATACTTCTATTATCAGTCAACTTTTGACTCCGTGTATTTTCACTCTTTTTGGCCAAGCTCTAGTTCACTGACACAGACTTAATGGAAAGAAATGATAGTACTATTAAAAAATAATTACGGACTTAAAATAGCAGGCACATTCTTAACCACCATGGTTATAATGGAGATGTGTTATGATTAAAACCTTAAGTGTAACTGTGAATTATCTTCCTTCTGCTGTTTGGAGCAGGGGGAAGAGTACACAGCCCTGTAATGGGCATCTGTTAATGCGTGTCACCATCTTTTTCTGTCTTAGGGCAGCAGCACCCCAGCTCTCCCTTGGGGGTCACTCATCCCTCACTCTCAGTTCACGTGGCTCATTCTCACTGCTGACGCCGGGGGTGGGCACTTTCCCTAGTTCAGCCAGTCAATAAGCACCTCCTAGAACCTCAGCCACAGTGATTGGTCCAGGGATGGGCACATGACCTTTATATATATAGTATAGGGATTTGGCTTATGCAATTATGGAGGCGAAGAAGTCCCAACATCTGCAGCTGGCAGGCTAGAGACTCAGGAGAGCTGATGTGTAGCTCCAGTCCGAGTCTAAAGGCCTGAGAACCAGGAGAGCCAATGATGTAAGTTCCAGTTCCAAAACTGGCAGCCTGGAGACCCATGAAGAGCTGATGTTTCAGTCTGAGTCTGAAGGCTGGAAAGACCGATGTCCCAGCTCAAGGCATCAGGCAGGAGGGGTTCCCTCCTACTCTCGGGACGGTCAGCCTTTTTGTTCCACTCAGGCCTTCAATGGATTGGATGAGGCCCGCTCACATGAAGGAGGGCAATCTTCTTTCCTTAGTTTACCAATTCAAATGTTAATCTTATCCAGAAACACTCTCACAGCACACTCAGAATAAGGTCGGATCTAATGTCTGGGCACCTTGTGGCCCAGTCAAGTTGACACATAAAATTAACCATCACAACGTCAGAGAGCAGAGCTGAGTGATGCTGAAAGATGGGTGACTCAATCATCGGCCCCCTACGTCCAGCCATGCCTCATTCTCTTCCTTGGGTCTTTTCAATTATGTGAACTGATAAATCCCGAGGTCCTATCCCCCTTTCTGAAGGAGGAGGGAAAAGTTCTAACTAATATGAACCCTTTGCCAGTCGCTATCTCCAAGTCTTCACATAGCCCGGATGAAATTGGTAAAAGCCAGTGCCCACTCTGCTAAAACACACTGAAAGCGCACCTGAGGGTGCAAGTGCTGGCCCTGTGTACGTGACCCTGCTGAGCTTAGGATCAGTGGCAGAGCCCACAAAGCAAGAACGTTGTTTCTGGGCATCTCACAGGACAGCACCCATACGGAATTGAAATGCTTTCAACACGTTTGCAATCTTTCAGTAATTTTCAATTCTTTTAGTCCTGCATTGGCAGGTTTTTCCTTTTAATTGTCTTCTAATTTTTTTAAATTTTCAATAAAATTACTTGTTGAGGCAATAGTGTCCTGTGGTCTTGTCCACATTCTCTAAAAGTTAACCTGGTTTTTCTGCTGAGATATTTGGAAAACATTCTCAACAGCAAAACTTAGGTCTTGACTGCCTCCTTAGTTTCCAGTGTAGTTTTTCATGCTATCCTTACATTCATGAATCTATTCACCATCCCTTTTTTTATGATATAGAAATGGAACTAAGAAAAACTGAATTCTAATGATTTCCCAAAGTACTTTGTCCTTCTTTTAATGTGTCCCTGAGTGCTGCTTCTGGATTCATCCAGAAATGCTTATTTCTAAAAATAAGAGGAATCCCCCAATCAGTTAACAAAGAAGCCTGCTTTCCAATAGAACAATACCCCTCGTTTCTGGCCAAAGGCTTCTCTTTGTGCTATAAAAAAAACAAGATTTCACTATTGCTTGTTCATTTAAAATTATGAACTGCTTAAACTGGTATGTACTTCCCACACCTGTCCAACTAATGCCTCCTTAGAATAAAAATGATAAAGCAATCTGGGCTTGCAAAACTATAAAGATACTTTGAAAACATCTATGACTCAGATTCTATCACCCATAAAATGAGACAGTTGATATATTCTTGGTCTACCCAGTAGGACAATTTTGAGAGTAAACTAAAGTACGAGATATGAAAAAGTATGTTAAAATACCCCCAAAGATAGTTATTCCATATTATTCTTTGTAACATGGGATTGGGGCATTCTAATGGGATTGAGGGATGAGTAGCTTTTTAAGCTATTCCTAAATCTGCTTTAGGAAGCTCATCATCTAAAGTTCTAGGTCAGGGGCTCCCAACCACTGGACCATGGACCAGTACTGGTCCATGGCCTGTTAGGAACAGGGCTGCACAGCGGGAGCCAGCGAAGCTTCATCTGTATTTACAGCCGCTCCCCATCGCTCGCATTACGGCCTGAGCTCCGCCTCCTGTCAGCGTTATGGTGAGCTGTATAATTATTTCATTATATATTACCATGTAATTAGAATAGAAATAAAGTGCACAGTAAATGTGATGCGCTTGAATCATCCTGAAACCATCCCCCTCCCCCACCCGCAGCCGCCCCTGGTCTGTGGAAAAATTGTCTTCCACGAAACCGGTCCCAGGTGCCAAAAAGGTTGGGGAGGGCTTCCCTGGTGGCGCAGTGGTTGAGAGTCCGCCTGCCGATGCAGGGGACACGGGTTCGGCTGGGCCCGTGAGCCATGGCCGCTGAGCCTGCGCGTCCGGAGCCTGTGCTCCGCAACGGGAGAGGCCACAGCGGTGAGAGGCCCGCGTACCGCAAAAAAAAAAAAAAGGTTGGGGACCGCTGATCTAGGGGAACCAGTGGAGGACAGGGGTTCTCAATCTTTCACAACCACAGCATGGATAACAATCACAACCTACGGGGAAGCCCAGAATCCTAAATGCTTTACACTCCAAATTCTCTGGGATTTAGTATCTTCATGAATGTGTTGCCTTAACTAGGAATAGGATATCAGTAATTGTGGCTCCCTCTGGCTTGGGGTGCGGCTAGAACAGGAGAGGGTGGAGAGAGTGATGGAATTTCTCCCCCCTTCCCCCCCAAAACACTCCATATCTCAACTCTTTCTCCTCGTAAAGCAGATGAGAATGCAAATGGGTGAACTCAGGTCATTAATGGCTAACCTGAAATTTGCTGTAATTTTTTGTCCTTTAAACTTTAGCAACATAGCTTCTTAAACTCTTACTAACAAGCATTACTTGAGGTGTAACTCACAAATGAATTTGACCCACGGGTGGGTCATGACCCTGTGGATGAGGTTTGCCTACGCGGCAGGCGGTGGGTCAGTAGAGATATTTGGTGGGAGAGATTAGGCTACTATGTCTAAAAACATCTTTTCAAGATCAGAAGTGTCCCTGGAAATTCAGAGCAAACCTCCATCTCCTCATCTATAAAATGGGAGTAGTATTAGGACCGGAGACAGTATATGAAAGCACTTAGCCCTACAGATGCTCAGTCAATGGGAGTGAATCTTCCTTTCTAAGATATAAGAATGAAGTGGTCTTCCAGGTGGCAGCGACTCGGAAAGGGTTACGAGCACCAAGTGTTTGCAGTGTATCCTGCCGACCTGTCAGGAGGAAGACGGAAACAAACAGGGCATGCGGTCCGTGTCCCCCTGGAGTGCCCCCACTAAATGCGGAAGACAGGCACCAGCTTAAGGAATTCTGCTATGGCTAAGTGTGGATAAAACCTACATGGAAGGGCAGAGAAAGTTCCGTGAAAGTGGGATTGGCAGGGGAAGGTAGCAAATGTTTGCATTGAGCCAAAATGGATGCTGTTGTGATGCTTAAGAGCACTGTTCCCCCAGCAAAAAAACCCCATCATTCTCCAATTCTACCTTAACACACTTACGACTGTGCAGAAAGAGGGTCCTTTATGATATTCTTAAATCAGGTTTGGCTGCTGGGAGCACAAAGCTCTTCCTTGGTGCCATCCAAGGGAGCACAGAGAAAATTACAAGGGCATGAACTACAATGATTACAGAGAAGCTGAGACAGGAGACTCTCAAAGGCATACATTCCTTGGCCAGGTACAGTCCAGCTCAGCTTTTATCGCACAAGCCAACGCTACCAGGCAGCAGCGTCACAGATGTCATAGATGGGGCTTGGAGGGGACAGATGGCAGGGGGGATCTGTTGCAGCCACCAAGAGTGTGAGACTCCTTTCCTCTTTGGAGAATTTTTTCCCCTTAAAGGAAAGAACTAAATGCTTTCCTTCCTCGTGGCTATAACAGTGAAGTGAGTGACTCCCGGCACCCCCCTCCTGGGTGCTGCCCCCATGCCCGCCCTCCGCCTGGCAGGGTGCTAGTATCACACCTCTACTGTCTGTGAGGGCTTGGCCTGGGACCTGGGAGTCCAAGAACTGCCCCGGGCTTCGGCTTGTCGAGTGGCTCTTTAATGTGCAGGCTGCGTGCTTTCGGACCAAATCCAGTCCTTTGTCTTTCCTGAAGCTGTGCAGAGCAGCCTCTGAGGCTGGAGGAGACCTGGTTCCATCCAAACCCGGCATGGAGGAAAAGCCTGGAGTGATGGCTCGCTTGGAGCACTGATCCCAGGTGTGGTTGCCAGCGTTTGGTCCAGAGGTAATGACGGTTTTCCCAAGCCCTTCACTCAGGAGCCCCGTGATTAACGTACCAACATGAACACAATTGGACAGCCTTGCTCCTGAAACTGGGTCAGGGCAAGGCAGTCCCAGATGCAGACGCGCATTGTGAAAATATTGGGACGAATAAAAGCTCTTCTCACTCAACCACTAAGGGAAAGGGACTTGCACTGTTTTGAGTGCCAACAGGTTTCGGGCTCTATGCTAGCTGCTTTCACTAAGTTGCTTGATCCAGGCTCATACTTTCATGTAGAAAGTGGGTATTATTATTTCCATTGTGTCGGTAAAGCAGACAGTCAGAGGTTAAGAAAGTTGCCTGAAGTGGTTGCCTTAAGAAGCCTGGTAGAAGAACCAGGGTCCAACCTTGCCAGACTAACACCATTCCCGCAGGCTCCCTTCTAGACGGGTCCTCCGCGAGGTCCGTGGTTCCTGCTGTTGTTATCGTTATTGCTGGTGTTGGTGTTGTTTCTTCCGTGCTTAGCCCAGTATAGTTTCTCAAATATTCGTTGACGGACAAAGGGCTGGGCTTGTAGGCACGATCTTGTGCCAAGCATAGCACAGAGGGAGCACAGGGACCCTACCGAGTACGGATGCTAGAATCCAGTAGATGGGATGTCCACAAACATTTTTCATCTCTCCCATATGAAAGTGGCGTGCTGGGTGCCGCAGTGCAAGACAGGCAGGTTGGCTGCATCACACAAGCCCAGGGGCACCATTCGCAATAGAAGCGTGTGGACTGGAGGTGGAAGAAGGCGGGTCCTCGCCAGCGGGTCTCTGTCTCCCCACTAAGTGAAACTCCCACTCCCTGAAAACCAGAGCAGCCCTACATTTATCAGTTGTCTCTGTTTCAGCTCCTGGTGAGATATCATCTGAAGAGCAAAAGCTGTGATCTAAATAGAATCAGCCTTGCTTTCTGGCTATAAAGCTGAGGTCCAGGTGGTTTGCGGTGAGCTGCCCAAGCTCACACAGCAGTTAGTGGCAAATCCAGAACCCACCCCTACATTATAGGAAAAAGCCCGGGGCCCTCCTGCATCCCATCCTTCCCTCTGAGCACCAACTGCAAGGCTTCCTCTTGACAAGATGTGGCTAAGAAAGATCCCATATGAGGCATCGTGACAACTGGTCTGTCTTGTGAGAAAACTCAAGCTCCCTTTGATAATGGTAATCTGTTGAGGGCTTATGCGATGCTAAGACTGTTCTAGGTGCCTTTTAAGCCTTATCTCATTTAATCCTGGAAGAAGAGGTATAAGAGAAGCACTATTATTATCACCATTTTGCAAAAAAAGAAGAGTAACATTTGCTCTGTGACTTGCCTGTTGTGGTTGACCAGTGGTTGACCCAACTGTGACCTGGCCTGGGAGGCCCTGTATCTCACCGAAAGCTGTTTCTCCCTAAACGTTGCACTGAACACAGTAATAATTCAGCCGTTTTCGCCATTCATTTTGCATTTCTTCCAGTTACACTATACTCTTTTTAATCTAGTGAGGGATGCTTGAAAGAGGGTAGGCCAAGAGATCCTGTTTATTATTTAGGCAACAGTTTCAGTGATGACTTTCATATGAACCTTATCAGTGTCAAACCAGAGTTTACTAACACTTTGCTAACTTATAAACAGTCTCCCACACACTCACTCGTGCTTATACAGAGAAACACATGTAAACATTTCAAGACATTTCTGGTGGGCAATTAATTTTTTCCTTTGGGAAAATATCCGATTGATGATAATAATGAGGCAATGCATATTTTGGAGATAAATAAATTAAAATGGGTGGTTTGGTCACTTTCAGTAATTGTGGATGCTTAGAAATTGTCATTAGGTTTCTGTGTACTTAGAGGACCATCTTCCCGCAGTCTCCGAGGTCTGTGCTCAGGAATTCGAGATGGAAGAGGGGAGACAAGTTATGAGGTGTTTTGGCTTATTTGGAAATTCTGTGTCTTCTGGGGAACCAAAGGATTTTGGGGGGAACATTCTTTGTTTTTTCTCAGCCACAGTGCTGCCCTTCTAAGAACCTTCTCTGCAGCTACTTCCAGATTTCTGTTTTCTTTTTCTTTTTCCCCTTTCTCTCCTCTCTGTGTGGGAAAGGTAATGTGGGAGGGTGGCCAGTGCTGGCAGGGGGAAAATGGGAGCATGTTTATGACCCCAGTGCTTCCAAAAGTAGAAACATTCCTATCTGTGCGTCCTCCCTGGGTCTGCTGTCCATCTTTGAGAACTTCAAAGATGTCTCTTCCAGGGGGGAACCGCTGTGTCATGGCAGCTTGCTTTTCTCCAGCTCTATTAAGACAACATTCCTCCGGTGGAACACCAGGCAATATTTTTGGCGAAGGGCTTCAAGAAAAACACCAACAAAGTTAAGTCTATGACTTGCATTCTTGAATGGGGCATATTGATCGTCAGATCTGAAAACCTTTCACCCTGGGTTCAGACAGAAGACATTCAGAACCTCTCCTTTTTTCCTGGCACATAGTGGGGTTGCATCTCCCCACTCCCTTTGAAGTTAAGCATGACCATGTGACTTGATTTGGCCCACGAAATGTCAGTGGCAGAGCAAGGAGCCAGAGCGTGATCTGCCCCAGTCTCTTTCGCTCCATCTCGGCAACGAGCAATGTCTTAAAAGGTGAAGACTTCATCGGCGGGGATGCCGCTGCTGATCTGTGATGGGCATGTTCAACTCGATAGAAGTACTCAGTGGATGGGTGGGTGGATGTCTTTCTGTGGAAAATTCCTGGACTGGGTGAGAGTTGCCTTCTTAGGGTCCTTTCTACTGTAAGTTTCCAATTACTACAGAATTTTAAGTTGGACATTGATTTGGGTGTCTTTCTGCATGATACTTCTGTAGTATGTTTTCTGACTTAGGCTCAGATCCAGGGGCAGATTTGGTCTTATTAGCTGTGTAAGCTTTATCGCCAAATCATTTAATCTTCTGGAACTCCAGTTCCAAAAATCTAAAAGTGGGGTGTAGGGCTTCCCTGGTGGCGCAGTGGTTGAGAGTCCGCCTGCCGATGCAGGGGACGCGGGTTTGTGCCCCGGTCCGGGAAGATCCCACATGCCGCGGAGCGGCTGGGCCCGTGAGCCATGGCCGCTGAGCCTGCGCGTCCGGAGCCTGTGCTCCGCAACGGGAGAGGTCACAAGAGTGAGAGGCCCGCGTACCGCAAAAATAAATAAATAAAAGTGGGGTGGCAACAAGCTCTGCCTATTTATGACACTTTTGAGTTTTAAAGACAAAGTGAGATGGTGTTTGTGGAAATGCAGTCCAAGCAGTGGCACTATAGTGCTGTCATTCCTAGCTATAAAGTGCATTATAGCCACCAACTCCTGGTTGCTGGTGTGGGTGGTCCAAGACTTGGTGTAGACGGTGAATGCATTCCAATGGGGTCAGGGGCTAGGGGGCCTCACTGGGTAGAATAAACTGTTTCTGAACTCACGAACTGGAGGCCCCGTGTCTCCTCTGAACAGTGCTGCCTGCAGCTAAGCCCTCTTTTCCAAACACAAGTTCTGCATCTCGGCTCATCCATTTGCAAAACAGTCAAAATATCTACCTCATTTGCTTGACGCTTTATAAAATAACATCTAAGGAATCATCATAAAGCCGGAAGTGTTCAAGTACAGGTTCTACCAGGACACTGGTCCTTTTTCCACCTGAAAGTCCCTTTGGTCAGTTGGTCCCAGTGTATTCCATCTGTGAGGAATCCAGGCTCAAAAATCAATCATCTTGGCCACTTCCTAGTCAGTGGGAGGCAAGGCAGCACTTACCAACTTCTGAATGTCTTTCTTTCCTGGCAGATGGATTCCCTTTCTTGGGTATATCCACTAATTTTTATCAAATTAATCTTTTGCTGTGGAGTGCATCTTGAGCTTTGACTAATTTTTTAATGCCAAGAAAATGGATGATTTGAGACCAGAAAAAAAAATGGCCTTTTAATTTTTACATATCTTTTCCTTTCAGTGCAACATGGTTTCTATTTTCATGCACTTGGCATCACACAGAGATTCAGAATAACTCAATTCTTCAATTCCTTCTTCCTTTTCTCCTTCCCTCCCTCACTTCCTGTTCTGTAGCGTTTTGACCGGTTCTCTGCTGATTCTGGCTTCTCTGAGGAAGCCATGGTCTGGACATCTTCCAAAGCTGCCCCTGGAGGGTGATGGTGGCAACTCTCATAGACTCTTCCTCGGAACAAGACCCCCAGGACAGGTTGCCTCCCTATTTGGGAGTGTGGTTACCGAGCTGGGTGGGGATGCCAGGCTGTAACTGATTCATTCATAAGTCTGGCCTCAGTGCACAGAGAAAAGCCCTTTCCCTGCCCTACCCCAGCCAAACAGTTTCAGCTTATCTCTAAGAAGATTAGAGGACCTCTGCCTCCTTGCTGCCTTTCTTTCTGTGCCAAAAGGCCTGACAGATCAAAGTGGACATTACTTCACATAGCTAGTGGCTTATCTCCTGCCCGTCCTAAGACCACTGACCTCTCAATTAAGGTTTTAACAACAATTTCTTTTGGGGGAGGAAATGCTCATAGGATGGAGGACAGTTTACACTACCAGACCTCTGGTCCTGACCCCACTGACGGGGCGGTCTGTCATGACTGCTCACCATGCAATTAGGCAGCGTTTTTCAATTCCCTTACAACGAAAAAAATGTTATTTTTACTGAAAATAGCTCCAAGTGTCCTAAAGCCTTCTATTTTTCACATCTAATGAGGTGACAGTGGAATTTGTTAGATGAATATGACTTTATCAAGCTTTAACGCTAACACTCCTCTCAAACCCAGAGCTTTGTGACGCATCGAAGGAGACTGTGCTAATCCAAAGCCTTGTGTGATTGATGCATTTGGGTGCGTTCCTTTGCCTTCTTGTGGAGACCAGCCCCTCACCCACTATATAGTTTCGGCCTCATTGGAGTTTCGCTCGAAACGTGGCCTGCTAGTTTGCAAGGTTTAAGTTGATTAAATTGAAGTTGAGTACCAAAGAAAAATATTTTGTACCCCAACACTGCAAAATTCTCTGAAAGATGTGGGCTTTTCAGATGGATGTTGTAAACTGGTGAATTGTGTGTGTGTGTCTGTGTGTGTGTGTGTATACACATTTACGTGTATGTATGTATATGTATACACATCACAGGCATACTTAATTACATTGCATTTCACTTTACTGCACTTTGCAAATGTTGCATTTTTCACAAATTTAAGGTTTGCGGCAACCCTGCATCTAGCAAGTCTGTCGGCGCCATTTTTCCAACAGCATTGGCTTACTTCCTGTCTCTGTGTCACATTTAGGTGATTCTCTCAATATTTCAAGCTTTTTCATTATTATTACATTTGTTACGGTGATCTGTGACAGTGACCTTTATTGCAAAAAGATTATAAGACCCGCTGAAGACTCAGGTGACGGTTAGCAGTTTTTTAGCAAGAAAATATTTTTAAATTAAAATATGTACATTTTTTTCTTTATACATAATGCTATTGCATACTTAATACAGTACAGAGTAAACATAACTTTTATATGCACAGAGAAACCGAAAAATGCATGTGACTCGCTTTACTGTGTTATTTGCTGTCTGGAGCTGAACTCGAAACATGTCTCACATACGCCTGTATGCGCACAGACACACACACACACACACACACACACACACACATTTTTTATTTTACTAGAAGATAGATTTTTTTATTGGATGTTTGTGCCAGTTACCCTGGAAGATACCATAGATGTGTACAACGTGTCTCTCCCCTTGAGAAGCTTACACTGTAAGGATTGATGAATTAAGTGTCAGACTATTGTAATAGACTAGAGCTGAGGCTCTGGGGTGGACAGACCCGGGTTTGAATCTCAGCTTTGCTCGTTACTACCTGTGCACCCTCAGAAGGTTATTTAACTTCCTGAGCCTCAGTTTTGTTGTCTTTAAAATTGGGAGAGGCATCCTCAGTGCTTCTCAGGGTTGCTGTAAGGAACAAATGACAGAAAGCATTAAGGTCTACAGCCCATACTTACATATGGCATATGTAAGTATTCAATAAATAGCAATGGCTAGTTGTTTCATTATTATTTATGTAAATTCTGAAAAGCTTGTTGTAAAAGGTGGGGTAGAATTTACTGAAAGGCAGAAGCCCTTGGCGGAGCGGAAGCGGACAGGAGCGCAGGCTGAGCATCAAGGGCACAGCTGGGAAACCCTCAGGAGCCACTGGTTGGCCAGCTGGTTCTATGCCCGCCTTCCTAGCCATCTGTTCCTATCTGCCTGCACAACTCGCTGGGAATTACCCAGGAAGCCACAAAGTTAGTTCTCTGTATCTGTTACAGATGAGGGTCAGTTGTCATTTCCATCATAAAATCCATGCTTCATGGATCTCAAGCTTAGAATTTAAAATGACATGGGGCTTAAACTCCACTTAACACTTTTGATTTAAAACCTTCTCAGAGAACAAGAGTTCTTAAGTCCACATAGCCAATAATACCATCACAGGCTCTTTGGTGTAGGTTACCTTTTGGAAATGAATCCCGCGTCTGGTTTTGCATAGCCTTTTCAATGATAAATAGCTTTAAACAAAGAGTCATAAAAAATCAACACTTTTGAAAAGCAAATAAACAGCCCCATTTGCGTTCTCTATGGAAGAATGACGGGTGCCTTGGGACAGTTTCATTTTCATACCTTTTAATGATGACTTTCCAGAATGGCTACTTGAGAAAAGGACAGTTTAAGGAAAGGAAGGAGAGACATTTTTAGAGCTACATTCTTAGCCTCTAGAGATATATATTTAATTCATCTAACTTTTAATATGGAATTTGATTTTAAAGATAAAAATGTGTTATATATAATATCAGTAAATGTTTTGACTTATGCACCAAAGATACCCTACAACTAAATATACATCTGTTAGCAGACTGATCCCAAAACATTTTATTTCAAAATAACGAGATCAGTATTCCACAGAAAGTATCTGATGGCCAGGATCAACAAGGAATTTTAATTTTTTGTTGAAAAAAAAAACCAGATTGCTCTTATTTCAACTTTGGAGAGAAATGGAGACATGAAAATGCTCAGAGAAGATTCCAAGAGAAAGTTGGAAACACCTGCAGGAAATGCATATGATTTAGTTGAGATTTTAAAAATCCCATAGCGTTTAGTATCATGATGTAAACCCTTTTGTGTGGTGTCCAGGTGAAGGTGATGCGAAAAGGGAAAAGATCACGAGCCTGCAACTTCTTTTACTTGCAGTCTGTATTGTGAGCAGGGGCACAGGTCATGGCAGGACAGGACCTGGGGAGATGCCTTTCCCCCTTCGGGACAGACATGGATGTCTCCCATAGCCTTTCAGTTTCTATTTTCTAGACTCCAATGAATATATCTTCTCACCTTGGGCTACCTTCATAATTAGACTAAGATTCTAAGAAAAGCTATCAAAAGCCTTAGGCAAGGTTGGTAATGGAGTACAGCTTAATATGCTATTGAAGAGGGCAAATCCACTTCCTTGGAGTCAAGGGGTCTAAACAACTCACAGGCCCTAGTGGATTTCTATCTACTGGGTAAAGATGTGACAGCTAAGGTATCTTGTTCACTCTGAGACAGACTGAAAAATAATAACGACAATATTGGGGCAGCTTCCTCTAGGCCCTAGAGGTGGAGTTTCGTTCCCCACCCCTTGAATCTGGCCCAGCCTTGGGACTTGCTGTGACCGACAGAATGTGGAAAAGTTGTGTACGCTCCGGAGCCTAGGCCTCAAGTGGCCTTGCGGCTTCTGCCTTTGCTCTTCTAGAATGCTGCAGTCACTGCACAAGAAAGCCCGGACTAGGTGACTGAGACTGTGTGGGAGAAAGTTCAGTCCGACAGCCAGCATCAAGGCCCCAGGCATGTGAACGAGGTCACCTTAGTCCCTCCAGCCCCAGCTGGGCCACTGGTTGACTGTCGCTGCCTGCAATGAAATGGAGCACAGGCAAGACGAGAAGGACTTCCCATCAACACACAGAGCCATGAGAAACAGCAAATCGTGATTTTAAGTCAGGGTCCATGGGCCAAGTCTGACTAGGCATGTCCTTTTGTAAATAAAGTTTTATTGGGACAGCACCACAGTCATTCATTCCATATTGTCTACAGCTGCAGAGTTGAGTAGTTATGACACAGACCATATGGCCCCCAAAGCCTAAACCAGTTACTCTCTTGCTACAAAACACAAGTTTGCCTACCCATGTTTTAAGCCATTAAGTGATTTGATATGCAGTAACAAATAACACACACAAGTCAGTATACTAGTCAGTGTTTTCTAGAGAAACAGAAGAAGTAAGAATTGGTTCATGTGATAACAGAGGCTGAGAAGTCCCCAGATCTGCAGTCAGCAGGTCAGCCCAAGAGAGCTGATAGTGTAGTTCCGATCTGAGTACGGAGGCCCGAGAACCAGGAGAGCGGGCAGTGTAAGTTCCAGTCCCAGACCGACAGTCTTGAAACCCAAGAAGAGCCTGCGTCTCAGTTTGAACCAGGAGGTGGGAAAAGACTGGCGCTCCAGCGCAAGTGGTCAGGCAGTTCTCTCCTACTCTTAAGACAGTCAGCCTTTCTGTTCTCCTGGGCCTTGTATGGAATGCGTGAGGCCCACCTACCTTGGGGAGGACCCTCTGCTTTATTCAGTCTATCAATTCAAATGTTCACCTCATCCAGAAACACCTTCTCAGACACACCCAGAATAACATTTGACCAAATATCTGGGCACCCTGTGGCCCAGTCATGTTGACGCATAGAATTAACCATCACACCTGGTACCTAAGAGTGAGGTGTTTCAGTAACAAAAACCTAAAAGTAAACGACATTGGCTTTGGACTAGGAGATGGCTAGAAGGTGGACAGGACACCATTAGTGAAGGCTGAAAAAAAGGTGAGGAAACTGCTACCGAAGGCTAGGGAAAAGGCAACCCAGGTTATGTACTGGTGGAGCAATGGTCCAAAACTGCCCAGACTATCACCCAAGGTAATTTTCTAGCTTCCAAAATTAGAAAACTAGAAAATTCCCTATGGAATTCACAGATCTGGCCAAGGAAATCTCTAGATAGAACATTGAAAGCGCCAATTGGCTTCTCCTGGCTGGATGTGATAATGTACATGATGAGAAAGACGATCTAAAGAACTGTTTACCTTAGAAGCAGAATTTAGAGGAAATATAGTGGGCTCAGGACAGGCTTGATTAGAAAACAAGACTGTCTCTCATTTCAGCCCACACACTCCCCATCCCAGCCAATAAAACATTCTCCAACTGAAACAAAGCCTGAGATTAAAAATCCCTCAAGGGTGTGGCTGTGAGATCCTTTATGAAGACCTCAGAAAGCTTCAAGCTGACACCTAATTGACTCTCAGCTAGACAAAGTGCTTCTAAGAATCTCAAGGGGGTATCCCACAGCACGTTTACATTCAGCCCAGAGTAGAGACAGGTAGTCTCAAAAAGAATAATGGATGTGATTTGGGGGGGTACCCCCAATTATGGGAAATTCACAATTTTAAAGACACTGTATTGGCCTTAGAAAGGCAGAGACAGTTTAAAATGTAGAGAGCCCCTGAGCCCCCAGCTTTCTATGGGACGGAAGCAGGCAAAGAAGAAAAGCTACTCAGTTGCAAACATGCACCATGTCTTATGGAAAAGGAAGGACGGCTCAGCGAGCAGAGCCAAGACCCAGAGCGTAGAGCCAAGGGCCAAGGAGAAGAAGAGACTGTGGACCCACCCCGTATGGACCGAGTGTGTGCGTCCCTCCGAAGTTCATAAACCCCACTGTGGTTGTGTTGGGGGTGGGGCCTTTGGGAGGTAATGGAGTTTGTATCAGGTCATGGCGGTGGAGCTCCATGTCTCTCTCTCTCTCTCTCTCTCTCTCTCTGACCTGTGAGTGTACAATGAGAAGGTGGCCATCTGAAAATCAGGAAGAGAGCCCTCACCAGACATGGAATCTGCCCGTGCCTTGGTCTTGGACTTGCAGTCTCTAGAACTGGGAGAGATAAATGTTTGTTGTTTAAGCCCCCAGTCTATGGTATTCTGTGATAGCAGCCCTAACTGACTGAGATGCAGTCCAGGAGAGCTGAAGCTTTCTCCATCAAGGAGTGTTCCTTACTCCTGGAGTAGGGAGATTGGAAATTTGTGCCTGGCTGGATTTCAGAATGCTATGGACTGGCAACTGCCATGTGCCTCCCTTTCCTCCCCTTTTGAATGGAAATATCTACTGCGGTGATATACTTTACCAGGTGCATTGCAAAGTAGGGGCAGGTGACATGTCTCTTTAGTTTAGTTGTCTGATTCAAGAAGCACTGCATCTGAAGAACTACACCTGGGGAACTGCATCCAGGGCATCTCATCTGTATTTGCATTTAGATGATCAAGGCCCTGGACTTTGACACTGAGATTGATGCTATAATGGGATAAGAACTTTGAGCAAGGGGGTCGATGTATTTTGTGTGTGGGACCAATGAAAAGAATTTTCCAGCCTCTCCTATTAGAGATGGAAGCTATTCTATCACCCCTTATACCTCCACTGGCCTTGTGACTTACTTTGGTCAATGGAATATGGCTGAAGTGACATTAAGGGGTTCCAGAGCTTGATCTTCATGAGACCTTGCAGCATCCACCTTTGCCCTCTTGGCCCACTATCTCTCCCTGATAGAAAGCCCCAGCTAGACACTGAATGATGAGTAAGCGCATGGAGAGAGCGGCACAGCCAACAACCAGACCACGGCCCCAGACATGTGAGTTAGGTCACTTTAGACTCTCCACACTCAGCTGAGGGACCAAGTGCCTGAGGCCACATGAATGAGCCCAGGTGAGACCAGAAAAACAACTACCCTGTCAACCTACAGAGCCAAGAGAAGCAATAAATTGTAGTTTTAAGCAACTATATTTGGGGTGGTTTGTTACATAGCAATGAATAACTGATACACTTTCCAACTAATTATTTTTTATGTTCACATTCGACTGAAGGAAATTCAGGGAGAACAGAGTGTTTAAATTCACCACCTATGGAAAAGTAATTATTGCATACAATTTCCAACATAATGCCTTTCCTTTCATTAAAATCTATCATAATCACACGCACCATACCAAACCGAATAGAAATCCAAGATCATGAGAAGGAATTTGGATCCAATAGCTAAACAAAGCAGTTCTAAACCCACAAGCCATGCCACTTGTTTATGTTTATTAATAAATATAAACTTGTATATATATTATTAAAAGGTGACTCCAGGGACTTTTCTTCCAAATTAGGAGCAAGATTTTCCATCCCAGAACCCACCTGGGACAACCTGGAGAGACATCTTTAACTTAGAAAATACTGGTTAGCCACACAAACTGGGAAAGAACATCACTCAGCTGTAACAACACTGTCACTGTAGTGAAGGCAAAGAGGAATTTGGGGTCATTGTTTTAAAGCAGGGCTGACCGCAATACTTGCTACTAGAAAATTAAAACAGAGCTTGATGTTTGAACAAAAGTCTCCATGATTGACTAGAGCTTTCTTCCTCTCACTGAAAAAAACATTTATATAAGCAGTGATAAATTTCCTTGTCACTACATTTGAACGGAATGAGGGCACATCTAAGCCATAGGAATTTTCAGCCAGCCACTGGGGTTTTATGTGTTTACTGGCATCCTGCCCACAGCTTGCACTTATATGAGTCATTTCTGTTTGTGTCTCTGTTTCTGTTTGTAAGAAGGGAACTTCTTTCCTCCCCCAGGGCTTGGCCTTCTTCAGCCCATGGCTGTTCCGAGCATGCAAGAGCTTACTGATAATTGTACGATTAAATGCCATTTCAAAGATTCCCCTGGTATTACTCATTCTTCCTTACTAGGGCTCAAAGTGCAGCTCTGCTACTTACTGTGGGACCTTGAACAAGTTATATAACCTCTGAGTTTCAGTGTCTCATCTACGGAGAAGAATAATCCCTGCGCCTTACAGGATAGATGGGAAAATTAGCAACAATATGGGTACAACACCTCTGAGGGTGCCCGGCACGTACAGTACTTTCTCTTACAGGGATTTTGTGTGGACCTCATAAGTTAATATTTGTAAAGCTCTCAGGCCAGTGGCTTGCCCATGGTAAGTCTGCTAAATAAAATAAATAAAAATCTTCTAGACTCTGTTGTAATCAATTAACCTCCAGACCCCAAGGATCTTGCCTTCTGTCGTGCATATGATGCACAAGGTCAAAAACCTGATCATTTGTGACCAAGACCAGTGGTCAAAATGCAAGTGTGCCCTGGATGCAACCTGCACACATGGGATACCTGCTGTGTGCACCATGTTAGGCACCCCAGGAGAGCACAGGGGAGGGTGGAAGCAGCAGAGGAGAGCTTAGCCAACCTGGGTTTTCTAGAGCAGTCTCTGCGGACACTGGTATTGCCTGCTCAGCGTCGACGCCTGTTCGGGGCTACTGTACTGTGATACCACAGACTGGGGGACTCATAAACAACAGGCATTTACTTCTCACAGTTCTTTTCTTTATTGGGGTGTAGTTGCTTTACAACGTTGTGTTAGTTTCTGCTGTACCATAAAGTGAATCAGCCATACGTGTACGTATATTCCCCTCCCTCTTGGACCTCCCTTCCACCCTACCCCCATCCCACCCATCTAGGTCATCACAGAGCACGAAGCTGAGCTCCCCGCGCTATACAGTGGGTTCCCACTAGCTATCTGTTTTACACGTGGTAGTGTATATATGTCAATCCCAATTCATCCCACCCCCCTTCCCCGCCCCTGTGTCCACACATCTGTTCTTGACGTGTGTGTCTCTATTCTTGCCCTGCAAATAGGTTCTTCTGTACCATTTCTCTAGATTCCATGTATATGCATTAATATATGATATTTGTTTTTCTCTTTCTGACTTACTTCACTCTGTATGACAGTCTCTAGGTCCATCCATGTCTCTACGAATGACTGAATTTCATTCCTTTTTATGGGGTTCTTGAGGCTGGAAAGTCCCAGATCAAGGCACTGGCAGATTCGGAGTCTGGTGAGGGCCAGCTTACTGGTTTACAGATGGTCGTGTTCTTGCCATGTCCTCACTTGTCAGCGTTAGAGCTCTCTGGGTTCTCTTTATAATATAGGTTACTAGTCCTACTCATGAGGGTTCTACCCTATGACCTAATCACCTCCCCAAGGCCCCACCTCCAGATACAATCACATTGGGGGTTACAGTTTCATACCAGTTTTCGTGGGACACAAATGGTCCATAAGAGCCTCCATCCCCCTTTCTTCTACTTACTTTGGGGATCTCCCCACCCCAAGGAATACAGTGTTGGTGGGACTGCCCTTCAAGACGTCTTCCCTTCTCTGACCAAGAGGTGACCTCTGACCCATCTGGACCAATCAGAAGCTCTCTCTCCCAGGCATCAGACTCTCCAGTGAGACCCCACTGCACACTCTGGTTCTGACCATTTTATGAAACTATATCAGATCTCTGAGGATGGGATTTGGAAATGTGTACATTTATCAGGAACCCTGATGTTTCTTAAACTGTGCCTTGGAGGACTGGTTTCTGGGGACCGCTGATACGATCACACTGAAAGACTCGAAGAGAGGGGAATGGAGTGGATAAAATGGAAAAAGAAAATGGAGCATAGATGACAAGGGTGAGCAGTGTGTCATGACACTTTTAAAATTGGTCACTTTGTGTGTGTGTGTGTGTGTGTGTGTGTGTGTGTTGATTTGCAGTGTAAAGGGTGTTCGTTAATGTATCTCTTACTGTGGGACTTGGCCAAAAAAAATGTGAAAGCCATGCCCTGAAATACATTTATCAAACTTGCTTGCTAATAAGAATCCCCAAGGAGCTTGTTAGAAATACAGATTCCTAGGCCTCTGGCTGGTCCTTCCGATTGGGTCTGTTTGGAATATGGGCCGGGGATTTCCTGCCTTCCTCCTCTGCCTTTTTATCCTTTAAACGTCAAGTACCCTGTGATTCCTATCATCATCAAGTATGTGGGGAAGCGGGGCACTGCCCCAAACCACCGAGCTTTGCTCTTGAGGAAAAAGGAGCCCGCAGAGAAGGCTAAGTGCTCAGTAAAGTTGGTATTCAGAGTGGGAAAGCTGCGAAATCATGATAGAGTGAAAACCAAATGGCGAAGGGGTTAGGACGGGTGAGCTTGCTAACCGTGAACGTGACCTGACATGCCCCCTCTTAAGACCAAGCACTCACTCCTTCTTTCAACCTGCATCTCCTGAGACGAACAAAGGCCCCTGAAGACCAGCTCATTTCATTCTTCCGAGCCCTTTAAGTACAGATATGGAAATGGGCACTCTGACATCTGCAGCTGGGGAGGCTTAGGTGGACTTTGAACCCACATCCCTCTGACCCAGCGCCTAGCTCTGTAGCTCTCACCGTCCTCTCTCCGATGCTGGCATTTTCCAGCAGACTTCTACTGCCCTGTCTCCTCAGCTTGCAGGCTGTGTCCTTTTGACCTTTTCCAGCCTCTATCATTCTCCTTGGTGACAGAAAATACCCTCAGATAGCGGGGAGGGAGGGAGGCCATCTCTGCTCGCCCTGACCTGCGAGGACATTAGCCTGGCACATGGGAGCTGCTGGGAGAAATGTGATTCCTCATCTCGTCCACGTTCCCCTGCCCCAAGGCTGTTATCAGAACACCAGGGAGGCAAGTCTTCAAGGAGACTCGGTGCGTCCTCTTTGGGGCACAGCTGTTGCTCATCATGAAGTAAAACAAAACCCTGGCTTGGGCACAGCCCAGAAACCTCTGCCGATCTTCCTCTCCCCCAGGAGAAAGCTTTGTCCCCATCCCACGGAGGCTCAGGTGGACCGCGGGAGGGGCTGGCCCTAGCTCTGCATCCTGCCCAGAGGACAAGCTGCCCTTCTGGGTGGGGGCTTAGGAGGGAAGGGAGGATTGGGGAGCCTCCGGGGCCCAGTGTGTGCCCCCCAGTTCAGGGTTTGTCTCCTGGGACTTGATGAGGAGGTAGTTTGCTTCACTGTGGAAAGAGCCACGTACGAGAGCCACCAGGCGGGGAAGGCTCGGAGCCCAGGTTCACCCTCTTAGAAAATGATCCTTGTCCCTCTTCCCATCCTCCTGATTGAAGCCTTTACTTACAAATGTGTCTTGGGGACTTCCCCGGTGGTCCAGTGGTTAAGACTTCGCCTTCTAATGCAGGGAGTGCGGGTTTGATTCCCTGGTCGGGGAGCTAAGATACCACATGCCTTGCAGCCAAAAACACCAAAACATAAAACAGAAGCAGTATTGTCACAAATTTAATAAAGACTTTAAAAAAATGGTCCACATCAAAAAAAAAATGTGTCTTGTCTGAGTAGAAAAATGAAGAGGATATTTAGGGAAAATGTCAAATTAATGTTAAATTAATTTTTTAAATTAAACCACTAATATGCATTGAATGTGTGTGTGTGAGAGACAGAGATTGTTCTAGAAAAGTGGCTTGGAGTGCAGAGAGGGCTGTGATCTGAGCATGAGACCATATGGGCACGAGTCCTGGCTTTACCACTTTCTTCAGCCTCTGAACGTCACGTTTATTCTTCTCTGAAATGGGGGAAATGATAAAAGCCATCTTGGATTCAACAAAGCTTGGGCAACTCCTACCACATGCCAGATAACATGTGGGAATTTTTCATACACGTGAACTTAACGCACGATCACACACAACCCCGTGTGGTGGAGATGTTGCCCATTTTGAGGTCTCGGGTATGGAAAGTTAGCTCTAGGGATTTTCGTGCGGTAGCAGACTGGATCTCCTGGATGGTACGTCTCTGCGGCACCATGGTTGCCCCAGGCTTGTATTAAGTGAGAAGGCTAGACTGTGCATCATTCATTCATTCACTCATTCATTCATTCAATACATATTTGTCGAGTACCTACAATATGCCAGGCGCTGTTCTAAGCTGGGGATACGTTGGTGAACAAGACAGATAAGGTCCCTGATCTGGTCAAACTCTTCTCTCTTCTAGAGAAGAGGGATTATAAACAGATGAACAATAAGGCATAAAGCAAGAATCAGTGCTATGAATAAAATAAAATGGGGCAATAGGATGGAGTGAGTTCAAGGGCCGTTACTTAGAAGGGACATGGCCTCCTTCAGAACAATATTATTAAAACACAGTCTGTATCCTACGGCCTTTAAGGGACAGATGTGCTCTGCCAGATGTCCCCAGTCCTTGGATGCCAAGTGTCCAGAAACCCTGGAAGCTTATCTTTATAACCATGCCAAGCTGTTGGGTGCCTCTCCTAGGTGTTTTGTTCACTGTGATAGCTGTGTGTCTCAATCTTCAAAAGAAGATCAGATAATGAGATTAAGAGAGGCCACCAGGCAAAACAAAATACATGGTTTTATGCCAATTTGAACTCAATTTAGAAAGAAACATAAGTCATCATTTAAATAAACCATGATTTTTCTAAAATGAATAGCCATTTGTGTTTGTATGTGTTGAGCGTGTCTGTGTGTGTATGTGTGTGTGTGTGTGTGTGTGTGATGTTTCTTCCAGTTAGCAGAAGAGCTCATTGATGAGCTTCAGCTGTCACCCCTTCCCCATCTCATCCTGCCTATTGCCACTGGGGTGTAGAAAGAATCACTCAAGAGCTGAGGACCAAGGTCATCAGGGTCTTGATGTTGGTCGGGGGGGACTCAGTCGGACTCTGGCCCCCAGCTGCCGAGCCAGATTCACCCCCTTTCCAGACACACTTGAAGGCCGCAAGGCCTCCTGTCTGTCCTTAATGCAGGAGCAGAAAAGAACTCTCAGCTACACGCCAAACTGAGGGCCCATCTCTCATTGTCTTTGGCCTCACTTACATCCCCGTGGCCCTGACTAACACAAAAGGCAGCGTGGTGCTCATTTTCGTGCAGTGGTTCCCAGCCCCAGCGACCACTGCTGACTGTGCAGAGAGGCTCTTCACGCTAGACAGGACCTGAGAAATCTTGTTGTTTAGCAGTTTGATTTGATTTATGTGTTGAGTTATTTGATTACTTAATGGGGTTTTGACCACCAAACCCTTTGTTGAAACAAAATTTCACAGAGCTCTAAAATGTAAAACAGTTACAAGAGGGTCAGGGACCCAGAGTTCCTCCTCCTGGGCCCGCCCCCCCCATCCCTGCAGTAGCCTCTAGGGAGGCCCTCAAAATGCCCAAGCTCTTCCCAGCAGCCCCGTCTGGAAAACACCCATCTCGTTCCAACCCCCTCTAGTTCCAGAAGGGCCGGGAGGAGTGAAAGTTCCATTTGCTATGGCCAGTGGCTAGGAAGCAGTCGACTGATTCATTCAGTGCAAAAAGCTAAAAGAATAGAAGAGTGGTGGAATCAGGAAGTGGCTACCGTGGGAGGGTCATGGCAGGACCGGAGGTTGGCCCGAGAAGCGGGATCCTCTGGGCTACAGGGAAGCAGTGATCCGATTGCCAAGGAGCTCCACATGTGCTACACATGGGTGCCGGGAACTCGCAGAGAGAGAGCTGTGATGACAGCTCAGTAATACATTCATCCCCAGGTGCTCTTCTGCATGTTATGGGTTTTGATATTTTTATTTAACTGGAAGCGGTCGATCTGGTGCATGTGAGGCAAGGATGCTGGGTCGGCTGTTGGCTGCCCCCATGGCCATGGCTCCCCTTCCCACCGAGAGGGCTCCTGGCCTCTGAGTGTTGCAGGCAGGGCGCCAGCCACTCTCAGCCTCATTCCGAGATGCTCTGGGCTTCATCTTAGCTTAACAACCTCTTGGAAAGGGTTTGGTCCCAAGTGTCACTGCAAGAGAGACAGACTGGGGAAAAGTGCACACTGGACCGGGAGGCGACCCATGGGGGTGAACTAGTGTGTGCCAGGGGTAAGTTTCTTAACCTCTCTGGGCCTCAGTTTTCTCTTATGTAAAATGAGGTTGACAACAACAGTGTTTACCTTGCAGGGTCAAAGTGAGGGCTACACGGGCAAACCTATAAGGTGTTTAGAACAGTAGCCCAATGAAAATTAGTTGTTCCTACTATTCCTGCCTCAGACCTGGTGAGTCCCTTCCCCTACTTCTCACCAAAGGAGGTCAAATTGCAGAAGCATTTAATTGCAGGGAGAGCTGTCTTCTGAAGACCTTTCAGAAGAATTTAGTGGAGAAAATTCTACTGCTTGCTAGCAAGCAAGTGCCCGGTGCTGTCTCCCCAGTGCTGTGCCTGCATTTTGTCATTTATCTCTCACACTGCCCCTATGAGACTGGAGGTGTAACTTCTCTTTCGGAGATGAAGGAACCAAGGCTTGGGGAATTTCAGGAATTTACCCAAAGCCACATGGCCAGTAAACAGAGGAGCCAGGACTCAAACCTGGGGATTTGATTCCTCCGGGTTTGTGTTTGCTTGTTGTTTTGTTTTCCTTGGATTTTGTAGATTCAGGGGACACATGTACCAGGGAGAACAGTGGATGCTGTTGGAACAATGCAAAGCCACAGCTCAGGGTGGAGGGCATGATTCAGAGGGGCAGAAGCAGCCTGACTACTCCCCTGCCCCTTCGGAATCCCAAGAACCACTCCAGGGGGCGGGAGTCCTGGGGGTGCAGTGACAATGAGCTGGGCTTTGACACCTCTTTCTTCAGGACAACTTAGTGAATTTGTTCCTCCTGAGGATTCTGGGATGGAGACCCTGATTCACTGTGAACCAGCCGTGTAACTTCCAGGATTCCTCCTACCTCCCTGCAGTTTAGTTTCCTCCTCCAAAAACTGGGAATAATAATTCCTGGCATAGAGTATGATGCCATACAGTTTTCTTTAATTGAATACTGGAAGTATGCTACAGGCTTTTGTAACAGGTGTATACTGTCCATTATGTATGCCCTCCAGTACCGTGAAAACTGCAAGTTCAATGACGAGGAAGATGTCAGAGAACCTCACCTATCAAACCTGAGGAATTCTTTTAATTTTGGCTGGGTGGACTTCTTACAGTGTCACCATGGAAACTTTCCAGATGGAAAACCCTCATCTTTTGAGTAGTAATAATATGATTGTGCTGAAGGCTGATTCACAACCACCCTTTGGATGGAAGAGGGGAGAAAGCTCAGAGGTATTAGGTGCAGTTCCGAGGGCCACTCGCTCTGCCTGTAAGTGGCAGGGTAGAGATTTGAACCCCGGTCTGTCTGAGGAGGTCCTGAGGTTTCCACGATACCACGTGATCCCCCTGGGGCTCTGGACGTTGACAGAAAAAAAGAAATAGCAAAGTAGATATGATAACTTGGTGCATATCTTCTTCAGCCTGTATCCTGCTTCGCACTGTGATTGGCACATGTAGCCTCTGAAGGATCTTGGTTAAATGTGCTGGAGAAAGTCGAGCGTTGCTCAGGAGTCTCCTGGCCACATCCACTGGAGTGGTCCCTGGGTCTACCTGCAGAGGCAGTTGGCAGGTTCCTTCCACCCACCTGAATTAGACATCCATCTAGAGCTGCCAAGTGGACAGTTCCCCAGGAATCCTCATGCTTGTAGCACCAGGTCTTTGTAAAGTATAGAAAAGCATCTCTCCCAGCCCAGCCCCTGCAGATGGGCTCATTTTCCAGCTCTCCCTGCCAACGGGCCAACTCTACGGTTGATTAGGGTAATGAGGCTTATGCAGACTTCCTCTGTTCCTCCCCATCTTCTTGGCTCTGAAAGTTAGCGCACTGTCTATCAATACTGTCTGGCACCAGAAGAAAGCCCCTCTCCCTTCCTGCACCCAGCTTCTGGTTGCCTGGAAACCAGGACAGAAGCCTAGAGCATCTTGGGTTTCTTTTTAATTTCCCTGCCAGGTCCTGAAAGCAAGCAGTGTTTGTTTTAAGCAGAACCTTTGCACTGTGGAGACTTGCCTTAACCTTGCCCAGAATGATTTCATCAACCTGCGTAAATGTGATGCGAAACGGCAGGGACAGCCACTCCAGGCTCAGTGTCATTTGGTTATCGGTGTACAGAGCCATAATTAACAGTGAAAGCTGAAGATGGATTGTTTCAGAGGGAGCCAGGACAAGGCTCAACTCGTATGTGTGCGCGCGCGTGTGTGTGTGTGTGTGTGTGTGGTACGTGCGCCCATGCACATGTGTTGAATTGGCAGCTGTGTGAAATGCAGCTTGCTGTAGCCACATGCAGAAAGGAAGAGAGATTTTTCTTTTTCCAAAAGATCAAAAGCCCATCTTGAAAAAAATGTCTTTCAAAAGTCACACAATTCGGGGAAAAGGCTCCAAGACTGCTTGGCTCACCCCCAAGCTGTGCTTCTACAGGAGTGTGAACCATCTTCAGATAGGGCCACGGAAGAGGTGAGGATTTAAAAAGTCACGAATGGGAAAAGAACTCCCCTAGCCCCACCAATCCTTTGGCTTAACACTGAGAGGGCCTGCCAGGCTTTAGGACTAAACCTAACACCCATTGCCTTGAATGTGTCCTGGCCCATGCCACCTGGCTGCCGTGTGTTCCAGAGGCTGAGAAGCATTTCATTTGGGGTGGGTGAGATGGGACTTTCTCTCTTGTCAAAGCTGCCCAGTGTTCACCCAATAAGAAATCTTTTGAAGAGCCATCCCACCAGACCCCACCGAGAAAGCCACTTCCTAGGGATTATGAGCTAACTATCGTGCCCCTCACTACACCTTGTCACTATAAATGGTCTCCCATTTTACAGATGAGAATGGAGAGGCCCAGAGTGGCCAAGCATCTTGCTTGAGGTTACACAGCTAGTAGGCAGTGGAGTCAAAACTTGAACAGCAGAGCTTACTCAGAAATCATTATAAGAAACACTTTATCTGACTTCCTGAATCTAAAGATCTTCCAAGGAGATACTGGCTCTTCAAGCTGACAGTCTCTTGGAAAATTCTTATCACTCAGTGAATAAATTGAAATAGAGCTAATAATAGATAGGTATGTAGCGTGTCTGTAAAGATCTATTTGCCGTATCTTCTTTCTAGAGTTTTTAAAAGAAATTCTTTGATGTACTTTTTACCAAGAGGTTGAGGTGTGGAATATTTTTACTAGATAACTAAACCCATGTTTCCTCATTCCATTAATTTCCTGGACTTCCTTTGTCTCTGTGTTTTGGGGAGTCCTGTGTGTTTTGTGATATTTTCCTCAACACTGGTTTCTCTCCTTGCTTGAAGAAAATTTTAGAGACAAACCAAATTCAAGACAGGGACTCGTATGTTTTCCCCTCGTAATGGAGGCAGAGTTGGTCAGCAAGTTGCCAATATTCAGGCTCAGCCTTGGATTCAAATCCTGACTCCACCAGTCTCTTGCCTGTACGACTTGGAGCATGTTGACAACCATCCAAGCTTCAGTTTCTAATCTGTGAAATGGGCATGATAATGGTCCTGAGTTATTAGAAAGAAGAATTAGTGTGTAAAGTGATGAGCACAGCTCCTAACAAATAGGTACTCCATAAAGAGTAGCCACTGTTTCTATTCTATTACCAACGGGGAGGTTATGGGGCAGACTAAGGCTGTGGGATAAATCAGGACAAAAAGTTAGAAATTCCTAGTCCTAGGAGAGGTGCTCAGAAGAGGCTTTCCTGATACAAAGAGGGTTTTGTCACTGATCCTTGTCTCATGACTCCTATATTCTTTAAATTTTAAAAATACTTTAAAAATAGTACTGGGAAATATCTTCATACCTACTGTCCTTACTACAGGAAGGTACTGTACAAATAAGGTGATTCCTATTCCCTGCTTGAAGGCACAACACTGGATTTCAGAGAAAGAATTTGAAATACGGCCTTAGAGGAAAAAAAAAAAGAAAAGAAATTCTACCCCAGGCCCCTCAAAGAGATATAACCCTTCTTCTATTTCCCATTCATTCAAAGGCTACAAGAAATGAGGCGATGGTGTTAAGACCAGGAAGCCTGTCACTGCTAAGGGATCAAGTCTTCTGATTTCTGTGTACGAAGCAAACCTTTAACATTCATAACCATTTCTCATCTTTGTAGCCTTTGCGGTTTCCTGGGCAAACATTAATTGGGCCCCATCATGTATAAGGCACGGTGTTAAGCATTAAGGGATACAAACCATGTAAGAAACAGACCCTCCTTTCCAAGGGTTAGTTTCTGGACCCGACTGCCTTCATGTGCATCCCTGTGGATTCTGCTAAGCCTCGTCACCTGGACCAGCTCTCCTCTATCCCTTGGCCTCACACAACGGGGACTGGGATGGAATTTACACCTCTGCGCTTTTGGCTGGGATAGGATTCTGAGGCTGTGAAAGGCTCTATCCAGCTTGCCTGTGCCTTCTCTCTCTCCTCCAGAACCCTCATCACCTTGGGAGCCCCCTCTGTACCTGTTACACATAGCCCCTGGTCCATCCCTGGGGCTGAGTGGAAAGATAACTCTTCTAGCCCTTGTCCTGTTCAATTCTCCCTTGTCTTCCCAACCCCAAACTCCCCCAAATATACCCAGCTCAGCGATCTGCTAAAAGGATAACTTCCTATGTTTCCCTTTGCAGGAAACTGATTTGCATTTCCATGCAAATTTCCTGGAGCCTCCAAGACCATTAGAGACACCTAAAGGATTGAGTCTAGGCGCCAAGGCCTAACATCTGGGTTCATAATTTTAAACATATGGTTCGTTTCAAATCGTGCCATCCACCAGCCGGCCATTCTGTTCCTGCCAGCCTTCCCCAAGCCACACACTTAGCCCCTTCTCCGCATAACTTCCCATCCTTCAAACTAAAAGCAGTTGTACTCGCTGCCACTGGGGGAGAGGCTTTGGATGAGCTGACGATAACAGCTGCAGTTTCCGGCCATAAGCCCTCCATGATCTCATTGTATCTGATCCTCAGAGCCTGTGAGCAGTGGTGTCACCACTTCCACTTTACAGTGGAAAACAGTGAGGGCGCAGAAAGTTTCAGTACCTGGTCCGTCCAAAGTCACAAAACTAGAGGCGAAGCCAACATTCAAACTCAGGGTCAAGTGATTTTTATCCATCACACCGTACCTCTGACCTGGGTAGCAGAGACCTTGAGAGCTATTTCCAGCTCCTAGGGGTCATAATAATTAAAACCAGCAACATCCACTAAGCAGCTGTTAGGAACCAGGCAGAAGGCTTTACATGCATTTGCGTTTGATGGTCCGAAGACTCGGCCATGGAGGGTATTAACCTCACACTCGTGGTGAGATGAGGAAGTTGAGAACTTGAGTAACTTCCCAATGCCAAGGGCAAGGGAGATGCACCGTGTGCTTAGCTACCACCCCTTGTTGCTTTGCGGTTGAGACTCACTATGTGACTTTTGGCAAGTCCCTCACCTCTGGGAGAGGAGGGGACTTTTCTCGTCTGACAAATGCAGTCGTTGGCCTGGAAAATGGCTAAGGTCCCTCCTAGGGTTTCCAAGCACACAACCCTGTGATGAGACCAGAAGCAGAGCCAGCCTGGCCGGCCTCCCTTCTGTACTCCCAGGGTTTATTTACACTCTGTGTCTCTGGCAACAACAGCTAGGCCATATGGGCCGCCCTGGTATAGGATGGGCTCAGTGACAGCCCCCGAAGGAGGGAATCTGGTCCTCTGCATTGCTGGCCTGCTGGGGGGCCGCAGTCCCTCGTTGCACCCTGAGTGGGTACCCGCGGGCAGCTGCTGTGGCAAAGACAACCCCATGGGGCAGAATCGCTGCTGGTGCCTCTGCTGCTTTTATTGCTTCATTATCTCTCAAGTCAAAAAACGCGAGGGGCTACAGCTTTGGCTGCAATCTGTTAACTTGCCAGTTCTCAGGGTTTCGGCCCTGGCTGAATCCAGCAAATTACACCGTTCTCACCTTTCTCAACCACATCTTATTGCACACACCCAGAGCTCACAAATTACAGATACCCTTCTCTTCTTTGTCCCCAGTTTCACCAATAGCACTGCTCTATTGCAATGAGATGGAGTGTGAGGGAAGGTTTTGTAAATTCTAATGCATTGTGCTCACATTCATTACTTTGATGCTTGTTTGTTTGTCTATTATTGTTGCTGTCAAGAGGAAATGCCCCCCTCCCTGAACACCCTGAGGCTGAATGCTCAAAGTTTTAATCTGCAGGGCCCCATGGGTGGCACTTAACAGATTGCTTCTAGATCATGTGTTAGCTATCCCAGATTCTGAGCTGGGGGAAGTGGCCCTGCTTTCACAGTACTGTACGTAGATGAGCTGGCTTTTGAGCCTGTGACAGGTGCTAAGGGCACAGTGTGACACCTTTACAGAATGATAAATCTTGTTTATTTTCCTTCACTAGGTTAAAGGACTACTTCTTCATTTCCATATCCTCTGGCAATACCTGGAAAAACTACTGGAAATTTTTTCAAAGACTTGGGATTGTACCAATACTTCTGTTTTTAAAAGGCTGCAAACACCAGGAGAGTTGTTTTTCCTTCTCTATGCAGAGGCGGAGTTCCATCTTGTAATAATGTTGTTGAATAGAAAGACAGAAAGACAGAAAGACAAGGAAAGGGAGAAAGGGGTGAAGAAAGAAAACCCTTTCAACAGCATCTGGCCTAAAGAGACACCCAAACCAGACACTGCATGGGCTCTGTTTCTCTTTCAGGTGGGGCAGCTTTTCTTCTCTCGCGGAGTTTGTGGCTTACCCCAGAGGCACTGAGCAGCTGCGTCGGGGGCTCCTTCTGGCTTATGTCAAGTACGAGGGACAAAGAATGTTAACAGCACATATAATTGCAACTGCGGTTATTATCCCCGGTGAACCTGATCTCGCAGCAACCTGATCGCTGGAACCTCCTTCGCACAATCCAGAAACTCAGCCCCCGCCCCCATGTCCCCTTGTGTTGTAGGCCTAGGTTTGATGATGATGATGAGATTAGTCCTGTTTGCTTAGTTTCGTTTTGGATTTGTGCTAGCTCATATAAGATGAGCCCCATTTGACGGTTGCAAGGCTTTTTCCGGTGATGGTTCTTGGAAATCACTTGACATGGCTGCCTCTGAGGTTCTGTGTATGCCTGGGCTCGGGAGGGCAGCAAGGAGGAGGAGGAGGGAGGAATCAGGCAGCAGCAGCCCGGGCAGCCGAGCCTGGGCAGGCGTAGGGCGCAAACCTGGGCCAATCAGCCCCCAAATGGGTGAAAAGATACAGTCCTCACCATCCTGGAGCTAGCAGACAATCAAGAACATTGCGATCATTGCTAGAATGGAATTTTGTGTAAGAAACAGTGGGAATATAGAAGAATGAGGGTCTGAATGGATCCGAGGAATCAGAGAGAGAGGGTCAAGGGGAGGTTGACCAGATGGACAAATGAGGTGAGCGTATGTAAATAATTGTAGTACCTCCCGCTTATCGTGTACTTACTAAATACCAGGCACTGTACTAACGATATGGTATAAAATAGTACAGTGTGGGGGAGCGTTGTGTAGCACACTTAGTACAGCACGGTATAGTGTAGCACGGTTTAGTGTAGTCTAGTCTAGTGTGCTGTAGGGTAGAAGAGTGAAGTACACCGGAGTGGGGTATGGTATAGAACAACACAGTCTAGTACAATGCAGCCTAGTACGGTATAGTGTAGGGAGTATAGCGTGTGTGGTGCAGTACACCACAGTATTGTATAGTGTAGGAGAGCACAGCATAGTATAGCATGCTGTAGTGTACGTTGACATAGTGTAAGATGACGTAGGGGCCAGGATTTGACCCAGGAGAGCTCTGTCCCCACCGCTGGCCCCCTGACCACTGTATCGTGTGCCTTCCGTGTGTGCCGCATTAGTCGCCAAGAGGGTGACAGCAGTTGGGCATGAGAGGGGCATTAGCCACTATTCGAGGATGTCTGACCTAGATGACAGCCATGGCCTCTAGTCAACGGTCGTCTCTCCAGGCCCTGCTGGCCAGGCAGGCAGCCTCACGCTGCGAACGTTACGAAACCTCCCAGGCAGCCGGGCTTCTGCGGTGCCCCCCTCACACGCCACCAGCTTTGCTGGAAGAATGCTGTGAGCTTAAACCCCGTTCTCCTGGGGGTGCGGGTGGGAGCAGGAAGGGTCAGCCTCCTGCTTTCTCATCCTTAACCCCAAGCGCAGAGTCCTTGGAGGTGGGGAGAGGTCTGCCACTAGGTCTCGTTTCCCTCCAACACTGCAACTTGGACCTCGGAACATCCTTGCTACTGGCTCCTCCTGGGATGTAGAAACCGGAGACGACGGGCTGTTAGGAAATGAAAAATGAAGCGCAGAAGCAATTCTCCTCGTGGGCTCCGGCCCCAAGAGTGTCAGTCTTTGCTTTGGATGCAGGTCCTTGTCTGTTCTGTTCCTAATTTATTCTTGTGGATCTGCCCAAGTGTAGTTAAAGTTAATGGAAGGGAGGAGAGCGGAGAGCAGGGAGTCGAGGGGCCGAGGTGCTGCCAGGAAGAGGCAGACGAACCCGGCGGTGTTCGGGCTGGGGGTCCTCAACTGCCTTGTGCTGGAAGTGATGGTTCTACGTACGATGCTCCATCCTTACAGAGACATGTGGGTGTGCCAATGGGCCCTTCCCCAGGGACCCGCTGCCCTGTCCCCGGAGACCTCTGTCTTTGACTCCCTCTCACTGGCTTTATTGTCATTCAAAACGTGCAGGAGGAATTTTCAAATGGGGTCCACACTTGAAGAGAGAGGAGCGGCAGACAACAGTGCTCTGTGTCGATGGTCCATCCAGTTGCATCTATATTGGAACAGATTTGGGTTTTTCTTTGATGCTGGGCTGGTTTCTAACTCCACCTTGTTGCCTGAGAGTGAGATGAATCATGAGAGCAATTAGAGAGGAACCGCTCTAAGTCCTCCTTGGCGTCCTATCGCCGGCCCATTGCATCTCTCACCTGAACTCCTGAAAGAGGCGTCCCGGCCTCCACCCACCTCCACCCGCGCTCCCTCAAACCCCCTGCCTACATGTGGCCGCCAAAGCAGGCGCTCTGATGTGCCCATGTGACAGTGCAGCTCGAAACCCTTCTGTGCTCCCCCTGCTACAGGGTACAGTCTGAGGTCTTGAATGGGATCTCTACAGCCCCTCAAGATCTGACCCCCCTTGGTGTCTATTCAAGCCTCTGCCACCTCCTCACCCCGCACGCCGTTCTCCCTCCCGCAAAGCACACCGGCCTGAACTTCCTGCCTCTGTACCCCTGGTCTCGCCTCTGGCTTCAGCCCATGCTGCCTTCTATCCCTGAAGTGCTTCTATGGCCAAGCCCTACACCTCCTTCAGCACCTGCCTTCAGATGACTCCTCTACTCAGAAGCCATCTGAGCCCCGCCCCTGCCCACCCCCCTCATCCATCCCCCATGGGTGGGGCTTCCTTACTCTGCGTCCCTGTAATATACCGTGTCCACTTTTATTCCCACTTGGCACAGGGCATTGACATGTATCTTGACTACCTGCCCAGAAAAGGTTCTCAGCGAATCTTTATGGAAGGAATGAGGGAAGAAAGGGAGGAAGGAAGGGGAGGAACAGGAAAGAAGGGAGGTGGAGAGAAGAGGGATTCCTCTGTCCGCTCCCAGGAACCTTATTTAAGACCAGGATTGTTGTCACTCATTTCTATATTGCCATATTAGCTCCCAGTGGCCAGAGAAATCCTAAGAAAATGTAAGTCAGACCATGTCATTCCTCAGCTAAAACTTGCCAACCTCCCTTGAAGTGAAAGGTCCTTATGATAACCTCCAAGGCCCTGCCTGAGCCGGACCTCCTAGACCTCAAATCACCTCTCAGATCTTCCTCCCTACGTCTCTCCCCTCTCTCTGCTCCAAGCCCACTGGCTTCCTTGCAGAATCATGCATTCTCTACAGGGATATTCCCACTCCCAAGTGTGCAAAAATTGGTTCTTGAGGATAAAAAAAACCTTACTCTTTTTATTTATAAAGCATGCATATACACACATTACATAAACAGATATACAATAAAATTTCCTCTGAGGGGCAATTAGGAAAAAAGTGTCTAAAAAGCCTCCTTAAGAGTGTGATCATTAAAAAGAAAAGGTTGAGGAACACTGCCTAAATCATGCCAGGAACGATAGACCCCAGGGCCTTTGCACTTGCTTGGAATTTTCTTTCCCCAGATTCTTGCCTGGCTCACTCCCTTATGTCCTTTACTTCCTTACACAGATGTCATCTTAATGGGGCCTTCCCTGCCTACCCTTTCCAAATAGCAACCTTTCACACTGCCTGCTCCTGTCTGCTAATTTTTTTTTCTTAGCCCTAGCCTATTTGGCCCATTATATATTTTCCTAATTTTTTCCTTGTCTATCGACTTTCTATTGTTATCAAAGCCTAGAAGTAGACTTTGTTTTGTTCACTGCTATATCTTCAGTGCCTGGAATAAGCTCTGGTGCAGAGTAGGTGCTCAATAAATACTTGTTTGATGAATGCTTAGGATGACCTGGCATGTAATAGGTACTTAGCGTGGCAGTGACCAGAAAGCCCCATTCCTGGCAGTGGTTTCAACTTTCTCCCCAGCCGTGATGCAGGGAGATGCAAGTAGGCAGCTCATGTGACCCAAGATCAGAGAGAGGAAGACCGTCTGAGATTCTGAAAACAGAACCTGACTACACAGCCCTAGACACTTGAGAACTGAGTGCGTCCCGTAGCTTAGGGTGTGATGGGATGACGCGGAGTGCGTTGGACCAAATGCCCGTGGGATTCCCTGTGCTGTCAGTTTGCTTTGGAATGGACATCAGAGCCTGCAAGGGAAGGGATGATGGACACTTTCCCAACCCTGGCCATGTCGCATCCTCTACCCTGCGCCCAGGGACAACCGGTGGGATGACGCCCCTGCCCCTGCTGACAAGCCACACTGGTCCGTTTCCCCCGTTTCCCCCGAGAAACGTGTTCCTTTAAGCTTCGCCCACTCGCGAGCCAGTACCTGTCATCACGTATTGAACGTTGTGCTTTTCAAGTCGAGCACAGAGAGTACTTTCTGACAGTAGTGGAAAACTTCACGGGAGGAATGTTACCCAACTTTGTCATCACTTTTTTAATGAGCAAGGGTCCCCTAGCCAGGCCCTTATTCGCTAATAAACCGATGTGAAACTGCATGCCAAGTTCTCAGTGAATTGAATGGTTACCTAATGATCACTCAGGTAAATTATATAAATGCATTGCTACATTTATATAATTTATTACAATATTATGAATTATTTATAATCCTTCACAACCTAAAAAGTCAAGGTTCGTGATTCAGCTAGTCTTATGAAGAAAGAGAGTCACATTCCCTCCAAAGAAAATTTTGGCCTGAGGTTGTCTGGCCAATCTGTACAAGCCAACCACTTATGAGATAATTACTTAGACCTTCAAAATCTTTACTTTGTTTCCTTTTCTTCTCTTGTAAAAGAGTTGTTTCTAACCGTAAGTAAAGCTTGTAAAAGGACTCTCAAATCCCACCAGCCTGGATGAGTTACTTTCCTTTATTCCCTCCCCTTCCCTTCCCTTTGCTTCTCTTCTTTTCAGACCTGTTGCCTTTTCCGCCTCCTCTCTCTCCCATGCCTTTGTTTCTCCCTTTCCTCTACCTCTCTGTTATGTTTACTATTATTATTATAAAGTTTTTAAAATTATAAGTTGATGGAAGCTCATTGTAAGAAATTTGGGGGAAAAGGCAATAATTCAACCACCTGGTGAAAAAACTCTATTTTTAAGAACATTTTGATGTGCAGACTTCTCATTTCTTTCCTTCCTTTCTTTTCCTTTCAATATTTTAATCATGAGATTGACATCAGACTGACTTTATAAGCCCCTTTTTTGTCCCACTTAATGTATCATGGAACTTTTTCCATCTCACAAAGTATTTTTCCGCAACATGTTTTGAGTGGAGGCTTCATATTCCTGTATAGGGATGAGCTATCGTTTATTAAACCAATCCTGTGTTGTTGAGCCTCAAGGTAATCCTCCCCACCCTTTTTATTGCTCTAAATAATGCTCTAAGGGATGTCCTCAAACAAAATAAATCTTTGGGCTAACTTTCGCTTTTTCTTAGAGTAAATTTCTAGAGTTGGGGTTGCAGGTCATAAAGCATGAAGGTTTTTCACTCTTCTTAGGCCAATTAGTTCTTGGGAGTCACATGCATTCCCCACCCTCCATGGCAAGGGGAGGCCTACTGAGTAAGGGAGTTTTCAATGGCTCCTCTCTCTTTCCTTCATGTTTGTTCCTGATCTTGGCCCTGAAGATCTCCTTTCCTTCTTCTTTGGGGAAGCTGTGCCGGGGAGCAGCTATATATCTGGAAATCCACATTCCCGCTCACTCTGACCTAGGGTTAGCAGTCTTCAAAATCCACTGGAAAAATTCTAGCAATGCCAAGTCCTGGCTAGAGTTGCCATGGTGACAGACGATGACAACAACCCTTTATCCACCTCCCATCCTACATCTTCAGAAGCTGTCGAGGCTCAAAAGGCGCTAGGGAAAATGTCTGCTTTATCGGTGGAGGCAGCTTAATCCCACCCAGCTGGGTGTCTCATATGGGCAAAGCTAATGGCCAGCCAGATTTCACCTGGATCTTATAAAAATACCACTTCTGTGCTTTTTGTAAATGCTTTTTTCTTCTTCTTTTCTCTTCCTTCTTTCCTGCTTTCAGTATGTCCCCAATAATCCTAGATTTCCAAAAGTCAATCTAAACGCATACCTAGGGCACTGACAAAGAGGGGACATTAAAAACGTGAGAACACAGACGGTATGAAAATACCCTTTTGAGACAATCAGGAAAATTTGGTTATGGTCTAAGTATTGGAGGGAGCCCTCCCAAAAGTAAATTTAACCCATTCAGGTATAATACTGGCCTTGTGGTTACAAAAGAATATGACCGTAATTTTTAGAGATGCATACTAAAGTATGTGCAGATGAAGTGATGCCTTGGACGTGCTTTCAAATAGTTTAGCAAAGAAAAAGAGAGAGAATATCAATGAGGCAATGTGACCAAATTTTAATAATACTGAACTTTGACGAGAGCTTTAAAAATCATACTCTTCTCTCTACTTTGAGTGTCTTTCAAAGTTTCACATAAAAAAATTAATAAGAACAACATTATGTGCTTTACATTTATTTTTTTCTAACAAAGCATTGTAAGGTCTTGAGAGAAGACCACCAGAACTCTTACATTTATTCTGTGACTTAACATTTCCTTTTGAATTACGTCTAGGGTTGGACCACTGTCATTTCAGACCCCTGGTCCCAGTGTCCCAGTCCCAAAGCTACAGGGAAGACCTCCCCCTTCCCCAATGCCAGTAGTGGGACAAAGGCCAAGGAGACCCCTGATCTCTCCTCCAGGGTGGGGCCCGGGGCATGTCACCTTTCTGGTGGTTCTCGGCCTTAGTGTCACATACATCTTCAGTAATTTAACACTCAAAAATGCATTATTCACACAGAAAAGGTTTTTACTGCAGTCTACACATACAAGGGCCTGTGAGAGCCAAACTACTTCCTCCAGCCCTGCTTTGTTCTTGGTTGCTAGGCACCCTATGGCTTATGAGAACAATATTTACTTCTATTTCTTTTATTTGGGCCTGTATTTGAAATCTGAGTGGCACCCAGGATGCCAGGGCTGGGGATTTTCTAGGGGATAAAATGCTCTATGAAGCTGTTTGTCTATGCTTCTATCTTGGTGACAGATAGGTTCTTCCCACACAAGGTCAAGGCCCTGGATTGGTGCTTGGATCTCTGCTTGAAGCAGCAAGTGTAGGATTCCCACAGGAGATGTGTGTTCAAGGGGCTTCAGAAATCTGTACGGAAATGCTAGCCAATCCACCACCCCTCCTCAATTCTCACTGAGGGCTTTCTTTGCAAAAGAGATGTGTTAAAATAGTCATATTATAAAAGACTCAAATAATAATATGGAAGTAAAATGCAGAAGTCCTGCTCCTTCCCCATCCCCTGTTCCTTCCCAGTGGTAACCAGCACGTACCATTTGTTATGGTCTTTGACCTTGTAGACCCCACAGCCCCTCAGCAGTAATTCTACGGACCTCCTAGGTATGTGGCGGGCAGGGACGCAGATACAAGACAGACAGGCCCTGTTTCCTACCCTTAAGAAGCTTATGAGGTTTGTGGCCAAGGAAATCTCTAAGAGGTCTCTAAGGAAAACTCTAAAGGATGGGCGAGATTCAAAGTTATAGGTTGTAATCACATCCATTCAGAGGAGTAAAGAGAAACCTCTGTTTAGTCTACTCACAACACTTCTGACAACAAATGTAGAGGGATTTTCCCCATACCAACCAATCCCCCAACTTGGCAGACAGCAGCTGGCGGTCCTACAATTCAATTCTGACGCTAACTCCCCAGAGTTCATGCAGAACCCACAGGTTAATGATTCAGTCCCACAAGACTGACCCCACTGAAGTTGCCAATCTCAAGTTCCAAGCTGTCACCCATGTCTCTTACTGGCTCTAAACTATGGTTCTCATGATCCCCCTCCTCAGGTTCAATAATTTGCTGGAATGGTTCTCAGAACTCCGGGAAACACTCATTTCACAGTATATTATAAAGGATGCAGAAGAACAGCTAGATGAAGAGGTGCATAGGGCAAGATCTGGAAGGTCCCAAGCACAGGAACTTCTGTCCCCATGGAGATGGGGTCCACCACCCTCCTAGCTTGTGGATGTGTTCACCAACCTGGAAGCTCTTAGAACCCCACAGTTTAGGAATTCTTATGGAGGCTTCATCACGTAGGCATGATCAATTATTAACTTTACCTTTAGCCCCTCTCCTCCCCTCTCCCTGGAGGGTGAAGGGTAGGTCTGAAAGCTCCAAGTATCTAAACATAGCTTGGTCTTTTGGTGACCAGCCCCCACCCTGAAGTTATCCAGGAGCCCACTAAAATCTGCCTCATTAAAACAAAAGAAGCTCTTATCACCCAGGAAAGTCCAAGGGATTTCAGAGCTCTGTGTCAGGAACCAGGATCAGAGACCAAATGTTAGAACAAAAGATGCTCCTAGCACCCCTATCACTCAGGAAATTACAAGGGATTTAGGAGCTCCGTGTCAGGAACAAAATATATATATCTTATTATGCCACAAGAAGGAAATTATTAGTGAGAACAGAAGTCCTGGGACACTCCAGGTAACATCTGAGCAATACTCCAAAGGGTGGGGAGGGTTTAGATCATGGAGAAGGAAATCCTGCCTGGTGGGAGAGAATGAGGGGAGCAGGGCCTGGGCCTTATGCACATGTATAGGCATGGTAGTTGTGTCCTTTAGGAATCTTTTGGATGCAAATGATAGAAAAATCTAACCCAAATTACCTTAGGCAAAAAAGAGAATATTTATTCATGTACTTATTTATTAATATTTATTCATTTATTCAAATAAAAAGCTCAGCAGATATATTGAGTTTAGGCATGGCTTGATCCAGGAGCTCATAAGATGTCAAACAATATCCCTCAGCTCTGTTCTCCTTCTTGTGGACTTTATTCTGGTGCCATATTTGGTGGATCAAAATGGCGGTCAGTAGCTCTAGAATCTAAAGTCTTTCAGGTTAGATGCTGAGGAGAAAAGAACACATCTCATCCTGTTAGCTTCCCAGGATTTACTCTCATAGGACAAATTTCTCCCTGAAGCAGTCACTGTCACCAGAGATTGAAATTATGCTATTGATCCATTGGGTCACATGCTCAGAGAGACAGGAGTAGTTGTTGTTCAAAGAATGTTTGGGGTTCTGTTACCAGAAGAGGATGCATCAGTGCTCAGAGGAAACCTGCAGAGCATAGCTTCCACAGAGACTCTAGACATAATGAGAGCTTTGCTTGTCCTACTTGCAGGAGCCTGTTTGGGAGCAAAAAACCACAATAAAGAGATTAAGTTGAGCAAAGACTCCTCACGCAACTCCTGGGAGCCTGTTTTGCTCCATGAGTTCTGGGAGGGTGACTTAGAAGGGCCACACCCACCTCAGTCGGGGGTTCCCCAAGCCTTCTGACGAAAAGCTGGTTGCCTCCTGGACAAATCCAAGCCTGAGGTCTTGAGATTACTGAATTGTTCTGCTTCTGGAGATGATTAATCATCCAGAGAATCAGGATACAGGAAACCCAGGGAAGTGTTGACTCAGAGTTTCTGTCCTGATATCTTGGTGGACCGAGGAGTGAATTGGGGACCCGCCACGGCCATGGCCAAGGCAGCCACACTCTAGACACAGAGGACACTGAGAAAGGGGGTGACGTGAATGGAGGCCCCAGAGCCTTGAGACCCAGCCAGGAGGGAGCCCCTTCAGGTGCTTCTCTGGGGCATACCCTCAAGAGAGGCCTGGGGACAGAGTCCTACTTCTGTGGAGTCCAACAGGCTCTCAGCCACCCCATTGGGACTCCTTTGCTCCCCAGGAGGGAAATGTAGGGGGAGCTCATCACTGCAGCTTCAAACAAACCCCCTGAAACACCAGGAAGAACTTTTGTTTCATTCCTTTTTCTGCTCTTCCCCAAGGACCAGGTGTTGCCTTCCACTGGAAATGAAAAATATGGGAATGAGAAGATACAGAAGGGAGACACACAGATGGGGAAAGGAAGATGAACTCAAGTTCGGAAGAAAACCAGGTGTAGGCTTGAGATTTAAGTGTTTCCTTAGAAAGTTTATAGAATGAATATGTTGCTTTTAACTGACAACTGGAAGTAAACAGGGAGAGGGGTCTCAGGGCTCAGTTGGGGAATGGGGCAGGCAGAGAAATTAGCCTTTTGAGAAGTAATACTTTTCACTTTACTTAAACCACTTTGGACGGAAGTATTTCACAGTGTTTTATATAGTGCTGTGCCTCCTAAAACATGAGATGTAACAGAATAGTTTATCTTTTTGTCTTGGAGTTGTCATTGTGAACTCAGATGTGATAATACCTTCTGAAGTGTTTAGGATTTTTGACAAAACCAGAAGTCCACACAACTCTATGCTGGGCATAATTTTGTTTCTTTAAAGAAAATAACTGAGAAACACTCAAAGACCAAGGATAAGAGGGCACTTCTTCAACCTGATGAAGAGCATCTATTAAACGCACACCCCCTAACATAATGGTGAAAGACTAAATGTTTTCCTCCTTAGATCAGTACAGGACAAAGATGTTTATTCTTGCCACTTCTAAACATTTCACTGGAGGTTCTATCCAGGGAAATTGGCCAAGAAAAAAGAAAAAAATGAAAAGCAGCCTGATTGGAAAGGAAGACATAAAACTAGGCAGACGTGATCTGCAAATGATAGAAAAAGCCAAGGAATCCACTAAAAAAATCAGTTAGAACTAAAAAACAAGTCCACCAAAGTTACAGAATACAAGATAAATATATAAAATTCATTGTATTTCTATACACTAGCAGTGAACAATGAAAATGAAATTAAGAAAACAATTCCATTTACAATAGTATCAAAAAGAAGAAAATACTTTAAAATGAATGAAACCAAAGTAGTGCGAGACTTATACACTGAAGACTACAAACCATTGTTGAAAGAATTAAAGAAGATTTAAATAAAGAGAAAGACATGCTATGTTCGTGAATTGGAAGACTTGATATTGTTAAGATGGCAGTACTGCCTAAAGTGATCTACAGATTCAATATAATCCCTATCAAAATTTCAACTTCTTTTTTTTCCTCTAGAAATTTACAAGCTGATTCCAAAATTTATTTTAGCCAGAACAATCTCAAAAAAGAAGAAGAAAGTTGAAGGACTCAAACTTCCTGACTTCAAAACTTAAAACAAAGTTACAATAATCAAGACAGTGTGGCACTGGTATGCTTATAGACAGTGTCTATAAGGATAGACATATAAATCAATGAAACAAAACTGAGCGTCCAAAAATAAACCAATACATCTATGGTCAATTTATTTTCAAGAAGGATGCCAAGACTATTCAATGGGGAAAGAATAGTCTTTTTAACAAATGGTGCTGTAGCAACTATATGTCAATATGCAAAAAAATGAAGTTGGACCCCTACCTCACATAATACATAAAAGTTAACTTGAAATTGATTACAGACTAAAATATAAACGCTAAAATTATAAAACTCTTTAAAAGAAACATGAGTAAATCTTCATGACCTTAGGTCAAACAATGGTTTCTAACATATGACACCTAAATCACAAGCAACAAATGAAAATATAGACAAATTGGACTTTACCAGAATTAAAAATGTTTGTGCTTCCAAGGACACCTTTAAAAAAGTGAAAAGGCAACCCACAGAATGGGGGAGAAAGTATTTGAAAATTATATATCTGATAATAAACTTATATCCAAAACATGTAAAGAACTCAAAAAACTCAAGAAGAAAAAGACAAACAACCCAATTTAAAAATGGGCAAAAGATCTGACTTGACATTTCTCCAAAGAAGATGTACAATGGTTAATAAGCACATAAAACGATGTTCAACATCATTAGTCATTAGAGAAATGCAAATCAAAAGCACAATGAGGGCTTCCCTGATGGTGCGGTGGTTGAGAGTCCGCCTGCCGAGACAGGGGACACGGGTTCGTGCCCCGGTCCGGGAAGATCCCACATGCTGTGGAGCGGCTGGGCCCGTGGGCCATGGCCACTGAGCCTGTGCGTCTGGAGCCTGTGCTCCGCAACGGGAGAGGCCACAACAGTGAGAGGCCCGCGTACCACAAAAAAATAAAAATAAAATTTTAAAAAGCACAATGATTATACCACTTCATACCCATTAGGATGTCTAAATCAATGCAACAGGCAATAACAAGTATTGATGAGGATACAGAGGAATTGGAGTCCTCATACACTGTTGGTAGGAATATAAAATTTCCAAGCTGGTACGGCAGCTTTGGAAAACAGTTTGGGAGTTCCTCAAATATTTAAATATAAAGTTACTTTAAATATAAAGTTACCATGTGACTCCACAATTCCATGCCTAGGTAAACACTCAACAGAAATGAAAATATTATTCATAAAAAGGGGGAAACAATCCAAGTGTCCATTAACTGATGAATGAATAAATAAAACATGGGATATCCGTACCGTGGAGTACTATTCAACCATAAAAATGGAATGAAGTGCTGATACCGATAAATATGAATGAACCTTGAAAAATCATGCTACGTGAAGGAAGCCAGACGTAAAAGGCTATGTATTGTATTGTTCCATTTATATGAAATGTCTAGAGTAGGCAAATCTATAGAGACAGAAAGTATGTTAGTGGTTGCCTAGGCCTGGGGGCTGGAGGAGAAAGGGGTGGCGAGTGACTGCCAATGAATAGAAGCTTTCTTTTTAAGGTGATAAAAATGTTCTGGAATTAGACAGTGAAGACAGTAGCACAATGTTGTGAATGTACTAAAAACTACCGCATTTTTACACTTTTTTAAAAAAAATTATTTTTTTAATAAATTTATTTATTTATTTTTGGCTGCTTTGGGTCTTCGTTGCTGTGCGCTGGCTTTCTGTAGTTGCGGCGAGTGGGGGCTACGCTTCGTTGCAGTGCACGGGCTTCTCATTGCGGTGGCTTCTCTTGTTGCAGAGCACGGGCTCTAGGCTTGCGAGCTTCAGCAGCTGTGGCGTGAGGGCTCAGGAGCTGTGGCTCATGAGCTTAGCTGCTCCACGGCATGTGGGATCTTCCCAGACCAGGGCTCGAACCCGTGTCCCCTGCATTGGCAGGCGGATTCTTAACCACTGCGCCACCAGGGAAGCGCTGTACACTTTTAAAAGGTGAATTATATAGTATGTGAATTACATCTCAATCAACCTATTAGAGAAAAAGGTGGAAAAAAATTAACTGAGGAAGTAGAAGATGTGGGCTACCAAGAAATCTGGAGACTAGTCAGAGAGTTTTTCTGTTGCCTCTTTTTTTCTCTAAACAATATGCTATTATTTAAACAAATGATTTATACATCTTCTAGATGTTGCCACACTGGTTTCAGCCCCCTGCTTCTTGTATAATGTCAGTTTCTTCATGTGCCGTGAATTATTTTTTCATGTATCCGACCGGCCCTAGACTCCCCCGACACCTCCCAACATTTCTGGAGGTAGACACAGAATCTGGATCATAGCCAGAGGAAAGATGTTTCCCCCCCACCCATGAATTTTCTTAGAAAAGAAGCGGTAGGTAGTGGTATTAATTTCCTATTGATGCTGTAACAAATGATCCCAAACAATTACTTACTACCATGTGTGGCACAACACAGGTTGCCTTATAGTTCTGGAGTCAAAAGTCCAGTATTAGCGTCACTGGGCTAAAGGCCAGGTGTCGGCAGGTTTGGTCCCTATAGGAGCTCCAGGGGATGGTCTTTTCTTTACCTATTTTCTGACTCTGGCAACCACCTGCATCCCTGGGCTCTTGGCCTGTTCCTCCATCTTCAAAGCCAGCAGCTGCTGTTGACACATCACTTTTTCCTCTCCTGTCGTTGAATCTCTCTCTGAGATTTATAAATGTCCATTATTAAGTGTCTTGAAAGGACCCTTGTGATTACATTTAGGGTCCACCAGATAATCCAGGATAACCTTCCCATCTCAAGATCCTTAACTCAATCACATCTGCAAAGCCCCAATTTCCATAAGAAGTAATAACCACAGGCTCCAGGGATTAGAGCCTAGATGTCTTTGGGGGCCATTATTCAGGTTACCACAGTGGTGGTCACTTCCAGTTATAAATCCCAAACTACTGGAGGCACATGAAATGGGTGGGTCCCTCTCTAATCTTTGTTGCAAGATGAATCAACCAGCTGGCATGGCTTTGGGACAAAAATTTCTCATAGGAACTTTTCTTGAACCATTGCAATAATGTAAAATTTATCTTTGTGAGGCAAAATTATCAGCTGTATGGTGAGTATTTCAAGGCTCGAGTCCTAGAAAGGGTCCTGGAACCCAGGCTGCCTGCATCAGAGAAAGGCCTGACGCCCTCTCACTGAAGGCTCCAGACTACTGTCCTTTGATCTCTGATGTCTGTTCTGTGCTAATTTTCTCTTACCTCCCTTGCTTTCTTGAGGAGACACTGTGCCTGCCTCTGTGAGGTCCCCAGGCTTGTGGGGATGAGGAAAACAGATCATCAGCTTTGGGTAGAGTAGAAACATAAACTGAGGGGCCAGAGAAAGGCCCTCTTCCATTCCCTCCTGCGACTGTGAGTCGACTTTGGTATTTCTCTTTTAACTCTTGAGCCTTTTTGTGAATGCACTTCTAAATTTTCTAAGACATTGCAGGTACAAGAGGTTGCTAGATTGCTGGGTTCTGCATAACTGAAAAATTCTTGAATCAATCATCCCCAGAGGTAACCAGATTCCCCTGAGGCCCGCTTGTATTTTCAGCCTGCTCTGACATTTGCAGTAAGAGTCTCCCATTTTATTCTTTCCTCTTCATTATCAAGATCATTCTGAGCAAGTAAAATGGATGCAGCAAAGGACTGGAAGAGTTCTGTAGAATCTGATCCCATCTTTCCTGGAGCTCTTTGCTCCAAACAAAACTAAATCAGACTTTTTGCTGTCTTTGACAATTGTTGTGGCCTGAGATGACACTTCCCAGAGGTCCGTGTGACATTTTTATATTTGTTTCCCATTAAGCTCCCGTCTCTCGTTGTTTGCTAAAGTGCTTCTCTGGGCATCACAGCTGTGCAAAAGCAGTGTCTTCGGCCATCACCACCCAAGTTCCTGTGCCCATTGGGCCTTTTGAGATTGCATTGTTGGGACTCACTGTCGGGCACTTCCAAATCCTCTTCATAGTAATAATGGTCACAATGACTACTGTATATGGAGTGCCCATCAGTGTGCTAAGGGTTTACTATTTACTGTCTCTTCTTTAACTATATAAACAACTCTGTAAGGAAGCTAGTAGTGTTTCCATTTTACAGATGAAGAAACTGAGACTTAGAGAAGTTAACTTGTCAAGAATCCCAGTTATTGGGTGGCAAAATTGGGATTTGAGCACAACTCTGTTTGCTTTCAAAGCTTGTGCTTTTAACCACTATCTCATGCCCATAAGATCTAATCCTACTTCTTTCCCCACCCGGTGAGGCTTGCCATCCTAAATATAAAGGCTGTGATGGCTTTACCAGACTTTTCCTTGTGCACATGTTCAGAAGAGGTAGCTGCTTTGTCCTGTGATTTCTGTGCCAACCACTCTACAAACCAAGTCCCTCCTACAGCCAGGATCAGGGCCAGATCAGCAGATCTCTTAGCTCCTTGTGAATCTTGGAGATGCTTCCCCTTGGGAACTCTTCCGATGTAAGCCTTGTGGTTTCCATTCAAGCAGTCTCCTGGATCTTTCCCTTAAAAGGGTGTGCATGTTGGGGTGGGCAGTCCTCAGCCGCTTCCAGTGTTTCTTGTGACATCATATAGTCACATCTGATATGGTAGATCCCTAAACCTTTACTGGATTTATCTCTTACCTTCAAGAATACGTGCGTCCCAGCAAAGCTTCCAACATCCACTTCTTGCACATCTGGTTCGACCAACATGATGTCATGGATGTAAGAGACAATGTGGTGTTCTGTGCAATGGCCAGATAGCCCATCCATTCAGAATACGTAATGACCAAGGGTGAGGGCTGAGATATCACTGGGTCAATACAGTAGATACACGCAGTGCTTCATCTCAATGTGAACACTAGAACGTTCCAAAACACAGAATGCTTCTGGTTCTCCTTCCTGGTAGGGATGGAAAGGAACACATTTTCCTGGTCCACGGCTCCATTCCATGTGCTTGAGGCCATGTAATCTGCTCTAGTAAAAATACCACATCTAGCATCACAGCTGCAATCAGGGCTACTACTTGGTTGAGTTTGCGTGAATCCTCCAGGATCTGTCTGGGATTGCAGGGTCTAAACTGGTGAATTACATGAGAATAGGATGGGACCACCACCTCTGCATTCCTTAGCTTTTTCTGGGCCGCCACAATTTCCCCTGAGATGAAACAGTGGTTTGGATTTACTGTCTTGGCCAGGGGAGGGAGGTGAGATTTTAGAGGCTTCCACTTGGCCTTCCTTACTATGATAACTGTAACCTCACAGGCCAAGGAGCCAATGTGTGTGTATGTGGTGGGTATGGGGATACTTGCTAATTACCAAGGGTATCCATTCCGATTACACATGCATAGACTAGGGAAATAACCACTGGGTGGATCTCAGACCTAGTGAACCCACTGTGAACTGGGCTTCAGCTAGGACTTTATTCATTATTTGGACCTTATATTCACCCGCTCTAATGGGGGTGGGTCACAATAATGTTTAGGTCCTCAGGTATCAATGGCAGCAACAACCTGTGTCCAATAATCCTCAAAATACCTGAGCATGCCCCTTTCCTCAGAGTACAGGTGGCCACATAAATGGCCACAGGTCCCTTTGGGGAAAGGACTGGGGGAGCAGCCTCCTCCAGTCAATCTGTTTCAGGTGTGAGAAAGTGGGTAAGGGATGGTAACTTTTTATTGTGATGGCTGCCCTCGGCTTCCTGATTATTCATTCTTCATTTTGATTTAGTTTGGTTGTGTTGAGCAGTACCCTTGATGGCTGCCCATCTATTGTTCCCCTCAGAATGCACATTTATTTGAACCATTTCCATAGCTCCTTGTGGGTTAGATCCCTCTGGCTGCCACTCCCACCTTGCTGAGCACAGTGATAATTACATGAACTTTGCATCTGACAGTGAGCTCTGCCTCCTGGCCTCTATCATCCCTGTGGCTAGCAAGGAACCCAGTTCTGTATCAGGATCTCCACCAACAGCCTTGACCTTCAGGGCAGAGGCACCACTGGGCTTCTTCATGCTGTTTGCCCTCTCCGCAATGCATTCTTTTTCCTTTGGCAAATGTAGCATCCTTCCAGGTCTCCCTGAAGAACACAAGAGCCATTGGGTTCTCTGGCCTTGCGTGGTACATCCACTCAAGCTTGCCCACTTTCCCGAGCCTTTTCATCCCTTCCTACACCACCTGCTATGGCAGAACCGGCATCTACTTCATTTAGCGTCCCATTGTCTAAGCTTCCAGGAGCCAGACTAACAAGGTATTAGCTTTGTCTCCTGGGCCGTTGCCAGGATGTTAAATGCTGTATCAAAGGAGAGTTTCCATAACAATAAACTTTCCCATCCAGCTTTGCACTTCATCTCACTCATCCAGCACGCTCAGCATCCATCCTACACATACCCTCCTGGCTCCTGCAGGGATGTGTTGACTGGGTCGCACAGCTCCTCCGGGCTATACTCCCCTCCATCCCTTCATAGGAACACACTTCTCTGGCCAGATTATGCTGCGACAGAAGCCTTCAGTACTTGTGATTGGTCCATTCCTATTTTCTACTTCTTCCTCGTTCAGTCTTGGGAGATGGTACCTTTCTAAGAATTTGTCCGTTTCTTCTAGATTGTCCATTTTATTGGCATATACTTGCTTGTAGTAGTATCTTATGATCCTTTGTATTTTTGTGGTGTCCTTTGTAACTTCTCCTTTTTCATTTCTAATTATATTGATTTGAGCCCTCTCCCTTTTTTTTCTTGATGTGGCTGGCTAAAGGTTTATCAATTTTGTTTATCTTTTCAAAGAACCAGCTTTTAGTTTCATTGATCCTTGCTATTGTTTTCTTTGTCTCTATTTCATTTATTTCTGCTCTGATCTTTATGATTTCTTTCCTTCTGCTAACACGGGTTTTGTTTATTCTTCTCTCTCTAATTGCTTTAGGTGTAAGGTTAGGTTGTTTATTTGAGGTCTGGTGACAGGAGGGGAGCCGGGGGTAGATCTGCAGGGGGGAGGGGGAACATGGGAGGGAGGTGTCATGCGTGTCTTGCAAAGCAGATCTCGTCATCATCTTCACGCAAAGGCAGACATAAGCCTGTAAGGAGAAGAGCAGGATACGTTTGCAGGTCTAGAGAATTCCAGGGGATCTGGGATTTGAGATGGTTTAATGTATCAACCTCGTTGCCCCCATCCCACTCCTTTCCAACCAGGGCCCTGACATTGCCATAGCAGACCTGCCAGAGTTGAGACTTCACTTTTCCTTTGAGCTCTTCTACTCTTCTAATTAAACTCAGGGCCTGCTTCTTGGCTGTCTCTGCCCAGTTGCCGAAGACGAGGGTCTCTTCATATGCTGTCAAGGAGGCCCTTGGGTTTTTATTTTGCCTTATATTGATGTCTAATCACCATTAGCCTTTACTGTCTTTCTCTGATGCACTGATAACTTCTCGCAAGAAGCATCTGATTCCGTAGTTCTTATAATGACTATTTCCTCCAAACTCTTATACACCTGAGGTCCAGTATCCGCCAGAGCATCTCCCTCGCAGCTATCACGTCCTAGTTCACTTACCACTGGTGACAGGTCCTCGCTGCAACAGCCAGCAGGTGACCTGGCTCCAGTGCACTCCCAGGACCAACTTCCACAGGTCAGGCTCCGCAGCAGACAGACCGTGCACAGAGCTTTGCTGGGAGAGGTCTCGGGACCGACAGCTGTGGGGGATGGGGGAGGAAGGAGCCGGCTGTTAAATTAGGAGAAGTTAAAGGAGAAGAAGTTAAACTGTGATGCAGCTGCAACAAGAGCCTCAGCCAATCCCGACGGGAGCCCGAGAGCTGGACTCTGCCCAGGTTAGGCAAGGGCTGGACCTCTGTGCCCCTTCATCAATGAGTAATAGGATGCAGGCTGCCTCCAGCCAAGGGGTGTACCCTTGGGGGAGGCTGCTCTCCGGGGCCAAGGGCAATTGTGGAGAGGAACTCAGGGAGAAGCTACAGCAGCCAACTGTTGCCGAGCTGGGAGGATGAGTGCCGTGCAGCCCATCCCTTCACCTTTCTAAGAGAAAGGGGTGTGCGTGAGGGGGGGCAGGCGTTAGCCTGTTTGTGTAACTTTTTTCATTGCTCTGAGACTGTAATTTATATCCTTTACACTGAATTAATCCTATACCACGCTGAGTGTAGGGTTTCACCGGTATACTCACGTTCATACCCTCTTCCTTCTTTTGTGCTATCATGTCCTATGTTTAACTTCTGCGTATCTTATGAACCCCATAACACGTTGCTATTATTTTTGCTTTAAACAGTTAATCATCTTTTAAATAAATTAAACATTGATAAAAAATTGTCTTTCCTACTTATTTACACTTTTGGGTGATCCTCATTTCTTTCCTTAGATCAACCATTCTGGGCTATTTGGGCTAAGAAGGGGTTAAGCTGTGATTCCAGAGGCCTGTGGTTCCTTTTGGGTTAAACTCTGTCTGGGCTTCAGAACCCAAGCATGTCGGGGCCTGTTTTCCAGGTCTTCTTCCACTGCCACCTTCTCAACCATAGTCGAAGCCGGTGGAGTAGAGGTGGGGAGAATTCTTGACTGAGTGATTTGTTTGGGGCTCTTCCAGATTTCCTCCATCCCGCTGGCCCATACAGTCCTCTCAGACTCAACTAAGTCCTCCTCTGCTGCAGTCTCCCCAAATTCTGGAAGGAGCCTCCTCCACCTTCTCATACCAGGATCCAGCTCCCTCTCCCGGGAATAAGCCTGCTCACCCTTGAAAGGCTTGCTTTTCTCTGGAATTCATTTCATCAAGGTTTTCTTGCAACCCATCTCTCTTAAGTAGCCTGATAGAAGAACACACTGTTTATCTGCCCAAGTTTCTCTTGTTGTTACCCCAGGAACAAAGGTCCATTCTCTTACGTTCTAACCAGAAGTTGGAGTCCTCCACTTGTTTGCTTTGCTTCTGTTCTCTTTTCTCCTTTATGAGCAGGTGATGGGGAGGAACTAAGGGGCAACGTACTGTATCACGAGGCCAGGATGATCCCAGAGCTCTGGATTCTCCAAGCCAGCGTCTGGGATGCACGATGTTTCTGCTCCTCCTTGGAACGGTCACTGCATTTCCCTCCATCTAAGTGGAAGCTTTGGGGACGTAACCAGAGCACACACAGCGTTGCAGGTGATGAGACCTGAGTCTTACCTGTAGGCGCTGCTGCCAAAGCACTGTGAGGTCTTCGGCTTGACATCACCTCTTTGGACTTCCCTTTTCTCCTCTGCAAAGTGAGGAGTTTCTGCTATGCCGCCTTCACGGAGAGTGAAGTGGTAGCACTTTAAGATTCTTGCTCAGCTTCTGCAGGGAAAAAAAACTGAGGAGGGCATTTTGTGGTATCTGAGTTCCGGTAACGTGAGGGGCCCCCGTCATGCTATACCTTCCTCATTAACTTGTGATGATAAAGTACACACAAGGCACTAATCCTCTATTTTTAAAAAATAAGATGGTGGCTAATTTGATTTGAATGCTCCGGTCTGGGAATATGCTTCATGATTTTTAATACAATTAGCATTGGAGATACTTCTGATTCTAAGGGTATCTGGTTTCTGCTTATGGTATAAGTTCTATGCCCCGATGACTCGTGTTTCAATAAGGGAGAAGTGGCAACCTATAGTCAATAAAAAGGGTCTGTTTATACGGTTGCTATGTTTTTTGTTATCAGATGCAAGTTGCAGGGAGTATAGGCCTTGCTTTTAGCTCAGATTTCTGTAAGCAGCAAAGAACCCACAGATGATTTCGACTTGAAGGTTTTACATACAAATTAGCATTATTTCTCAATAGGGTTTACTTGAAGGTAAACAAAAGCTGCCACCATGACCACAAGTCTGGGGAACCTTCTGGAAGTCTTAGCCCAGAAGTCAGGGGTCAGTAAGCCCATGGGTCAGCTCTTGCTCTGAGCTGAATTATACAGACTTCAGTCCTGGATTCCCCCTGTTCTTGCATCCTTTTTCTACATGTTAGAACTCAGAGTTGGTCCTAACCACTCTCCAAATAAGTGGCATTTTCACTGAGAAAATAGTGCCTTGGATCAAATCTCCAGTTCTGTTTTGTTAGCACCACATCCATTTAATACTCTGAGAATTCTAAAGAGAATAGGTGTTTGTAGTAACATGGTGGTGCAATTTTCACTTAAATTTTTGTCATCAGTAAAACTCCTCGTCACTCTCAAGACAATTTCATAATAAGAAACTTTCTTCTGTCCTTGGCTGTTGTTGACAAAAGTCCCATGAAACCATCTTAGACACTGACACAAGTTGTGCCCTGTTGCCCCTCTGATAAATCAGCCTATGATCCAATTTTTATGTGACAGGAAAGTGTAAGGAAAGCAGAGAAAAGTGAAAATGATACAGAGGAAAACACTGTGTAGAGCCCATCTGGTTGAGAATGTGTGCTTTGAGCTGTGATCCTACTTGTGTGACTGGGGAGTAAAGTTTGTGTCGAAGCACAGTCTCCTACATCCTTGTTCAGAGGGGAATGTCACTAAATAGTTCTGGTGTGATTTCACAAGATGGAATTTAATCTCTCTGCAGCTGAGGCTCTCAGGTGACCGGAAAAGAGCGGAAGATGAATCTTACGTATTTTCAGCAGGAAAAATATTCCTGAGACATAATTACCCACAATGCCCTCTCCAATGAATCTGGCTCTGTATGTTCAATTAATTATGAAAACATAGATGAGACCAACTAAAATACTGTACAGAAATTAAAAACAAATACTGTTCCATCAGTAAGTGTTGTCGAGAGTATGAAAAACATACCTCTGTCAAGAATGTGAAAAACAGGGAGTGGCCTTGAAATAACATTTCTTTTCTTGACGGCGCTAGGAAAATCAAAAGCATATTGAGCTTTGGACCAGGGCTCATGGCAAAGGGGGTAGTGACAAGATTATTTCTTCTTGGCACTTCTAGGAGAGGGATTAGTTCATTGAATCTGTGGTTTTTAGATTTAGTTGGTGCTTCTGGCATGGCTGCTGGATGGACAAGGTTCTTGGGTACCTTCTCCTCCTGGATCCTATGCCCAGTTCTCCAGGATGAGATGAAAAGGTTCTGCAGTCCATCAGTGCCCCGGCCTGTTTAGACAGCCTGATGTAATGAGACGTGGATTTGTTTGAGCAGCATGGGAAACTTCGATGTCACTGGGTACCAGGAGAAAAGGTTCGTTTTTTTGGAGATGTGGTTCTGTACTCTTATCTCAAGTCCAAAATGGGAAGGTTGGGTGGGGAGGAGAGTACAGGTGGTTGTGAAAAGAGAAATAAAATTACGACCTTAAAAAGACTCCTCAACCTTAAGAAATGGAAAAAAGATACTAAAATATCTATATATATAAAGCAGAGAGATGGTGGGGAACTCAATGATTTCTCTTTTTCACCTAATTTTAAGGCTTAAGACTTTGATAAAACTGTTAAGCTCTTACAGGGGCCTCTCACCAGATTGCCAAATGTAAGGGTTATCATTGGAATGATTGCAGGAATGAGATCTCCAAGGGAATCCCTATATGAATTGTGTTTCCATCCGACACCCATCGGCACCACCAGTCACTGATCTTTATTCTAAGTGTGAAAACGGTGGGATATTTTTATCCCTAGTTTATAATCAGGGCATTTATGACCCAAATAACTTCTTTCCTTAAGTAAAGTGCCCAGTCTATTTCTATAAAAAACCCTAGGCAAACAAACTTTGACAGTTCTCTGGAGAACATGGAGTCTTCATACTTTATGGTGGTGAACTACTGTTTCCCCCTCCAAATCTCCCAAATCTTCAAGTTAGAAGTCCATGATTAGGGGATGTGGTACAGACTGGGGGAGCATGCAACACCCACACACACATCTGACATGGACAGCTGTCCTACCTCTAAATGGTGTGATGGCTGCATAAGTCAGGTGACCTGGACGAGTCTTAATTTCCTCATTCATAAAGGCACAGTGCTGGGACAGATCATCTCAACAATCTCATCCTCCCCTCCCCCCAGATCTACTGGTCTAGGAGATGATGAAAACTCTTTTTTTTACCCATGGAAGATAAAGGTTTATGTTTGTTAATATCCTAATATTCTAACACAACTGTATTTATAAATTTCACACTTTATAAGAGTTTTTTAGAGGACTAAGTCAAAACTCATGATTGTGAAAAATAATTGTACTGTGGTTTAAAAATATAAAGAGCCAACAAGCACCCCGGTTGTATCCGAATTCTTGGATAAGTTTGAGAGATGAGAAAACTGTACTCTTATTGCTAGTGTATAATTCTCACCATGAGTGTGTTCTTTCCTGAGATGTGAGAGAGTATCTTGCCCAAAGAGTCTGACTTTCTAAATGTCCAAAACAAACCAAGGCGACCAAATACAAAAAGAAACAAACAACAAGAAAGCAAAACAAGGAAACAAATACGATCCAAATTCCTTCCTCTTGCATCATATACTAAGGCAGGATCATGCCTTCAGATGTTTCCTTTTAGACGTCAGACAACTCAGGTGTTTTGCATTTGATCATTACTCCAGACCCTGGCCACTGGGCAGGATGGAGAATGGGAAAAATGTTTTCTTTCCAACTTACCTCCCATAAAGGGGTTCCAGCAGGGCACTGGGTGGAGTTTCAGCAAGAAGCAGGGTGGACTTTATTCTTTTCCCTTTCCTTCCTTCCCCACATCCTCTGCTTTACTCCAGAAAATGCAGGGTGCAACATTATTTCTTTTTGAAGCAGTCATGGAGAAAATTTAGAGAAAATTGCAAGACCTTGGATCTAGCTCCAATGTAGCCATGCTGTAGCCATGTGATTTAGGGCAAAGATTCCCCAGGACTCAGTTTCCCCATCTTGGAAAGGAAAGGTGGAACTATCTAAATGGTCTTCGAGGCCTCATCCAGCTCTAACATTCCATCTTGCTTAATCATCATCTTTAAATGTTCGGTAAGTCTCCCAGAGATGTATCTTACTTGTTTGCAGAACCAGAACCTTCTAGAAGGGTTAAAAAAAAAGATACCAACTTCATATTATCTGAAACTCTAATAGAACAGTTTTGGGTATATCTCTTCCTCTTGATAATTAAAAACCTTCAGAGATATGTATTTTAATTTAACTCTTGAACTAGTCTAGAGTTAATTAAGAAAGAAACACATTGGCACTAAGTACCTGCTCATTCCAAGATGACTGAGGTTTTAAATATTTAAGTTGTAAATATTGTGATTCAGACAAACATAACTTTATGAACAAGGAAGTTCAGGAGATTAAAATCCAGGAGCACCATGGTGCAGTTGGGTCACGCTATAGACTGTGCAACCTTGTGAGCACATATTCATTGTTTGGGGCAAGAGATTCCAGTTAAGGATACATGGCTTTGAGTTGTGGAAGCTGGCTTCCTCAGATTGCCCTCCATCATTTTTTCCTTCCTTTGCTCTTTTAAAATTCTACGTCTGTCTTTGAAGAGGTTGCCCCTAATATTAACAAGTTCTTCGGTTCCGCATCCAACTGGACGTTGAGCATATGTACTTTAGCTGCCCGAGTACAACAAAATCTCCGATTCAGGGCAACTGTGAATCACTCTGTGCCAGTTATCCACTTAATACCTCTCAGGTCCAAATTCACCCTTAACCGCCTGCTCTGGGAAAATGTAGAGAGCTCTTTAAATTATTTTCCCTTGCCAGCCGGCATGATACCAAGCTTTGTCAACAGAGGACGCTGGAGAGACGTTACAGAAGGAAGACGTTTTTCTTTCTGGTCCTGGTTCCTGCTCCTCACGTGACATCTCCAGCACCAGGTTTCTGTGGCTTCCAGGGCTCCCCAGTGCCCAACTGCAACAATGTCAGCGTCAGCAGCACCTAGTAGCTGGCAGCTTCCCCCTTAGTATCCCCTGGAGCAATTTTGTAATGAAATACCTCCAGTGAGAAGTTGCCCTGAGGCGTACTTTCCCTGGCACCCTAAAGGACAGATTTCTGGCAAGTTTCTCTGGCGTGGCACCACAGCAACTTTCCTGCCATCTGGTGAGCCATGGCAGAGCCCTCTGGATCTCAGCCCTGGGGGTGGGCTGGGCGGGGTTCCCTTGGGGGGGCTCCTCCGTTGGGCTCTTCCTTGGCCCTTCACCCCAGCCCCAGGGCCACTGAGTGCTCCTCATTATCTGCTATGCGTATGTTCCTTAGAGTTCTACTGATTCGTTAGTGGCCAATTCCCCCTTATTCCAATCCTGTCTTGTAGTTGATAACTCTTTAGAGTCAACTTTTCTTGTTCGAATTATTGTGTGCCTTCTTTCTCCTGATGGGACCCTGAGTGATACAGGATGAACATTTACACGTATATATGGGGGTGAGGGGGTAGAAAGAGAGAAAGAGTTTAACCTGGAACAGATATGGTTAAATTCATTGTTCATGCATTAATGTTGGGTGACTAGTTCTGGTGTACACTCTTTTGTCTGGTATTACTGGGCACTAGTGTGCTAGGGCTATCATTATAGAATACCACAGACTAAGGCCTTAGACCACAGAAAATTCTCACAGTTCTGGAGGCTGGAAGTCCAAGAAAAAGGTGTCAGCAGGTTGGGCTTCTCCTGAGGCCTCTCTCCTTGGTTTGCAGGGGGCCACCTTCTCACTGAGTCCTCACATGGCCTTTCCCCTGTGTGTGCACGTTCCCGGTGTCTCTTTGGGTGTCCAAATTTCCCCTTGCTATCAGAACAGCAGTCATATTGGATTAGGACCCACCCTAACGTCCTCATAGTAACTTAATCACCTCTTTAAAGGTCCTACCTCCAAATATAGTCGCGTTCTGAGGTCCTGGGGATTAGGGCTTCAACATGTGAATTTGGAGGATGACACAGTCCAGCCCGTAACACGTTCGTGTTTATTTTCTAACTTTGGTGTTAAATGTCACGTGGAAGTAGCTCTGTGGTAGTGAGGCGATCATCAGACTTGGCTGTGGAAGACCTGATTTGGGTCCCAGGTTCTGCAACTGACCAGCTGGGCAAGTTGTTTAACCTCTTGAATCTCAGTTTTCTCACCAGTTAAAGGGGCTTAAAAGGGCATAATGGGGATCCAATGAGATCCTGCAAATGCAAGTGCTTTAGAACTTACAAAAGACTATAAAAAGTGAGGTATTCCTTGGTTGGTATATGGACTCACACATTTTTTTAAAAGTCTCGCATTCCATTTCACACTTTATACTTATTAAAAGGCAGTTGCTAAGATATTAAGCTGGTGTTCAATATAAATGATCTGTGTAGCCCAACAGTCTCTTTGGCTTATTAGAGGCAAGAAAAATTTCTCTAGCCCCATCCACTGTCTCTGCACACGCCAGCAACCTTAATTAAACCACAATTTTGAATTATTACATTATCTCTCTTATGTTCTCATTCTCTTCAGAAGTAATATGCCCCAGTAACTCAGGGCTTGCAATCACCTTGCACAGTGGGAAACTAAGGCACCAGGCATCCCATCTTGTCCAGGTCGTGAAGGAAAAGGAAACTGTCATGTATTGAGAAGGTTTATGTAAAATGCATGTTGCATAAACTTCATTTAATCCACATGACATCCCTAGAAAGTAAATATTAGCCTGTCTTATCACCTCCTTTGTTACCCAAAAGGTATTCACAGTGGCCTCGACTTAACAGTGCTGTTAGCAATTAATTGTCATTGGATGGAAAGCAATTAGCAGTCGAATCTAATAGAGCTTCAGTTAATAAAATTCTCCAGTGATTAGTTACGTAAGAGTTTTCAAGCTACATCACGGATAATAAGAGTTAAGTGCTACATCCAGAAAATAAAATTGGGGCACATATTCAACCATATGCTGTAACAGCACCAATTGGCTATTTGCCCTTTGTACATACATATTCACTATCTACAATGATATTTATTCTGTTGCCTTTTCGGTTTTCCCTTTGTCTTCTGTGTGTGTATTGACTTAATCAGTAGAGCAAGTCATGTTTGCATATTTATCTAATAAAAGAAAGTGTACTCGTGGATAACTACATGTTTTCCTTATTAATTTTTGTATCAGCTTCAGCAGCTGAGAAATAGCACACTTTTATTTTTGTATTTTTACTCTAGACTCTTTTGAGTTTGTACTAGATCTTTAAGAGGCCCTCCATAAGCTTCACTTGGAAATCTTGTTGGAGTAATCTGGAAGACCCATCTGACTTCAAAAGAAAAACAAACAGACAAAAAGAAACAATCAAACTTTACTGAAATTGAAAAGACCAGTCACAAGGCTCAAAGGAGGAATGAATGAGACCATTGCTTTAATAGCAAAAAGGAGGAAATGATGTCAGTTAAGTAGGACCATTCACGGGGAACCACCCTCCTTTGAGGTTCTGTTCTTGGAGTTTTTCCTTACACGGCTTTGCAGTTCAGTTAGTTCGGTATTAGGTTTCACCCCCTAGTAAGTTCCTCGAGATCAGGAATCACTTAACGCATCTTTATCTCCTATTTCTCATCATGTCTCAATTGCCTTCCAGACCATCCCCTTCTCTACCAGCGCTATCACAGTGGCTTCTAGAAGAGCCTGATCTTCTCAGCATCACCTCCTGTCCACCATGCAACGTGATCCAGCCCCAGAACTCCCCCATCTAATGCCAGATTGATCCTCAGATACCATCCGAACACCTTCGCTGACTCTGAAGGCCTTGCAAAATCTTGCCCCAGCCAAATACTTTGTCTGCCATGTTTCCCACCATCATCTCTACTCTTCCCCTGAGCCCCACTCCCTGCAGCTCCGTGAAGGAGATAACCAGAATAGTGAGATAGCGAGGACCACGTGGTGGGGTGGCCACGGCTACAGACTGGTCAGAAAAGGGCTCTTTGAGGAGGTGCCATTTGTGTTGGGACATCTGGGGGGTTGACCATATGGAGAAGCGGGAAAGAGCATAAACCGACATACAGAGGCTCAAATACGAAGGCCCTGTGCGAAGACATAGTTGACGTTTTAAAAGGACCTAAAGGAGACCGGTGTGCCTGGTGAGGAAGGGGAGATGCAGGAAACACAGCCACAGATTAGGAAGGGAACGGGTCCTGCAGGAGCTGTTTCTCATTGTTTGAAACGCCATAATACGCCCCTGGAAGTGCCTATATTATCTACATTTTGAAAAGACCATCCTGGGCACGGAGTAGAGTGAAACGGAGGGGGCGCCAGTTTCAAACAACTGCTTTCCGAAGTCACCTCTCTGAACACAATCTGTGTATAGATGAGGGATTATTTATGTCTCAATAAATTGTGAGGAGACACAACATCTTTCTCTGGACCTACATTTTAAAGTCTCCATAGAGTAGGTGAATGTCAAGACACTTCTTTGGAATTATTATGCAGTTTGGATAATGTTCTTCTCAATAAAGTCATAAATCTATGACTAACACTTGAGTTCCAAAAATAAACGTGTTAAGTATCTACTCTGTACCCGGCATGGTACTTGGCATTGGAAGATACAGAGATAAATCTAAGGGATACTTTAGAGTGTAGTAAGCAAGCATTGTTCCTGGTGGCCCATGTTCAATGTTCTGTTGGTGCATCATTTTGAGACTCTTAACCAACCATGTATTTTAACACTTGATGATATTGTGACATTGTATTCTTTACATCAGCTTATAATTCATTGTGACCATCAAGTGATATCTTTAGCAAAGTCACATATTTTTCTTCTATTTCCTAATTTAATCTGTGCGGTTGGGTTTTTCTTTCTCAGACAAGGTTTCAAGGGTTCATTCCCGTTGGTTCTGATGACATCTCTAATATTTATAAATTTGGTTCTGATGACATCTCTAATATTTATAAATTTGCCTATTGGCTGCAAACAGGTCAGGGATCACTTCAGAGAAGTCTTTCCCCAGTAACAAAAAATGGTGCCAATTAAACAGTTCCAGGGGTGGAGTTGACAGTAGGGTGTCCACAGTAGTTTGATAGGTTTCTTCTCAGTTTTGGCAGAAATTATAGTTAGGAAGTCTATTTCTTTAAAGTGGGACTGTGCTTGGGCTTGGGGACAGACTGGAGATTTGCAAGGATTTTGGAAACCTCTGAGGTATGTGCCCCACAGTTACAAAATTATATCTTAGACAAGTAGACCATTTTTGAGGAGAACACTTAGCCTTCTATTCACAACCACATTTGTTGCACTTGGATCCGGCAGAGAAAATTAAAATCTTGTGTTTGTCAGCAGTGAGGCCAGGATGCCTATGCCTCAAGTTTAAATATCCAGGAATCATCCAGTGGTTTGCTTTTATTGTTCCTAAAGTCGGCAGAGACAAACCACCTGAGTAGTTCCAGATGTTGAATCAACAAGGCTGTACTTCACAGACCTACATGTAAAAAAAGTAAATTTATAGGCTCAAGAAAAGGCTGGGGGGATTGTGCTGTTTCAGGATAGAAGGATACTTTCATTCTTAAAACAGATTAAACACAGGATGTCCAGTCCTGCAGATGACAAGTCTAGGTGACTTTTACCTTTATTAAGCCACTTGAGGCTTCGGTAATCCACTCCCCTCTGCTCTCGTTGTAAAGAAGTAATCACAGTGACTGGCTGGCCAACTACAGCTGACTGGACTGTTTTAAGATAGCAAGGCTCTCTTAAATTTTAACAGAATAACTTGAGGGCAACATGGCAAAGAAGAATTTCTCCACGTTGACTCGAACTCTGGAGAACATAGAGACATAAATGCGGCTTATGGCTATTAAAGTCTACTCCGTCTCCCTGGTATTTTGGCAATGAAACCTAAGATTGTTCTAGGCACCTTACTTTGTGAGTTGGCTGCACGGGGTAACATTATAGGGTGGTAAGTAGTGTGATTTGCGTGGGCCTGGGGCCAGGAAGTTGGAATTTGTTGCCATTAATCTTGAAACTGTTGAAGGTGTCTTATGTTCAAGTTTATCTGGCACCGTCCAAAAAATGAGAGTTCTGATAGCCAGAATGCCTACATGACTATAATACATAACCTTAGTGAGTGGTAAAGAATTTTTATGGCTACTGGCAAGAATCCAAGCAAATATTCAAGTATCTCTCCACAAGATATTTCAGTGGAGTGACCCGAGCTATCCAAGTAAGATTCTGGCTCATAAATCTGGGGTTGGAATAATAACATTATTCTGTGTCCTAAATATTACCTTACAGTGGCCAGAAGACGGAAGCATCTCTATTTACACACAGCGCTGCTCCATTGTCAACTGATGAGTCATCACGACGATCATACAACCTAGTGAATTTTGTGCAGTAGCTAAAATCTAACGTTTATTGAGAGGTGATTATGTGCCAGAGTACGATGGTAAGTGGGCTTCAAACATTATCTTGTTCAAGCCTCCCAGATATTATGGAGGAGGTGCTCTTGACAGATGAGAATTGCAAGCACAGGGCAGTTGAGTAGCTAAGCACATTTTCCAAGGTCGAGGAGCTCCATACACACCAGCCCCTTCAGGGTCTCGACCATGCCCTAAACTCCACAGAGGTCTTAGGACCTCTTTGACAATGAGAGAAAACCTTTTAAAGATCTTGAGCGCTTTAAAATGTTAAAGACATACAAAAATGTCTTAAGAATAATGGAAAGAATAGTCATGCAGCGTCACTCCAAGCATAAGAAATAAATACTGCCAGCACAGTTAGACCCAATTGCCTTCCCTGCCCTCCCTACCCCGGGGTATCTCCTACCCTGAACTGGACACTGGTCATTCCCATGCATTTATGTTATATTTGAACTACATCAGCATGTATCCTTAGGCTATGTATGCAGTATGGTTTGGCATGTTCGCATGAATGATATATCATGCCTTACGTGTTCTTTTGCAACTTTCTTCACTCAGTGTTGTATTTGATTCAACCACATTGATACGTGTGGCTGCAGCTCTGTTCCCTTTCACTGTACGAGCCTACACTGTTTATTTCTCCTCCTCTAAAGGGCATCTTCACATCACGCATGTCAGTGACCTTTACAACCACCTTCCGCATTTAGCAGGATTGGTACTGATATCATCATTTTACTGATAAAAAAACTGAAGCTCTGTTTCAATGCCTCCCCCAAGGCCTCTGTCTTAGTTCAAGACGCAATGACAGAATACCATAAAATGGGTGGCTAATAAACTACAGATGTCTGCTTCTCACAGTTCTGGAGGCTGGAAGTCTGCGATCAGGGTGCCAGCACGGTCGGCTTCTGGTGGGAGCCCTCTTCCATGTTGAGACGGCTGACGTCTTGTGTCCTCACATGGCAGAGAGAGAAAGAGAGCTCCCTGGGGGTCCTGTTGATAAGAGCACTAATCCCATTCATGAGGGCTCCCCCTTCAGGACCTAATGACCTCCCAAAGACCCCACCTCCTAATACCATCACACTGGGGATTAGGATTTCAATCCACAATTTGGGGGCAGGACAGGAGGGGAGAATAAACATTTAGTTCATTGCAGCTGCACAACCAGAAAGGGACAGAGCCAATATTTGAACTCAGTTCTGCTGACTTATGGTCTGGGACTTTCTCTCCCACTGGATTTGGCCTTCTCAGGTAGCGCTCTACAAGTCTGTGCTAACGCCCCATCTTCTGGGCCTTTTCTGGCCACCTTTTGGTCTTCTATTTTTCATTTTGTGGCTAGAACAACTTAACAAACTTCACTTGGGACCTCGCCTCCCACCCAACCTCTTCTCCGAAGCTCCTGAAGGAGGCTGAGGGTGAAGGTAGCAGTTACTATCTTATGCCCATCACTTATGACATCTGAAGGTCATTGTAGCTATGAAGTAATGGAGATAAAGACAGTGCCTTTCCTCAAGTAGGCCTGGAGCAGAATGCTCCCCTTTTATTTCTAAAAGACTCTTAAAAATTGTGTGTGTGTGTGTGTGTGTGTGTGTGTGTGTGTGTCTTGGAGGAAAGCCCTGGAGAGTGCTTCCACCTTGCTAGGGACATGAAGATCGAAAGTAATTACATTTTGTCAAGAGGTTTAATACTTGAATTTGGGGGGACTTGTAAACTGACAAATTGAAGAACAAGAAGGGGCAGAAAGCAAAAGTGTATCATTTGGGTCTTCCTTTTGAAGAGGTTGAAGATTGGTTAATAAAGCTAGAAGCTAATTATTTCTACCCATAATTTCCTTTCCTGGCATCATTGGCAATGAGGACCATTTAGAAGCAGAAAGATCATTACTGTTTTGCTTTCCATAGAAAGCACTTCTAGAGCAATAAAGTTGATTATTTGGGGGTAGGCATTTTTAGTCTTTTATTCTTTAAAACTTGAGTAAACTGGTAAAATCCAAATAAGTTTGTCATTTAATATTGATAATATTGTACCAATGTCAATTTCCTGGTTTTGATATTGTAGCATAGTTATATAAGATGTCGTTAGGGGAAGCTGGGTGAAGGACACCCTCCACTATTTTAGACACCTCTATGTGAGTTAAAATTGTTTCAAAATTAAAGATTTTTTTTTAATTTGAGCAGCTCTTTTCACTCTTTGGATTTTGAACCAGGCAAACCTCATCAATGGGCATTTTATAGCAAAGTGCCTACAGGATACGTGGGGAATGGGAATTTTGAAACAATGTCCACCAACCCATAAACCTGCTGGAAGGTAAGGTAGTGCTTTTACAAAAGCATCTTAAGAAGTTTGTGATCACCCAACCCGTTGGGACACATCAGTGTTAGAGTCCAACTCGCAGACGTTCCCTACTTCAGGGTTTCTCAACTGCAGCACTCTCTGCCTTTGGAACGGACTAGTCTTTGCTGGAGGGGGGCGTCCTGTGCGTGGTCCCGTGTCTAGTGGCCTCGTGATTTCTACCCACTGGATCTCCATTCATTGCTAAGTGTCTCCAGAGGGAACAGAATTGCCCCTGGTTCAGAATCTCTGCTATACTTAGTAAACAATCTATTGTCCCTCCCTGCTTTTAAAAGAAAATGAAATTTACTGATTTTGTAAGTTAGAATAACAGCACCCTCCCACTCATCCTCCTGTTGGCCTCAAAGCACAAAGCCCTTGAGTTGAGCCTCTAGATTTTTTAAAAACATACAATTTCACCCGGTCTTTACTATCTTGGAGTGGAATTGAAATAGAAGTATTTTCTACTCTTAAAAGGCTGTCTGAAGCAGATATTTCAGAAGGAGAAGTGTACATAGGGCCTCCAAAGAGCAGAGTGGAGACAATGTTGGCAGTACTACTGAGTATCATAGAGGGTCATAATTTCACATGTGAAGGTAATGCGTTACATTAAAACATTCACAGGTTTTCGTTTATTTAAGCCTCTGGGGCTCACACAGCACATTTCTAAATATTATGGGTTCTGTAAAGGTGCATGACGAACACGCAGACTGCCGGTACACTGGAAAAGTGATACAAATCAGCACCGAGCTTAATCACGGCTTTCTTTGGAGTGTATATTTATGTGGTGATGTCAGCACGGTATTCTGCAACCGGCTGAAGGTCATGTTCATCTGCACGGGATTTAGAAACCCTCAAACAGTCTGGCTGGAGAAAAATGCCCAGCTGAGTCGGAGCGCGGCTGTCCCTTCCCGGCGTATGTTGTCCTCCCTCAAAGGAACTGAACAAAGTAATCTATCTTTAAATGAATTCAAAACCACAGCGGATCCGTCTTTTGCCCCATGAGTTATTGAGGCTGGCTCCAGTGTCAAGCCGTGTATGTTGCCTTAATGTATTTATTTAACCTAGGACTGCCACAGAGAAGGAGAACCCACCACGGCACTCGAAGGTCCATGACAAAGAGAACATTCAGGCCAGATCCAGGGTAACAAACACATCAGGAACGCTGGGAAGGGAAAGATGTTACGAGGCCAGCACAATGCCCGGCTTTATTCCGCACGTGGAGGCAGGCTGTAGCCAGCCAAACTGTAAACTGTCGTCCTCCAAGCAGACTCAGCGGATGGCGGACGTGGAGGGAGAGCGGAGGGCTTCAGCCGGGCTGCTCGGAGGCCTGATGGCGGCGCAGACTCTCTGAGTCCCAGCCATCGGTGGCCTTGTGTTTCCTTTTAGGGGCCCAGGATCAGCTGGATGTACTGGGTGGCTGTTGCACGCAAAGAATCTAGAAGCCAGTTATCCACAGGGCGATCCACGAGCTCATGCAGCATCCTGGCCCAGCCCACCGAGTCCCAGCCCCAGCAAACCTCACCCACATCTGGGACTGGGGTGTGTGTGTGGTGCAGATGGTGGGGGGAATTGATGCCCGTGAGCACTACCTTCACGTACGAAGTCCTCTAAGTGCGATGACTTTACAGATGACGCACTCCCTGGGCCACGGATTGGGCTAATCCTAGCTAATAGTATTCAGTTTGTATTTTCTTGGTTTATAGATTTGGCAATTGGGAGGCAGGTCAATGGCTTTGGGTGAAGTTAGAGGCTCTGTTACCATACGAGGTACCCTTGTCTCTCCGTCAAATCCAACTGAGGTTCCACCCACGAAAGTCACTCTGTTGGCCAGGAATCTTTCTGTTGCGAGTGACAGAAAGGCAAAACCAACTAACCTCAACCCAAAATAACTATACACATTTATGTACCAGGCACTGTTCTAAGTCCTTTCGTATATTAACATCTTCCATCCTCACAACAACTCTATGAGACAAGGCTATTATGACCCTCATTCTAGAGATAAAGAAACTGAGACACAAGGAAATGAAGCATCCTGCCTCCAAGTCACACGGTTCTTCAGTGATAGAGCTGGGATTGGAACCCAGGCGGATTGGATCCAGTATCCACACTCTTGAGTACCATCTGATACAGCACACAGGTCAATGGGTCAACTCAGAGGACTGGTGTAGATACTGGAGGTATCTGCAGACACAGAGTAAGAGCTGCAGGGACTTCACAGCACCTGGCTTTTTCTTTCTGCACAGGTCTTATCTGCTCTTGTGTCTGCTTCTCTTTGAATGCTGGTCTCATTCTCTCCTGCAGCAAGCCAGCCCTCTCTAAGCATGGGGAACATGGCTGCTTGAAGCCGCAGCCGAGCAACCCAGTGGAAACGTGAGCTTCTTCCTCCCAGGATTTATGTGTCAGTACTTTGCTGGGCTCGGTGAGGCCCACTTGGGTTGGCCCATCATCTGGCCAAGCCTAGGTCACCTGCCTCCTGCCTCCTGCGGTAGATTGTAGCACTAATGGCCCTAATTCTGCACCCTTCCCTGTACCCACGCCCTTTTGCACGAGACTCTGCAGTTCTTCCCATATCCCGTAATTCTCCAGCCCTTGATTCTGAATTTGGCCATGGGATTGCTGTGATCAACGGGATGTTAATGGATCTGACGCAGGCTGAGGTTTGAAAAAGCACTTTTGCACTTCTGCTTCCACACCTGGGGCTCTGCTGCGACGTGAGAACAGGTGGGTTGGCGTGCTGAAGGCCAAGAGAACAGTGGAGCAGAGCCAAGATGCCCCAGTAGCCCGTACGCCAGCCAGGAGACCCCCAGGCTTGTGAGAGAACCCAGCCAAGACCAGAAGTACTGCTCGGCTGAACCCAGACTAAATCATCCACTTGCAGACCCATGAGCTGTAGCATTACTCTCACGCCTCTGCGTTTCTGGCGTGGTTTACCGTGCGGCAGTATTCCCAACACGAGGGACAAGGCTTGCACGCTGGTGCCCGCCAGGACCACAGAGAGTCAGAGAGTCGGTGCCCAGAAGAATGGGGGTGCCCTCAGCAGACAAAGGGCCTGAGGAAAGCATTCTGGGCTGTCAGAGTAGTAGCTCTAGTCCCACACATCTTGTTGAGGACATTACCTATTATACTATCTGGAGTCCTTTTGTGATGAACCACTGTGAATTCCTTTTAGATTTAAAAGTCAAAAACTCTTGATTTTCTCAAGTATCATTTTTCCTTATGAATAATGTACATTTTTTAACTGATGACATTTTCCTTTTTGCCTTGAACTCCTGAACTCCAGGAAACTCAGGGCCAAAATTGTGGACCAAAATTCGTAAATTTTTGGACCTGAAGATATGCATTTTGTTCTACTCAACTTCCCTCTTTCATCATCCTGCCATTTTGCTTCTATTTTCCTTTCTCCTGATTTAAAAAACTCCTTTCCTCCTTCCTCTCTCTCTCTCTCTGTCTCTCTCTCCCCTTCCCTCCCTCATTGTTCTGTATGTGTTTTATTTAACCACCTCAAATTCATTTGGGGATGAGCAGTGATACAAAAATGTAATTAATAAAACTAAATATATTTTTAGTTTCAGGTAAAGAGCAGTTCAGGATGAACACAAAATTTGTGGTTGTAGTACCTTTGACATCACGAGAAGTATGATTTAATACTAAACTAGAGTACTGACAAATAAATAAGATCTCATAATAATAGACATGAACATTAAGAGTACAATGAGGGCTTCTCTGGTGGCGCAGTGGTTGCGAATCTGCCTGCCAATGCAGGGGACACGGGTTCGAGCCCTGGTCTGGGAAGATCCCACATACCGCGGAGCAACTAGCCCCGTGAGCCCTAATTACTGAGCCTGCGCATCTGGAGCCTGTGCTCCGCAACAAGAGAGGCCGCGATAGTGAGAGGCCCGCGCACCGCGATGAGGAGTGGCCCCCACTTGCCGCAACTGGAGAAAGCCCTTGCACAGAAACGAAGAGCCAACACAGCCATAAATAAATTAATAAAAAAAAAAAAAAAAGAGTACAATGAAATTAGCACAGATCAAAAAGTTTGATAACCCACCTTGACAGTAGGAGTGCAAATTGGCACAAGTTCTATAGAGAGCAATTCAACAATGTCTACCTTAAAATGCATCTATCCTTTGACCCAGCCCTTCCAGGAATCCACTTCTAGGAATTTACTTCATTTAATTTTCTAATTTAAATTAATAAATTTTAAATTTAAATTTGAAAATAAAATTAATTTATTTAAATTTCACTTTCAAGAATTTATCTTTCAGCTTCATGGTTGATATGCAAAATGATATACGCATAATAACATTCACTATGTCTTTTTAGTAATAAAAAGGAAACAGCCTAAAAGTCCCTTAATGGGGACTGTTTAAAATATGGTACAATCTATATAACAGAACAGTAAGCAGCCATTTAAACCTGAGAATATTATCTACACGATAACATGAAAAGGTCTTTAGCGTTTAGCATTAAATGAACAAAGAAAAGTGGAAAACAGTGTATATACACCACCTTCTAGGGATGAGGGGGCAGGTGGATGTAGGTATACATATAAGCCCACATGCATATGCTTATGTATGCAAAGAATATCTCTGGAAGCATACGCAAAAAAAATACAGGGACAGCTACTCATTTTAGGGATGAGAGCTTAGGTGACTGAAGCCAGAGGTCAGAGACTTACTTTTCATTTTACACCCTTTTGTAATTCCTAAATTTTGTACCGTATTTTATGTAACCTAGTTAAAGAAACTAATGAGGAAAAATTAAATGAGTTGCTACTGGCTTGTTGCATAAGGAATGACCACAATTACTTCTTAATGTGAGGGAAGAAAATGAATCTAACCCCTCTAGCAATTCCCCATATTAATGCAATTGTGCCATTTATTAAATTACAGTTCAGTGATCTGAAAGAATGAATTAATACCCATGCCCCCCAAAGCCTGGCTGTGGCCCACGGAGCACAGATTTATATACAGCACCCGTCATCACACAAGACACCATATCAATCTAATTCAACAAACGCTTACTGAGGGTCTCTCATCGGTCAGGCCTTTTGTCAGGAGCTGGAAACAAAAATACTCATAAGACTCTGTCTTTGTCATTAAGACAATCACACAGGCAACTAATACACTGTGATGAATTGTAGGGTGCTTGAAGGCAGGGGCTGTTGCAGTTATTTTTGTATCTCTAGCATCTAGTATGTAGTAGAGACTTCCAGAATGTCTGGAGAATGAATGAATGAATGAATGAGTGAAAGGAGTATGGACACCCCTGCACCGGGTGTGGACAAAAATGTTAACTCTAGGAGGGGGTAACAAAGAAACAGTCAACTCAGTCATGAAGAATTACCCAAATCCACAGCCTCATTACCTGGCACTAAGACCATCCCAAAAGTATCCACGCAAAAGGTTTCTCATTATTGACACGAACTATATTTAGTGGGTCAGCAGGTAGACAGCTTCACGATTTTCTGAAAGAGCATGAACTTTGGGATCCAAAAACCCTGTGTTAGAAAAACCCAAATCCAGCGTTTGTCACCTAAACAACCATGGGTAACTTCACCTTTCTGAGCCTTAGCCTTCCCATTTATAAAGCGGGAGTAATCTTATTTAACTTGCAGGTGAATTATGAGGTGGTAAGGATCGTTGATTCATTTATTCATTCATTGAGAAACATAGGGAACAATTAGTGGGTGGCTCGCACTGGGCTAGGTGCCGATTAATGCACATACAGAGTGGAGCCCAGCAGTTAAACCCAGTAGGTATGAACACATGGAATGTCTTGGGACGATTCATATTGCTTGGTAGCTGGTCAATCCTTCTGCCCTCCAGGCAGGAGGAAGGAGGGAAGAGTAACCGGACACTTCTGTTGGTGTGAAATGAATGGAAGGAGGTTTCACAAAGAAAACGAAGGTGAGTAGAAGGATAAGTCCATTAAGTTCAGAGTTACTCAAGCAGAGAGGCTCCAGACTCATTAACAGAGTCAACACTGCCTTTGGCAGGAATCCTATGTTCTTGGTGTAAGATGTGTGACGTTTTTTCCCCCGAAGGTAGTAGGGGATAACCAAAGGAAAAATCAAGAAAAATGGAACCAGGAGTAGACGATAGATGATCACCCTCAGTAGCCCCTGAACAGCTTTTAAACCTGAAGTCCCTCTCCTGCCTTCGCCTGACTGAGGAGAGAAGGGCTTACCTACCTCCCAGCCAGGGAGGCTCTGAGTCCCAACAGGTCAAGCCATTTGCTGAGCCTTTGTATCAGGGGTGAGGAGGTGGCGAGTGGCTAGAAATAGCAGGGAGGTGGAGACATTGTTGGAGGAGAAGAGTTGAAGGGCAGAAGTTCTGGAGGGGAGAGAGAGGAGAATTCTGAGGGGTGCTCCCTACCAGCCAAGAGGATGCCCTGAAGTGCTGGTGGGTGAGACCCTCCTCCGTGCCGTGAAGGTAAACCAGAAGGCACCATGCCTGATTTAGTCTCCCCTCCACCCCACCCAATAGTGTAGGTTTGGATGAGTTACTGTAGACATTGAATAATGATCTATTTGCAACTGCTGTATGCACGCAGGCACGCGTGTGCACCTGCTTTGGGAAATGTGAACTAGCCAGTGATCATGAGCATTGAGGGAACAGTTCCCGTGCCCCATAGAGCTATCTCCAGATGGGCTACATGGCTACAAGGAGCCCCACATGCAGATGCCCCCAGGGCTGAGATGTGCCCGTGGACCCAAGATAAGGGACTTAGCGCAGGGGCAAGGATGACAGAAGCCAGCATCGCTCCCCAGTCTTGTCTCCTCTGCCACCCTGTGTGCAGGACAGCAGCCCCGTGATGTGTCTCCCTCCTCACTCCGGCACACTTCTGCAGGCTGCACCTTCTGTCTTAAACATTTTGCTAACTCCTTTGTGTTCTTCAAAGTTCAGACTGGGGTTACCTCTTCCCAGAAGCCATTTTGGGCCTTCATTTCCTTGACCTCCCCGTGCTAACTGCCCTCGAGCTGGTCCCCCAGCATCCGGAGCATGGTAAGTCTTACCACTGGGTCTTCAAGTTCTTTACTTCCTTGCCTCCTCTGCTGGACTGTGGGCTTGAATACAGGTCATGGGCCTCATATCTTCCAACCCCCAGGACTTATGGCAGCATTGGCACATAGTAAGAATTCAAGACGGTTGGTTGGATGAATGAGCCAGTCATGGGATGAATTTGGAAAACTCAGTCACTGTAGGAAAATTGTCATTTTTAATCAGGTTCTTTTTCAAGGAGTTGAAAGTGTTCCACAGGGACACAGGGGTCTAAGAATATACCTGATGTATAAAGAAGGGACAGAGCCACAAAGAGTCCACAGAGTAATTGATGGCTTTAATGAGTTTTTCCACCATTTTCAAATGCCAGTTCCAAAGCCTGGGCACAGTCTCTTTGGAAGGTTTCTCGAAAAGCATTTTTTTCAGCAAGAGTGCAGTTAACGGAGCTAGAGACACAAGGCTTCACTGAGAGGAAGTGGCTTTTCTTCGGGTTTTTTTTTTTTTTTTTCCTCTAGAGTTGAAGCATGGAAAACCCAACCCCACTCCTCCTGAAGATTTACAAACAGATGTGGCTTTCCCGGCACATCCACAACTGCTGTCCCCCAGCCAGCCTCTGGTGGCTTATAAGGAGCAGCTTATCCCCTCCAAGGGCAGAAAGCCAGTCAGTCTCCTGCATGCAGTCATTACTTCACAACGAGTTTTCAAGCTATTTGTTTTTTCAATAGCTAGTTTCAACCTTGCACTTGCATCAAAATGTAAAATTGCAAAGCAATTATTAGCATTTCACGTTGGATATAGTCAAACATTGCTGGGGAGTCAAGCCACAGGCTGGTCTCGTTCTGGTCATCAGCACTGCTGAGCCAGGAGAAGCTGGACAAAGGCGGTGCAGAGATGCTCTGGTGAAGGGAGTGGAAGGTTTTGCCAAGACTTCAGGGTAAGGACCCCGGTGGAAGGTTCTGGAAGACTGTTGTAGAAAAGTTATGCATGGAAAGACTGGATTCCCTTTGATGCCCAGTCACCTTGAGGATGAGTCTTGTGACATCACCGAGGCTGCTAGATTTAGAAAGCAGGGATACAAATGGAATCAGGCTAAATCTTGCCAAAATCAATTTGAAGGAAATACCCTTTTGTCAGTCACTGATAATGAGGGAAGAGACGTGGTATTTAGTATAGGCAGGTTTAGTTTCAAAGGTCCAGTTTTTTGGGGTTTTTTAAATAAATTTATTTATTCATTTATTTATTTTTGGCTGTGTTGGGTCTTCGTTTCTGTGCGAGGGCTTTCTCTAGTTGTGGCAAGCGGGGGCCACTCTTCATCGCGGTGCGCGGGCCTCTCACTGTCGCGGCCTCTCTTGCTGCGGAGCACAGGCTCCAGACGCGCAGAGCTCAGTATTTGTAGCTCACGGGCCCAGCTCCTCCGTGGCACGTGGGATCTTCCCAGACCAGGGCTCGAACCCGTGTCCCCTGCATTGGCAGGCAGACTCTCAACCACTGTGCCACCAGGGAAGCCCCAAAGGTCCAGTTTTATCCATAGAGCTGTATGGTTTGGGGCAAGTGACTTAACAAGACAGCTTTAGTTTCCTCCTGTTTATAGTGCTCGCTATGAAAACTACCGCAGTGTGTTGTGAGGGTTCAGGTCACGTACAGAATGCACTCAGCACAGTGACAAGCACAGCAAAGGTACAGTATCAACAGTGATATTCGAAAGAGTCATGTAGCCTTTTGCTTTGAAAAACTGTCTTTTCAAGTAACCAGGCAACCCACTGCAAGGCCAGGAAATAGAGAAAGAGGCAGCAGGCAAGATAACAATGATGACAGGGCCAAGGTAATGAAATCCCTTTTTATTAAGGAAATGACAAGGTGCATATGGCCTGGTCTAGTACCTTCTTCTTCATGGGTTCTTGCCAGGATCATATACTTTTTCATGCGTTGACTAAGGTAAGACTAAAGGTCTCTCCATATTCATAGCCCAAGAAAACTGGGTCATTTCACTGTCAGATGGAAGGGCAGACTGCTCAGAAGGGAGGTTTATTTGATCCATACTCCCTAGGGCCCCAACTTCCCAAAGGAATTCCATTCCATTCCTTTCCCCCAGTGCGTGGAGCTTAGGCCACACAATCAGACTATCTTTTGGCACCTGAGAGATGCCTGAGAAGCAGGTGTATCTGCTTAATATCCAACCTGTTTTTATTGCCAGTCCCAACGACACAAGTGAGTTCAACTGGCCATGATTTTAGAAGAGTCAGAGTTTGTCATTGTTCCAAGAATACAGTTTCACAAGAGTCATAAAATGAGGACTCTGTTTAGCCCAAGAATATTGAATTGGGGTGAGGAGCTCCAGCTGCAAAACTAAGAATGATAAACTTTTCAGCAAATTGGCAAGAACATTGTTATACCAGTCTTTTGTCTTCCTGGAGAGGTCATAAAATACATCCAAGATGCTGTGTTTGTGTTACGATGAAATGAAGATCCTCCATCGCCTTTTCCCTGCCGCGGGGGTGCCTGCTTGCACAGTTTAGAAAGGGCACTTAAGAAAATCCTTTTCATGTGAAAGGCCAGAAGCGCAAACCGAAGGTTATTATCAATAAGTCTGTGGTCTAGAATTCTGAGAACCAGTTGTTCACTGCCAGGCTCAGTCTTGGGTCAGGACGAACCAGTACAGCCATCTCTACTGTTGGCATAAAAATAAAGACCTGCTGAACTATTATCTAAGAAGGAGAGGGCTAGGCCAAAAACAGCTAGCAGACAAAGAGCATCTTTTGTTTATTGCCACCGAGTATTTCCCATCAGAGAATCACCCCTTCGCTTGCTATCAGTCCTTATGTTTCTGGGAAAGCGGACTCCTTCCCTGATTCAGGAGGCTGAGTGATCCAGGCTTAAGCCAATCAGCACGTTGTATTTTCCCTGGCCACTCTGGTTGAGAGATGGGCATCTGACTCAAACACAACCAATGAGATGAGTGAGACTTTCAAGGGGAATTCTGAGGAACTGTCACTGGCTCTGAAGTGAGAGAGATGTGAGAACCTTGTAAGCTGTGGGGTTACAGCAGGAGGAAGCCCGTGGCCCAGGAAGAGCCAAGTGGTGAGCTGAGAGACAGAGGAAATAGGGTCAGAGGGTCATCATCTAAGCCCTGCTTTAAGCCTGCCCTCCTTTTCCATTTTGTCAGTCACTAACTTTCCTGTTCTGCTTCAGCCACTTTGGGTAGGAAATTTGCCGTTTACACCCCTTTATTGCCCCATTGTCTCTACCTTTGCTTCTCCTTCACTTCCTCTTTTTTTACTTTTTTTTCCCATTTTAAAAGCAACGCATACTTATTTTAGAAAGTTTCATAAACACATAGCAAAAGAAAATGAAGTCGTTTTCCCAAGACCACACAACCCTCAGGTGGCGGAGCCATGATGCTGACCCAGCTGGGCTAATGCCAGAGACTGGTGTTCTCAATCCTACAATTTACTTTTTACTTTTTTCTTTTTTTTTTTTTTAACATCTACAATTTACTTTTAACCCCTCATAGATCTTCTAGGCATTTTAATGTAGAGTCTTCAGTGTCTTCCTTCCTTTGAAGTATTTTTTTCTCATGAGCATATATACTTATGGTTTTGCAAAGTTGGGATGATATTACAAATTCAGTTTGTGTGTATTTTTTTTTTTTACTTAGTAATATATCATGGACATTTCCCCAAGTCATTAACTATTTTATAAGAACATCATTTTTAATAACTGCATAATATTTCATTTGAACTGAATACATCATAATTCATTTAAACATTCTCATATTATTGGAACTTTAGATGCTCTATATTCTTTTCTATTTAAAAAAGCCAATAGGGTATAGCTGATTCACTTTGCTGTACCACAGAAACTAACAAAACAATTGTAAATCAACTATACTCCAATAAAAATGTTGAAATTAATTCATTCGTTCATTAAAAAATGAAACTAGGGCTTCCCTGGTGGCGCAGTGGTTGAGAGTCCGCCTGCCGATGCAGGGGACACGGGTTCGTGTCCCAGTCCGGGAAGATCCCACATGCCGCGGAGCGGCTGGGCCCGTGAGCCATGGCCGCTGAGCCTGTGCGTCCGGAGCGTATGCTCCGCAACGGAAGAGGCCACAACAGTGAGAAGCCTGCGTACTGAAATAAATAAATAAATAAATAAATAATTTAAAAAAGCAAATGGGTAGAGTAAGGTTTTTAGGGCACACAGTATCTGTGTCTGTATGGTGGGTCCATGGCATACATTTGTCAAAACCCACACAAAGAGTGAACCCTAATGTAAACTATGGACTTCACCTGAAAATAACGTTTTAATATCACATCATCAATTGCAACAAATACACAACACTAATGTAAAATGTTAATAAGGGAAACTGGGAACACTCTGTACTTTGCTCAACTTTTCTGTAAACCTAAGACTTCTACCAAAAATATTCTATTCATTACAAATAAATAATTAACAGTATAAATGAACAAGCAAGCAAAAGGCAATGTAAATATAAATTTTCGCCAGTTCTGATTAGAGTTGACCCTTGAATGACATGGACTTGAACTGTGTGGGTCCACTTAGATGTGAATTTTTTCAATAAATATATCAATAGTACTACACATCTGTGACTGGTTGAATACAGAATGGTAGATACAGAGAAAGTGTGGATAAGGAGGGCCGACCGTAAGGTTACACAACAATTTTCGACTGCGGGGGGTGTCGGCACCACAACCCCTGCCTTATTCAAGTATCAACTGTATTTTATTACAATAGATTCCTAGGGGTGGAATTACCAAAACAAATGTTACGATATTTTAGACATATTGCCATAGTTTCTTTGCAGGAAAAAAAAAATGTACCATTTTATAGACTCCCATCAATGTATGAGAGAGTCTAGCTCATTAGATTCTTGTCACACTGAAAGCTGAGTTTTTAAATCTTTGTAAATTTACTAAGAAAACGTAATGCCTAATTCTAATTTGCCTGTCTTTGATTATTAACTGTACAAACTAAAACTGTACGATACAGATGAATGGTACAGAACAAACTTTAGAAACAGAATTAATTTATTGAAAAAGGTAGCCTAACAAATCAGAGGAAAAATTGAAAAGTTCTTCAGGACAGAGTGAGACAAAGTGCGATACACACCTCATACCTCCTTCAGTGGTCCTCAAACGTGAATGTACATCCAAGTCCCCTGGAGGGCTTCTTAAAACACAGACTTGGGGCCAACCCCCATCTCTGATTCAGTAAGTCTAGGGTAAGGCTCAAGATTTTGCACTTCTCCCAGTGTCTCAAGTGATGCTGTTGCCAAGGTCTCCAGGGACCACACTTTGAGAATCATTTCTTTGTATAATAAACTCCAGATCAATGAGAGGGATGGGTGGAAAAAAAAAAAAAAAACAAATCAAATTCTACATCTTTCTCACTTCTTGACAGATCAAGAATATAAAATTTACAGATATATGTGAGCTCGATAGTATAATTAATAATATATGTATATATTACATTAAGTCTAAAATATATGTTAATGTGATATGTGCATATCATATAGCTCATATTATTATATTGGAGAACAAATAAAGGCAACCTCAACATATTTTTAATGGTAGGAAGGCGATAGATCACATTTTCTGACCAAAATTCAATAAAGCTAGAAATAAGTAGAAACGAAAAGCATTAACTTCCCTACCACTTGGGGAATATGCCTCTCTCTCTCAATACTTATTTGCTAAAGCAACAATAATGAGACTGCTGCTCCCTTAAATGCACGAATTGAAGCTAAATTTGGGGAAATTTTTGTAGCTGTAAATTCTCTCATTACTAACAAAAGAGTGAAATCAAACAAATTAATTGCAAAACTCAAAAATTTAGGAAAAGAATATCAAACCTAAAGCAGAAGGAAAAAACATAAAAAGCATGAAACTGAATTTAAACTAGAAAACCTAAAAACACTACAACTGATTAAATCAAGAGATATTTAAAAACTTAGGGCTTCCCTGGTGGCGCAGTGGTTGAGAGTCCGCCTGCCGATGCAGGGGACACGGATTCATGCCCTGGTCCGGGAAGATCCCACATGCTGTGGAGCGGCTGGGCCCGTGAGCCATGGCCGCTGAGCCTGCGCATCCGGAGCCTGTGCTCCGCAACGGGAGAGGCCACAACAGTGAGAGGCCCACGTACAGCAAAAATAAAAACTTAAAAAGACAAGTCATAGTCTACCTTAATCGAAGAAGAAAAAAAGAGTTGGAAAAGGCAAATATCCAAAATTAGACAAAAGAAAGGGCAGATACAGGGGAAATTTTTTAAAGTATTAAAGAATACTTTGTAAAACTGTAGAAGTAAATTTAAAAACTTGGATATCGTGGACACTTATTCTAGAAATAATAGATTTCTTATATCAAGAAGAAATAGGAAACTTAAAATAAGCTGCTAGACAATTATGAAGGAGATTCTCCTGAAAGGGGCCAGGCTCATACAGCCTAAATGGTTCAAACCATAAAAGAACAGACATCACAGAAATTATTTAAATTGCTCCATAACTCAGAGAAGGAGTGCTTTTCAATGCTTTTATTGTTTTTATAAAGCCAGCAAAACACTATACCAAAACCTATTAACGGCATACCCAAAAGGAAACTATGGACCTCATTTCACTTATAAATTCTAAACAAAATATTAGCAAGTAGAATCAATACCAATGGGTCATTATCATCACTGATACGTACCATCTGTCCAAGCCAGCACAATAAACCAAAACAAAGGGTGTAAGTATTGGAAAGAAGCAAGCAAAATTGTCATTATTTGAGGATAAAATGATTTTATACCAAAGAAAACTCAGGAGAATACACTGAGAAAACTATTAGAAACAGTGGTAATATGACTCCGGTTCCAAAACAAATGCTCAAAAAAGTAATAACTTTCGCACTAACAATAGTCACTTAGAAAGCGTAATGAATCAAAAATTCTATTCATAATAGCAATTTATATATAACTAATAAGACATATGCTCTATAGAGAAAGCAACAAAACCCTATCGATAATAAAGGAGCTTTGGTAAAGTGGAGAGGTGTACCTTTTAGATATGCGATCTTAACTTTTTGAAGAAGGGAAAAAATAATTATTAGTTTTGGAGCTGTAAGACGAATATAAATTCCTCTTGGAGAGAAAACTGAGTTTTTTTGCTTATTTGTTTTTGTTTGTTTTGTTTTGTTTTGTTTTTTTAGCCAAGCACCTGGGTGGGATGGGTTTATTTTGGAAAGATAAGTCTTATCCTTGTTGTCATGACTAGAATTAAGATAGTGAAATTGGGCTGGAGGTGAGTAAACCAGGAGAAAGAAGGGAAGAGATCAAAGTAAAGGAGCTTAAAGAGAGAGTGAGGACCTTCCTCCTGTAAGAGGACAAGTAGATGAACATTTAAGAGTAAACACTTCTAGTATTTAAAGTCATTCATTGTGACCCATTATAATGCAGCCCATTTGTACATCCTCCAAACCTCTGATGATGATGATGGTGGTGGTGCTGATGATGATAAGAGCTCATATTTATTGAGTACCTACTTTCTGGGCAATGCACTAAGCGCTATAAATGTGTTTATCATTTAATTGTCACAAAAATCCTGTTTCCCATTACAGGTGAGGAATTCAGGCAGAGAGAGACGTTAAGTAACTTGACCAAGTACACAGCTTGGAAGTGGAGTTTAGCGGTTGACCCAGACATTCTGACTCCAGGGCTCAGACTGTAACTCTACCCTGAAGTCACCTATCTAGTGCTCACGGCCTAGAGTTAATGGCAGCGTAAAGATCGGACCATCTCCAGTGGGGTGCTGTAGACTGGAGAAAGGACAGATGTGCGAGGGTCAGAGCCAGAGCAGAGATCAAGAATTCTGTGGAAGCAGGAAAATGGAACTGGCTCCAGGAAAAATAAACACCAACCCCCTCCACTGCCATGAAACCCCAGAGAGACCGAAAAGCACGTTGGGATTCTATCAGGTGTGAGATGGGGTGTTGAGACAATTTTATTACATCTTAAAGTAAACGATTACTTCAGCTGGCTGGATAACATAGATTCATGGAAGAGGCTGAAATATAGCTTAAAATTATTAAAAAGCCAACGTTCCCTGAATCTATTAAAATAAATTCAAGCACTTCCAAATTCTAATGGGATTTTTCAACTTGCCCAAATTATTTAAAATACATTTGATAGAATAAACTTATACAAATCACCAAGAAAGAGCTAACAAAGAATTACCAAGGAAAACTTGACTCATGAGATAATAAAACACACTTTGAAAACACATGAATTAACAGAGTATAAGTTTCAAATCAGAAAAGTAGTCAATAACTAACATTTGAACAAAGAGCTAAACATTTTTAAGAAATCTGGATTCTTCTCTACATCCAACACCAAATAAAATTTCCAATGAAGCAAAAATTTAAATATAAAAAATTAACACAAAAGTACTAGAAGAAAATATAGGTGAATAGTCTTGGTGTGGCAAAGACCATTCAAGTTTGACAAACTTCTGGCTCACTCCCTAACCACAAAAAAGGGAAAAGAGGATGGTCTATTTAAACTTCTGGATTGGATCAGATGTCTGATTGAGCACTTGCAACTACCCCCAGTTCCACACCAAATCTCATGAAAGGTAGATAAATGTATAATTTAATAATAAAATCATAGCTGATTTGAATAATAAGAAAAAGTGCTGTCTGCATATAAGAAATTTTGAAAAACTCCTTTAAAAATCCAAATGGATCAGATCAACATAGAGAGGGAAAAAACAAACAAACAAACAAACCTGTGGGAGACCCATCCCTCAGACATTTGTAAAATAACTTCCATGGATGAGGGAGAGGTTGGAGGATGCTGGGAGTCCAGAAGGAATGGCCTTGAAAAGGTGAGCCTGGAGCTACTGCATGTGTGTGGTTAACTGAGGACCTGCTTTCAAGTGCTGACATCCAGACAAAAGGACACGTAGCTACTGACCCCAAATAGCAGAGGGAGCAGCATCTCGGTAAATAAAGAGGGTGGATCAAACAGCAGCGTTTTCTTACTCTCCCTCCCAAAACAACTGTAAAGAGATTTTTTTTCTTAACAGATAAACCCACGAGGTCAAACAGACTGGGAAAAAGAACAAGTAACAAAATTTTAGATGCTGGAACACAGATGGACCAGTGGTGACTTGTTCCTCCAGGGAACGGGGGAATCCAGAAAGCAACCTGACTTACGGGACAAAACTCCCCAAAGGCACGGATCTCGGCAGCGTCAGGTACCTCTGGAGTAGGTAGTGGAAAAAAACAAGCAGGTGTTTAAGAAGTTGGTTCCCTCGGCCCAAAACCACCATGACCACCCATGCAGAGCCCCAGCCATAGGGACGGAAAGTCAGGGAGAATCAGGGACAGTTGAGGGCTGGGGTGCCATTCAGTGGTGTAAGGGAACTTTCACCTAACTGAATGCCAACTTGTAATCAGTCCTCAGAATTGTGGCAGGCAGGACTATATCCGCCAGGTAGGAGATGCAAGACCCTTCTCTAGGGAATGTGGTCAGCCCAAGAGAAAGACCTGATCATCTTGCAAGAAGCCTGTGGTTTACAAACTTCACCCTCAGATTCAGACCTTCCAGTCAACATATTTTTCCTATTCCCAGAATAGTGACCTATCTCACAGCTTCCCTTTTCACCCAGCACTGAGCACAGTTCCTAGACCTCTCCCCTCACAGGCAGGGGATGAGCCTGGCCCTGCTGCCGGCTGGCACGGCTTCGCGGGGAGTTCTTGGCTACCACCCACTTTGCTGGTGAGCATCTTTGTGAAACAAACACAGCTGAGTATCGTGTGCCAAGTCCTCCAGGAGATGCTGCAGCAGGTGGTACCCAAGGAGGCACTGTGGTGTGGTGGTTAGACATACTCTCTTGGAATGAGGCAGGCCTGGGGCCACATCCCAGCATCGCCCTTCCAAGTCATGAACCTCGGGCAAGTCACTCAGCCTCTCAGAGCCTCCATTTGCCACCTGCAAAATTGGGAAAATAATAGCACTTGCCTCCCACTGCCCCCACCTCCCCGGCTGGTGATTGTGAGAATTACACAGTGTTTACCCTCAGCCCAGAGTCTGGCCTGTAAAAGCACAATCATTGTTTTCTTAAAATGATCAAAATTTTAAGGCATGCAATTAGACCAAAGCCTCCGTTCAAATGCCAGGAGAGAAGAATATACAAGTTGGACCATCTCCTGAATCAGAACACATGCTCTGTCTTAGCTGGTCCTCACTGTTGCTTTGATTTTTTTCCATTAGACATTTTAGAGCTTCATAAGAATAGAAGCATTTTTTTGTTTCTTGAAGAGTTTCTTTTTTAATTTTGAGGAAATTGAATTATCAATTTTTTATTTTATGGTTTATGGTTTTGGTGTCCTATCTAAGAAATCTTTGCCTACCTCAAGGTCACAAAGATTTTCTTCTATGATTTTAAAAGTTTATATTTTTAGCTTTTATGTTTACATTTATGATTCATCTAATGTTAATTTTTGTATATGAGATCAAATAAGGGAGAGGTCAGCACCATTTTTTGAAAAGATTATCCTCTCACTTTGAATTACCTTGGCTCATGTGTCAGCAGATAACTGCCCATGTATGTGTGAGCTGATTTCTGGACTCTCTGTTCTGTTCCATGGGTCTATACATCGAATACTATACCATCTTGATTACTGTGGCTTTATAGGAAGTTTTGAAATCAGTCAGTGTAGTTCTTCAGGTTGTAGCTGTTTTTCAAAATTATTTTGTCCAAATCATCTTTTTAATGTCCCACTTTAATTTTGAGAGGAAAATCAAATTTTACCAGGCATATGAAAAAACCTGTAACATGAAAATTAAAAATCAAAATAAAGAAACCACAAGAGCGAGTTAAAGGAACTAGAGACACTGCATGCAAGTAGGGGAAAACTTCAAAAGAACTATCATTAATATCCTCAGATATAAGAGAAGATAGTGAATCTATGAACAAAAAAAACCATGAAATTGAAAGGAATATTAAGAAAATGAAAGTGGGAGCAAGCCCTTCAAACGACATTCTTTGTCAAGTATGTAGGGAACCACTTCACACTCATCCACTCTAGATATTTATTAAGCACCTACTGTATGTCAAGCACAACATGGGTCAAACGAGATGGATAAGACTATAGGATACTTGAGCAGTAAGACCTCAGAGATCACCTTTATCAATTTCCAGAAGGAGAAATAAAAACTCATTGATGTCAAAAGCCTTGCCCAAGATCACACACCAGTTGGTGGCAAAGCCAAAACCAAAATCCAGGGCTCTTAACATGCCCATTGGTGTTTTGTTTGTTTGTTTTCATTTTTTCTATTGGAGTATATTTGCTTTATAATGTTGTGTTAGTTTCTGCTGTACAGCAAAGTGAATCAGCTATATGCATACAAATATCCCCTCCCCCTTAGACCTCCCTCCCATCCCGCCCATCTAGGTCATCACAGAGCACTGAGCTGAGCTCCCTGTGCTATATGGCAAAGTCCCACTAGCTATCTATTTTACACATGGTAGTGAACAAACCCACTGTTGCATGTGGTTTATTTCATTGCACTGATTGTAATCTTCTCTTTTAAAAGCACAGTGGAATAAAAAGTAATCTGATATTAAAAAGAAAACAATTCAGTTAGTAAAAAGGTAGGGGGCATTTTGTTAATAAGTAGTACTTTGTATGACCTCAGTTCTTTATAAAATGCCTTGTGGAGATTATTGCACTGCTGCTGAAAAGGATGCTCTGTCTACCTAGTGACTTGAGTATTTATTTTCTCAAATCTTAACTCTTTTTAAGGATAGGTGAAACTTTACAAACTTCAAGGAACTCATCATCAGAGAGGAATTTGAATGGTTTATGGCCCCTCTCATCACTTGGAAATGGAATCCTCCTTATGATCTGAGGACCCGTTGCTCGGAGGCGCTGTTGCGTGGAATCCTGTGGAGAGTTCCTGGTCATTACCTTCCTGTATTTTCATGTTGACTATTGGTGGGGGGCTGGGAGGTGGGAGGTTGAGGGTAGCCCATTATTCACAGATGAAAGCCATTCTGCTCTGAATTGTTGGTGCTCCCTCCTCGTAGTCTGAATCGAATCCAGCACCACCTTGGAAAGATCTAGAGAAGAAAGCCTTTGTTATGGTAGACATACTTTTGTTTTTAACTGCACGATAGAAAAGAAACAGAAGAGACTCTTGAGTCAGATTCTAAGAGATAAGTAGATGGGACCAATTTCATAGGTTGATCAATTCATCTGTCTGTCCATCCATGTATCTATCTACTTAAAGAGGCTGGATTTCTCGTGGGCTTCTCTCCATAATCATTCCTCTTGCTGTGATCTGAGTTGCACGTGTACTTTCATGCCACTTCCATCCAATCATGCAACTATGGCAGTTCCACACTGTCTTCTCCAAAGCTTCTCACTCTTTAATTAGGAGGTATTGGTTCTGGTTTCCTAGAAACCCAGGGCGTCTGCTAAGGGTCAAGTCCTTGATATCTGAGCTCTCTCATAAATGACAGAGGAGGGAGGGATTTGTGGGGGTGGAAGCCCTTCTACAGATCTAGGGGGTAAAGATTTGTGTTGTCCTGGTTGAGCCCAATCTACCACGTGGTGTCTGTTACACAGGATAAACTATTAATGTTAGTTTTCCTTGTTCACTTAACTTTATCCTTTTCTTCCAGCCAGATCACTCTGCTCCTGTCCTCCAGAGACACCTGGCAAATCCTCACTTCTACCCATAGGCTTGTTTCCCTGCTTTGCATATTCCAGCCTCACTGGGGTACTCAGTTCCCTGACCCCACCAGGCACACTCATACCTTTGAGCCTTGTGCCTGCTGTTCCCTCAATCCGGAGCACCCTTCACGGTCCTCTTTGCTTGGTGTGGCATTCCCTGACCTTCATTACCCACAGGGAAACTTGGTCCCCCTGCTTTGTGCTTTCACAAATGCAAGCTTCTAAACTATTAACCTTCCAGACTACTTATAACACTGCATCTGGTCAGCGTCTTCCTATGTTGAAGCCATGAACCCCTCCAGAGTGGGAGCTTCTTGGAGCCAGGGACAATTTCATCCATTCTTTTGGATCTCCAGTGCTGCCACATATAAAGTCTCATTTTAAAGGAAATAAGAGCATGATAGTCAAGAAATAACAGTGTGGTCTAGGAGCTGTTCATAGGGGCTTCCTCTTCAGATGAGTTATTTTCTGAAAACTTTTCTGATTTTTACAGATCTGTCTTTAAGTAAGTCTGTTCTAGTAAGTATGGAATTCTTACTATGTGGATTGAATTCTGGAGATATTTCTTACTCCAATCATTGTTGATTTCCCACAATTTCACTAATTTCTCATCATCAGAGCAAAGGTTGGGACTTCTAATTTTATTATCAAGCATCTGCCTTTCATTGAATTTTCAGAGTAATAGATTCCCCTACTTTATTTAACCATAATTACAATAGATGAACCATGTACATAGACATATACGTGGAGTCTTTCATTTATCCTGTGAGAAAGAATGGTCATAATAATTCTGTTATTTATACAGGGATCAGATTTTCTTTGCCTTATGGGATACTAGAAACTTGTAAAATAACAGAAAAAAATCTTTCCAGTGAGCCAGTTGGCTCAGGTGCCATAGCACTTCACGTGGAATAATCTATTTGTACCATACACAAAATCAGGCAATAACACGGATATAATTTAGAACACAGCAAACCTCAAATTCCAAGTTATTAAGATGAAGAGGGAGTATGCAGATTTTCCCTCCCCCCACCTCTCCTCAGCTCACCCAAGATAATCCTGTCATTGCCATCCCACTGCAGGGCTGGTGTGGAGAAAGGCTTGGGAGACCAGTGGAGAGAGAGGTGCTCCAGAAACCTGGTAGGATGGATGCGGAGACAGGATGGGGAGGCTGGTGGGAAACATACCACTAGAAGAAACTATTGTCAACTCTAAATTTGGATCCCCTTCACAGTTTTGAAAAGCCCAGGTAAGGTTTAGAATTCCTATTCAATTACTTTTTTGGCCGCCAAACTATGGTTCTTTGAAGGCAGTGCTGCCCACGTGGGTCCCGGGATTTAGCGGGGTTACAGAAACAAGGCTGATCCCAGCTGGGTAGGTTTGCAGTGCTTATCTGCCTAAACATGCCTACTGTATGCTGTGTAGACATTTTCTTAAAGGAAGATAATTACTATGAGAAAGAGAAGGAAAGTAGGAAATGACACGTAATCTATAAAATAGTTTCAGAGAAGAAAGATATTCCTGCTTGGCACACACACACACAAAAGGATCTTTTTTGTTGCCAGAAGTAAGTCAAGGCTAGTTTTCAGGGCTGTGAAAACTTCAAAGTTTTGCCTGAAGGGATTTCCTCCTACAAGAGAATTTTGAAAACCTTGACTTTCATCTGCCTTATTTGATCCACGGAAAGCAATATTGACAATATCTCAGGGTTCAGCGGAATACCCGCTAACCCGCCATCACCGTAAAATGATTACTTCTGCTTAAACAGAGGCATATTTAAAATAAGACAGAAGCCTTCGACCAAAGGCATCTCACGTATCCTAAACATTCCCATGTGGAGGACACAAAACCATTCTCAGTAAACCCAATAATCCAGCTGGTCTTTAGAAGTCCATACTAACAATATGGATGTATGGGGGTTTATACTGTGCTTGGCAGACCTGGTATGGGGGGCAGGCTCTAGGCCACTTCCATCCCCTAGATCTCAACTGCACTTGTTGATTGTAAAACCTGTCTTATATCGCGGGTCAGCATGTAAGATGTTATTTGAACAAAGATTGCTATAGCTAAAAAAACAGTGTTTGAAAAGTATGAGTAGCCCACCCATAGCTACAAATGGGCTCTGTTTTCAAACAGTGTATAAAGTCAGTTACTTGGAATTCAGAGCACATATCCCCTCCCCTTGAAATAATAGTGAAGTTGGTAGGCAGGATCCTAAACTGGCCCATAGATGCCAGGATATTGTGGAATTGCCACTGCAACCGGATATTCTAGAAGCAGGAGGCTTACTGAAACTCTAATAAAGGATGGGAAGTGTTAGTCATGATAAGTACTATTTATTGAACGTACTGTATATGTCAGGCTCTCTTCTGGTTGGTTTACATGTGTCATCTCGTGTGTTATTAGAGCTGACCCTCCCCTCTGTGTGCCAGGCGCCTCTCACAGATTTCTCACGTAGGCTTCTTAATAACCTATTTTATAGACAGAAAAGCAAAGTCAGAGAAGTTGGTTTATTTGCTTTCATTTGCTTACGTTTGCCAGTATCGGGCAGAGTGATTCTTTTCAAGCAGTCTGCCCGTCAGGCTCCAAACCTACAGATGTGCGTTTTGGGTCACACTGGGAGCGGTGACAGGCCAGAAGAGAGGGTGTGGCCAGCTGGGCAGCAAGTCAGCGGGCCTGGGAGAGCCAGCAGGTTTGTCTGCTGAGTCCCCACTTACCAGCTGCAGGATCCCAGCCAGTGGTGTTACCTCTCTGAGCCCCATTGTTCTCGTCTGTTTACAGAGGATAATAGTGGGATCCACTGAACTGGGAGATTAGGATTGACATATACATACTACTATGTATAAAATAGATAACTAATGAGAACCTACTGTATAGCAAGGGAACCCTACTCAATGCTCTGTGTAGAGTTTTCCTTCCCCTAAATGGGAAGGAAATCCAAAAAAAGAGGGGATATATGTTTACGTATAACTGATTCACTTTGCTGTACAGCAGAAACTAACACAACATTGTAAAGCAACTATACTCCAATAAAAGTTAATTTAAAAACAGCACCAAAAACACTTTAAAAATAGTAGGATCCGCCACATGGGGTTTTGGCAAAGACTGAGTGGGGAGGCATTAAATGTCTTAGCTGGGTACTGGGTGCTTAGTAGCTATTATAACTCAGAGTCCCCTGCTTCCCTGAGTCACTGAATTCAGAGCTAAAAGCCTCACCTCGGCCACTATGGACTCCTGACCCACATAAGAATTAGGGCACTCCTGGCGACCACTATAGAGACCTAATTATAGAATCTAACATCACAATGGGAAAAGCCTGTGAAGAATGCCCGCCTCCGACTTTCTTGATAAAAAATCTGTAACAAGATGGCAAGTATGGAGGCCCAGGCCCGGGGTCAGGGTACCAGTCCCAGCGCTCCAGATTTCCGGTCACTATGTCTCCGGATCAGCATGAAGGGATCCCATCACGGATTCCTGGCTCGTTCCTTCTCACCTCTGAGATCCCAGCATAAAGGCAAGTCTTGGGGACTGGGGAGGGGGGCTTGCTGTGAACGCCTGACTTCATGCTTCTCCCTTTCCATATACTCATCCCGTTTGCAATGACCTCTTTAGCCTCGAGATTCCCAGTAGATTACAAGCCATACGAAGGCAGGGACTGTCTGGTTTCCTGCTCCATCCTCAGGACCTAGCACAGAGATTGGCACTTGGGAGGTGCTCAGTAGATATTTGGGACATGAAATTAAATGGCTAATTCAAGGCTGGTAAGGATTCCAGGCATTGCCTTCCTCTGCCTTATCTCAGCCCCCGCTTCCTGTTTGGATTCGGGTTGCAAATATAAGGTACAGGTGAGTAGCACGGCCTTATCACCTGGGCAAATTCAGCCGGGTCACCTTTCAGGTTAAAGAAATTATGGCAGGGGAAGTTTGGGCATGAGGTCATAGAGGGAACCTCTTGGGCTCGTTTCCATAATCCTGAAGCCGTTTTTTTCTCTCATTTACTCATTCATTCATTCTTTGCTCATTTCTTAGGTGTGCTTTGAACACTGACTTGGGGCCTGGCCCAGGATAAAGGTATTTGGTAGCAGCTTAGTCATTGGCAGAGCAATATTTGTAAAGAAGTCTTTCAGAATCAACCAGACATGGCTTCAACTTCTGGGTCTTTACTGAAAGCCTGTGAACCCTGGGGTATGTTTCTCAGCCTCTCAGAGCCTCAGTTTCCCACCTTTGTGAAAAGCACTAATCAGCTTTGTCCTGCAGGGCTGTGGTTGAATCCAAAGGTGATGAAATAACAACCCGTGGGAGCTCCACGTGGGTTAGTTCCAGGAACACCCTGCACCCGGGCCACCGCCGCCAGGGTGGTTTGTTCCACCCCCTTTTTCAAAGGATCTTCTCCACTATTAAGCCATTTGGAAAGCTTGCATTGGTGTCATTCAGAGCTTCTCGATGTGAGTGCAAAGACCACCAGCCTCAGTCACCCGGGGAGCCTCTGACGATGCAAATTCCTGGGCTCTGAGGTAGTCTGATAGGATGAGAACCTCTGGTGGCCCAGCAGACACTTTCCTGAGGCGGGAACACCTGCACTTGGCACTCCCTGCCTCTGAGGGGCCCCAAGGCAGCCAGATTGGTGCCAAAGATCTGGATTCTGCTTGCAGAGAAAGCAGACTGGAAAGAGGGTCCAGAAACACCTGTGTGTTTAGCAAGGGGCCTGAAGGGGAGGGAGCGGAGATGAAATGCGTTGGCAGGAATAAGTGGGTGGGGGAGCGTGGGGGGGGTGGAGATAGGGATGACGGAGTTACCTACCAGATAGAGGTGTCCAGGCAAGGCAGAAGCAAGGGGACCACACCTGAGCCTGAGGGCGGAAATCCTTCCCACGACAGGGGTGGCAGCACGCTCCAGGTACCACCTCTGCCAGGAGTTACCTGGGAGGGTCAGGACCTGACCAAGCCCTGCAGGGGGCGTCCTGACAAGGACCTTCTCCAGATCAGTCCTGGTTATGAAGATTTTGGCCCCTTATTAGATTATGTACCCTGATGACATTAAGAGCTGCTACCATTGATGAGAACTTCCTGTGAGGCAACCGAAACACAGAGAAGGGGGCCAAGGTCAAATTCACATTCAGATCCTGGCTCTGGCCAGGCTAAGGAGGGTGGCAGAAGCTCTTGGAATGCAAACACGCCATTTATACACACACACACACACACACACACACACACACACACACACACACAGTCTGGATGAACACAATACTACAGAGAGCAGTGGATAGTAAGAAAGATTTGAGGGGGCTGGGGGTAAGAAGATTCGGGAAAGAATGGCCTCTTTGAAGTGGAGGAGACCATCCCCTCCATCCATTCCCTTTGCCTACAGTATCCTCGACTCCCTCTGCTTGGCCAACCTCCCATTCTGCTCAGAACTCTCCTCCTTCAGGAAGCCTCCCTTGATTGCCTCTCCCTCCAGGCAGGGCTGGGCATGGCTCTCCCACAGTGCCTGTGCCCCCCACATCTTGGCTCTTAGTGCCTTGGGCTGTATAAGGCCCTGCATCCTCCCCTGGGTTGTGCCATTCAGAAATGCTGTCACCACATCTCACTCCTCTGGGTTCCCTTTGCCCAGCCTGAGTCAAGAAGGCCACAAGTGTTTGGAGGAGGTCTGTTGAGCTGCATGGAGGGGAAGGGGTGAGCAGAGCCGGGGAGGAGAGGGAAAGCCAGGCTTGCGGGTGGTGGCAGTGCCTGGTTTGCTTGGGGCTGAGGGTCCCTACAGGAGCCCGGTGGCGGGTGGCCCTGGACAGGTGGCTTGTCCCAACCCTGGTCCTCACAGCCATGAATGCTGTGGTTGCAGGAATTTGGGGGAAAGTGCCATGGCTTCTCCCACATTCGTCCAAATAAAATCTGGGCCCAAATGCCCCAGGCAGCTCTTCTCTGCCGAATCACCGAGCTTGTGTGTTTATTTTGCTCCTTCAGGCTGAGCTGACTGCAAGGGCATGGGGTGCTGGAGAGAGCGAGGTAAGGGGGCACTGTGTACAGTTAGGGGAAATATACAGTCCAATAGAGTGATGAGGGCTGAGCTGTTGGCTCTAATTCCACATTAAACAGGCTCAGCAACAGTCCACATTAAACACTGTTTCTTAAGCCTCTGATAAAGGAGTTAGTTGAGAGTATGGGCTTTGGGTTGGTTTGCTTATGAAACGCACCTTCACAGACCAGCTGTTTGCTAGCTTTAGGAACTGTCCAGCCCTGGGAAGGCAGTCCCTCCAGGGTCAGCAAGGCATGCCAATATGTCAAAGCATCCAAAACACAGAATGAAAAGACGTGATTAATAACAACATGCCCCGCCAGGTGCTAGTGCCCTCTCAGCCTCTCTTAGCTGACACCTCCCAGACCAGCTTTCCCGCTGCCCTAGCTCACACATGGGCTGGCCACACAGGAGCTCAAGGACAGCCCACCAGCAATTTCCCTGAGAATCTGGTGAGTGTAGGTAAGGTGTAAGGTGGTCCCGTCCTTGATGGGTTTTTACTGTGAGAGAGAAACCTCATCAAAATGTCCCTCACGTTGAAAGCGCTCGCACGCTATCCTTTGGCAGAATCTCACAATTGACTTGTGAGGTGATGTTATTATCCCCATATTACAGATGAGGAAACAGAGGCTTAGAGAGATAAAGGGACCGGCCAAGGCTCACAGAGCCACTCTTGGGTGTGCTGGGGGTGAGGGCGAGGCAAAGGAGTCCCAAACAAGAGGCCTCAGAAGCGCACAGCCTTCCTGGGGAGATCAGTCATGAGTACATGAAAAGGTAAAGAAGATGATAAATGCAGAGCAAAGAAGGAACGAGTGGAAGATGGAAAATGGGGAGGCTCCGAAGGCTGAAGGTGGGCTGCAGTCAGGTGGACTGAGACAGGCTGCTGGGTGCTGCAGGTGAGAGGATGCCGGGACCCAGGAGAAGGGCTAGGACACTGCCTGGTGCAAGCAGACAGAAGGGTGAAGGTAAAGGAGGCGGGAGGGAGATACTGTCGCAAGGAGGACAGCCGAAGCAGGCTTCGGACACCCAACGAGGAATGAGAGCTATAATCTGGGCCATTAGGGAGCCACTGGGGATATCTGAACAGGCTTTCAAGTCGAATGGACTGAAATGTTAATCCCCTGCTCTATCACTTACGAGCTGTTTTACCTTCAGCAAGTTGCTTAGCTTCTCTGGTCCTCAGTAGCCTCATTTACAAAGTAAGGATTAACACCTGGAATTAATATGCCCAAAATTATTGTCCAAATCAAATGAAACCACCGTGTCGGGTGTCCAGCATCATATCTAGCACACAGTAGGTCCTCAAAATACTAGTAAATGCTCATTGCTCATCAGAAAAGAGACTGTGTCTCTGAGCTTCAGGTGCCTCACCTCTAAAATTGGGGAAATAACACCAGCTGTCAGCTTCTCAAAGTGAACCTCAGGCAAGTTTGTTAGACATACTGCAATGAGGGAGTACACCAATGGGATAATCTTAGTAGTGTCTTGGCTGGGGAAGTCTTGGGAGGATAATGACGGGGTTTGAAGTCCTGAGCTGGGTGATTTTAAGGGAGCTCTGGAAAGACTGGTCTGGACGGTGCTGAGTTTATGACAGAATACTTTTTGGTTCGTAAGCAGTGAAACAGGAGTCTTGAAGGGAGAATCAATGAGCAAGCGTTTAGCCTGGATAAGAAAACAGGTCTGCAGCCTACCGCCAGCAGCACGTATTTCCTAGAGCCAGGAGCTGTATTATTTTGCATAGTCGCAGTTATCTTTTAGGTGCTTTGTCTCCGTATTGTTTAGCACAGAAATAATAAAGTAGCGATACTTGCCTCATAGGATCGTTAGGGAAATTCTGTAGAAAATGTGCCCAGCACAGTGTCTGCTCAATAAACCCTTGTTAATTCGGACGAGGTGGGAAATGACCGGAGCAGCAGATGACAACGCAAGTTTAATAAGGTGAGCAATTGTTCCCGTTTGTCAAAGATTGAGGGAGTTTCCGGTATGTGGAACTTTCCGTTTTAATAGCCAGACAACTTCCCCGCCCACCCTCCCCCCAGCCCCTGGCAATCACCATTTTACGTTCTGTTTCTATGAATTTCACTATTCGTGGTTCTTCATGTAAGTGGAATTATATAGTTTCTTTGTTTTTGAGACTTAGCATAGTGTCCTCAAGCTTCATCCACATGCCATCTGCATGTGTCAGAACTTCATTCCTTTTTAAGGTTGAGTAATATTACATTGTATGGATGTACCGAAAGTTGTTTATCCCTTCATTCCTTGATGAACACTTGCGTGGCTCCACCTCTTGGCTGTTATGATTAATGCTGTCGTCAACATGCATCAACACGGGCATCCTCTTTTTTTAAGCATCTGAAGTGTTGAGCAATGTTTACAAGCTGCAGGGCAGAATGGGGGGCCCTTAGTGAGTAGGGAGTAAGGCTTCCAGAGTGGCAAAGGCACCATCCTTCAGTGAGCCTTTGCTAGCATCCTGCTTTGCAGCCTCTGCTGAGGAGGCTGAGATCGCCCTTTAGAAGCAGCCCGGCTCCTCTCAGAGACCCGCATGCTGGGAAGAAAGAAGCCCGCGGAGGATCACGCTGCCCGGGAACCTGAGATCCTACACCAACCAGAGGCACCCTGGGTGTCATAGGCAAAGCTCCACCTCTGGCTCTCATTTCTCTCTTTTGTTCAAAAGAAAAAAACTGAACGTGGGGCTTCCCTGGTGGCGCAGTGGTTGAGAGCCCGCCTGCCGATGCAGGGGACACGGGTTCGTGCCCCGGTCTGGGAAGATCCCACATGCCGCGGAGCGGCTGGGCCCGTGAGCCATGGCCGCTGAGCCTGCGCGTCCGGAGCCCTGTGCTCCGCAACGGGAGAGGCCGTAACAGTGAGAGGCCCGCGTACCGCAAAAAAAAAACAAAAAAACTGAACCTGAATGGAGGCATGCTCAGAATTGGGGTTAAAAACCAAGCAACTGGATTCAAAGTTAGGACTCCCCCCTTCCCCCTCCCCCTCCACCAACCACACCACTTAATGAGCTTTGATGCTAAATGCTCGGCTGGCACCTCCCATGCTTTCCCACCACTGCCCTTAGAAGGGTGTATTACCCCCTCCACATTGCAAACCCGGAAATTAAGGTTGAGAGGGGTTAAGGGAGGTCGTGCAGCTAGGAAGGGACAGGGTAGCTGGGATTCCAGCTTGGGTTTGTCAGGAGAGCCCAGAGGCCTTTCTTCTCAGCCTCCTAAGGGTGAGCCGTCAACTGCTGGATGATCAGATCTCCAAGATTAATGAGTCAACAGGCTCTCAAAGCACTATCTGAAGGTAAACAAGTCAGTATCACCTCCCACTTAGGGTTTGTGAATGACTTTTCCCCTCTGGGGAGACAAAGGTGGAAATCTACACCTAAGCAAGCCCGGGTCAGGGGCTCAGGTTTCTCCCGGCAGCCTTTGCTGCCAGCCCCCTGGAGATCCTGGCCTGGCGCTGTCTCCAGGAGGGTCTCCCCCTCAGCAGCGAAACTAGAGCGGGATTCACAGAAACTCCAGATGGAGAGCCCTGGGGGGTGCTTGGCTTAAGCCAGATCTGAACTGTGCCTCAATGCTGCTCCCCAGGCATGAGGCCCCCTGCGAGGCCCTAACAACACTGATCTTATCTCCTCCTGGGGAATTTTCCCACAGGGAGGTGGAAAAGGTCAGCAGTGTGTCCTGGGAGCCTTTGGGGCAGGCTCAGTGCCTTCTGCTGTAGAGGGGCTATGTCAGAGGTCCCAGAGCCTACACACATGTGCTCCATGGGTCCCAGTGTCCTTCTAAGACACAGTAGGGAGCTCTGAGTGGGGGATGCCACCATGGTACCTGGCCTGCAAGACGGACAGTCAAGTGCATTGTCAGGTTATAATAAGTTCCCAAGTGATAAGGTTTAAAACTGGCCCAATCTGGGCATGGGTACAGAGTCAGAAACTCCATCATCCTAAATTAGTAAGTCTGAAATGCCACATCTTTATGATTCGTGCACCATTTTCACTATTTTTGCCACATCTGTGTTCCACCAGTGCTGTTATTCAATTTTTAAATTAAGTCTCTTCTTTTATTATTCTTTAATAATTCTCAAAAGTACCAGTGGAGAGGTAATGGAAAACCAGGACCCGTGGATTATAGATAGTCACCATAAAAAGAAATACAATGAATGCTCTTCAGCAATGAGAATGGACAGTCTACAGTGACACACAGTCATGCAGATGAATCTTACAAAGAGAAGGCTGAGGAAAAGAAGGTGGGCCCCGGGGGATTCCATTCATTAGATGGACGTGAAAAATGGGCAGATCTAACCCATGCAGAGACTTCCTTGGCAGTCCAGTGGTTAAGACTCCGTGCTTCCACTGCAGGGGGCGCGGTTTAGATTCCTGGTCGGGATCCTGTGTGCCATGTGGCGCAGGAAAAAAAAAAACAACAACTAACCCATGTGGTCAGAAGTAAGGAGACTGGCCACTCCTTGGGGAGGGGGGTAGTGATGGAAAGGGATGGGAAGAGGGGGCTTCTGGGAGCCCAGGAAACTCTGTTTTCTGAATTCAGAATCATCAGATTCTGTTTCTTGATCTGACTGCTGGTTTCACAGACTGTTCAGTTTGATCTAATTCACCCAGTTTAACATCCAGCTTAACACTTCTTGTGGTACTAAACTTAAATATTAAAAAAAAATAAGTAGAACCACCATGAACACAAGACAGTGTTTATTAAATTCTGGGGAGAAGCCAGGGTCTGCTAAGGGCCCCTGCTCCCATAGTTAAGAGCGTCACATGTGCTCTAGAGGGGCCAAAGGCCTGTTCCTCCTCATTGCAAGGTTTGGGGGAGAATCGGAAAGGAAATGACTTTCTCATTGTGTGATTTCAAGGTTCTGTCCAAGCACTTGGGAAAACACTGAAGGAGGCGACTTAGTCCCAGCTCCAGGTAAATGATTAAAATGAGATAAGTGTGGAGAGCTGGGGGGGACGGTGTGTGCAGGGGGCAGCAGGTGGACAGGTGGCTGGATGGGAGGATGGGGGACCAGCAGAGGTCAGAGCTGAAGGCCTCAGGGCTGGGGATGAACCGGGTCGGGGTGGGAAGAGCCTGGGGATGCCCAAGCCCCAAACACGGGCCCAGCGAGGAGTCACGTGGAGTCACGTGCAGGGCCCTTGCTGGCCCGTGTGTGGCTCTGGGCTATTTACCCAACCCAGATCTCAGGTCTAGGCTAGAATGTAAGTTAATGCCTTTACCTTCCCAGGGCAAGGCGAGCCGGTGGAAAAGATTCAGTTCCTTAGGTCAGGACCACCTAGGCGTCGCCCCTTCCTCCCTAGATGAGTTCCAGGGGGCCCCTGGAACGGACAGGGCGCATCTGCCCACTCTTGAGAAGAAAGCCCGGTCTGCAAGGATGAGCCCAGGACCCCAACCCCACCCATGGGAGCCCAAACACAGTCCAACCCCAGGAGGGCCCCCCAAGCCCCAAAGGCTGAGCCAGAGCTTTCCGGGGGCCTCCGCCCCGACCTGGGCGGGCCTCCTCGGGCTGCTTTAGTATTAAGCGTTAATGATTAAATCCCGGGTTCTCCATTAACCCCGCCGCCGGCCTTTGTCTCCGGGCCGCCCAGGAGCCTCCTCCTTTGAAATGCCACATAAAAATGAAAAATGCCCTTTTCCTCCCTCCGGGATCGACGGGTCCTGTTTCCCTATAAAGTCTGCGTTGGCCGCACAGGGTGCGCCCTGCTCCAACGCGGGAGCGCGAGGCCGGCGTGGGCTGCGGCAGCATCGGGCGGGGCGCCGGCGAGATAAGCGCTCTGCTGCGGGGCGCGGGGCGCTGGGCAAGGGGCGCGGGACGGCCTCCGCCACCCGCCCGCCGGCTCGGCGCACCGAAGGTGGGGGAGGATTCGGAGACCCGCTGGGACCTCTTTGGTGACGATCACGTGGATGGCGATAACAGCATCAACCGCAAGAAGAATGCTTCGACCTGTCCACAGAGCAAAGCTTGGGAATGAGACGAATGGGAAAGAATGAGGGCGCGGTTCGTAAATTCCGAATTCTGCCGCCTACGCTTCTCAGAGCCAGGTTCCGGGAAGAAGCACCCGGCTCACCTGGGAGCTTGTTAGAAGTGCGGCATTCCCGGCGCGTTGGGTCAGAAACTGCACTTTAATTAGATTCCTGGGTGACTCATGTCCCCATTACAGTTTGAGAAGTCTGGTCTACGTAACCAGTGGCTCTGGTAATAATAGTAACAATCCTGGCTACGGTGTATTGAGTGCTTATCCTGAGCCAGCATTGTTTTAAGCACCTGATGTGATTGTCTTGTTTAACTCTTAACAACGTGCCAGATGCACCATTTTGCAGATGAAAAGGTTGAGGTCCAGGGAGATGTGGTGCCTTGCCAGAGGTCCAATGTGTAGGGATTAGAAACCCAGGCTGGATCAGCCTCACATACAAGCACCCACACGGGAGCCCCTCCAGGTTAGCTTTTGTGCGTGTGCCGCAGCAGGCTGGGGACTGTCCTTTGAATAACCAGGGGCCAACTGCTGGTGGCTGGATGTGCAGCCAGCTGAGATGCATTAAGTAGCAAGCATGCCTGACAGGCTCCTCTTGTCGCCCACCTCCACCTGCTGGAGATAATGTGACACATCTCGCCTCCACGCTCCAGCTTTTAGGAAGAAATAGCAGAGCTGGACGCAGGCAACCCCTACTGCACACATATCCCCAGGTGCTCTGTGGCACCATGAAGGGGTTAAGTTAGGGCTCAGCCACTACATAAATCTGTGTTTATCTGCTGCAAAGTAAGCTATTTAGGGTTCTGATTTACAATCCTCAGTTTTCATAAAAGTCAGTCATTCCCAGTAAAAGAATGTGGGTTAGATTTATAGGATCTGCATTAGTCTTTAAAGCCCAAAGGGTCTATGAGTCACCCTCCGTAATGTTTTTGCCCTAGTCCGGAGATATTCATGTGCAAAGAGAAAGATTCCCATCTCTGCCCTGAAAAATAAGACTTTTGGGGGGAACTAATTATAATGGCGTCAATTGTACTATGCGTGTAAACTTGCATCAGCGGCCCCCCTAGAGCCTGTTTTCCAGGTGTTTTATTCCGCAATAAAATGTGCTCTGGTTGGCAGCTTGGCATATAAGACCTCCACTGGTATGAGCGAATGTTTTTTCCTACCAAGTTATTAGAAATAAACAGCCCACCAGTGGGAAGGCAGAAAAAATTATAAGCAACGAAAATAAATCTTGGAATGTTTGCATTTGGTGACTTTAATAAAATCGGTCACTTAGCCTAGCAGCCCAACTGGCTAAATGGAGCCAGCCTGGTATTTTTATTTTAATTTGAGTTTGTGTTCTGCCAGTGTGAAATGGGGTCAAGGCAAGACACCATGGAAAAAACCTTTGATGTCTCCTTGAAAAATATTTTGCTCTGTGACATGGTATTTTGTGTCCTTCTCCCCTCCCGACCCCCAGCCCCCAGTTTGACGAGCTGCATGTCTAACCCATGACCATCACACGTAATAAAATATAGCCATCATCAACAATCCTCCTTCCAACTCTCTCCCCTCCCCCAATGAAGTCAGAATTCAAGGCAGAATGTCTTAACAATGCAAAATAAAAGTGCTGATCAAGATAACCGAATATGATTAAAGGGAATGGAGGAAACCAGCCTTTTAAACTTTCTCCAAAGCAAAGCCAAGGTGAGGGGCCCAAGTGCAAGAGAAGGGGGTGGGGAAGGAAGGTTGTATGCATTGGGCTGGCGGCCAGTTCAAATAGAACTGGGTTAAGACAGGAAGGTTTGCCAGCCAGTTGAGAAGCAGAGAAGGATGGATTGCAAAGGATGGCAGGGATCAATGAGCCCAGAATGAAAGCAAGTTCTCCTTCACCAAATGTATGAGAGAAAAAGATGATGTGGTTATGTTTGCAAGAGCTTTAATTCAGTCTCAACGCGGGAGGAGATTGTGCACAGGAAAGCGAAAGAGTCAGAAGTATGTGCTCTCGGTCAGAGTCAGGAAAGGTTTACCAGGGACCTAGAAGGTGCAAGCTGAGGCCCCGGGGACATACAGATAAATGTGACTTGCCCTTGACTTTTTCCCAGACTAGTACTTGGGGAGATGAGTTAACAGAGGGTTTCAGTACAAGGAAGCAGTGCACACAGAACAGTCCAAATCTACTATGTGTGGCCCGTTCGTGTTTCAGTGTAGCTGGGACAAAATATCCTCTTGGGCATCTTCCTTAATTCATCATCACCCTCACCTCAGTGCAGGGCATTATGGTAAGAAGGTCCTCTAGGGCTTTCAAAAATGAACAAAATGTGGTCCCTGCCCCTGGAGTTCAATGGCACAAAGAAGTATACAGACCACTGCAATGTACCACATACAAAGAGACAAGGGCAGTAAAGAAACCAAGGAAGGCTTCAGGGAGGGGGTGGTGTTTCTGTGGCTCGTGGAGACTCAGTAGTAATTTGACATATAGAGGGAAGGAGCAAGGATAATCAAGGGAGAAAGAAGAATGAAAAAAATGTTTAGCAGTAGGAGGGTGTTGGTCTGTTTGGAAAGAGGCAGGATCATTTTGTGGGCGCTTCATGGAACATGTGAGGAGGCTAGAGGGCAGGAGAGGGAATCTGGGCCAGGTATGAACAACCTTGAACCCTCACTAAGGAATCTAGATCGATCCTTCAAGTACTGGAGGCCTTTCCTGACCCACCATATCTGAGGTCTGTGTCCTTCTTTGTGGCCTCAAGGCACACTCACCTCCCTCCCTATTACAGCACTTTTCACCCTTGTATTTCAACTTCATGTGTGTCTCCTTTTTGGATCATGAGCCCTGAGAATCTTGTTCACTGTTACAATCCCAGCCCCTAACACAATGCCCAACACGTAATAAATATTCAGGAAATATTAGCTGCAGAATGAATGAGATGGAGTTTTCGCAATAATAAATTGAAGGCTTGTAGCAGGGATGGATGGCTTGGAGGCAGGCTTCAGAGAATTTGGATTTGGGGTCTAGGGTAGACTGGAGCCCAGAGAACTAATAAGCAGGGATCCGTGGGCATTGACAGGCAGCTGGGGGTTGCAGGGGTGGGAAATGGAAGGGATGGGGAAGCCAGGATGCTGAGAAGTTTAGAGATGCTGATGATGAGAGAAGCACAGCGAAGGAATGAATCAATGCATCAATGAATGAGTCAATGAATTCAGTTAGAGATATACTGCGTTTGAAGTGTGCTGTGACTCCAAATAGAGGCTTTGCAGCCTTCAGGTAGAAAGTTAGCACAGAAACATCTGCACAGCGAGTTCCAAAAGAGACAACGCAGAGAGAAAGCCAAGATCACAGCCCGAGAGGTTGCCTATTTTTAGGAGCCGGAACATCAGACACTAAATCTGAAATTCCTTTTTCTACGATCTCCATCTTCTCTACCTACTTTAGTTGAAATCACTTTAGACTCACAGTGAGTCTGCCAATTTTCCCCCTGACCTTGTTTTGATCTTAAAGCCTCATAAATTGCAGGCCTCCCTAGGCATGTACCCCACTCCAGCACCTTGGGAAATAGCCCGGCTGGCAGCAACCTTGAACTTTGTGTCATATTGTGATGAACGTTCCCGGACAATGAACAGCCCTCCCCTCCCCAGGCTCCTTGCCTTGGCTCTTCTGCCATCGGTGGACACAAATTATCTGCTGGGAGAGCGTCTAAAAGCAGGTGTTTTCAGCTCATACATTGGAGCTGGTTGGGAGGATGACTAGGTAATGGAACAAGGAGTTGGCCTCGGAGCCAGGGAGCAAGGGAACAGAAATGTAACTGACCAAGGTCAGCAATGACAGTGAGGGAGGAGAAGGGGGGCCGGGATGGAGTGACGGGCAAGAGGTGAACGTCATAAACAGGGAGAGATTGGCCTAAACTTGAGCGTTCGTGAAAGGAGAGAGTATTTCTGGAGATTCCTAGTGTGAGGATTGGGAAGGAGGGGTGACCTGGGGGGCAGTGCCTGGGGAACCATGTCAGGCTGCAGCTAGGACCCCCACCTGGACAACCAGCCAGGAAGGGCCTGGTGTCTCTGGCGGATAGAGAGAGAGTGAGGGGAGCTGGCTTGGCTCAGGGGTCCCACATGACTTAGAAGATAATACAGAGGTTTCCCTTAAGCTGGACTCCGGGCTAGTGGATGCCTCCTAACCTCTGCCCAGACCACATCTCCAGCGAAACAGTCGTTCCTCTGGGCAGACTGTCTGGAGTAAGAGAACCGACTGTCCTCAGCTCCCCAGTGGAACTGTCAGAAGTGCCTGGGGTGGCCTCAGGTATGTCTCCAATATTGCTCAAGAAGTTTCTGGAAGCTGTGCCTCAAACTACCTGCTCTGATCTCCATGCCATGCTCTGGTTAGCAGAAGCTGCTGAGATGAACTGACCCTCCTTTGCAGAGAATTTATTTGCATTTCCCGAAGCAGATATACTTTTACGGGAAGGATCCTTCCACAAGTAAACAGCAGCTGCTCCCACAATGTGTAGGATCAGCTGAGATTTAGGGTCCCATCGTGGAAGTGATGACCCCTCGGTGGAATTGCCAGAGTCTGGGGGTTTAGTCCTGGCAGGAGTCATGTGGCACATTTACAGTAATTTAAAAAGGAATTTTTGTACACATAAAACTTACCATTGAAATCAGTTTGAAGTGTATGATTCACTGGCATTCAGTGCCTCCACAGAGCTGTGTAACCATCACCACTATCTAATTCTAGAACATTTTCATCACCTCAAAAGGAAATGCTGTAGCTATTAAGCAGTCATTCCTCGTTCTCACCTCCCCCGAGCCCCTGGCAACCGCTCACCTGCTTTCTGTCTCTGTGGATTTGCCTTTTCTGGGTATTTTATATAAGTCAAATCTTACAATACATGGCCATTTCTGTCCGACTTCTTTCACTTAGTATAATTTTTCAAGGTTCATCCATGTTGTAGCACGTATCAGGCCTTCATTCCTCTTTATTGCCAAATGATACCCACCGTTTGCCTATATCACATTTTGCTTATCCATTTGTCCATTGATGTACATTTGAGTTCTTTCCACCTTTTGGCTATCGTGAATGCTGCTACTTATGAACATTCACATACGAGTATTTATTTGTACACCTGCTTTCTTTTTGGTCTATACCTAGGAGTAGAATTGCTAGACTGTATGGTAATTTTATGTTTAACGTACTGAGGAACCGTCGAACTGTTTTACACAACGGCTACACCATTTTACATCCCCACCAGCAGTGTATGAGGGTACCACTTTCTCTACATCCTCACCAATACTTGTTATTTCCTTTTTTTTTTTTGATTATTGCCATCCTAGTGTGTCTCATTGTGTTTTGATATTCATCTCCCTATTGACTAAGGAGGTTGAGCATCTTTTCAAGTGCTTGTTGGTCATTTGTATATCTTCTTTGGAGAAATTCAAAGTCCTTCACTCATTTATTAACTATTTATTAATTCGGGTGGTTGCCTTTATTATTGAGTTAAGCACTCTTTATATATTAGACCCTTAGCAGCTATATTATTTGCAGACATGTTCTCCCACTCTGTAGGTTGTCTTTTCACCTTGTTGCTAGTGTCCTTTGTTGGACAAAAGCGTTTAATTTTGATGAAATCCAATTTACCTATCTTTTCTTTTGTTGATTGCGGTTTTTTTGTCTTTCTGAGAATCCACTGATAAATCCAAGGTCATGAAGACTTACCCTTATGTTATGTCCTAAGAGTTTTATAATTTGAACAGTTATATTTATGCCAGACCAGGAACTTTTTCAAGAGGTATATGCAGAGTTACAAGAAAAACAAGGAATGGAGCAAGACCTTGGGGCAGGTGGGCAGGCAAGGGTGATGTTACCATCCCGAAACCTTTGGTAGAAGGATGCATCTTCCACATCCCCCGGGGGAGGGAACCAGGGACTCTACTCTGTTTTCTGATCTTTGGTGGTGCTTCCCATTGGTTGCATCCTATCAGAAGCAAGAGGGCAAGGGAGCCAGGAGGTGCAGTTCCCACTTGGGTCAGACTCTGGGGGTGCCAAGCAGCCTGGAGGAGGTGAAGGGAGTGGATTTGGAGGTGTGGTTGGCAGAATGATAGCCCCCAAAGATAGCAAGTCCTGGTCCTCGGAACCTGTGACTATGTTACCTCATGTGGCAAAAGGGGCTTTGCAGATGTGGTTAGGGATCTTAGGTTGGGGAGATTATCCTGGGTTACCTGTGATGGCACAGTATATTAATAATTACAAGAGTTCTCATAAGAGGATCGTTTTGTGTGTGTGTGTCTCAGAGAGAGAGAGAGAGAGATTCGAAGAGGCTACTGCCTTGAAGGTGGAGGAAGAGACCATAAGCCAAAGAATGAAGGAAGCCTTCCTTGGAAAGAGGTAAGGAAACAGACTGTCCCCTAGAGCCTCTGGAAGGAACCCAGCCAGAGGACTCCATAATTTTAACCCAATGAGATGCACTTTGGACTTAAGACCTCAAGAACTGTAAGATAATAAACCTGATTTTTAACAAATTTTGATTTTTAACAAATTTTGATTTTTCAAATTGTTGATTTAAGCCACAAAGTTTGTAGTAATTTATTACAGCACTGCTAGAAAATTAACACAGGAGGAGCAGGTGGAAGGTCCCTCTACCTCTGCATGGGGAGCCCTGGGGTTACAGGTCTGAGAAGAACCGCATATGATTTCTCCGGGAAGACCACATTTCAGAAATCCAGGTCCATGGTTTCTCTAGAGGGGGAGGCATCATAATTGCCCTCGGTGATTGTACTGCCCAGGATTAACTCAGAGAAGTAGAATCACTCTGAGAGACAGAGAATCGAGGATGTATTATAAGAACCGGGTGTTATGCAATACCGGAAGCTGGTGGAAAATTCTCTGCGAGGCTGTTGCCTCTGGTGTTGAGTCTGAAGTTGATTAGGTCAGCAGAGCAGCAGTGAGGAAAGAAGGCTGATGGGAAGCAGAGGAGAGCAAGGCTCAGCTGGGATCCGCTGGGGAACTGGAACCCAAACCTGTCTCCCACGCAACCTGGGCGACGTGGGTGACCCGCAGAGAAACCATGCCCTGTGCCACAGAAGTCACAGGCCCCCGGCCCAGGACTGGGGGCAGTTGAAGGAGAAGATGCAGCGGGGCTGCTGGAGCTGCTGGTGTACGCGCTGCCCTCGCTGCAAAGTGAGCCGGCGGAGCGGCGGCCACAGACGTGAGCTGCCGCGGTGCCTTATACCGACCTTCAGAGCCGGAAGTGGCTACTGCACCACTTGCGCTTTCCAAATTCCCCAGAGATGTGTCTGTGCTCAGTCTAACGCAATCTCAACCCAGAACTGTACAGGAACTGTACAGGGAATTCTGGGAATCATGGTTCCAGCCTAGCTAGGCTACTGTGTTTCCTATCAATGGTGTGGAAGGGTAAACCTTCGCTGAGTGCTTACTATGTATCAGGGACTCCAGCTTCATTACCTCATTTACTCACCTTCTGATTACCTCCATTTTACAGGCAAGGAAACCAAAGCTAAGGATTACATACCTTCCCAAATCATGCAACTACTCCAAAGAAGACACACTAATGGCCAGTAAGTGCACGAGGAGATGCTCAACATCATTAACCATTACAGAAATGCAAATCAAACCCACAATTAGAGGCCTCTTCACAGCACTAAGATGGTTATAATAATAATTTTTTTAAAAAGATGGACAAAACAAGTGTTGGCATGGATGGGGAGAAATTGCAACCTACATACACTACAGGTAGGAATGTAAAATGGTAAGCCTGGAGTCATCATATGACCTCACAATTCCACTCGCGGTTATATATCCAAGAGAAATGTAAGCATGCATCCATGCAAAAGCTTATATGCAAATGTTCTCAGCAGCCTTATTCATGGTAACCGCAAAAATGGACACAACCCAAATGCCCACCAGCAGATGAATGAATACATACAATGGTGTACCCACACGATGGAATATTACTCAGCCATAAAGAATGGAGTACTGACATACTACAACATGGATGAACCTTGAAAGCATTATTCGAAATGAAAGAACCCAGACACAAACAGCCCCCTGTTGTATGATTCCATTGACATGCAATTCTGTAATAGAATAAGCAAGTCCATAGAGACAAAAAGCAGCTTAGAGGTTGCTTAGGGCTGAAGGGCTAAGAATAAAGGGAGAGTGACTGCTGATAGATACAGGGTTTCTCTTTCGGTGAACTAACAATGTTCTAAAATTGATTGTAGTGATGAACGCGCAGCTCTGTGAATGTACTAGAAACCACTGAATTGTAGGTACAAATTATATGGGCGAATTGCATGATATGTAGTATTTCAATAGAGCTGTTAAAAAATCATGCCACTAGTAAAGAGCAAAGCACAGAATCCAGCTAGTGTTTTCCTGACTCCAAAGCCATCTCCCTCCTTAGTATTAGCGGATTCTCAACTTCACTAGGTGGAAGGATCACTTAATGAGCTTGTTAAACATACAGATTCCCTGGGCCACTTCCCGGAGTCCAACTCAGTAAAGGCAGTGAGGTTGGGGGAATCTTTGTGCGAGTCGAGTGCAGGTGGTCTGAGAAACCAAGGTCCCCTGCTCAACAGTGGGACTTTGGCATCTCAGAGCCAAACATGGCTCCCATTGGTCAATAAGATTAGAGAAAGGGGAGGTTTCAGAGGCCAATTTTTCTAGAGGGTGGTTTTATTTTCCAGGGGCTGGGTAGAGGGAAAGGAAGGAAGGAGAAAGAGAAGGAAATAGAAGCCCATGGACCAGGAGATGTATTGTAAGGAGATATTGAGCGGAGAACTCTCTGAGGGAGGGTGCACCAGAGAAGAAAGGAATGTCAAAAGTGTGTGGAAATTACTCCAAAGAGGAGAGAGCGAGAGAGCAAATACTCACACACTAGCCGAGTTGACCGCCTGCCTAGGGCTTTCGAGATACTTACTTCATGTTCAAGTGTAATCCTTGAGAGAAAGAGAATTTCAGTGAACTTCAGGTAATGTCAGCTCTCTGGGGCTTCTTTTTGAAGAAATAATCTGAACAAGTTTGGAAAGCACCCAGCGGTGGAGGTTAATTTCAATCTTTTTGTGCTCTTATGTCTTTGTTCCCTTTACCTCCTCCTTGAAGTGGAAATGATTGATGCCTAAGTAACGTTGGCTATTGAGTAATGTTTATTCAGACTGCAGGGGAGCAAGATAGGGCTTAAAAATGAGGTGAACATGTTTCCTTTGAATGGCACACGTTGAGCCTTTGAAAGTCAAGTGTATTCCCAATTGTGCGGTAGAATAAAGAGAGAGGGACCAGCAGGTGAAAGGTCTCCTGCAGACGATCAATGTACAGTAGTTAAGTGGAACTCAAATAGTCTCAGGAAGCCACCTGAGCTGATGCCCGGGGTGATAAATATTGACTCGTTTGTGGGATATCTTAGGCCTTGTGGTGAGCCCTTTCGACCCAGGAACTGGAGGACTTGGTAAATAAGTTTCTAAAGCTCTGAGGAAAGAGAAAAGTCATGCTCCCATATTCCAAACTCTCTCTAGATAACGCCAGCACCCCCTCAGAGGTAAGGGCGACTGGCAAGGAAAGGGGAACCTCACCCTCCACACCTGTGATGGGGTGATTGCCCCTGGAGACCCCACTCTCTTCCATGTGTGCGCTGCTTCCTGTCAATTGGTTCCAGGTGGCCTGTAGAAGTGACCAGCAGGGCTCAGACAGATCTAAAACATACCCAGCGATTAGGCTTGTCACACTATGATTTGATCTGACAATCTGAAAATATACAAACAAAAGCAGGGAAGAGTAATTGTTTATTTGTCTTCATTTTGCTAGGATGCTCTAACAGTTGACTTGGTCATCTTTGAACCTGTGGATTGAAGATGACCTGGGGTGAGGGACCTGCATTGTCCTGGGAAGAAAAGAAAAGTTATAATTTTCTGGGTTCTGGGTGATAAGTCCTGCATAAGTGTTTGTGGGGCAGAGTGAGGAAACAGCCCTTTCCTTCTGGGGGGGGGTGTGTTGGACGGAGAGCTGGGGGTCTCTATGCATGCTCTGTCCCACCCACCCATGTCTTGGTCCCTGGATTTGGAGGGGAAGAAGGTGGCAATCTATACTGAGAGAACTAACAACCTACTTGCCAAATTCCCATCACACTGTGACCAGCCGGTGTTCAGGCCCAACATGAAAGGGAAGGAGGGATGGAGGAAACTGTCCAGAGCTTCTAAAGGGGACTTAGGGGACTTCCCTGGTGGCACAGTGGTTAAGAATCCGCCTGGCAATGCAGGGGACACAGGTTCGAGCCCTCGTCTGGGAAGATCCCACATGCCACAGAGCAAATAAGCCCATGCACCACAACTACTGAGCCTGAGCTCTAGAGCCCGTGAGCCACAACTACTGAGCCCACGCGCCACAACTACTAAAGGCTGCACGCCTAGAGCCCGTGCTCCGCAACAAGAGATGCCACCACAATGAGAAGCCCGTGTGCTGCAATGAAGACCCAACACAGCCAAAAATAAAAAAAAGCTATTTAAAAAAAAAATAGGGCTTCCCTGGTGGCTCAGTGGTTGAGGGTCCGCCTGCCAATGCAGGGGACACGGGTTCGTGCCCCGGTCCGGGAAGATCCCACATGCCATGGAGCAGCTGGGCCCCTGAGCCTTGGCCACTGAGCCTGCGCGTCCGGAGCCTGTGCTCCACAACGGGAGAGGCCACAACAGTGAGAGGCCCGTGTACCGCAAAAAAAATAAAATAAAATAATTTTAAAAATAATAATAAAGGGGACTTCAGGATTGGTTTTTTAAGAAGGGGCTGAGTGGATGGGACTCAAGATCCATGAGCTGGCTTGTACTTGTGGCTATAATACAGCAAGGAATCTCTACTCCAGAACACTTCCACCTTTTAACTCCTTCATACTTTAAGCATTTACATTTTTTAAGCTTTTAATTTATTTTTTAAATAAATGTATTTATTTGTTTATTTATTTTTGGCTGCGTTGGGTCTTCGTTGCTGCGCGTGGGCTTTTTCTAGTTGCGGCGAGCGGGCTTCTCATTGTAGTGGCTTCTCTTGTTGCGGGCTCTAGGCTTGCGGGCTTCAGTAGTTGTGGCACGCGGGCTCAGAAGTTGTGGCTCGCGGGCTGAAGAGTGCAGGCTCAGTAGTCGTGGCGCACGGGCTTAGTTGCTCCATGGCATGTGGGATCTTCCCAACCCAGGGCTCAAACCCATGTCCCCTGCATTGGCAGGCGGATTCTTAACCACTGCGCCACCAGGGAAGTCTTTTACATTTTTATTCCCCACTCAGCTCTTTTTAAAATTTTTAATAAAGTAATCTTTGAAAAATCTCAATCATTTCCTCTGAGCCAAGCAACAAAATTTTCCGCTTGCTTGGGCGTGTGACATCAGTAGAAAAGAAGCAAGATAATAGGAGACCAAAGCCCGGTAACACTGAGAGGGCTGAGAAGAGGGATGGATGTGGCAATGCCCTTCAACCTGAGCCATCAACCCCTGGCTACTCATCCCTCTTCATTCCTCTGGGGGTTCTTCTTTAAAAAAATATGAAGATGGAATTCACGCTATATAACTCTTTTTAAGTATACAATTCAATGTTCTTTAGCATATATACAAAGTTGTACAACCATCACCTCTATCTAACTTCAAAACATTTTCACACACCCCCTAAAAACCCAACACATTAGCTATTACCACCCCCTGCTCCCCCCGTAACCCCTACACCCTCTCCAGCCTCCAGATTAGATAACCTCTAATCTACTTTCTGTCTCTTTGGACTTGCCTATTAAGGGCATTTAATATAAATAGAAGCATATAATATGTGGCCATTTGTGACATTCTTCTTTCATTTAGCATAATGTTTTCAAGGTTCATCCATGTTGTAACATCAACCAGTATTTCATTGTATGGACATGCCACCTTTTGTTTATCTATTCATCACTTGATGGATACTTGGATGTTTCCACCTTGGGACTGTTATGAATAACGCTGCCATGAACGTGAACATCAGAATACAGCTTTGTGGGTTTTTATCCAGGGATTTTGTTACCCCCCTCCTGTGGAAGCACCCAGGTTCAGGGCATATGAGCTGCAAAGAAGTGAACCTCAAAGAGATCGATTTGATCAAGAAAAATAAGACAAAGGGTAGGATACTTACATTTATTGACTATACATTATGAGCTAGATGACCTACCCCAATGCTGTGTGATACATTTTCCTTTTATAGATAAGAAGACTTACAAGTAAAAGAGAGATAAAACAATTTGCCCAAGAACACATAACTACTGGACTCAAAATCTGGAGTGACCTCTCCGGTACCATACTAAAATGTGCAAAGACAATTTACGAAGGACAGAGGTCAAGTGTCAAATGATAGGCTAGTTCTTTAGAACTGCTGACTGTAAAGTTGGGAAGAAGCTTTCTATGTTGGTGTAGAAATTTAAGGCCAAAAGATGTTACATGACTTTCTCAAGATCATGCAACTTGTAGGTGGCAGAACCGTGGTCTCCGTTTGGGAGAAAGGAAAGCTGGATGTGTCCCGATAAAGACGTCCATGGTTATCAGAGTTTGTTAAGTTATGCTGCAGTAACAAAGATCCCCAAATCTTACAGAAATGAGAGCTTCAATCTCGCTCATGTTGAGAGCTGCATGGTGGCCACTCTGGTCCTTCTCCATGTGCCTTCTCATTCTGGGACATGTCCTGAGAGGGAGCAGCCCATAGCTGGGATATTGTGTTCTCTTGGCAAAGGGAAAAGAACAAGAGGCAGAGCCAAGCCATGTGACTGCCCTTAAAGCTGCTCAGACATGGCTTCTGTCATATCCATTCATATTCTATTGGCCAAAGCAAGTCACATAGCCAAGCCTGGAAGCGGGGCGGGGAAGTATCCCCTGTGGTCACATGTCAATGAATGGGGATGTTTGGCTCTCCTACAGGGAAAGCAGTAGATGGGAACATTAATATCATCAACCATAGCTTTCAAGAGGCAAAGAAGTGGTTCTATAAGCCTTAGACTGCTGGCAAATATTCCTTCATTTAACAGATTTTTATTAAACATCCCCTAAGTGCCATGGTGAGCAAAAGCAAGTGTGTTTTCTGTCCTCATGGAGCTTATAGTTGAGAGGGAAAGACCAAGATTAATTACAGAAGTACATAAATGATGGTGGAATTCTGACAAATGTCATAGAGGAGAGGCACATGCTATCACGTGTGTGTATACAGACCTGTTCAGGGGGATCCAAGAACCCAGAGCCATGTGCGTCAATTCAGAGAGAGATCCCAACTTCCTGGGCCCTATTGTGATACACGCTGACCCAGTTGTAGCAATGGATTTCCCTGTGACACCATTTTGTATCGGTTGCTGGGTACCCACGAAGCTGACACAGAGTGTAAGAATCACCAATGCCACAAGAGGACAGGAGAGACCTTGGACTTTATGGAAAGAAGAAGGAAGCCCATGGCTGGAGGATCGAGATGGGTGATTATCCTGAGGCAGGTGCCAGATGCAGTGGTGACCAGGCGGGGAGTTACAAGAATGTGATTTCACGTTTACCATCTAGGAGCTGCCTGTCTCTGTGTGGGTGACAGTTTTCTCGTCTATGGGTATAATAATGCACTTCTGATTCACACGGCTGCTGTCAGGTGTGGGAGATGGAATAACGGCCCTCCGAAGATGTTCACATCCTAATCCCCAGAACCCATGAACATGACCTTACATGGCAAGAGAGACTTTGCAGATATGATTAAGGATCTTCAGATGGGAAGACTCTCCTGGAGGGCCCAACGTAATCACAAGGGTTATTAGATGAGGGAGACAGGAGAGAAAGAGTCAGAGAAGGAGATGTGACATGAGCAGAGATCAGAGTGATTTGAGGAACAGAACACGAACCAAGAAATGTGGGAGCCTCTAGAAGCGGGAAAAAGGAAGGAATGGATTTCCCCACAGGGCCTCCAGAGGGAGCACAGCCCCAGTGAGCCTGTATTGGACGTCTAACCTCCAGAACTGTAAGGTTCTGTGTTGTTTCAGGCACATTTACTACATTTGTTCAAATACACCATCAATAGAAAACTAGTAACAGGTTAAAATAAGACCATGGATGTTCAAGTTCTTGGAAAAAGTCTTCCACATGGAAATCAGAAGTGTTCCTGCTGCCCAGAGGCAAGGAGGGGTGAGGATGGCCGCTGGATTGACCGCATCCCTGCGGGTGAGTTTGTCAGCCTTACTTTCCCTATCGATTTTGGACCCTCTCTAGGCGGATAAAACTCCCAAAGAGCCGAAAGCTAACATCATACTTCCCGTACCCACCGAGGCATGTACTACTGACCCCGAGCAGAAACTAGGAGCCCCCCCTTCCCTTTCTACCAGTTTTGGAACCTTTGGTGGTTCCCAACCGTGGTGTCACATTAAAATCAACTGGAGAGATTTAAAAATATTCCTGTGAGTGGTCCCCACCTTCAGAGAATCAGATGGGCCCATTGTACAGTGTGGCCCAGGCCTCTGCATTTTTAAAACACTCCTGCAGGAGCATTCGGTGTGCAGCCGGAGCTGGGAACGGCTGGCCAAGAGGGGACACCATGCTGGTCTATAGGAGAGTCGTCCCCCCTCACTTACAAGGATGCTGGTGTCCAATTTCTCCCAGCCCCTGCAGCCTGGCTGGCGTCAGCTTTGCCCACTAAGCCAGCTCCTCCCAGACAGGCAGGCTCAACCATAAATTTTAATTCAAAACTTTTCCTTTTTATTATTTTCAAATGCTCAAGGCCCTGAAGGAGATGAGAAATTTTTCTCACGCTGGGACCTGCAGAGAAGCAGAGAGCTTTCCTGCAAGTTCTCCTTCGACCAGGTGCGGAGTCTTTCAGCAGCCCCACGCCCCTGTAGATACACGCACACGCTCTCACACGTTAAACTGGTTGTTTTTTGCATCTGTGGATACTGTTCTAACCAAGTGCGAGGCCAGTGACTTCGCTCTGCTAAACTCTCGTGTGGCGGCTCCTTCTCTGGGGCCAGATGGAAAGAAAATCCAGATAATCGTGGGTAATGTAAGTGATGACAGGTCCAGGTGCATGGCTCTACCTGTACAGGCTGCTTAATCACTGGAACACATGCAACGTGCCCGAGCGTGAGTTCCTGGGGCTCCACGTTGGCATGAGCTCACCTGCATTCCGGGTTGTTTTGTTTCTTTTTTTTTTTTTTTTTTTTGTAGTACGCAGGCCTCTCACCGTTGTGGCCTCTCCCATTGCGGAGCACAGGCTCAGCGGCCATGGCTCACAGGCCCAGCCGCTCCGCGGCATGTGGTATCTTCCCGAACCGGGGCACGAACCCGTGTCCCCTGCATCGGCAGGCGGACTCTCAACCACCGCGCCACCAGGGAAGCCCCTGCTTTGTTTCTTGACAGTGCTCCCGACGCCATGTGCCTGAGAGTGACTGAGCCCCTTCTGGCTGGCCTCCTGCCCGGAATATTGAAAACCCGAAAACCTGAAGCTAAGGCTCGCTTAGTACCTGGAGGGAAATCCTGGTCCTGCTCCTGCCCTGGCCTCCATGGCCTGAGCCCGGGAGTGGAAGGGTCCATCCTAGAGGTCACGTGGCCCCAGGCAGCGGCCACTCTTGGTCTAGGAACTCTCGGGAAGTCACATTGTTCTGGTGAGCTGGAGAAATCAGATCCAGTGGGTCTGGGGCAGGGCCTGAGGTTCTGCATTTCTCACAAGCTCCCAGGGAAGGCCAATGATGCTGGTACCTGGACCACACATAGAGTAGAAAGGCCTGGGGGTTTCTGATGCACTCTGCATCTAGGTCCAAACCCAGCTGGAGCTTTAATGGAAACATCACTTGCTAATAGGCAGAAAAGCTCCAAAGGGAGCCACGGGGGACAGTGGAAGGACAGCACAGAAGTGTGGCCCATTTATGGCTGTGGCTGACAAGCAGCCAGTGGAAGAGGCCTCCCTTTCCTCTCCCTTCCAGCCTGTACCTCCCAGCAGGGAAACCAAAGCAATGTTCCCTTGCTGGATTCCTTCTGTAGCTCCCTAGACTAGGCGATACCCTTCTAATTGCTGGGGCAGCGTGTGGGGTCCTTCCCTTCGGTCTCAACCCACCTCTCCAGCCTGAGTGCCCTGCCCCACATCCCTGTCCCTGACCCCTGATCCCCACCCGCTCTCAGGCCAGGACCCAGGAACACCCCCATCACGGTCAGAGGCAGAGCCCAGTAGTTGCTTCTTCTGTGTGGTCTCCCCACCTTCAGCTAGAATGAGCCCCGTGTTCCCCAGGCCTTGAAACACCTTGTTCATTCCCCCGCCCTGGAGCTTTCTCAGTTGTGCTATAATTGTCTCCCCTGCAGGCCCCTGAACACCTTAAAAATAGCACCTGCCAGGCATGCGGTCGGCAGGTGGTCAACGGCTGTTTAAAATACAAACAGGGCACCGGCTTCCCCCGTGCACAGAAGCAATCTTTCCCTAACAATATAACTAAAGTGCAGCCTGGTTCAGAGCCCAAAGAGGCACAAAGGGCGTTCTCAGGGCAGTAGTGCAGGGGTGCAGAGGATGACTGCTCTGAGATAAGAGGAGAGAGATGGAAAGTTATCTCTTGCTCACTCTGACAGCCCCCGCTTAATCTTCTTTCCGAAATAAAAAGCCCCAGGTCTGCAGCAGGCCTCCTTGGAACCAGCAGGTGTATGGAAACCTCACGGTGTGAACGCTGAGGATCCCTTTGACAAAGAAGTTCATCCCCAGAGGTGACGGTCAGGCGCTGGTCCAGGGCATCCCGCCAAGGCCAAGGGGCTGTGGTCTTTGAGGCCTCAGCCTTTTCGTGGTGAGGTAGGCTCATGGATTTTCCATCTCTTGCTTCTTTCCGGAGTGGAGTAGGTCTTTGTTAAGAGCTTTGCGGGCTCCCAGGGAACTCGCTTTTGGGGAAGCTATTCCCTATTATATCAGACAGAATAAAATACATCCCTGGCTAATATTCAAACACATTTTTATATAAGTACTGTATTAAAGCAGAGTGGTGGTTGACTTTTAGATGTAATGTTATGTCTTGTAGACATTCAATTCAACACGTATTCATTTTGGGTTTGTTTTTTCACTCCCTCTCTTTGAGGGAGGGGATGTGGCTTAAATTCTTCTGTAGAGTCTGGGTCTTGGCAAGTCCAGTGCCCCTAGGGCCCTTGCAGACCCGCCTGGCTGGGGAGTGCGGGTGTTGCAGGGTGGTCAGAGGCACGGAGGAATCACTTCTCTCTTCTCCCGTTATCTTCTTGGACAAGCATCGTTGCCCAGCTAACAGCTTCTCTTTTCTGCCTCCAAGCAGGATTCTTCCTCCACGTTCCCTCCTTTGTAGGAGCGAGGGGAGTGAGCTCCCTGTAGGGTAGAGCAATTTACCTCGAGCTAGGAACTCAGTGACAGCCCAACCCTTAGACCACCAGAAAGCCTCCAGGACCAAGAAATCAGTTTACGGGTTTGTGTTCTTCTTTGAGAGGGGCCACCCAGGTGTGATTGTATAGTTGCTTCTTTTTGATGTTGTACAGTCCAGAGCCATTTCTAGGGGCCCTGACTCCTGCTGACAAAGCAGCTCTGCTGCCCAGGGGCCATTGCAGCTCTTATCTCAGGCCATCCCTTCCCTCCCAGCCCCTTTATGTAAGTATGAGTCCCTTTAACCCCAGGTGTCTTCATTGCCCTCCCCTCCAGATGCACCCCCCTCCCCACCCCCCCAAACACACCTGCAGCCTGAAGCCTCCTGACCTGGGCTGGGCCAGGCAGGTGCGCACTCCACATTCCATGGTGCTCCTTGCCTCCGGGCTGGCTCAGACAAGCACCCCTCCCCAGCTCCGGATGCACAAACAGAGGCCTTTCCCTCTCCTCGGCTGGGCCTAATTGCAGTGAAGCCTGGATGTGAGTGTCAGGTGGACCGAGGAGAGCAGGTGAACAAGCCAGGGCGCTCCTGCTCTGAATTCTTCCTTACCAGTCGGGATTCCTGCCCCAAGCGTGAGGCCCAGAAGCAGAGACAGTGCAGGGACAGGAGCTAATTAAGCTGTAAGCCATCCCCAGAGCCCCAGTTCATTTGTAATTATGCTGTCTGATCTCAGAAGCACCCCCAGTGCTCTGGGAGAGCAAGGAGGAAAAGGGGGAGAAGATGATTGAGAAGTTGATCAGGACTTTTAGAATGGATTTTCATGAAACTGACATTTACACCATTCTTAGAGAATCCAGCTCCCTGAAAAGAACCATAAACCGTGCCTAATTCTGCCACGTGATCTGAGGAGCCCCGATTGACCGGCCCCAGGGGGTGCTGACTTCTTTCATGTAGGTCAGGGGACCCCTGTGTGGTGTAATTTTGGAAGGCCCCCCCGCGCCCCTGCCCATAGAAATACCCCAGCTAAGCTCATTGATGCTGGCAAGCAAGCTGTGCATTCATTCTACTGCTTTGGCATCGCAGAAATCCAAACGCTGTGTTTGCTTTCACAGACGCTACACCTCAGTGGGCAGGAGGAGAATCCAGTCTCTACAATGACGTGATCTAATTGCTGTATCCTCCAACCGGTATTTTTTTTTTTTTTTTTTTTTTTTTTTTTGCGGTACGCGGGCCTCTCACTGCTGTGGCCTCTCCCGTTGCGGAGCACAGGCTCCGGACGCGCAGGCTCAGCGGCCATGGCTCACGGGCCCAGCCGCTCCGCGGCACGTGGGATCATCCCGGACCGGGGCACGAAGCCGGGTCCCCTACATCGTCAGGCGGACTCCCAACCACTGCGCCACCAGGGAAGCCCTCCAACCAGTATTTTTTTTTAAACCATCAGCAAATCAAAACATGACCTAATTTTTAGACCTAATTTTTCAAATGGGTAGACTGAGGACCAGAAAGAGTTAGTGACTTAATTCAATGTCATGCAGGCAGAATGTGGCAGAGCGGGACTTGCATCCAAGTCCTCTGACCTCCAGTCCAGAAGACTGCAGTTCATAATAAGAAGTAGAGTATAAAGAAAAAGCTAGAAAGCTAAGGATTGTTCAAGCAACACTACGGAGACTGGTACTGGGTAGGGAAGGGTGCCTGCAGAAAGGATTGCAGCCTGAACTTTGTCCCCGTTATCATCTTTGGTCATTTTTGATTTGTTAACTGTTAGAAAAATCCAGGTTGAGAATACAGCCGTGCTCCAAAGGATAAATCGCCGGCAGAAGCTCTCAGGCCGATGCGCTTACATCGGTTAACTTCATCCCTCGTAGTAATGGGCCCTGCTGACAACGGACTCAGGTCTGGGCTCCGAGCACAGGCTCTCCCAGACCTTGCTGCTACCTAGGCAGCCCCACAGAACCAAAAGGCAGCAGCTCATCTTTGCGCGCCTCTGAAGAAAACCAAATAATACTGGGCTCAACCTAGCTTAGGCAGTGGCTATTTCTTTTAAAAACAAAGAAGGAGACAGACAAAATTCCTGCCTGAATCTGTTTGCCCTGTCCCTGTGGCCAAGCCCCAGGAATTCTGTCCTGGCTGGGAAGACCCAGGCCTCAGCACTTTTCTGAGCAGTGGGGACTGGGGCCAGAGACTCTGATTTTAGTTCCCAGAGTAGCAGCAAAGACGTGTCAGAGGGAGCCGGCCTTCCAGAGCCTTCCAAATCTGTGGAATGAAGCTAAGGGATCTTGAGACTTTTTCTATTTTTATTACAAATTATAAAATGTAAACAACTCTTGTTTCGTAGAATTTTAATAAAGAGTCAAGAGTTAAGGAACTTAGCCCAGTGCCGGGCAGAGAGTAAGCACCCCCAAAATGATCATTATAAAAATAATACATTTCTAAGTGATAAAGGTAGCTGTCTCATTGTAAACAAATTTGGAGAACACTGAGAAGTACAAGGAACAAAATTAAATTCATCTACAGTCCAAACTCGCAGACATGGGACCTTGTATATAAGGTCCTTATATATATCCTTCCAGAGTTTTCTCTACCCATAAACTCAATATATCTATATAATAAACTGGATATGTCTATATCACACATCATAAATGGAATATATGTATTCACACAAAATTTTTATTTGTACATGGTTATACGTATTGTTTGGCTACATTTTTACTTGACAGCATTTCATGAACTTCTTTTCATATTAACAAATATTCATCTAATTCATTATTTTTCATGACCACATAGTATTCCCTTATATTATAAACAACTCTTCAGTGAACATCCTTGCACATAAAGATTCACTCACTTGCCTGATGATGTTCTCTGGATAATTCTCAGAAGTCGAACTCTCAGAGTTAAAGCTTTTAGAGACACATGGCCCAGCTCGCCTCCAGAGTGAGTGGACCAGTTTTATCCTGAGATCTTTTCGGGTACTAACAATACATTGACATGAGTCTATCCTCCTTATTCATGGATTCCCTGTTTGCAAATTCACAAAAAGCATTCCCCAACGTGTTCCAGAAATCTCTATGGAAAAATAGGATGCAAATTTTGGATATTTTAACCCTTACAGTCCCTGGTTCATAGTAAGCACTCATTAAATACAGTGTACGTTGAATGAATGGGGAAAAGAGACAGAGGTGGTTATACAATTTGGACCCCAGTTCAGCATAATGAACTTTTCTGCTTCCTCTTTCTTTAACCTGTATGTTCCCCCACCCCCGCCTTTGGCTGGCTCTTTACAGGAGTCTATCTGAGGCACAAGCACCCAGCTTACACATACCCTCGCAGAAGCAAGCTCCAGGTCACACCCTTGACCCTTCATCACACACTGAATTTGAAGGCCATCGATGGCACTGAGCACAGTGGGGATGCTGCCCGCATCATCCCATTTCCAGAATGAAAAAGTCAGAAACAAGGATGTAATCTGATTTATAAATCTATTTTGGGGGAAGAAGAAACATATTTGCAGAAGAATATTTTGTGACACGTGAGGATTATACAGAGCTCAAATTTCAGTGTCCGTAAATAATGTCACTGGAACATAGCCACTCCCATTCGTTCCTGACCGTTGTTGGCTGATTTTGTGACCCTGCGGCCGAGTGGAGTAGTTGCTACAGAGACTGTACAGCCCACAAAGCCTAAAATATTTACTCTCTCTGATGCTTTACAGAAAAGTCTGCCAAATTCTGACCTGGAGGTAGGAAAGGATATTTAGTCACAACAGACAATTTTTTTTTTAATTTCATGGTTGTTTTATTTTTTTATTTTATATTGGAGCATAATGGACACAATAGACTTTTGAGTCATACGGGTGTGTACGCAGACGCTAGGAGTGTGAACGTCCTACTGTTGAAAGCTATGATTCTCAAACTCCTTGGCCTCGGAACCCTCTTTAACCTTGAAAATCACCGAAGACCCCAAAGAACTTTTGTTGACTTTGAGTTGTATCTATTGACATTTCCCATATTTGAAATTAAAACTATGAAACATCTTAAATATTTATTTATTAATTCATTTAAAATAATGTAATAATCCCACTACATAGTCACACATAACACATTTTTAGGAAAAACAATGATACTCTCCAAAACAAAAATTTCAGTCTAGGAGAGTGGCATTGTTTTACAGTTTTGCAAATCTCTTTAAGATCTCGGTTAACAGAAGACAGGTAGATTCTCACCATTGCTCCTGTATTCACTCCAGTGCAACATTACACATCATACAACCTCTGGAAAACTGCACTATATACCTATGAGGGAACAAGGGCGAAAAAGACAAATAACATCTTAGAATTATTATGAAAGTAGTTTTAACCTAGTGGATCTTCTGAAGGTTTCTTGGGGAACCCCAGGGGTCATGGGGCCACACTTTGAGAACTGCAAGTTTAGAACACAAGGGACACACATATGGCAACATTTGCAAGGTGAAGCCTCTATGAGAAGCTGACTGAGCTGGAGCAAAGAGCCCCTCTATTGCCTCCCCTTCCAGCAAGGTAACCAGAGTGTCAGAGATGGAAAAGGTTAAGACAACACTGGCCTCCCCCTCACTTGTCATGCAAACCTGGGGTGGAGGAGGGGCAGCTGCTCACTTGCAACCATGGCAACCAAAGCCTTGGGAGTAGCAGTTCCTCCTCCCCTGGGTCCCAGGCTTTCAACCAGCCTTGTCTGTCTTCTTTCCCATTTCTTCTCCTTCCCTCCGCCTTCACCCATAAGCTGGGGAAAAAGAAACCAGGTGACATGCCTCCCTGTGCCCAGTATGTCATAGGGAAGGACCAAAGAATTCCCGTTTTCATTTCACGTGGGTATGGCTATCCAAAACCCTCCCTTTCCCTGGAGGAGCCATTTCCGCTGAGGGCTCCCGCCCGGCCACCTTGCTGCACCAATGCTTTTGGTATCATTTGGGTACAGCTATTTTCTCTCCCAGGGAACATAAGATTCAGTCTATTCCCACACCTGCTTTTGCTCTTTTTATTTTGAAATTGTTTTTGCTAATCTGTAGAAACAGAAGGACAGTCTGTATACCGAACACAACCTGAGAACAAAAGTAAACTATTCTGAGCATGAAGGTGAGGTCTTTGATGTGCTTGAAGCAGAGTAGCTCCATCCCCCAAGGCAGACTTGTGCTAAGAATATTAGTCTCCTTTTATTGTCTGCTCACTAAGTACCAGGCACTTTTTCAAGACACAGACTGCAAATTGTATACCCTGATATCTGCTGTTCCCCTTTTCTTGAATTCATGGTTTTAAGCTAGGCACATGGCTTCCCAGTATAGAGACAATGTCTTCAGTGAGGGTCTCATGGTTGGAACCCCAGTAAGCATTGGCTAGAACTAGTCACGTGGACCCACCTACCTGCAAGGGGACTGGGAAACATGGCAGGGCACGTGATATGTGGTGAGAAGAAATGTCTCTGCCATCGCATGTAAGCACCCACATATCTACAGTCAGGTCCTACTGAAAAATATTCCGAGTCCTTTCCTTAGTCTTTGGTGGGGATGCATCGGAAATTCTAAGCTCCTATTAATGGAAAGCACAGGTGCATAAGGACTTTCATGGGTATCCTGTCCTGGTGACAGAACAGGTGAGGACCTTAATAAGTATTTGATGGCTAAGGAGCAATTAGTCAAGTGGGGTCTGAGAACTAAAAGAGGAAACTTAATGGCCTGAGGAGAAATAAGCCAACTGTTCCAGCTGAGTCTGCCTTCCAGGCCATGAAGACACCTTGACCAGTACCTGGGGCGCCATCTACTCCTCCAGCCCCTCTGATCCCCTCCGACAAGTATGAGAGGAAATAGATACACAGATTTGTGGACTTTGGAAAGAGATAACTCAAGAGTATATCTAGAGAAATGTACATTTTTATTTATACCCAAGTCCTCCAGTCTAAACACATTAGATTTTATTTAAGAGGTTTTGAAGAGAAAGAGTCAGCTTCTCTTTTTTACAGTTGGCCAATTATAACTAGCACCTAAGGACCTCGTGGAACCAGGGGCTGGCATATTTTTGCTCTGGAACGTAAATCAATCACCCAGGTATTTACTTTGTCCCTATCATGTGCCTGGTGCAACGTTAAATACTTTGATGAAAAGAAAAGTACAGTGTGCTATACAGCAATGAGACAGGTTTTGTAGTAAAACATGCCACTTTTTGTAATATTTAGCCTGGAAGAATTTGCCCTTCAAAGTAGTCCCTTTAGAAGGTTGTATACTCATGTCTGAGATGGAGATGAGAAGGGCTGTGGCATCCTCTTTTGCAAATGTCTTCAGGCCCCAGGTAAGGACTCATATGAAAGCTGAGTGCATTTCTACTGTGACTTCTCCTTTTCTGTTATTATTATTATCCAAGAGAGTTGTCTGCCTTGTTTACTAGAGTTGGCTTTCAATACTTTTTGTGTATCCTCAGAAATTAAATACACACTCAACAGAGGAAGACCAGCAATGCCCAGTGAATATCTAGAAAAATGCTCTGTAGCCTCTGAAGGCAAACCCCAACGTGTATTTTAAAACGTTATGACAGATTATATTTTCCAAAAACATTATTTCTAATGATATTTCTCATTCTATATGCTTTTGAGAAACTTAACACCCACCCACCAACAGGTAGAGTCTACTTCCCCTCCCCTCGAAACTAGGTGAGCTTCTGACTCACTGGTAAACAATAGAATGCACGGAAGTGATGCTGTCCAACTTCAGCGTGAGGCCATAAAAGGCAGTGAGTTGAACAGTCTCCCCAGAACCCTGACCCCCCATGTAAGCATTCTGATGGCTTCGTGCTGTGAGGAAGCCCAAACCCCCGACATGGAGAAAGCACATGGCTGTGAGGTGCGGGAGATCTCCAGCTAGCCTCCGGTTGCTCTCTGCGCACGAGAGACCCACAGCCATCCAATGCAGCCCTTCCTCATTTCCTGTCACACACAAACTGTGAGAGATAATAAAATCATTGTTGAATTAAGCACAGCCAGTGGTAATTTTGGGCTCTTCAGAAAAAAGAAAAAAAATCCTAATTTGTACTGTCTATCTCCATGGTATAAATACTCCTACAATGGCCAACCTTAAGCTACCAATGTGGTGACTATTGAGTTGGGAAGAGATGCAAACAAGGGGCTCAGCCAGCAGCAGGGGCTGGCTCCAGCCAGCCCCTATCCAGTGCTGGAGCAGACCCTAAAAGAGGACAGCTCTGCAGCCCCACCTGGAGCTGCTGGGTGTGTTTTAAAGTTCCTTCCCCAGTTTATGTGATGGAGCCCAGAGCCAGATGGTACTGGGATTTGTGGAGCTTATCTGTGCCAGCCTTCGGCCAAGATAGAGAATAAAGCCCTTTTGGCTTCATGGTACACAGAGAACTGAAACCTCTAATCAACCCTAAAGGACCCCTAATTTGACAGTATCTTCCCCTTCAAAGGGACAGATATGTCGATGGTGGTGGGCAAGTGAGGCCATAGCTCTTTGGGGTTCTGAAGACTCTTCTTCCCCAGCTAGGCTGGGAAAGCCTGTCCTGAGGGATTTGCCAAGTGCAGAAGAAACTTATATACAAGAAGCTTTGGGAATGCTGGGTCTGCTTTGTGAGAGATGGCCACGCTTGCAGGGATGAAATGTGCCTCCACTCCCCCCATCACACTGTCCCCAACCCTGGCCACCACCACTTGGGGAAAACATCCATCTCCAACCATCCGAGTCCGCATGAGGGGTTCAGACAAAGAAGGTCACGCTGTTTTCAACAACTTGTTTTCTATCATAAATTAATATATTTTACTGTGGGGAAAGAAACCACACTCATAAAAGGAGAAAATAAACCACACCCTATCCCATCTGAAAACTTTAGGTTTTTGTTTTCAGTCTTTTAAAATATACAGTATGTACAGGTTTCACATCCAAAGTCGTTCCCTTAGCGTTGCATCATGGGCATTTCCCTAAAAAAATAATGATAAGAATGGCTACATAATATTCCATCATTTGGATGCTAACACCTGTAACAGATGTAGAGCCCATCTCCCAAACTTTTGAGCTACTCCGGAAATGGAGAACCTTGTGAGCGAGTCTTTGTGCTCTTATCTGACAGTAGAGCATTAGTAGAAGTAGGAGAGCATGATGAAAGGATATGGCCATTTTTAAGACTCTTGATTAATATTATTGTTTTAAGAAAGTTTCTATCAGTGTGAACTCTGACCAGAAATGTGAAAGAGTGTCTGTCCTACAGCAAATTAATGGGCAAAATGAACTTTCATTATTGGTTTGATTTACATTTTTGATTAATGTATACGAGTATTTTACATGTTTGTCGAACATTTGTATTTCTGTTTACTCGTGTTCTTGGTCCATTTTAATATGGTTATGTTAGCACTTTTCTAATTGTTTTGCAATAGCCTTTCACATAAAAATAAGATTCTGTGTGATACTTATCACAGACACCTTTCCAGTGTTACTGATGCCTAGAAGTTTTAATGTTTCTGTGGTCAGACCCAATAATCTTTTACTTTTTAACCTATGTCTAAGCTTTTATAGCTATAAAATTCTTCTCTCAAGATCTGAAATTTCCCCATGTCTTCTATTTCTATGTTATTTTTGCATATAACTGTTAAGTGCATGTGGAATTTATTTTGGTATACGGGGAGAGCTAGGGATTATCTTTAATATTTTCCACATGGTTGGGTCCTAACATCCTTTATTGACTAATCTCCCTTTCCTCACGGATCTTTACCACGTACTAATTTTTTATCTCTATTAGGGTCTGTGTTTGAGACATTCTGTTATACCCATCCATATGCTGATGGTTTGATTTGCCTATTGAAGTTTTATAACATCTTTGTTTTTCTTCTTTTCCCTCAACGGTGTAATACTTTCAATGTATTTCTTTCTCAAAATATTCTGGGCTGGATCAAGCTACCAAAATTTCCCGAGAAGGAGCGTTCCTGGCTACTGCAGGCCTCGTCTGAATATGACTCCTGTTGACCTGGGTAGCCACCGTTGTCTTACGAGAATAGTCAGCTTTATAACTTTCACCCAGGATCCTACTCTTTTGATTTTTTCCTGCTCATCCGGACCTTTTGCTGTAGAATGGAAAAGGAGACAAGGGCAGAACGGAGACAGAGCTTGGGCCTTGCTGGGCCACCTTGATAGGAAACTAATATGTGTAGTCACCTTTTTCCTATTAAGAGCCTACTGTATAGCACATGGAACTCTTCTCAATATTATGTAATGACCTAAATGGGAAAAGAATTTGAAAAAGAATAGATACATGTATATGTATAACTGAATCCCTTTGCTGTACACCTGAAACTAACACAACATTGTTAACCAACTATACTCCAATATAAAATAAAAAGTTGTGGTTGTTGTTTTTAAGAGTGTCATTTGCCTATTGTTGCTAGAAAGCAACAACCTGGATTTAGCTATGTCTTCACTGAAACTTAGCAGAGAGACACCCACAAAGGAAACTAGTAGTTCCTCATTAAAGAACACTGGCAAGGGCTTCCCTGGTGGTGCAGTGGTTGAGGGTCCGCCTGCCGATGCAGGGGACACGGGTTCGTGCCCCGGTCCGGGAAGATCCCACGTGCCGCGGAGCAGCTGGGCCCGTGAGCCATGGCCGCTGAGCCTGCGCGTCCGGAGCCTGTGCTCCGCAACGGGAGAGGCCACAACAGTGAGAGGTCCGCGTACCGCAAAAAAAAAAAAAAAAAAAAAAAACACTGGCAAGGGGGAAGGGCTCTACTCGTAACTTTTATCACTAAATTATTTTGGGTGTGCTGCAGTCTCTCGGGAATTCTGCCGCACCATCTGTAAAATGAGGCTTCCAGACTGGACACCCCCCCAGCTCTAACGCAGCACCACTGGTTCTAGACAGCCCCATCCAAACCTTGCGATGAAACCCTCCAACTGCCTTTATTTTCCTGAAACCAGCATTTGTCAGAACTTTTCAATAGCTCTAAATTCAGACATCTTCCTGTTTTTCCTGAGCCTTCTTGCTTTGTGAATGGTCCTTTCAAGATCCCAGGAATAAAAGCAGGCCCAAAGTGTGAAGCAGATAAAAAGCAACAGCAGTACAAGAGAAGAAAAAAGATGTGGGTTCCCCCCCCTCTTTCCCTCATTAGTTTAACTTCTGACCGATTTAGACATTTGTTACATTTTTCCTGGAAACTTGAAAGTTTAATTTGGAATCCAGTCACAGAGAGAAAATTCTGCTGAGGATATAATGCAAAAATATGTTTGCTAATGAGTGGCACTGATTTTACAGGAAATAAGGAAGAAAAATACAAATTTTGGAAGAAAATAAGTAATTTCACAATGTTTCCATTTGCTCCATATCCAACTTCATTTCTTCAGGGGGTAGCTTGGAAATTTTTCTCCTGAAAGCACAGTAAATATTCCTGTAGACTGTCTATTTTCTGGCCTGGAAGAGGTGGGTAGAGATGACAAATTTCCTAGAACCACTTCTGGGAAATTTGTGTTGATGGCACCTCTGATTTTAAACTCTTCATTCTTCCCTCCAGCAAAAACACACCAAATCGTGCAACAAGGCTGAACAGAGCAAATTCCTGCGTCTTTAATTTTAAAAAAATCTTTTAAGTCTTTGTTGTTGCTTTGTTTGTATGCGAATGTGTCTGGGTGGGGGGTGGAGTTTGGGGGTGGTGTTTCAGATGCCTTTCAAGATAGTTCAGGGAGATATCACAAAACCATCACCTGCCTCCCCATTAGAAATTCTGATTTTACACCATTAATTGGCATTTTCAAAACAACCAGCGCCCAATAAGCTCAGATGCTGCTTCACACTTGCGTGCATTTAACACTTCATAAGCAGTTCATTAAACTGATAACACTTTAAACAGTAACACTGCCTCTTTCAGACTCCCTCAGCCTGTAGTCGTCCTGAGGCAACGAATGAACCCTTCCTAGGCTTCGAACCACAGGAATTTACATTCTTGACGTGTGTCTCTTAATTATGGATACCCTGGTCCCTGGCTGAGTCAGAGAGGGCCAGGCTCGGGCCTGCATGCCCCAGTTACTGGGCACACAGGGACAGGCCCAAGGGGTTGTGGACGTGGCACAGGGACAGATCCCGGACAGTGGCAGGAACAAGGCTGTCTCACAACTTTCCAGAAACACCTTGCCTGGGTTTCAGCTGAGCCCCCTTGGCTCTCCTAAACACCCTCCTTCTGACCAGAAGCTGGTTTTCCAAGATTGAATCTTCCTGATTAAAAAGGATTTGGATCTATATGTGTAATCTAGAAAAATGGTACAGATGAACCTATTTGCAAAGCAGAAACAGAGCCACAGATGTAGAGAGCAAACGTATGCACACCAAGGGGGAAAAGAGCAGGTGGGATGAATTGGGAGATTGGGATTGACACGTATACACTACTATGTATAAAATAGATAACTAATGAGAACCTACTGTATGGCACAGGGAACTCTACTCAGTGCTCTGTGGTGACCTAAATGGGAAGGAAATCCAAAAAAGAGGGGATATGTATACATATAGCTGATTCACTTTGCTGTAAAGCAGAAACTAACAACGTTGTAAAGCAACTATACTCCAAAGAAATTAAAAAAAAAAAAAAAAAAAAAGGGTTTGGGATGAACGCTTATCACCTTCCTCCTGAAAGCCCTGACCCCACCGCCCAAGTTCTCTCGAGATCATGGGAGACCCTGGCACAGTGAGGCCCCAGCTTCCTGGCACACACCTCTAGGACCTGGGGGTGACCATAATTAGAGAGGCTGCAGGATGTCTTGGTCAGCGTCCCCGCACACAGTACACTCTCCAGAACAATGGAAAGGTTAACAGTCTTTGTCTATTCGGGGTGTGCCAGGCGAGGTGTGAGCTCTGCACCCCTTTCATTCAAATAAACAACAAACTAGAGAGGACACTGGACGTCTTCTGCGGATGACGACCGGAGACTCGCCTGGCCTGAGTTAAAGGATGACGAGCATCAGTCGACTTCCCAGTGTGCTTGAGCGCAGGGTGCTGTTCTGAGTAAGCCTTTTCCAGCATCCTCTCCTTCAGTCCTACTAACTGGTCGGGACTATTATTATCACCATAATGCAAAAGAGAAAAGGGAGGCAGAAAGGCAGGGATGGTATTTGGAACTCAAGTCCATTGGGCTCTCATAAAAGGGCAATTGACCTATACGCTCTGGTCCCTCTGTGGACACAGGGTGTATACCGCGAATTAGAGGCTCTCAAAGCCTGGTTCCTGGGGTTTCACCCCAAGGGCAGCGAGAACCCTGCCCCTCTGGCCCCTCTGGCCCCTCTTGCCCTGCCCGGCCCCGGGCGCCCTGAGTTCCCCACGCCTCCCGCCTTGGGGATGATTTCCAGCGCCATGGAACTGATGGGTAACTGAGGGGCAACTGATGCGTAACTGATGAACCTTTGCTGGGCTGCTGCGACGCCGGAGGCGACCCGCGAGCGCCCTTCCTAGTGTTGGAGCCTCGCGGTCGCTCGGAGCTGGGAACCGAATCCTGATTTCCCGTCCGGGGGGTCTGGCGTGAGCGCGCGCGGGGGCTGGATGCGCGGAGGCTCCGCGGCCGGGCCCACAGCGCCATCGTGTGGCCATATTGGGCAGCGCGGCTGGGGCCGTCGGCTCCCACCTTCTCCAGGACCAGAGTGAGTTGGGCGATCACGATGGTTGGGGAAGGACGGCCACACCCTTTGGGGATATCCTCTGGGCTCCAGCTCTGGGCGCGGGCGGCCTGTGTGGCTGCAACAGCAAAGGGAATGGCCCGATGGGGTCCTACTTGGCGAGGACTCCTTGGTCCGCCCTGAAATAGTGTGGGAAGCAAGGCACCCAGCCTGTCGTGGTAGAGCAGCAGGTTTGTCACAGAGAAGAGCACCGGTGATAAAGGCTCCCGGAAACCTTCGCTCCTTCGGGGATGCATGCATGGGTCCCTGAACCCGAGCAAAGTTACATTAAGGCTTCTGCTAGTATTCATTCGTTTTATGGTTCACTCAGGAAGTCAGTTCGCAAACATGTAATGAACACCTGCTATTGCCAGGACCTGAGGTGGCTCTAGATGATACAGAAAAGAATAAAAGTGAAGGCTTAGAGCACGCTAGGTGTCTTTGCCAGTCAGATGAAGCCCCTGGGCTCCTTTTAATTGTGAAATAGTCATGTTCTTTGTTAATACATGACGTAACAAGAGCTACAGACCAGTATGTTAACTACCATTTTATCAAAATAGTGATGGGCACAAATGATATCAAGAAAAAGGTATCAACTGCAATGTAATATGAAAATAGCTGTGATCTCTGTTGGTGACAAAGTCACAGCCACTAATACACTGTGACATGTTGCCTATATTCATAATTGAAAAAAATGTTACATTTCACTTCGAGGTTAGCGAGACTAATGATGTAAATTCTTCCCTAGGCAAGTTCAGGGACCTCCTGGATTTTATGCACAGAACCCTTGGTTAAGAAGCCTGGTAGGTGAGCAGACAATAAATAAGTAAACAGGGTGAGGATAGACGGTGCTGAATGCTTTGAAGGAAATCAACAGGGTGATTCTGACAATACGATAAGAAGAGAGGACCTGAATCAGGTGGGACTGTCGGGGAAGGCCTGGAAGATGTGGAATTTGGTGTTACAAAGTCTTATGCAGAGGTAGGAAATGGCCACCAGGGGGCCCAATTTAGCCTAAAACCTGCACAGTCTGAAAAAGTCTGACTCTCGGGTGCAGGACCAGTTTTTACCCTCTGACCACCACGCTCCCCCAGTGTCTAAAGCCCTGACTCATTTACATGCTGTCTAGATCCTAAAGGCATTTGATTTTGCACCTTTGCTGCTTGGGGCAACCCAGCCCAACAGCAGCGATCTGCCCAGCAGAACTAAACCCCCCAAAGTTTAATCTAAAGAAAAAGCTCAGGATCTCTGAGTCCTATTTGGGAACCAGCCTCCTTAAGGCTTGGAGAACCCCCGAAGCTTCCAGGTCTCTACCATGTTTCATTCTAGCTGTGATGCCCCAGGGTCCCTCCGAAGCGAGTGGGTGTGGGGCACCTCTGTTCTCATCCGCGGATTCCCAGCCCAGCAGCAGCGTGGGGCAACGTTTTGGAAGGTGGGTGGTGAACTTAGGGCAGGGTCAGAGGCGGCCTTTGCGGTCGGGTATGAACCAGCGCGGGAAGTTTGTGGGGCGATGTCAGGGCTGGCACCGGCGAAGAACAACTTTGTTGACAAGAAGATTAATTAGACAAATGTAGTGCCCATCAGTTACTGCCACCCCTCCTTGGAGTCAGCTCTAGTCAAGCCTTTTGCTAGAGACTTTTTTGTTCATCTTTTTGAAAGAAAGCCTAATTTCCTAACAAGGCAGCCAGAAAACAATTCATGGTGCGCCAGTGAGCAAGTACCTACAAGCAGGTTCTGAAGGAAGGGTTCCTGCAAACCACCAGGCCTCGGGCTGGCCCCTCCTGGGAGCGACTGGGCCTCTTCCTTCTACCTGTACAGACCCGGCCCCAGGAAGCATGATGAGCCCTGAATCCTTCTTCACGAGGGAGGACGCCCCGTTCGTGAGCTCTGTGGATCTTTCTTCCTCTCTGCCTTTCATGGGAGAGCGTCCCTGGAGAGGGGTTGGCAGCCAGCCACGCCGGGTCCTCAGAGCTTGGGGCCTTCCGCCACCTACACCTTCCCTCCATTCAAATGCCCTCTTTCTCCCATAGGCGCCTGCCCCATTGTCCCATTATTGGAAGAGACAATGAATCAGTAAGTCGTCGTGGCCTCATTCATCATTTGATAACTATTCACCGAGCCTCGTATGCCAGCGATACTGGGAATACAGGGGTGATCTTGATACATCAGGCCCACGCCTTTTGAGGGCGGGAGCAGAGGCTTAGATTCTAGAAGGAGAGACACAGCAATGAGTAAAATAAATGCACAAACGTGTCTGTGGTCCAGAAGGAGCTAAGTGAGGGGATGTGGTGGAGAGGGCCTGGAGGTGGCAGCCATTTTGGAAAGGGCGCCCCAAGGAGGTGAAATTGCAGTTGAGACCTGAGGAGGGAGGGAAAATGGGAGGGAGAGCTGGCTTTCTCTCGGCCACAGGGGACAGGAGTCCGATGGTGCCAAGGGAAGGGACTCTCTGTAAATATCCATTGACTGAATTTTCTAAGTTGTGTTTATCACACTTTAATGTGAACTAGAATCTTCTGGGGGAATTGCAGCCCTGTCTCTAAGCAGCCTGTTCAGTCCTGTCAGGTCTCCCTGAGGTCCTGGAAAGCCCTCGCAGTCAGGCTGTGGGCACCCAAAGCCCGTGTAGCTTCAGCAGGCCAGTTCCCCCGTAGCTTGTCATAGCCCAGGCCAGCCTGGGCGGAGGCCCGGGTCCCATGCTTGGCGTGGTGGAGGCACCTGAGCGCACAGAGACTCCTAGGCCCAGACGTCTCCTTGGCAGTGGCAGGTGGAGCTGGCCGTCTCTTTCCAGGGCCTCTGAAAGCCTCCTAGGGCTGCGCAGGGGTGGTGGCACTCAGTGGCTTTGTCAACCTCCTTAGAGCCCCACGGGTCCCCAGTAGCCTCCTGGACCCCGCGTCTATTTCCTCTATTCCTGCCTGCAGGAATCAGCTGAAGGTCCACATTCTACTTTGGTAGCTGATGGGAGCCCATGGTCTGACGGGCGCCTGCACCGAGCGGGGTCCTGGGAGCCCGGCCCTTTGAGGAGCGAAGCACAGTGGTCAGTGCAGAGCCCTGGGCCTTCCAGGGCAGGCTTTGCTGCCCTGAGGCTGTCCTGTCTGAGACCCAGGCAGGAACGGGGACCTGCTCTGCCCTTGGGGCCATGTCCCGTCTGTGGGCCGGATTCTCTGGGCGCAGGCGGTACTTCCCTGGGTCCTGAGTCCTGTCCTTGCAGAGGTCATCTTGAGTCTGCAGAGCCCTGAACCAGCTCCGGGTCTGTGTGGTGCCGGCTTCTCCCGCTTCGTCCCTTTCCCTGTGGGCGGGAGCGCGGCTGGATGAGCCCAGTGGAGGTGGGGTCGTGGACAGGACTTGGACACGTGGGGCTGGTGGGAACACACATATGTGCAGCAAGAGCCCTTGTGGCCCCGGAGAGAGCTGGGGGTGGACCTCCAGGGGGGTTCCCAGCCCGGCTCCCTGTCCCGCCGCGTTCTGACGGGCCACTCCTGCAATTCTTAAGTTCAAACCTCACCTTCCAGATGACGCGGAAGATGTTTATCAAGGTAGAAAAATAACACATTTTATCTAACACCTTATTATCTTAATGACAGTACTCAACACATGGTACGGGGCCTCCACTTTTACTCTTGTCCTGGCCTCCAAAATGTCAGGGAACTAGGAGACACTTGGAGGAATTTACCAGAACGTAGGAAGCCTCCTCATGGGGGTGGGTGGGTCCGTGCCCCCTTTCCTGCATCCCCCCTGACTGAACCTCAGCTCCGTGATCCTCCAGGTATGGATGGAGAAGACCAGCCTGGGTTTAACGTGAGATCCTAGGGCCGCCCCCAGACCTGATGCACAGGGTCCCGGGTGAAGGTCTCGGGAAGCTGTGTCTTTTGCCCTCGCCCGCCCCCAATCAGGTGACTCAAACGCACTCAGAAGTGTGAGCCCTTCGTGGCACAAGATCCATGAGTGGAAAGGGGACGGGAGCTCTCTGGTTAAAGCCTGGTTGAAGAGGTGCAGACTAGGAATTATCTGCTGTCTCTGAGCAGATGTTTGGGGGCCCCGGGGTCACATCTTTGTAGGGAACTCCCTTTTCCAGCTGCACACGGAGGGTTCTCCAAACTCATGGGGGCCAACTCAGAAACTACCCGTGTCCGTCGCATACCCCGTCCAGAGGCCCCCAGCGCCCCACCTAGCCTGATTCTCTTCTAGGAGGGAATGTAAAAGTTAGAACAGGATGGAGTGAAAGGCCTGTGCACTATCCTGACCTGCCACCAACATGTGACCATGGACCCCCTTGCGCAGGGTGGGCTTCAGCACTGCACCCCCAGTCTGATTGGCACTTATGAGTGACTTTCTGATTTGTTCTGGAGCCTGTGGATCCCAGTCATTCATAAAAGAAAAAGTTTGGGTCCATCTGAACCTCATCTACTAAAATCAAGCAACACAAATCCAGTTGCTCACAGCTCTTTGTGCAACACCAGAAATATGGGTACATTTCATTCTGTCCCAGGAACCAGCCAAACAATACTAACCAACTAGTCAAAAATACAGCAACACTGTGTGCTTTCATTTTTAAAATGTCATAACCACAAGCACATCTAGAGAAAAGCAGCCGTTGACCTGGACATTGCTGGTCATTTCCAAGTTCCCTGGTGTACGTGTGTGTGTTCCTTTGCTCACTGGTGCAAGGTGAGCGATATCAAAAGCAATGGAAGATTTGACAGTGACTTGCTTTCTCTGGCTGAACTGGTGGGAGAGTGCCTTTTCTTCCCTCTCCAGGCCTCAGTTTCCCAGAGCTGTAAAGGCGATGCAGAAAAAAACTTCTGTACAAGGCATCAGTTCACCTCTCCTAGTCACAAAAGAGATGAGAGCAAATGGATTAGGAAGTTTGTTTGGCAAATGGTTTTTGGAGCACTCAGGCGCCAGACTGCTGATGTTGAAACGGAAGACAATTCAGTCCACGTGGTGTTCAGTGGGGTGATCGAGCTCCCGATTCTGCTGTTTCCTGATCTCTGCTGCCCTCTGCTGTCCAACATGGGCTGGGACAGGCCAATGCAACCCGCAGGTGTGGCAGCCCAGAACCGCTTTGTTTTTACCTGAGACTCAGAATGGGCAGCAATTTCTTCTAGGCCACACAGCAGGGCTGCTGCCTCCCCGTCAACCGGGCAGAGGGTCCTCTGACCCACGGACCCTCCTGGTGCCTGGAGCAGCCTCTAGAAAGGCAGCTTCCCGGGCCTCACCCCAGACCTTCTGACTCAGAAATGGTGGGTGGAGATCACTCAGCATTTTAATAAACCCTCCAGGTGATTCTCATGCACACGGTAGGTGAGAACCGTTGCTATCTCTTTGGACATAGAAGTCTGGAGGAGGAATAGACCTTTTTTTAAAAAAAAAATCATATTGTGCATCTTTAAAATTAAAATAAGACATGGAAATTCAGAAGTTCGGCTACTTGGTTTTTATTTTGTATTTGGGAAGTTTGGTGCTGTGAGAATGTTGGATTCCTACAGCGCACAGGTGGGCTCCATTCAAGCTTTTGCAGAGAACAAGACTCCTCGGGGACAGATAGAAAGTCTCCTCTGATCTGGGTGACACGTGTGCCACTCCACTGAGTGACAGAGAGCCCCACTGCTGAGTAGGATCTCTGCATTTTGGTGACACCCATCTGATGACTGGAGGCATCAGGCTCTGGATTTCTGAGACAGTCCTGATTTGAATTCATTCATCCATACTTTCACGCATTCACTTATTTAGCAACTGTTTCTTGAGCACCAACTATGTATTCTACAGACTGTGCTGGCTGTTTGGCATTTGGTCCCTACCCTTATTGATACGATCCAGTGGGAAAGACAGATAGGAGAACACAAATTGCACAGAGAATGAATTTGCTGAAATTAATTAGTCACAATGATAATAAGCTCTATGAAGAGGACATTCTGGGTGCTCTGATAGGCAGGAGGTCACAGCCCAGGGAAAGAGAGGATTATAAAACAGTAATGAAGACACGTCTTATGAAGGAGGTGGTCCCGAGTGCTATGGGAGAGGGAAGGATGCCTCAAAACAAACCTTCCCAGGTGGGGTACAAGGGAAACCCAGAGAAAAGACATCACAGAGGTTGAGGATTGCTGGGCTGATTCCTTCTACCATTAGAATTTAAACATGACTTTTATTACGGGACGATTTTTTATTGTTAAACATTTTTTAAATATAGATAATACAGTATATCATGTAGATGTGACCACCGACAAGAGTTTGCTCTAGAGCCTTCTGAATATTTTTATGTCAATCTATGTGATATATATATTATACTATACTATACTATACTAGCCGTCATACTACATTGTTTGGTGATTTGCTTTTTAAATGAACAATTTACCTGGGCATTCTTTCTTCCTGCCCGCTGTTTGTGTGTGAGTACCACTCTGCTAGTACTTGGCTGTTTCAGGTGCATCCAATGCTTCTTTCATTCTAATACCCATCAGGTTGTCTCCCCGCCCCCAAGTGTACCCCGAACACGTCAAACCACTGGGAGGGATTTTCTTATTAAAGATGTGGTAACTTTAAGAAAACAGTGGCAGTGTTCTAGGGCTTACTGTGAGAAAATCATTACACGGTTACAGAGATAATGATCCCCCAAGGGCAGGGGAGCATAAAATATGGATCTGGGAGCTCCAGGCAAGAGGGGGAGAATAGTGTGGGCTCTGCACGGTCAGAGACTGGGAGGGTAGGGGCAGGGAGACAGCAGTGTGTGGGGAACCGCACTGGGAAAGGCAGAGCCTGATTGGAAGGGGAGCAGGGGGATGGGGGCTGCAGCGCTCACCGCCCACTCACCTCTCTGAACAGACACTCGAGGGCTCAACGTCAGTAACAAGGACCAAAGGCTTCTTCCCACAGGCTGCCACGTGTCCGTTCCGTGCCCTAGACCAGACGTGGCCCTGGGACTCAGCATCTGAGGGTGACAGAGCCTTCCACCGAGGTTCTGGTGACAGCAAGGCAGGAGCGAGGGAGGAAAACAGCTCCCAGCGTGAGGGTCTCCTTGAAGCAGCATGGGGGTACCCGCTGGGGGTGCAGAGGGCAGGTGAAGAACTAGGACACAGAGAGACGTCTGGGGACAGGAGAAAGCTCGGAAAAGCAACATATGCACGTGCGTTGCACTTCACAACCTGTTAGCTGCTCGCAGAATCCTGCATCGGCAGCAGCATGATTGTGTTAGAAGTAGGGAAATTCAGATCACACAGCAAAGCGCTCAAGCAAGTGACAGAGGAAAGACCCACCCTGGGGCTTTCCCCTGTCTCTGAAGGGTCCAGAGAGTGGGCCAAGATATCTGTGAAGAGGTGGACGCACCCCTATGCTGAGAAGACGGTTCTTTCTAAGCCGTCGGGGTCTTTGATGAAAGGAGTAGCCATCCAGGGCACATCAGCTCTTAGTTGCCATCACTCTGATACGAGAATAGCAGAGGGATAAGCAAGTAAACTCAGTCCTGACCGCACATTCAAATCACTCGGGGCGCTATGCAAACCTCGATGCTCAGACCCCAACTCTTGAGACTCCAACTGAACAAGGCTGTGTGGTTATATGAATTTATTTAAAAAGTTTACACACACTAATCAGGCGACCTGGAGTGAGACAGAACTGTCTGGGACCCTACTCTCAGAGCCCGAGCGCATCCAGGAGGGGCCCTCGGTAGTTCAGGGAGACCGTGGTGCTCCGAAGAGTTGGACACCCTTCAGCTCCCTCTGCCTATTAACAAAGCGAAGACAGCAAATGCAGTGTGATGCTGGTGCTTTCTTATTTTTATGATCATGGCAGTCACAAACTACTGGTACCAGAGCTGATTCTGGCCCAGAGATGTATTTTCTTGGGCATGAACTGGCTTTTTGGAAATCTGAGCCAACATTGAAACATCTGGATATCTCATGTAGCTATTTCGACTTGCAGCTCCTTTTGAAAGATCGAAAGATCTGACACTTGGTGCCCCAATGGCACTGCTTCTGTGCCAACAGGCAGCTGGTGCTCAGTAGTGGCTACTGCTCTCCTTCCTGAGCCTGTAGCCATGGGACCCCCTTGCGCAGGGTGGGCTTCAGCACTGCACCCCCAGTCTGATTGGCACTTATGAGTGACTTTCTGATTTGTTCTGGAGCCTGTGGATCCCAGTCATTCGTAAAAGAAAAAGTTTGGGTCCATCTGAACCTCATCTACAAAAATCAAGCAACACAAATCCAGTTGCTCACAGCTCTTTGTGCAACACCAGAAATATGGGTACATTTCATTCTGTCCCAGGAACCAGCCAAACAATACTAACCAACTAGTCAAAAATACAGCAACACTGTGTGCTTTCATTTTTAAAATGTCATAACCACAAGCACATCTAGAGAAAAAAAGCCGTTGACCTGGACATTGCTGGTCATTTCCAAGTTCCCTGGTGTACGTGTGTGTGTTCCTTTGCTCACTGGTGCAAGGTGAGCGATATCAAAAGCAATGGAAGATTTGACAGTGACTTGCTTTCTCTGGCTGAACTGGGGGGAGAGTGCCTTCTGTGGCACTTACAGTACACAGTGCAGCCCTTAGACCATGCAGGTGAGAAACCAGGGCTGCTGAGTCTTACCTTTTTCTTCAAGAAGTGGCCAAAATGTTTTTTCCTGGGTTTATACATGGTGACAGAGAAGCTCCGGCCTTTTCCTTCTCACCCACCGTCAGCGATGCGGCTCTGAGAACGCAGCTCCCCCGCTACCTGGAGCAACTGATGGGAGCCGCTGGCCGGTTCTCTGGTGAGCAGAGTGCGCAGGGCCGGGCCCCAGCTGGGCCCTCACGGGCGCCTGAGCTGGTCCACACGCTCCTCCCACCTAGCCCCAGGGGACGTATCCAACACTGCTGAAAAATGGAACCATTTGCTGGTGTTGGTTCTAGGTCAGTTTCCACAACCACACCTTTCTTTGCGCTTTTCACCTGCCTGGACCGGCTGGGCTCATTCCTGCCCATCTTTCAGGGCCATGCTGACACCTACTCCCCAGGAGGCCCCAGTGAGTCACCTGCTCCCTGTCCTTTCTGAACCCCACTGCACCTGCTGTGCGCCTTTCCTGGTTTGTCTTCCACTGTTGGCCGTGTGTCCTTTCACGGCCACTCCTGGTGGATTCTGTTTAGTCCTTCCGCTGTCGGGGGTGAACGTCCCCTCGTGCCCAGGGCTGCCCTTCACTTCTCTACTCCATCCCAGCCTCACCCAGTTGTAGGGAAGTGCCTCCCACAGAAGGTGGTGGCTCAGTCCACGCTCGGAGCTTGGCGGTTCCCATGGGTAAGGACAGGGCAGGGAGGGGCTGGGGAGGCAGCAGAGGGCTAGGGTGGAGGAAGGTGATGTGAATCTCAGGCAGGAGAAGACTTGCTGCGTATGGGGGAGACGGTCAGGGAGGAACTGCTGGACGTGGACGGAGCAAGTTTCTGGAGATGCCTCATGGAGAGAAGGTGGTCCACCCTGGCTCAAGTTCTTTCTGCTCAGAACAAGTTTTTCCGCGATGCCAGAGTGGGCGACAGACGTTAGGGATGCCGAGAGCCACTTTCCGTCTTCCTTTTCTCCCCCTTCCTCCCGGCCTGTTCTAATCCTGCTGGTCTGTGTCTCACAAGCAAGACTCCCCGTCCTGAACGAAAGCTGACAGTCTCATCCATCTTCCCATGAGCAGCGACGCAGACAGAACACACACGTTCCTGAATAACTTCTAAGGACTCGGGCATCCTCTGGACTAATGAGCCCTCCCATCTGTCATCTTTCTCTCAGCCACCCTGGGAGGCAGGCAATATTATCCCCCTCTTACAAAGGAGGCTCAGGTGACAGCTTGCCCAATGTCAGGCAGCTAGATGGCACGGACATGCCATCCCGAGGCCACGCTTTCCTCTTTGTTCCACACCTTGGGCACTGGTGTTCAGAACCACTGCTGAGCAGGTTTGCAAAAGCAAAAAGCAAAACCCAAGGCTTGGCTGACAGTTACTCTGCTAGCCAGTGTGGCTCCAGCAGACCCTCTGCAATGTGCAATGGCATTGCCAAGAGCACAAACTTAAATCAGATTCTTAAGATCCCTTGAATTAACTAATGCTAGACTCTTGCTAGAACACAATCCTCTATAGGGCAGCTTTCCAGCTGCTTCACGGGACACGGTCTATTTTTCTTGTCCTACTCTTGACAGATATTAGCAACTTAAGACATGCAAGGGCCTATTGTTCAATTACATTCCCGATGCGCACTCGAGACCACTGGGAAGTGAACCTAATCCACAGAACTAAATTTTGTTGTTGGACAGATGGTTCTTAAGAAAACGATCCGAATGATTTCCCCCCAAATCAGCCTTTAAGAAATCTCGTTTCTCAGGCCTTCCTCCTTCCCTCACTCCCTCCCACAATGTATCTGTGCCAACTTACAGTTTGCCAGTTTCCTCCTCAGTTGAGCTTTTCCATTTGATTAGGTTGCAGGCTTACCCATCCTCCCCTTTTGATAACCGCACTTCCTGGCTCATCCATATGGGATTACACAAAGCCCGAGTCATCAGTTGCTGAGACTTCCCCCACCCAGGGTTTCTGTCCAGAACATCTGTACCCTGTGAACTCACGTCAGCAACAGTAATGCCTACCACAGGCTTAGGGTGTAACGATTTTTCATCTTCCACCCTGCCTGAAGCATGAAAGTTCTAGATGGTAGAATGTCAAAATACTGGAATAAAATGAGGTCTTATTATAGCAGAACATGTTAGGAGGTGTCTGGACTAAGACTGAGATTTGCTTAAAATTGCTGGTAATGAAACAGCTCTTGGATATAAATTTTCTATCGTCTGCTTATGTCATCTATCATTGATTGATGACGTATATATACCATCTATTTATCTCAGAACTGTCAGAAATAAGACTAAGGTCAGCCCAGGTGATACATGTTGTACGTAGTTTCCTAGACCCACTGCCATGGGAACCGGGGCCCATAAAGGAGCAGGATGCGATGACGCTTATAACAACATGTTTCTGAAAAGAGCTAAGTTCTAGTGTACCTAGTCAGAGAAGGATCACTGATCTGTACCCGGAAAAGACAACTGGACATCTGAAATTTCATCTCAAGTTGGCATTATGGATCTAGAGTAGGAGTGGGTAAACTTTTTCCTGTATAGGGCCAGACAGTAAATATTTTAGGTTTTATAGGACATAGAGTATCTGTTGCAAATACTCAAATCTCTTGAATTGAAAGCAGCTACAGACACTGAACAAATGGTCACGGTTGTTCCAGTAAAACTTTGTTTACAGAACAGGCAGGTCTGCAGGCCGTACTTTCAGCTCTTCATCTTGAGGATGCCCCGAACAGGGGCCCCTTCCCGTGCAGCCCACCCACCTGCCCCCGCTCCCCGCCAGCCCGCACTGCTGCCCCACACCAGCCCACCGACTTCAGTTTCAAGAAGACAGTCAACGCGAGAGAAAACGGACTCAAGCAACGTTTTTAAGGTGGTGACTGAGGAATGTCTTTTTATCTAACCTTAAAGTCTTAACTAATTTGTTCAATCTTTCTGAAGCTGTACATCACAGGGTTTTTAACAGCCTTCTTGCCTAACTGCACTTGGCTTTGCTAAAAATAAATATGGAAGATGGAAAAGCTAAATATCAAACCCAAATCACCTACGGAACCTAGAATGTCTTTCCTTCTCTTGTACTTAGGACAGTTACTTTCACCTTGACTAAGTCATATTTCTCAATGTCACTGAAAATAATAAGGAGGGTCGGTGGTGTTTAGTTGGCCTTTTTCGGTTTGAGAGCCAAATGCTGAGGCAAAATGCCTGCAGGGACTCATCTGAGAGCCGCAGTCACTGAAAATCTGAGTGGGAGAGAAGTGGGGCCTTCATGGCATTATTCTGCGTGGGCCCGGCATGGCTGACGGAGCAAACACACGCAAGGAGCCTTTAAGGACAAGAAAGGCAAGTGGGGCAATCTGCCCATCCGAGTGCCCTTTGGGCCTGCCCATCTAATTGGATTCCAGCAGTTCTCAGGAGAACTGCATTCCTAAAGCCCAGCTCCTTCGCTTTTCTTCTTTTAAAACACCAGCACCTTCAAGTATAACCAATTAAAAATCCCTTTACATTTTAACTGACAGACTTCTTTCATTCACAAGTTGTTTTGAGTCAGTCAAATCTGTTACAAGATGGGAGCAGAAGCTTTTGTTCTTCTAAAATAGATCCCAAAGAAACAGAGCCCCACTGGCTCAAAGAATATTCTCACTTGTCTGTCATTTCTGCCTTGCAGAATCCTTTTATTCTAGCATGACTACAAGTTTGTACCTGAACACTTCACGTCAATCATGAAGTGCTGCCGAGGAGAATGCAATACTACGGGTGACCACGAGCTGAGGAGTCACTGAAACCTAATGCTGTCTTCATGCAAGACGAAATCTCCAGGCAACGAACAGTCGAGAAAGGAGCTGTTTTCATATCGAGGTGAGGTCTATTCTGTAGAGAGTTTCTGATGAGTTGCGTCTGGGAGGGACATGAAGCTTGTACTGATGCTGCTCTGATATCTATTTTAGAAGAACAAAAGGTTCTGCTTCCACCTTGGCCGAGAGCATGCCACCACCCGCAGAACGATTACTAACGGAACAGGAAAAAGGTAACAGTGAGCGACAGGAAATGGCTCTGCGAGAGCAGCCAGAGGAGTGGTCTCACACGGGGCCTCCCTTGCACAGAAGCCCCTGCCCACCAGACCAGGTTTCTCCCCTCCACCCAGGCTTCCTTCATTGCCAAGGGAAGGGCCAAGGGCCTGACAAGCACATGTGTGGGGATCTGCACAGGGAGACACCTGCTGACCTGAAGTCACGGTCACTCTCCTTCCCAATTCCCGCTGCTTGTGTCACCCTGGGAAGCGAAGCCTCCTTTGCTAATGCACTGATAACACAATGTGCTTAAAGACCTTCCGTGGAAAGGCAAGCTGAGGTTCAGAAAGACTGACTGTGAGTGTGATTCAGCTGCCCTTGAATTCGAATGCTCACCAGAGGGGCGGCTTGACACAGACTGGCTGCCGTCCGCACCAGCCGGTCTGTGACATGTTCCAGGCTCTCGGGCCTCTCTGCTCAGCTGCTGCCGAGCTGCGCCTGGTCCGCTCCTCCCTTCCCACAGTCAGGCAACAGCTCACTGCCTATCTGCTGGCCTCCAATCCAAAGCACATTTAACTTTCAAGATGCCCTATGCTGGAATTTCTTCTTTTTTCTCTCTGCTTATTAAGGCCAGCATTCTTTTCTCCTTTAGCTAGTTGACGGTTGAATTAATAAAGTCTATCCTGACAAGCATTGAACTAATAAACAATATAAAGAGAGCTGGGTTTGCCCATGGCCTTCAAAAATTCTATGTAACCTACCTAGGCAAAGAAAGGGCAAGAAGGTTAGCCAATCACAGGACCAATGAATGGGTCCTGGGTTTCTTCTAGGACATTTAGCCAAAGCACTGGCCTGGGAACAAGCATTCCCAGGACAGGCTCTTCCTCTCCATGGATCTCAGTTCCTTGTCCGATGGGGCAGACTGATTGATATCTAAGGGTAGAGACTACGATTTTATCTAAAAACACCTCCTGGTGGGTGTCACGATACGTGCCACTGTGGACATCCAGGAGGAGAAGACAGGAAGGCCATTTCCTCACCTCTGAGAGCCACAGGCCGAGCCCTGCCCACCCAGGAACTCAGAGGCAGCTCTATGCTGGGGCCCGAGCCCCCGCAGCCCAGGTTCTCCGGGTTCAGCAAAGCGGCTCGGATGCTGGAGGGCCGGCAGCTCGACGGACTCCTGAGGCACCAGCCCAGCACCCGGCCTGGTACGCAGCAGCTCAGAGAACACAAAGGCCTGGCTGGGATGAAGTCCCTTTTTATTTATCGTTTCTGTAAATTATACACATTTAAATTTTTAGCAATAATTTATAACAGTCACACCTCATATAGTTCAGTCATTGGAAGAAAACAAAGAATATTAAAGAACAGTGCCTTCAGAGAGGAGGTTACTGTAACACATCACTGGAGTTAAAATCCAAAATATACAAGACTCCACATACTGGAACAAAACATAAAGCTTACAATTTCTCTATGAGCCTATGAACCTGAAATTACAAAATTTAGCAACTGCCTAAATCAGGAAATCAACAGTTCTGTTTTCAAGGTAAGAAAACAAGGAATGCTATGGTAAGTCACCTTTACTGCTTAAATGTTTCTGCTCTGTTTGTACCTGGAATGACTGTATATAAACACAGGCAAAGCACAGATTTCAGAATAGGTCTCACAAACTCCTTTTACTATAGATTTAAATCTAGTCAATGAGAAAAGCAATTCAGTTGCTTGGATCTTAAGTTTTAAAAAAATTAAAAGTGTTTCCAGGGACTCTTAAAACTGTCTCCAAAAGTATAAAATGTTATACTTTCAAAATCTGAAGCATTCCCATCTTTGTCTGAGATAAATACAGGTCCTAGAACCTGCTCCTGACAGCATAAATGTTCACATACTCTGTGCACATGTAGTGAAACAGCCCACAGGACCCCGGCAGGGACGGCATCGACATGAGCCTGGGCTGTGACCGTCCACAGCCAGACCAACGCCCGGCCGACTGCTCGCGAGGCCGCGTGCCATGGTACATGCTGACCTGTCACTCTTCAGTCAGTTCTTGCTTGGGAAACTCCAGCTCATTCAATAAGTCTTTGCCAGCTGCTCCAGCTTTTGAAGCAAAAAACACTGCTCCCTGTTTAAAACCGAGGTTCTTCAAACTTCGGGCATAATCCGCATATATAGCGGAGATGAGTTTCTGTAAACCACAGTTAAGGAAAAGGAGGGCAAAAAGGGCTCCACCAGCTGCCCACAGGCCAGAAACAATGACCAGCTCTGCTGGAGTGTCCACAGGAGGGCAGCACGGGAGAAGCACACGTACCTCTTCCCTGGGGGAGGGCAACTCCTGGCGGGGGGAGGCGATGTTTCAGTGTGTAATGTCCCTGCACTCGCACCAGCTGAGCCCAGAGCCTGTCCTTCTACAAGACCCAACTAACATCCTCCCAGGTTCTCCAAGGTCTAAATGCACTTAACGACTGGAGAAAGAAGGATGACAGAAGTGAAACTCACGTGCATACCCTCATGCCATTTGAAAGTCGGAGAGGCTGGTGGTTTAAGAGGCAGATGAGCTTCACTGAGAGGTTCTATTTACAAAGCCTGCCCCAAGGCAAGAGCTCCAGATAGCTGGGTGTTGGGATTTTAGACAGCCCTGTTCCACTGTGTTCTGATATCCAAAATGGCTCCTTCAAACTAGAGCCAACTTCCCCAGTGCCTAGATATATGACACTGAGTTCAGCTTAATTTTCTGTAAAAAATTATACAGAAAATCAAAACCGTGACATGTAGAAATGAGGCCACAATGTAACAATTCAAGAAAAAGTGCAATGATATAACAACAAGGCCTCTGCAAAAACAAGGACCTGGGAGTTGGATTCTCAAGCTCATTCTTTTCAAAGAAACACATGTGACTCAAGTGACGTGTAGAAGAACTGAAATGCTCCTGGTCATACGTGGACCACAGTGACCTGCCTGCACGACACGTCTCTCTGAAGTGCTGCTGTGTCTTGTTCCATGTTAGACTGTCCCTATGGATAACAGCAAGTCTTTCTTTTTATTCTATTCCAATATGCATTTATTCCAGTAGCAGCCTCCTTTACCTTTCCTAAACTAGTCTTCCTCTATCTTCTTTTTAAGTTCAAACAAAACATTACAAAATTCGGGCTCCCTCCCCTTTACAGCCCTTCCTGACCCTCCGTCTATCTCACAGCTGATGCCGGTGGTGCAACAACCTTCTTTCTGATTCCGTCCCTCTCGTTTCTCCCTCTTTCCTGGCTCTGGAGGGTCAGAATACAGATCTTTCTCGATAGAATAGCTCTTCCCCGGCAGCACAACCGAGAGAGATTCTAAAACCCGCTACGGCATCTGCTTCCTCCTCAGCACACATGTCCCGGCAAAGGATATCTGTGTCCTCGCTGACTTCAATCGCACGGTACTTGAGACAAGCTTCCACAAACAAAGCCGCTCTGTCGAAGTACCTCATGCTGCTCAACAGAACGCGAGTTAGGTGCTGTAATTTATGGTATCTGAGAGAACCGTCCCAGGGTGTGTTTCTATGTAAAGACTTGTACACACTCTCCCCGGAAGCCCGAGTGCTGCGTTAAGTCACACCGTTCTCAGCCCCGGCTTAGAGGAAAGGAAGGGAGAATTCTCACGCCCCAACCTCCCACTCTTTTTTATTAATACTTAAAAAAAATCTGTGAAATCGTTGAATTTCACAGAAATCTACAGAGATAGGACAAGTATCCACGTACCCACTGCCCAGATTTAACAAGTAAGCTTTTGTAGTATTTGCCTCAACCTACCTCCCTTAGATTTTAAATAAATAAAATGTCCTATAACAAGTGATGAGTATTAATTACCCTTCAAGGTTCTCAGAGGGGACACCTCCAACTCGCCACACTTTCTTCACCCTTCCTACTGCCTTCTAGCCTTCATCTCAGTTGCTCTACTCAAAGATGAATTGTCCCCAATTCTCTGAAGACTTTTTAAATTCTTTTTAAACAGGTACCTGTTAGGTGTGACTAGCATATTGGTAGGAAAATAACACAGTTCCTAGACCAAATGAAGAACAGACTGTTCCATCCCTTTAGGTTTCTTTTTTAAATAAACCTAAAATGTATGCTTCTCCCTTCACTCCCGACACTGAGGACTACCCTCCACCCGGCAGAGCCTCAGGACAGCGTAAGGTGGTTAATCCCGGGTGGTCCTGACCAGCCGTGGACACTGGGTTTACCTGTGAAGCGTCTCAGCCACGCTGGAAAAGCAGCCCAGGGAGAGGAGGACCAGGAGGGCCTTTGACTTCTGGTTCACTTGAGGGGAGCAAAGGTGGTCAACCCAGCGCTTTAAAACATCAGCACACTCTTCTGGATTTAAACGGACCTGGGAAAGACGCCCACGTTAAAAACAGAGACATCCTGCACTACAGAAGGGAAAAGAATTGAATCGAAATGGGATCTGTACCTATGAAACAAAGCTCGGCTCTGCTCTATTACACACCCCCTGATACAGCAGCATCACGACCAGCAGTGACGGGGACCCACACCTTCGGGACCGACAGGCCTGGCAACACCTCTGGGCTGAGTCTGGGCTCACACCCCAGTAGGGAGAGGAGGCAGCTGCTTTCACTTAATTGCTACGAACGCAACCTCCAATTCGCAATAAGAAATGTAATTTATACTCAAAGAATAAGAGGATGAAAGTTGCAAGAAAATATTCGCAAAGCCGCTTTGCAGCCACAAAAATGCTTCTAAATCTTGAGTCCAAAGTTCAAGACTGAACTTTCTATCCCAAGTGTTCAAGGCACCTCCTAGAGTCACCTACTCTGGCGAGCCACGCTGCCCGGCTCCACTCGCCGTAGGTCTGCAGGTAGCGGCAGGCATCTGCAGCTTTGTCTATCAGGCAGAGCAGCTGAACACCCTCTGGAAGACAAAACAGCAGCCCCACAAGTGACACTGGAGCTGTCTCCCTGAAGTCACTACAGAGTAAAACCACCACTTGACTTCACCTGGTCTTGGACATTTATACCTACCTATTGGAGACATTACTGACTTAAATTTTAAAATAAAATATTAAAATAGGGCTTTACAATGTTACCACTCAGACAAACAGGGTTGGAAGTACAAACACAGTCCAGAAAACAAACAAGTAAAGCCTACCTCACTCACTGGTTTTCAGCATTTAGGGTGCCCAGGTTTATCCAATTTATGCCTATTGTCTTGGCAATTATTAATAGTGCCCCACTTACTCTTTAAAAAGCACTCTGGTCTAGATGATTAAATTATATGGTCATCTTATCAACTGCTAGCAATAATCTTTCCACTTTTCTCCAGTGTATATAAAAAAGAAAGAAATATCCCTAATAACCAATTACTTTCCAGGAGTGGGTCTGATTTTCCAGAGTATTAACGAATATACCCCAAAACATGCCTTACCTGCCAATTTCCCATTGGCAATCATATTAGTTGCCACGAGCTTAATGGTGCTCTGGGAGGGGCCTGACGAGGTGACAGTTGTGACCAAGCAGGCTTTCAGTGAATCACAGTAATAATGCTGGTTATCTGCGCTTGTTTCCAATAACAACTGCACAGCTCTGTCTGTCTAATAAGAGAAACAGTTCTTCTAATTACGAGGCCATTTTCCTCCAACATAACCTTTTAAAATTCATAATTTGGAACACTGAAGTTTTCAGCTTAAAGAGGACTTTTCTCAAAAATGTTCGTGAACAATTGTTTACGTATACACAAGTTGAACAAAAGTACAACACTGCTTCTTTAGGACAAATGTAAAACCACATTCTGGTTTATACAGGTGCTTATGTAAGCTTTGCACCAGTCAATTCAAAGACACAAAACCAAAACCAAACAAAACTAGTTAGGCCTCATGTGACATTATGGAAGCCAAAATTACAAGCTGGTTAACCATATATATCTTTGCTTTCTCAGAACGTTTGTTGGTCTTATTTCGAAAGAAAGCATAATTTATACTTATACTTTTAAGGAAACACTATATAGTGTGTGTGTGTGTGGTATAAGTAATGCTGTAAATTACTAATCAACTAGGAACTCCCTGAAACATGAAAAGAGTTATAAAAACTGACATACTTGACCCAAGAGAAGTAGCTGATCTGTACATTTCCTGGTATGATCATAAGTTGACCGTTTCACCTCCTGGAGATTAACCCTCTCCAGCTGAAATTTCTAGAGTAGAAAAATAAAAGAGAGAAAATTGAGGCTGGATTTTAAAACTTTTGACTTATTTAAATTATACTTAAAGTCATTTTAGTAAACATTACTTTGACTTCTGAGGTTATTAATCAGCTTCATAGAAATCTAACAGCTTAATAAGAATCTAAGAAGAAAAAATGTTGAAATGTATTCTAATCTGTGTGCAAGTTTGCCTGCTTACAGAAACTGGCACTTCAGTAGAGCTGGAAAAAAAAATCTCTGTGTAATTTAGTACTCTACTAGAAGTTAAAAAAATTATGAAACTACCTTTATATATATAGAACAGCAAATTTAAACCAAGTAAACTGTTTGTTATTTATAGAAAATTAATAAAATGAGAAAATTAAAATGAACCAAGTTGAAAAAAATTTTAAGACCAAAAAAAATTAGAACTGTTAATAAAATTTTAATGTCTATTAAAAAACTCTGTAAGCATTTATGAGCTTTTCAAGTACTGAGTCAATCCTTTTTTATGTGAATGTGCCAAGGGACTCATTTCTATTACACGGACCTTTACTTAGTGCGAAAGTCTCCCAAGGTTAAGATACTTACAAAGACAGAGCTTTAAAGGTTTTTAATGTATGAAACATAATACCTGAAAATAAGCATTTTCACAGAGCACATCATAACATATATCTAGTGGGTTGTTCACTCTGTCTCGAGGAGCAGTTTCTTTAGCAGCTGGTGTGCTTGCTGCCTTCTCCTGGGACAAGCTGTGCAGGTAGTGGGCAGCGACAGTCCAGAAGTGCAGCTCCGATTCATCGCCATAAAGCCTGGCAAGGGTGAAACCAAAGTTTCCACTGAACTCACACAGCAGAGTGGGGCCTGGATGGGGGCTTCCCACAGTAGCTTCAAGTGCTGGGAGCATGGTGCTGGCATGTGAAAGACCACGTGCTGGGCTGGGTGGAAGAGGTGAAGCTGCAAGTCCTCCAGCCCTGTTACTGGGTCTCGAACGGCACAGGGCTCTGACTGCATGAGGCCCCTTCAGACCCAAATCCCCCTTTGTTCTGTGTTAAGAGGAACACCACGGTTCTGAAGCCTGGGCCATTATTTACCTGGTTTGCCATTAGCATACCTTTCAATCTGGACCAACTAAGGAAGAAGTTCCTCTGGAATAACTGACTAGATAAGGTGTGGAAATCATATGCTATTTATTCTCTGGGGAGTGGAGGGAAATGTCTTTTTTTATAAGGGACAACTCTACTGTACAGTAAGAATGCAGAGGTTATTACTTCTAAATATAAGTTATTGGTACATTTAATACCAATATTGGTACACCAATATATATAGGTATATTTATGCACTTTGTAGCTGATATTTTAAAACACTGTCTGTAGGAGGGAGTCTTTTCAATAGAGAAGGCCTAGATCTCATGTTTAAAATGTGGGGGTTTTTTTTCCTATTTGTAGTACTACTTTCAAAATTAATTGTAAGCCAACTATAAAGGATGAACTGATATATTTTCTAAAATCCGAAAGAGTCTGGTCTTAACGAACAACCTTAATAAAAGAAATGAGTTAACCTGAAATTCCCTGTGTCTTACACAAAACATTTCAAACAGAGTTACCTTGAAACAAGCAGGCATCTCTGCAAGAGAGTAAATTCCGGATCGAGCAAGAGTTTCTTTATGTCACTGTGGACAGGAATCCAGACAAAGGCAAGACAACATTTTTGAATCCAACAACAAAGGAGATAAATCAGTAACTCTTAAAATGAAACATCCTACCCAAAGGGTATGCTTAGAACTTACAAAAGAAGTCACTTTGCTGTGACCCTGAAACTGCAAAAGCTTACAGGGCTTAGAGTGTATCTAGGTTTGGAGAAGCAGTACCCATCAACCACCACAGCTTAAGGCTCTAATTGTGATTCACCTTCTTGCTTCTTGAAGCAGTTCAGCTCATGTTTTTAAAAGTATGAACAGCTGTCTAACTATAGGAACAAGAATGTCATTGTTGATAAAATGATTTTGCTGATAATCATCAGGAACAGTACATACTTTAGAGACGATGCATTCAGAATTTATTCTTGAACGTATTCAAAAATTAAAATATTTAAGGAAGAAAGGCTAGTGTTCTTATAAATTGCTATTTCTAAAATAGCCAAATATAGAATATTTATAAATCAGGAAGAAGGGAAGATAGTCTTTAAATCTATTCTTTTCCATTTAAACATAAAGGCTAACCTTGGAAGAGAGAAAACAATAAAGTAATTACTTCGAATTTGACATCAATAAAATATTCTATTATCGTTAATTTATTAAGTATTAAAATACTTGTGGCAGAGTCTAGATTGCAAAAACATGTTATGTTTTACCAAGAACTCCTTGTGGACCCATATTTTTCTACTTCCTTTCCAATATTATTCCCAGTACATATTTTTAAATGCTCTTGGCTCTAGGGAGCATGTTAATTTCTTAGCCAGAATAGTGCACACACAGCTCCTGACACAGAGAGCTCACTTTAGGAGAGGGAAGTGGACACACAAGAATCGCCCTGTGTACACCCTCTAACACGAGGCTTCGCAGGGGACCTGTGCTGGTGGCAGGCTGAGCTATAAGACGTCCACTGCACAGCAATCTGAACCTTACTTCCACAAGACAAAGATTCTAAAGGGAAACACACCTCTGTGAACAGAATGGTCTCTCCGTGGGCCACTAAATATTTTCTAAAACAAAGCTTATTTTAATTTTAAAAAGCCTAAATCATTATGCTTTTCTTTTTCATATTCTTATCTTCTAATAAAACATAGCTAGAGTGCTTACTTAGACAATGAGTTCAACTGCTCTTGAAGGAGATTCTTTATTTCTTCATTTTCTGGATAATCACTGTACCAAGAAAAGATTTTAAATGAGTTCATTTTCTCTTCACTTACAATTTTTTTATTTCACTTACGATTTATTTCTTCACCAGAAAAAAAGCTGTATTAATATAGAAATAACTTCTTTGTAGTCCTTGGTTAAAAACCTGGTTGTAGACCAAAACAGCAACAGTCTACTCAGGAACCTACCAATCATCTTTAAGGTCTGCTTTTATGTTATTTAGTCAAAACCAAGAAATGAGTACAGAAAGTCTCCTTGGCCTTCAAGAAACCAGAAAATTGATCAATGAGCTCTAAAAACTATTAGATTTAGATTCATGTTAATAAGGAACTTAGCAATGACTAAAGGAATCTGCTTGTTCTGCTCTGCAAAATGACCATTCATTTCTTTAAGTAGATACTTCTTGGAGAAAAGATACCTCATCATATTATTATCTTTTTAATTCCCCTAACCCAGGCCTATCTGTGCATTCCACATGGCATAAGTCCTGTAACACCTGTGGTAGTTTAACTAATAACCACTAATAATGTGAATATTTTTTTGCAATGAGGCAGACTATAAAACATAAAATACCTCTGAAGTAGGCCCCTTCATGCTGCTTCTAAAAGAATTAATCTTGTTCCCAAATTCCTCTTGGCCTCAACTGGCCCTCTTCACACTCAGTATGCCATGCCCCATGTTCAGACAGTAAGACTACCACAAAGCCACCTGAGAGCAGCACGTGTACTCACAGCTGTCCACAGGCTCACGCTTCCCCAAAGTCCCCAGAGGGGTGAAGACAAGAGGCAGATCAGTGATTCTTTTAGTGTGTCTGCCATTACTGCCTCAGCTCGGTTTTAAGGTTCCAATCCCTATAGGCCCTGGAGACAGGTTCATGGGTGTCCTTCAATCTTAAATCAATTAGGAAAGGAAAACAAAAATGCAAAAAAACTTACATATGAGAAATGTCTAAAGAATACCGTCCATTCCAAGGCTGATGTAATAAGAAAGCTTTCAAGGCGAGGGCGGCCCTTGGAACAAGGAGATACGGGCACCACACGGGTTCTAGACAAGAAAACAGTTTTTGCTTTTAATAAGTAAAATTTTATACTACTATAAAGCTTCAGCTATAGACAGTTTACAGAGAAGTCAGCAGAGAATGGTGTTTAAGTCTGGTGGCAACTCAGAGTATATTCAATGTAATCACTACTTACGACAGAGGGGCTAAGAGTTGGGAAGAAAGCAAGATTGAAGAGTCTCTGACACCATAGTGATACTATTTAAAGTGCTTGGCAACAGCATCATACTAAATGTTATTAAAGTCTCATACTCTTGAATTCCTTTTAGATGCTGCTAAAAAGAATATTAAGATTGTTTTATGCCATTTTATGCCCCTGATAATAGGCAGTGTGGGCAAGAAGGATTCTCCAACTCAAAAACAGGGATTCCAATTTCCAATTTTCTACATTTGTCTGACCTCCCCCTTTATGGGGGGTGGGGGAAGGTATCAGACAAATGTAAATAAAGGCCAGGTGGAAGAAGAAGACTATCTAAGCTATTCTAAGAAAACGTATTTGAATCAATGTATTATGATTTTTTTACTTGTCATCAAGGAGAATTGAAGAAAATATATTAAATATTATATCACTGCACATGACCTCAAATGATTTTATTTTTATCCAACATCAGTAAGTCCAAAATACATTTCTAATTCCTCAGAATAGGAATATATTATATCAAACAGATTGATATTTTTCCAAGCTCAAATCAGCATGTATCTGGCAGCAAACACAGACATCTTTTTCCTAACTCCATATTTACACTCTCACCAGTTTTTATTCTTTAACATTTATTGAGTGTTGTTCTGAGTTTAAAGTTCAATATGTGGAAATATGCACAATTTTATTGTCCTTTCCCCATTATTATTTAAAAATTTTTCCCTTTCTGGCTGAGGTCACACCAACAGAGATTGGATAGGAATAATTTTTTTTTTTTTTTTTTTTAGTATTAGGAAAACTTTAAAAGAAAAATGTAATCTAAAATCTGGCTGCATGCCAGCCGTTCGGGTATGGTATTAAACATGTGCTAATGATGGGCTCTAATTCTGGAGTCAGTTTAATTTAAAAATAAGTACCCTGGCTATGGAGATTTTTAGATACAAATTTTAAGTTAAAGGTCAAAGAAAAGCTTCTCAAACATTTAGATTATATTTGCACACTTCTTTACCTAGAATTAGTAACTAAAAGAAAAATCATCCTTGAAATTCCCTCCATTTTCCTTAATAACTTTATGTTTAAAATAGTATCTATGCTTGTCCTTCCCTAGGAGGAAGTCCTGTTACTTCCGCAGAGCTGGCAGGTGTCTCAAGGACAGATATGGGAATGCAATGCTCAATTTCTGCCTCAGCAGATGGCAGATACGGTTACAGAATAAGAAATGGTGGTTCCCAAATACAGTGGCAGGGTGGGACAGTGACAAAAACAAAAGCACACCTAATGTAAGGTAGCCCAGCCAACATGAACAACAACTTGGTAGTGCCTCAAGCACAAATATAACATGAAGGGGCAGGTTTTCAAAACACTACTGCCTCTGAATGTGCCAAAGATTGACTCTACAAAGGTATAGACAATTCCCAGAGCTGACAGTTTCTAAGATGAAACTCAATAAATGACTAAACAATTCTCTAATGAAATTTTTTACAGATCAGATAGCTTAGAGTATACACCAAATATATGCTTGGAGAAAACTTAATGAAGGAAGTCTGATTTTCAAGTAGATTGATGGGTGCATTCACAAACTTTTCATCCTTCTTTTACAGTCACAGTTATTTTTGCTAAAATATTTTTCATTCTGGAAAAAAAAGTCTCAAAGCATAAACCATACAAAACCATACAAAAAAGGGTAAGGTAGTGCAATCATCTAATTTTGTTTTGACTGGCCCTTTAACAAGCCATAAGATGGGCATCAAAATTCATGATACTCAGAACACTTTCCAAAGTGATTTCTCCATGATGCATGGTTGAGAAAGATATAAGGCTCACTATTAAAAAGCCAGCAGCACCTTATCACTAGATTTATGTCCTCTAATGAGTTCTCCTAAAGTCTGAGGAAGCCATTTTTATAAATGTAAACATCTTTGATCTTTTGACAGAGCACTCAGAAAAGGGTCAAGGAAGGGGCGCTTGGTAAACCAGAGTCAGGGAATGATTGACGTCTGCAGTTACAAAGAGTCTAGCATCTCAGCAATAAAAACACTCAAGCTTTAAGTTAATATATAATATTTTCTTAAACTCAGATTCCTAGAAAGCAAGACTGAGATGAAACAGAAGCATCTCTCTCCCCTGAAGAGAGCAGCTGGTGCAAAATAAAGACAGGTTTCCAAGCATCCTTTCCCTAGAACTCCATACCAGTTAACTCCTGTTCATCCATCCTAAAACAGGTGGACTTCATGGACATCTCCAGGACCCTGATACACCCATCATCTGAAGCCAGGATCACTTTATCTGATGTACACCAGTCCACGTCCAGTATCCGAAAGGTTACATTTCTTCCACTTCTTAAACTGCTCACCATCTGAACCTTCAAGAGTGAATTTGATTGTCACTTTCACAAAGAAAAGAAAGATGTTAATCATTCTGGATTAAACAGTCAAGGAAAGACAGCGCCTGTGGCAAAGGTCCAGTTTACGTTCAAAACTGAACAGTCTTTGGCAGTCTACCTTCCACATGCAGACTGCATTTTAAAGGTCCCAAAGATAGTGATAACATTAAAAATCTGTTGAGCTATCACCTTTAAAACAGAAATACTGTGAAAGAAAAATTTTAAAGGAAGAAAACTTTTAATAAGCTTGACAAACCCATTACATAGTTTTCATTTCTGAATCAGAAGGAAGAAAAATATACATAGTTCCTGTGGCCAGCAGCTTCATTTGCAGTGTACCCACGTGGAGCTGGGCCTACCTCTTTAGTATCCCATACTTCAGCTCCATCATTGTACATTGCTATTAATTTTTGGTTTCCTTTACCAGGGGCAAAACGAATCTTCCTCACCCAACTTCGGTGTGTAGGTATTCCTCTGAGGACAAACAAACAAAAACCAAAACACCAATATGAAGTAGAGTAATATCTCATCATCAAGAGATATGTCCAATGTCTCTTTCTATTTCTGTTTTTGACAAGGTCTAGTGATGTGACAGGAGAATCTCTGCTTTCTGGGACAGGGGCCACGTATAAGAGAAAGTGTCTGCTCTTTAACAATGGCTGGAATAGTGTCCCAGGACTTCTGCATGAGCCAGCTGCAGATAAGGGTCCTCTATGAATGTTCCAGAGTTTGGCTCAAGGCCCTTCCTCCCAAGTTCAGTGACAAGAGACCCAATGGTCCAAGCTCCACATGACCATATTTGGTGACCCTGCTTATTACCAAGTCACAAGCCTCCAATGGAACCATACCAAGAGATTTTTTTTTTAAACCAAATAACACGATTGCATTTTTGACTCATACCTGGATACTCTGCCTTTCAAATCCCAAAAATTTAAATTTCCATCCACATCTCCAAGAACTAATGTATCACCTTTCCAAGCGATGCAGGTAATACTACCCATACTTCCCTAGAAAACAACAGCAACAAATACACATCAATTTCACCACTTATAAGCAGTCATAACAGAGAAATATTTTTATTTAATAACTGTGATAAAATAATAAAGATATTTTAATAAAACCTAATTAAAAATGGTTTTGCTTTAGTAAGAACGTCATCAAACACTAACAGAGTTCAGACACTACGAGAGCTACCTAGCATTTCGATTTCAACTAGGAAGAACCAGGAGATTTCAATTAGATAGACATTGTTATCTGAACTAGGTTTATAGAAAAGGGATGTCTTTTGAGGGAGAACTACTTCAGAGAAAAGAAAATTAAAAGAAGAAAAAAAGAGAAGGAAAGGACACCCTTTCAAGAGAGCTCCTGTCTCCAAGTTATCCCTCACTGCAAAAGGATAAATAAATCTATTCTGGGGGAAACTTAAAGCTGTTTCACAGCTAATTGTTCAGCAATTTTCCTGTTGAAAGAGAGGATCCATCACTATGTAGTACATCTGAAACTAACATAACATCGTATGCCAACTATATTTCAATTAAAAAAAAAGGAAGAAAAAGGGGATCCAGAGCTTCACTGATACCTTCTGGAATAAGGAAGGTGAAGAGATACTGGGTATTAAAGGCATCTGCACAATTTGAACTCACAGAAAGCTCTGCAGAGAAGTTACACAGGGAAACACAAGTATGAGAAAGAAACACTACTGTAATAAATCCAAGTGGGGAGAAAGGAGCTTCAAGATCTAACACATGCACAGAGGTCATGTGATGGAGAGCCGAGGAGCCTGGGCTCTGGGGTCCGCTGCCTGGGCGTGAATCCAAGCTTTATCATTTAATTTGCTGTGTGATTTGGGGCATGTTTACTAATCTTTCTGTGTCTAGAATTTATCATCAATAAAGTATGGTAAGCTCACAGAACTTGAGGAGTTCCTATTAGTGTTAATAAATTTCTACAGGTAAAGGCTTTATGACAATGCCTGCCACAGAGTAAACAGTCAATACATGTTAGCTATTAAATAATATTATTGCTCAATTACTTTTCTACTTATTCTCTACTTATATTAAAAGAAATCTTGTTTCTTAATTTATAGAACAATGTAAAACTTCACGTGTTTAGCTCTCATGCCATCGATAGTAAGAAGGAGGAAAGCTCCAAGGGTTTGCCAAATTGGCTATTAGTAGACTTGCACACACACCAAATACTGTGTAAATCATAATGTTAGTCAAGAAACAGAAGAAAAAATTGGATTAAGTATTTTAATGAATTCAATTAATAAAAAACTTAGAAAGCTATGTTAAATAGAGTTCTGTATAGTATAAAGATCTTATTTCTATTCTCCTGACCATATTAACAGAATGCTTAAGAATTTGCCTTTAAATTTACTTTTTCAGTCTTAAATTTTTTTTTACATTTTATAATCTTAGTTTCTAACTTCTAAATATTAGAATATTAAAGTTTAAATTTGCCCAGAAAGCAGTGTTACCAGCTTAGAATTACAAGTGATGTATTAATACAACTGCACAATTAAACAACTCAGACCTTTCTACCTAAGAGCTTGTTGATGGGATATAAACCATATGGAAAGTCTAAGGTGCTTTCAGAGGATGTGGCACAAACTTGCTTTGTGGCTCCAAATAATCCCAAGAGAACCAGTGTAAGATTTAAAACTTTATGATAGAGTATTATTAGTTGACATCGATATGTTGCCTACGTGTAAAATATGATGTTCAAAAGATCAGAAGTAAGGCTGGCAGCAAAGCAAAGATATTCATTCTCTCCTGCTATTCTGGTTTTCTGAATAAAGGCAGTCAGTCAACTATAAACTCTCCATGAGAACATAATTTAAAATGTCAAGCTTTCTGCTTCTTTTCCATTTTTATATACTGTTAGTTCTGGGGCCAAAACTCAGGGGAAGTTTCAACTCAAAACAAATGTTTAACACTTTACATTTGGGAGGAGGGTAAGATAAATATTGGATTAAAATAAACAAACAGGGCTTCCCTGGTGGCGCAGTGGTTGAGTCTGCCTGCCGATGCAGGGGACACGGGTTTGTGCCCCGGTCCGGGAAGATCCCACATGCCGCGGAGCGGCTGGGCCCGTGAGCCATGGCCGCTAAGCCTGCGCGTCCGGAGCCTGTGCTCCGCAACGGGAGAGGCCGCAACAGTGAGAGGCCCGCTTACCGCAAATAAATAAATAAATAAATAAACAAACAAAACCTCTGCCTAAATTCTACATATTTATTAGTCATTGAAAAATATTTTGATTACTGCAAATAAAAATAATGAACCAAAACCAATTTCTCATGTTTTATATAGTAGATGCTTAATTCTCTTTCCCTAAAAATAATCTGCTCTAAAATACGCACTAATTTCACTAATAAGGCTGGATCCTTATTAGGATGGTCATTCCTTGAGGAAGCTGCTTCTAGCTGTGGAATAAAATGATCTGGCAGGCAGAATAGAGACTTGTTATATCCTGACTTCAGATCTCCATAAAACAGTGTAGCTGTGTGGTGCAATAATCCTGAAAGAAGCAGTTACAAAGAGAAAAATTCATGTGTCTAATGTTCAAAAATTTTTAACTTTTTTTAGGGTGGGGGGAACTAGAATCTCAAAAATTATTGGATTATTTCTATTCTAATCTCAAATGTGACGTGATTAGAAAACAAAGAGACTGAGCTATTTGCAAGTGCCACTATCGGAGTTCAGATGGGTCCTTCTCTGGAGTCTAGAGGAGCTCTGAATATTACTAAGAAAGCAAACTGACTTTCCAGAGGACAGCTCATTACACTGCAACTCTTATGCCCATACCCTTTAACCGTAGCTTTTCTTGCTACACACTTAAAGTTACTGCTCCTACTTATAATTACCAAATATCAATTTTTCACATTTGCATTATTTTCACACTAGTGAAAACTTTTGGCAATATTAGAGAGTTTAAAATAGACATTACTAAGTCTCAGATATGAATTGTTCTATATAACAGTAAAAATGTAATTACAGTTTGAAAAGCACTTTCACATGCTAGTTTCAATTTTTATCAATGAAGGTTTTTTGGATGCCCTCAATTCTTCTAAAGCTGTTAATAAGGAAGATGTGGTAGCCAGCCCCTAAGAGGCCCACCCCCCTACCTGATTCTGCCTTTGGTATTCACGTCCTTTGGTAGTCACCTCTCACAATGAACAGTGACCCAACAGCATACTGTGAAAATGTGACTTCTGAAAACAAGGTCCTAAAAGACATTGCAGCTTTCTTTTGCTCTTTGATCACTCGCTCTGGAGGAAGCGAGCTGCCATGTCTGAGGACACTCAGGCAGCCCTATGGAGAGGTTCATGTGAGGAAGAACCAAGGCCTCTCATCACAGTCAGCATTAAGAGCCATGTGAGTGAGCCATGTGGGAAGGGGACCCCCTGCCCCAGCCAACATCCTCACTGCAACCTCATGAGGGTTGGCATTCACCTACAACATTCCATTTTTAGATGGCAATTTTAAATCAATATATATATATTTAAAAAACCATCTCATCCTCCAGTTAACGGTTATAGTATTATTCGTTAACAAAAACATTTTCTTCATCCATCCATTAAAAATAACCTGTGAGATACACATTGACACAATTAACTACAAAACCTTGGTTAGAGAACTCCACAAGCCCACAGGAGGATATATATGTTAGTAAATATTAATAAATATTTTTATACCTACAACCTGATTACTATTACCCAAAAATAATACTAGATCTTAGTCAAATCCTTCAGGGTAATGCTTGAAATGGAAAGAAGAGAAACTAGAGTCAGACAGACAGACCTGGCTTTAAAATGCTGCTCTGCCATCTCACTAGGCTGTGCAACCTGGGGAAAGTTACTCACTCTCCCTCAGTCTTGTCATAGATAAAATGTAAATAATTCCTCATGGATTATTACAGTGATAAAAATGAGTAACACACGGTTAAGTATTTAATCGAAACAGTTATAATGCTATTCTCTAGCAGTATGGAACAAGTTTAATCAGTGATAATAGCTCCTTAGTAAAGTTTATTTACATTACACTTTTCTGAGATAGTTTTCACACTCAGCTATGGCTTCACTGGATATAGAACCAATAAGGACTTTAATAAGAAATCTTAATGAAGATTTAATCACAGGTTGGACTCACATCTGGTGGAATCCGAGCGCTATCTTTCACTGAGTTTCCTTCAACAGTGAGATGATAAACTTGGCCATCATTATCGGTAAACACAAAATGCTCCCGGGCAGAGATGTTCTGACTGAGTTCAGATTTACTCTCAGCCTCCTGCAACAAGCTTTGGGATAGAGGAAAATAAGATAAAGATATTTCTTTTCCCTCAAGTGACATAATTAATTAACTCACCCCAAATACAGATGCATTAACAGGGGGTCAAAACCATTAAAAAAAAAAAGGCTGAAACTAATCTTTGCCTAGTAATAACAGGAAAACACAAATTACTCCGAATGCCACGAGTGAACACTTACCCTGCACAGAAAAATGTGGTCATCTAGACCTCACACAAGAAAAAAATCCTTTTTGCTGTTTCTGCTGCAGAACAGAGGCCTTACCTCGACTCATCATTCTCTCTGAAGTTTTTTATTCGTAAATTTAGTGGGGATGGGGGCGGGGTGGTACCTAAGTTAGAATCCCTAATACATTTCCTTTGGTGAACATAAATGACAATGTGACCCATCTGGATATTCGTGCTACATTCATTTGAATTTCAGAAGCTGAAGTTTATGGAGCAGCAGGGCACTGAGAATGATCATATTCACTAACGGGTGCTGACGTGTAGGTGTTACTGCACAGGTTACTGCTGCAAACTGCACCAAGCAATGCAATACTAAAACTAACTCTATAGTAATATGAGCATGTACTGAAACACCAACGTATGTTCTAAAGCAGACTAGAGGTGCCTTGGGATGACACTTGTCAATTTCCCAACCATGTCTTGGCTATTACAAATGACAGGGGCGGAAACAGGGTACCTGATCACAGATGACTCAACAACACTCAGCTCTGTATCTGAGACCACGGTCTGGCGGGCCATGGCCTCTCGGGTAGCCAGCTGTTTCTTTCTTAGGCTCTTCAAGTTGTGAGAAGGTGACCACTCCTGTGAAGCAAAGACAGACATGCCCGCAAGTGATCAGTTTCTCTGTCAAAGAACGCTTCCAGAAGAGCTGGGCATACCCGCCATTGCCCAGCGTCACTTATTATTACTACACATGAATTCACAATTTGTTCTTAGGTTTTACTTTTTTCAGAAAGGTTGAATTGAATGAATGCATCTTCATTACAGCTTATGGTAGAATATTTTAATGATCTACCTCTAATCTTCAATTACAGCTTAAGGGAAAAGAGCTTAATGGCCAACTCCAACAGGTTTTAAACTTTTGATGCTTTCATTTTTTACAGAATGAAAATAATACATTTAATTATGGTATCTCCCACTCCTTACCTCCCCACCTCCCCCTTAGGTACACAAGGTGAGATGATCACACTCCTCCAATCATGGCCCATTATCATCTGTAGGTCCACCACAAACCTCTCCTTTTATTTATTTATTCCTGCTTATTCTAATGCATTTAATCTAACATCCTCTCATATGTATAAATTCTTAACATGTAGTTATTTTACATGCACATATTTGTGATCTGCATTAACAGTAGTGTGTTATATATCTCATCCTGTTTCTAACTCTTTTTACTCAGTGCAATGTATTCAAGTCCCACCTCTGTTGTTTCTGCATGTTATATAACACTCCATAGGTACATCTGCCAATTTTTAGCCTAGTTTTTAGTTTAGTTTAGTTTCCCAGCAAAAGACACCCAGATTGTCTCTATACTCTCCTCACGGCAAATTACACTGCAGTCAATATCCTCACAAAAGTTCCTGTATGACCAGAAGCTGATCAGCTGGAACACAGAGGATGTCTGTGTTTGCCTAAGTGCTGCCAGTTTGCTCTGCAGAATGGCTTCACTGGTCTAGATACCTATCAGCAGCGCCAAGGAATTCCTATAGCCCATATTACACCCACATGGGATGCTACCTGGCTTTCCACTTTTTGTTAGTCTAAAAGGTACATCATGGTTATTTTACTTTGCACATCTCAAAACCTATGAGTTTGAACATTTCCTCACATGCTTGTTTGGCCTTTTAGGTTTCCCTGCCATTCATTAACTGTTCACATGCTTGTTCGTCCTTCCACTGGGGCTCCTGTCGCTTCATTGCAGGAGTTCCCACAATACTAATCCCTTAGAGGGATTAGTTAACCCTTTGTCCATCTTAGACACTGGAAAATTTCTTTTTTCAACTTGTCTTCTATATTTAACCTTGACAATGGTCTGATTCATTGAATAGAAAGCACCAATCTTGATATAATCAAATTCATTCAATTTTTTTGCCTTTTGGGTTGAGCTTCAGATATCCTCTTTTGCCCCAGAATAGAAAAATATTCTCTGTATTTGTATTAATTTTATAGCTTTACTTTTTTTTACATTTAGGTCATTAATCCTGTGGAGCCCACCTCTGAATATGGTATTATGCAGAGATCCAGTATTTTTCTCCATAAAGTGAGACAGTTTCCCCAATACTGCCTACTAAACAGTCTGTCCCTCCTCTTGGGTTTGTGAGCTACTTTACTGTACATTCAGTTTCCAAACATTCATGGGTCTGTTAATGAGCTCTTTATTATATTGATCCATTTCTCTTTCTTGGGCCAATATGACATTGCTTTTATTTCTACAGTTTAATAATATGTACTGTATGGGGTAGGATGCGTCCGACCCCCACCCATACTGCCTACATTACTCCTCTTTTTTCAAGGTTGACTATGACCTTTATTTTTCCATAAATATTTTAGAATGTTTATCATGTTCTTCAAAATATCTAAATTAAATTTTAATTGGAATTTAATATAACATTAGCTTAACCCATCCAAGAAAATAAGAGTTGTGTCCATTTGTTTAGATCATCTTCTCTGAATACACATTTTTGACAAGAAAATACACAGGAGTAGTGATTTCAATTCAAGCTAAAGAAAAATATTCATCACGTATATACATACCTAAATAAACTGTTTACTTCTTAAATTGTAACTTACCAAAGCAGTTATTGCAGGGAAGTTTTTGGACATTTCTCTAAGAATGGTACAGGTCCTAACATCCCATAACTCCAGGGGTTTATCTTTGAATACAACTGCCAAATACTGTCTAAAATAAACAAAATTACTAAATAAACCTCTTTTTGCAAAATTTTCACAAGCAGTGCAAATAAAAAGTTCAGTAAATCAGAAAACTCAGATGACACATTCTAAACAAAGAGAATTTAAACTAACCTTTAGCCCTCATGATTAACAGTCCTAAGAAGGTAAAGCTCTAAAATGACCTGTGAGAGCCACACAGCCATAAGTAGGCAAGGAGCCCAGCTCAGAATGATGAGAAAAGGCATGAGTTCACATCCTGGTGCCACATATTACAATAACCCTCCTGAGGCTCAATTTTCTCATCAACACATGAAAATACCACTACTTACATCAATGGATTGATTGGTATGCAGGTTACGGTAAAAATTAAATGAAAAAGTAAGTAAAGTTTCTATCATGCCGACAGTGAGGAAATGTGACAGAGTAGGAAGATCCCTGTAGCTCAGTGTTATCAAAGGACTCCCACTTGATAATTATGTGACCTCAGACAAACCATGTGACCTTTTGAGTTTTATTCTGTTTATCTTTAAAATGGCAACACCTGTCTTACATACCTCACTAAATACTGTAAGGATAAAAATAAACAAAAACGACCAGCACACATGAAAGACTTTTATAAACCGTGATGGATTATACAAATGCAAAATGTTACATTTTTTATTATATCTAATATAAAAACAAGTAAAGGCGTGTATGTAAATAACTAATATAAAAGAGAATCTGGTAAATGCTATAAAGATTCACTATGAAAGTTGAGATTAACTTTGACAATAGGAAAATGGCATTCTAGGCAGAGTTACAAGTGTGATAAATGGCAAAAGACAGGAAAGGACACAGGGTGTTTGGGGGAACATGCTGTTTGAAATGCAAAGTATGTGAGAGCAATCATCATGAGAAAGAAGGCTAAAATGTGAATTTTGGATTCACATTATAAAATCCCTAAGACACCCTAAAATGCAATGCTAGCATGTGCAGAGATTCATCCCACAGAGAAGAGCAGATCACTGAGTTTTGAAGCAGTGGTGATAATGTGATCAGTTGTTTAAGATGTATTAATTTAGTAGGCTTGTGTAGAGTCAAGACTGACTGGAAATAGAAGAGACTGGAGTCCAAACAGTTTGAACAATTCTCAAACTTCTTAGTCCCAGGACTCCCTTACGTTTAAAAGAATTATTGAGGCTCTCCTCCAAAGAACTTTTGTTCTTATGTGGGTTAGACTAACTGATATTTTGCATATGAGAAATTAAACCTAATATAATTATAAACTATATTAATTCACTCAAAATGAAAAAAAGAGAAAATAACTACCAAGATGGTAGATGAAAACATATGCCATATTCGTAATTACATTAAATATGAATAATTTAAACAATGCAATTAGAAGCAAAGATTATCAGATCAAACAGTAAAACAAGTCCCTATTATATGCTCTCTGTAAGAAATCAACTTTAAAGACAGAGATAAGTTACAAATAGGAGGAAGGAAAAAGATATACCATACAAACACTAATCAAAAGAAAGCTAGAGTGGCTATACTAATCAGACAAATCGGACAAACTTCTGAACAAAGAATATTAACAATGATAAAGAAGTCAATGAATCAAAAGGATATGACAGGCATGGCAGTCAAGGAAACAGAAAACAGAAAACCACAGAGAAAAATCAAAGAAACCACAGAAGTTTCTTTGAAAAAATTAATAAAATTGACATAATTTACTGATTATCAGAAATGAAAGAGACATTACTCAGATCACACAGCCATTAAAAGAATAAGGGAATTATTATGAACAAGCTTATATCAATAAATTCAACAACTTCAATGAAATGAATGGACAGATTACTTGAAAGACACCAACTACCAAAGCGTACTGAAAGAAATATATATATATAACCTGAATAGTTTGGCATCTATGAAAGATGAGTTTATATTTAAAAACTTGACTGCAAAAAAAATTCTAGGCCCAGATGGGTTCCTCAGTGAATTCGCCCTATTTAAGGAAGAAATAATATCAATTCTACACAAACTCGCCTAGAAAAAAGAAGAGGAGGAAATATTTCAGAATGCATTTTACAAGGCCATTACCCTGATTCCAAAACCAGTCAAGGATATTACACAAAAACTAGACCAATATCCTTCATGAACTCAGATGCAAAAATCCCTAATAAAGTATCAGTAAATCAAACCCAACAATATATCAAAATATTAGCAATTCAAATCCACTAATACATCATGACCAAGTGGAGTTTATCCCAGGAATGTCAAGTTTAACATCTGAGAAATCAAGCAATATAATTCACCATATTAAGCCAACTTAAAGAACAAAACAATAACACACCAAATGATGATGTCCATAAATGCAGAAAAAGCATATGACAAAATTCAACACCTACTCAATGATACAGAGTTTCAGCAAACTAGGAACAAAAAAACTTCCTCAACCTGATAAAGGGCATCTACATGTATCTACAACAATATCTTTCTAGATATGTCTCCTCAGGCAAGGGAAAGAAAAGCAAAAAGAAACAAATGGGATTACATCAAAATAAAAAGCTTCTGCACAGCAAAGGAAACAATAAATAAAACAAAAAAGACAACCTACCGAATGGGAGAAGATATTTGTAAATGATATATCCAATAAGGGGTTAATATCCAAAAATATATAAAGAACTCATACAACTCCCCAACAAAAAGACAAACAACCTGATTAAAAACTGGGCAGAGGAGGTGAACAGACTTTTCCCCAAAGACATACAGATGGCACGTGAAAAGATGTTCAACATCACTAATTACTTGGAAATGCAAATCAAAACCATAATGAGATATCACTTCACACCTGTCAGAATGGCTATTATCAAAAAGATAAGAAGTAAGTATTGGTAAGGACGTGGAGAAAAGGGAACCCTCAGTTGGTGGAAATGTAAATTGGTGCAGCCACTATGGAAGACAGGATGAAGATTCCTAAAAAAATTAAGAATAGAACTACCATATGATCCAGTTATCCCACTTCTGGGTATTTATCCAAAGAATACAAAAACACTAATCTGAAAAGACACCTGCATCTCCCATGTTCATCATCACATTAATTACAATAGCCAAGATACAGAATCAACTTAAGTGCCCATCAACAGAGGAATGGATAAAGAAGATGTGGTATATATATATATATATATATATATATATATATATATATATATATAATATATATATATATATATATAAAAATAAATATATATATATAAAACAATGGAATATTATTCATCCATAAAAAGAATATCCTGCCATTTGCAACAATGTGAATGGACCATAAGGGTATTATGCTAAGTGAAATAAGTCAGAGGAAGACAAATACCATGTGATTTTACTCATATGTGGAATATAAAAAAATAAATTTAAAAAACCAAACCAAATAAAAATAAACAAGTAGATACAGAGAACAGAGCAGTGGTTACCAGAGGGAAAGAGGTAGGAAAGAGGGCAAAATGGGTAAAGGAGATCAAATGTATGGTGACCGATGGAAAATAAATTTTTGGTGGTGAGCACGCTGTAGGGTACACAGAAGTATAAATACAGTGTTGTACACATGAAACTTACATAATGTTATAAATAAATATTACCTCAGTAAAAAGTTAACTATTTCAGTATATAAATAATAATTGAAAATCGAAATAAAAAAAGAAAAAACACCATTTATAATAGCATCAAAGAAAAAGCAAAAAATAATTCACAAATGATGTGTAAGACCTATAAGCTGGAAACTACACAGTATCATTGAAAGAAATTAAAGAACTAAATAAGTGGAGAGATACACCACGTTCACGAATCACAAAACTCGGTAGACGTCAATTCCTCCCCATGTTGATCCATGGATGCAATGCAATGAAAATCAAAATTCTAGGAAGCTTTGTGGTAAAACTGATAAGTTGAGTCTAAAGTTTATATGGAAAGGCAAAGAGCCTCGAAAAGCTAAAGCAATTTTAAAAACAATTTCAGAGTGTTTACTCCTTCTTTCTTTGTTCTTTTGATTAGTTTTCATTCAGTCTCTATTGTCAATAATCCTGCTTTACATTTATTTTCCCTTGGAACAAAAAACTCAGAAACTTACTGGAATTAGATCTAAATTACAAATAAGGAAAATGAATTCTTTTACTCAGTAAACCCAAACTGAGGTGGAAGTTGAAATAAGAATTTCACCAGATAACAAATAACATTTCTTAGTGAGTGACAGGCATTTATACCAACATAGCTATAGTGGAACACAATGGGGTTACTGGTCTTAGTAATCTAATGAAATGTTAAGGTTCAGATAAGTTACCCTGTCTTTTTAGAAGTGGAGAATTAAAAGCAATAGCAACTTAATTTTACGACTGAAATATTTTCTTTGATATGGCTGCACATCATAGTTTGCTATCACTAAGAAATTCTATATGCATGCATGCATACTCTCACTTTCTTAAAGATAAAAAAATCCTTGAGATTACCTTGTGAGAAGACCAGAGAATTTTTTTTTAGGATGACACTTACTTCAAATGAGATACTTTAATCATTTCGATGGGCGATTCATCATTACCTCGTTCACCACGAAAAGCAATGCTCCTACCTTTAATTGCAAATATTAAAAGGTAAAAAAGCACATAAAACATGTAAGAAACTAAAAGCTGTACCAATGTAATTTGATCAGTGCTACCCTCTATTCCTGTTCCCTCTTCCATTTGCTTCTAAGCTGTTTCTAATAATCTAAATTCAAAAGTATTCTCAAGTATTCAAAACTATTACAAGTTAAAGACCAACAGTATATTACTTACATTCAAATATCTACTTTATAAAAAGATATTTTCTTTTTTTATAGAATTTCTTGAAGTCCTTCTGCGGTTTCTTTCAAATAATTTAATCTTAGAAATTTAGAAATGCCAATTTCTAAAGTTTTAATGCATCTCTGGTAAAGCAACTGCTTACTGTAAAAACTACTGGTACATTCAAGGTAATATAAATATTTTCATGTTTACAAATACTAATTAGTGGAGAAAACACTCTCTGAACAGGTATTTAAGATTTCTTGTCCCATGTGCAAAATACTCAACTACAATATTTTGACATGTTCCTATCAAAAGGTCTCTATAAACTGAAACTGGGGAATATTAAGAATTAGTTAATAGCCAAAGAAGCTAAATGGTTTTCTATAACTTAAAAAATGCAAGTTCTACTTTATGTTTGAACAAATATACATATTTTTTGGCTGCACTGGGTCTTTGTTGCTGCACGTGGGCTTTCTCTAGTTGTGACGAGTGGGGGCTGCTCTTCATTGTGGTGTGTGGGCTCTCACTGTGGTGGCTTCTCTTGTTGCAGAGCATGGGCTCTAGGCGCACAGGCTCAGTAGTTGTGGCACACAGGCCCTAGAGCGTGCAGGCTTCAGTAGTTGCGGCACATGGTGTCAGTAGTTGTGGCGCGCAGGCTCAGTAGTTGTGGCTCAAGGGCTTAGTTGCTCCATGGCATGTGAGAGCTTCCCGGACCAGGGATCGAACTCATTTCCCCTGCATTAGTAGGTGGATTCTTAACCACTGTGCCACCAGGGAAGTCCCTGAGCAAATATATTTTAATATCTTTTCCTAGATTTCTATTACATTAAACAAAAGAGAGAACATACTCAATTCAAAGACAAGTGGATGCCTATATGCCTCCCTGCTCTTCAATGCCATCAAATAGGAGCTCACTATTATTATTCACCAAACACCCTACATCCTTTCCTGGCTCTGCTAGTCGGCTGCCCTCCTTAGAAGACAAGGCTGTAAAAGTCTATAATCTATGAATTTAAATGTCCCACCTAAAAAGTCAGTAACTATTACTTAGAAATTTGTTCCTCAAAAATAAATCTGTGAAAGACAGATTTTAAGTTATCTAACAGTCCTAGACCTGAGCTGATTAGAAAAAACTGAACAGGCATTTTTTTAGTGAATGATACTACAGAACAGCATTTCATCCCTGGGCTACCATGTACCTACAGTGACCAGTGCCAGTTTATTGGCAACTCAGGAATGTAGGGATAGGGGTCACCAGGCAGGTCATTTCCAATTTGACTAGAGCAACACTGGACTAAAGTGGGGCTAATTCTTTGAGGTTTAGTAACATACTCTGATAAGTAAGAACAACTATAAATTAGAAATATATATTGAGAATACAAGGAAGCAACCATATATATGATTTATTATACACACAGGTAACTTATTAGTTAAAACTATCTACATATATTCATATTGCTAAGCCATTTTAAAAAAAACTCCCCACAATTTTGTAAAAAAAAAAAAAAAAAAACTATTTGAAATCATTCCATGTGCTATATATAAAATAATATAAAACCTTCACCTTACTCTATTTTCAAGTTCGTATTTTGAAACTCACTGGGCTATAGGTTTTTAACAATTGTGAACAGGTTACTTTACTGGAATATTTCCTATTGTAAAGTCTTTAAACTCCGAAATTAAGTTTTCCTATTTAGCCAGCCAGAGATTATCAAAAGTTTTAAATTTAAGCATTTAAAAAGAATCCTTATTTATAAGATTTTTAAGGGTTTCACGCAAAGGCCAAAATTTTTAAAAGAGAATCTAATAAAGTGTAACTACAAAGATTGATTTTAAAACTGTACTTCTGGTTACCTACAACAATGTACTTGAAAGTACAACTGATACCATATTTCTGAATCTGTCCATTCAGGCTAATGGTACTCCATTTACCATGCACTTGTGTTAACGTAATTTGCATACAATGATGAGTCTTTTCTAAGGCAATTATTAAAGAACAACCAAAAAATGACTATATAAACATAGAATATATAAAAATGAATATATAAATGAGAAAAAATTCCAAGGTGAAAGAAAGTACTTTGGAACATGTTTTATAAATAGCAACATCTTTGATCAATATGACGGTACCATTTTAAATATCGTAATAGTCTAAATACACAAACCTGTTGGAAGATCAACCAGCTGAAGTTCGTTCCTCACTAATCCCATGTTGTTTGGTGTTGAAGTAGAAAAAGAAAGAAAACCAGTTAAACTCGTCCATTCAATACCCCTATAATGAGAAATTAAACAAAGATTAATCTAATATTCTTTTTTTGTCTGAAAAATTTATTTGAAAAATAAGTTTTTTCTATGACCTAAATTTTATTATACAAGTTAATTAAGGAGTTATATTAATATGACATTTATTTGAGGCTATATTATCATACATTTCCAACATATATAAAATTATTTCTAATAAAACTTTATCTCCAAATCCAATAAAGACAGGTTATCAGAATTCATAGCACTAAAATAGCTATTAAAATCTGGCAAAGGAGTCACATCACAGTATTTGCCAAGAATTCCACTGTTTAAAAACAAGTGGTACAGAAATATTCTGAGCAGACTGCTTAAAGTTGAGTACACGTAGGAACTTTATCAAATTTTATCAAAACTCTTAGTTGGTTAGGAAGCAGAAATTCCTGAAGCAAACAATACAAACTGAGCTATTAGATTTGGAAGTGGATGAACGTTCCAAACAGTATGTCAATTAGAGGAAAGCATGAAAGAAAAATCAGAGACGTATGACAAGACAGTAACCTATCATAATGTCCTGGGAGTCCCCTTTATTTGGGACTGATAGTAGGTGAGTCCATGTTTTTTTCCCACTAACATAACTGGCTTCACCATCAATGGAAAATGGGGGGACCCAGGACAAGCGGATTCATCAGAGTCACAAAAAGAAGTGAGAAACACTACTATTACCCTGCATTGCTTACAAGGTAATAGAGCTGACTGGGAGGCAAGTCTAAACCTCTGTTCTATATGCAATTGCTCATCAGCATTTACAGGACAACCATTTTTAACAATGACATAACGTCTATGGCTGCTTTCACGATACAATGGCAGGGCTGAGTAATTGTGACAGAAGTTTTATGGCCTACAAAGCTTAAAATATTCGCCATCTGTCCTTTACAGAAAATGTTTGCTGACCTCTGATCTAGGTTTTCCGCTTCTACTCCAATTTGAATGCTGTTGCTAGATTTAGCATTAATACTGCTCTGAACATGTCTCTCACCTGCCCAAGAAAAGGTATCAATACAATGGCTCCTGCATCAAATCCAAACTCTTCTGTGTGACTTTCAAAGCCATTCAGCATGAAACTTACCTCTCCATCATCTGAACCTTGTGTTAAAAAGGTTCGGATGTTAAAAACCTTGCTATTTTAACTAGAGTAAGCTTTTCCTCACTGACCCCTGTGTACCCATCTACTTGTCTCTTCTCAGAGGAGCAAAGATAATCCCAAGAGAACTGAAAATAATATTTGCAACAGCAGGGAATTACTGTAGTTATCAATTTATAACTCTTCAAATGTAAAGTTGTGTTAAAACACTCAGATTAGGCTGCTAAAAACGGAGAACTCTTGAGAACTTTCATGACTGGAATGACCCCTCTCCTTCCCTCTTCAGATACTATCTAGCATCAAGTCCCAGCTCCAGCACTTACTAGCTCTGCTCCTCTACCTCTCAGTTTCCTCATCTGCTGTGCAGGAGTAATAACACTGAGTGCACAGAGAAGGCCTGGCACAGAGTAAGCACTGTGTGTATTCATAATCACCATCAATAATTACTCTTATTTCAAGATCTAACTCAAGCCCTATTTCCTTCACTAGGCCTCCTCATTTACTATACTCAAACTGCACCGATAGAGACTACAATATAAGTTGGTTAATTATTCACTGGAAAAGCCCATTTGTCTTGTTTCTCTTTCTTTCCCCTAACACATAGTACTCATTAATTTTTCTACTGAGAGTGGACAAAAGGAAACAAGAATCATTTTGAACTTCTGTTCTCTAAATAAGTCTGGTAGCTTCAATCAGATCTGTTTACCCACAGAAACCTTAAGATATACTTTCCAAGTCTTGCTGCTGGCAATCTGAACTACTTATACTCTAGTATAGTAATGCCACTACCTCTGGACAGTAAAAATTTCAGTCCTCCCACTTTTCATTTATTATTTTTAAAAATACATCTGTTAGGTACCCCATATATGCCAGTGCCTGTGCTATTAAGTACCCAGTACATGCTAGCGACTTTGCCAGGCTAAGGAATACAGCTGTGAATGAGATGGAGGTAACTGTTGTCCTTCAGGAGCCTACAATCTAGCAGAAGAGAGACATTATACAAGTGCATCCGGTATTATCTATCTCAAAAGAGAACAGTGCTGAGTTCAACAGGAGCTTGTAAGAGTCACATGGAATCTGGTCTCAGGGGCCAGGCTGGGCTTCCTGGGGAAACATTAAAGCTGAGACTCAAAGGGCAAACAGGGTTTTGCCTGAAAGCCTCAACAGCTTTCAGTGGAAACGACAGTGCGACTCATGGAGAAGCACTGCAGTAGACTGTAGTCTCTTAGAAGGGAGGTACCATGCCCTGTCTCTCTAAGCACGTGACAGGCACTCAGCAAATTCCGTTAGATTAAAAGAATGATGTCCAAAAAAAGCCTACCGTGCCTCCTTATGTTTCTAAGTGCCGTACATATTCAGAGAAGTGCTTTCCCCCCAGTTTACAGGATGTCCCAGTGTTCAGGATATAGCAGAACATGGGTGGCTGCTTATTTATAATCGAGCACCACAAGTGTGCTGCCTTTGAGCAGATTCCAGCAGCAGCCTGTACATCTGACTCCTACTGATCAACTAAAGAAAATAAAAATCGAGTTGGACTTCAGAGTGTATTAGATAAGGAGAGGATTATTTCTCAAAAGAAAAGAATGAAAACTCTTGTCAAACACAGCTGAGCACAACACTGCTTCCAGGATTAGAAAACCATTGTCCAGGTTTAACCACACACTGAGCTCTATAAAAACTCCTAAGAACAGCAGCTCATTTTCTGACTCAGTCTAAGTTTGTTTTGTAGCATTCCTTGCTACTGAACAATTGTAACCTTAGAATCTACCAATAGGGATTCAGTGTTCTGACTCCTATAGATTCCCAAGTTGGGCCTGTTCACCTGTATTGGGGATGCTACCTTAGCTACTTCTCAACACTGGGTGGCTGGGGGGAGCAGACACTTTCTGAAAGGTCTTGAAGTCCTACCGTTATATGAAACTAACTGCAGCAAATGTACAGACAGACAAAATAGAGATCATGTTACTTTCCACAAATTACTCAATGTGCTCAAAGCAATACTGAGTCAATCAGTGTTTTGATACCCATATAAACTACTGTTTTAACAATTTCTGACACTGAAAATAGTATTGGGCTATACTATTGTAATTTTAGCCTATTGGACAAAGACACCAACTAATAATATAAGAACTCTAATAATCTAAGAAAACCTATATGTACCACTCTACATTATTTACTTCTAGGTATCTTCCACTAGATTATAAGCTTCCCAGGTTTCGTCTGTTTACAGGCATACAGAAGAGGCTCAATATATATTTCATATTTGTAAAGCATAACTGGTTAAAACATCATAGCTTTCAAAAAACGCATAGATGCAACTATCTGTAGTTAGGCAGTACCAGGCCATATGTATGCTAAAGACTGAAATACTTAAGATTGAAGTGGTTTTTAAAAACACTTGTAGTACTAAGTAGAAAAACAACTTTCTAAAGTTGGCCTTTAATTTGCATATGAGTATCTAGAACATACTGGGTTTACTGCTAATAAGTTCAGCAATTTTTATAGCACATCTGTGAAATTTTCATAATGGCTTTTAATTGTAATACTATAATTGCATTAATTGAAACACGAAGACAGCAGTATTTTAGCATCCTCTTGGGCACCATCTCTGGATGTAAAATGTGAATTATCTTCAAAATGGCAATTAAGAGGGAAAATTTATATTTAAAGAAAATGGAGCATACGCGCATGATTGTTCACGACACTAGCCTGACTGAGTAGCATACCCCTTAGAGTTGTTTGGTACCCCAAGCAACACATTATAAATAATCTTGGTGTCAATAACAAATATTATCATAACATGTGTGAGTCATGTATTTAGTGACATCTATGACCTGAACAATCCAGGATAACAATCTTACTTACAGCAAATAGCTCACTGATTTACTAGTTATCTTGTCTTTATTAGAGATTACATACTGTGGTGATCATTTCACAATATATACAAGTATTGAATTATTACACTGTACATCTGAAACTAATATATCTCAACTGTACCTCAATATAAATAAATAAACAAACAAATAAATAAATAAATAAGATTTCAGTGTTCCGAAAAAAATGACAATGTGCTTGATTTTCCAGAAGCATGTACCAAATTCCTGGCATTAATCCCGGCTTAGTCAACATTTTTATCTTATTGCCAAAATGTTTCCAACTAATCTATGTGAATATTTTAGCTGGAGATTTACCACATGTATCCTAAGAGCTCAGTTCTGAAGCCTGAAACGCCTGGATTGAATTCCATGTACCTTTTCATGACTCCACAATACTCAGTTCTTCTTCTGTAAATTGGGAATAATAATAGTGCCTACTGCATAGAGTTCTAGTGAGGATTCAAGGAAACAATGCCTGAAAAGTATTAACACTTAACATAATCCTTAGAACAAATACTGATTAAATGGTGAGTTTTGACTGATTGGTGTTTGCCATAAAAGGGAACACTGCAAACAAAAGCCAGGGGTGAAAGGAAATGTCAAGAGAAGAAACGCAGACAGGAAAGAAAGGAAGAGAGAAGGTATCAGGGCAGCAGGGACTACTGGAAGGAGAGAGAAAGGATGAACAACAGCCTAGAAGGATCCAAGCAGTTACCTGTGTCTCTGCACCCCAAAAGCCTAACACTTTTGAAAACATTACTCCTCCATGTAGATGTATTTAGGGAGATACTGTAGGGGCATAGCATAAGGTGGCGATAAACAGTCACTCAGGCTGTACCAAAAAATCATGCACTTGAAAGAATAAGGCAACATAAACTCTTCAGAAACTTCCATCACAATCAGAGTTGTGATACTTCAAGGGCTGACCCTTCCCCATTTAGAAAACGCATTTATTCCGAATAATGTGCACACTAAGGGTTCACTAAGAATTTTAACGTACACATGAGAACTATAACTATAATATAATGTACAGAAGTGAGAAATGGCCTTTCGGATACATCTGTTCCAACACCATCAAAAAGTACTGGAAGATTAATAAATTTATATTATATATGTGTAACTTTACAATCCATCATTGCCAGGGCAAAGAAAGGAATATAGTCATGTGATCAGCAAGATAATGCTATGGAGCAGGTATGTATGTACTTTATTTTTATTTATTTTTAAAAAATTTTTATTGGAGTGGCATGTATGTACTTTAAAACAGAAAGCAAGAGTCATCCTTCTGTTCTGTTAGCCTTCCCTCAGATACCTCTGCATACAGAGAACTCATAAAACAGATCACATCTCAAAATGAAAGAATAAATGAGATTAATTAACAATTTAAATGACCTTATTCAAAATTTTCATGAGCAGTCCTACTGAGGGATCTTTACAGAAAAGGAAAACAAACTATATAAACTGGAACAAGGGAACAGAGTGATATCCAGTGAGAAAATAGCCTTGGCCTTAGGAGAAATAAATAAGATGCAGAAATAAAGTGAGAAAAAAATTCTCCACTGCATAATGTTCTCTACAAAGTAAACAATTAGTACTCATCCTTAATGAACATAGCCATTAGTTGGACATGAATATGCATTACTCAAAGTTTTCAGTCAAATAATCACCACTGCAGAGTATTCAGTGTAGAAAAGTCCACAAGAACTTTTTTCTGGTATTACATATGTTTATAATCTCAATATCCCAATGACAGACTCACTTGACTTCACACGAGTGGATGCTTAATTCCTTGTGCAGCAGCCCACTGGTGAGATGGTACACCAGGACAGAACCGTTACTTGTACCTATTAAAATGACATAGTAGAGGAGAATTAATCTAGTGGAAGTTCCAAATCTAACAGAAGTCTTTTCTCAAGATTTCAATTATTTTACAACATCTATATTTTATTAAAGGAACCCAAGCTAGGTGTGAAGAAAGAGTAAACTTCTCTGTCCTCCCTCTCATCAAAAATGGGCTTAGGGCTTCCCTGGTGGTGCAGTGGTTGAGAGTCCGCCTGCCGATGCAGGGGACACGGGTTTGTGCCCTGGTCCGGGAAGATCCCACATGCGGCGGAGCGGCTGGGCCCGTGAGCCATGGCCGCTGAGCCTGCGTGTCCGGAGCCTGTGCTCCGCAACGGGAGAGGCCAGAACAGTGAGAGGCCCGCGTAACGCAAAAAAAAAAAAAAAAAAAAAAAAAAGGGCTTAATCTCATGTGCTCTGTAATCTTACCTAAATCCAGGGACAGATTTTCAAAGACTTCACAACCTAATTCAATACACACAAAATCTGAAGATGCACCTTCTTAAGCTTTTTGAATGTTTATTATAACTGATCCTCAAAAAGGCAACCTAGCAGAACTCATTAACCAGATTTCTCTAGTTTTCTTTACAAAGATTTTGGTTTTGTTCTGTCTTTAACATTAAACACATCATAAAGTAAAGCAAAGTACAGTGGTTCACTGTGGATTTTACAGTTAAAGAAGCCTGAGTTTAAGCCCTGGCTCTGCCCTATACTTTTGCAAATTACTTGCCCACACTACATTTGTGTTAGTATCCCTTTAACATGGGAATAATGGAAAATCTATTTGTTGGAGATTAAATGAGAAACATACGTAAAACACTTAGTACAACACTCTGCACAAAGTAAGTACATGATTATTACTATTTCTGTTATCACTGTAATTATGATTTGTAGTTATTATTATGCCTAAAGCTTCTCGTGGCCTCAGGTAACATGTCTAAATTTTAATTAGAAGAGACATGGCCACTTGAGAAAGTAACACTTTCTTGAGAAAGTAATGTTTCAGCCCTTAACATGTTTTTATAAGTCAAGCAAGAAAAGTGAACAATGTAAGTGGTTGCACAATCACTTTCTCACTGCACATGACTTAAAAGAATTAATGGATTCATACAAAGCAATAGAATGTAGAAATAATAATAATATAATAACAATAAATGTAAAAATGCTAGGCAATTTCCAATTTTAGCTAACTTGCTGAATTAAAGCTTCAGAAATTTCTTGCAAAACTATTCTAGAGAAATACAGTATTACACTTGCTTACTTTTATCACCTATTCTACAGTATCTTCTAGTACTGAGAAAATATCTAAAGAATTACTAAAACTTTTCAATTATCAGGTGTTCATAATAATCATATGATTTCTACATTCTGCACATTTTGATGATGTTGAAACTATGATTTAATACTTAAGGGGCCCAAGAAGAAGTAATTCTGGTTGAACTCTGCTTCTCTTTTCTAATGACTCTGCAAGACTTTAGGCACTTATATTTTTTGCTTTTACTTTGTTATTGTACTAAATTCAATAAACGACTTGCTATTCACTATATACCAGCACAATACAGCTTATTCTACAATGGAAATCTCAGAGCCTGACTCAGCTCTTGTTATCTAGCTATCCCAAGAAGTAATTTTCTCCAAGAAATTAATAAATTCCTAAATTGAAAGAGAAGGTATACTGACATTGTACAGAGATGTACATACTATGGTCACTGACCAATCCCAATTGAAACCTCAATGAGAATTTTAATATGAATCAATAGTTTCTAAAATAAAAATTAAACATCTATCTGCATTTATATAAATCTGGACACCTGTAAACGCAGACCACTGAACCTTAAAATTCAAATCACTTTCAAAAGATAATAATGGAAAAAAATGGGAAAATAAGAGTAGTGCCAAACAGTAATACTCAAATGAGCCATTAGGGCTCACAAGTCAGCCATTAAGTTGAGACACACTGGCCATAAGGTCGGGTTTTCATTTTAGGAAAAAAAAGAATCACAAATCACATGTTTATAGACCTTCTGGGAAAAAGCCAGAAGTCAAACCAATAGCATCTTAAGAAAAATGTTGACAATTTCAAACAAATATATTATTGTTCAAAATTTTAGAGAAATGAATTTTAACCTTATGTATTTAGTAGCAAATAGAAATTTGGTCCTCTCTGTAAAAGAAATCAGGTTAATCCCATTACCATGAAATTACTGTGACAGCAAGTTGAAACCCAGACCAATTTCTTTTATCTACAACATAAAAATATGCAATTTCAACCCAAAAGGCAAATCTTTAGTTTATAAAGACAATAGTCACTTTAAACACAATAAAACCAGGTTTAACATACAATTCTTAGCACATGAAGAAACTTGCTATTATTAAACTATTAAGTGTGACTATATTATTAGTTAACAAAAACTAGTAACAAAATGACATGCACAGGAAGAGCTTGAGATGGTCCAAGAAAAGACAAGGAGTCTGGTTTCAGCATTACACAGGGACTTTCCTCCTGACATTTTAGAGATGTACCCATGGTGTCAGGGTCTCTATCATCTGGTGTCAGGTGAATGAGTTATCATTGTGATTAAAAAAGATTAATAGAACAGAAAAAAAAGTATTTCAAAATGAGTATTTATACAATTTCATTTAGCCTCTTCTTCCTCTTAAAGCATTTTAAAGGAGAATAAAGGATTTTCTAGTAACCAGGAAACTTAAATATCTTAAAAATGTAAAATAGACATTAAGAATTAAAAAAAGAACAGGTCCAATACTCACCAACAGCAAGCAATGGCTGATACATCTTGATATTTTTTGTGGTCAATGGTGGGCACATACGGATAGCAAACTGTGGTGAGGGCAGTCCTGAAAGCAGACCTGTTAGCAGGAATTTGAGTTGCACTTCTTGCAGAATGGAGCCTTTGGGATGTTCTTCCCCAGCAATTGCACTTTGCCCTGATTTGTAATAAAAAATACAAATATGCTAACTGTAACATACGCTGTTCTTAAAAATCTAAAGGAACTTTACAGTGGAAGTATACTCTTCAGGTCTAGAAGGTGTAATGTAGCACTCTAGTGCCTGTATCTATACACCGAGTCTTACTTGGCTATGGGACTTAAACTGCATCATCTAATATCTCAAAGGATAGGTTACTGCAGAGTATTGCTATCCAGAATTCAGGGACCTGTGTCTTCTAAGAAACACCATTTTAGCCAAAGTTCCTGGTATTAGGGCACCCAAGGCAAATCAAGAGGACTAGGGTTAGAGAACAGTTTCTGCAGCATGAGATATTACAGAGCATTCCTGTCTTACTGCCTTTCTAAAGGGTTACTTTTCAATCTGATGCTCTTTAAAGTGCACATAAAATTGGTAATCACAAATAGCAGGTTCAAAGAACTCATTTAGATTTCTAATAAGAAATCTTAATGTGTCAATGTAATTACAACATTTAAGCTTTATAATTACATATTTGTATATAAATAAGTAAAATAAAATTTAAATACATACTTATAATTACTAATATATAATATATAAACCATCACTAGTGACAGTTGTCTTAAATGGCATTATTTTTAGATACAGCGTTCGTACTTAGGTTATCAAATTTCAAACTAAAAAGATGATTCAAATAAAAACCATTCACAAAATGTGAATACAAAGTGTGCAACAAAATCAAAACCATTCACTAATAAGGGTATAAAAATTTTCTTCCTTTAAAGCACTACTGAATACTGGGATAAAGTTGTCAAAAGTACATATCAGGAATATGTGTGAGTATATATATATGTACACACACACACACACACACACACACTGTGAAAGGGAAGAATGAAATAATTACTAGAAGTGGGTGACGGGATTCTAACTAAACCTTTTAAAGCTGTAAAGTTGTTTTAGTAATGATGTTATTGTAAAATCGGTAAGATATACAGAAAAAAAAGGCCATCAGTTGAATCCAAATAAATGATTCCTTAGGATAAGCCATACAACTGGTATCAATCTTAGTAACAAAGATGGGGTCTAAAGGAATGGCAAGTTCTACAGGTAGGTACCATGTTTACCAACCCTTGGCAGCTTGGAGTTCACTTCAGGAAACTGCCATATTTCTCTCCAAGCATCTTCCATGTGAGGTGATTCACAAAGTAGGGCAGATTAGGCCTTACTAAGCAGCAGCCTTTACCCAATGAATATAAATCAGGCCTCTGTATTTAACTGAATTGCTTTCAATTACCACTAAGTACATAGTGAATTTCAAATTAAAAGTTTAATTAAAAGTTTAAATTTAAATGTTTTCAAGTAACAAAGATTTATTTAATACTTTTAAATCAACAACACTGTCAAGAACTGCTATACAATCTGTATCATTTTGTCTCCTAAAAAATGTAAGTTAGGGCTTCCCTGGTGGCGCAGTGGTTGAGCGTCCGCCTGCCGATGCAGGGGACACGGGTTTGTGCCCCGGTCCGGGAAGATCCCACATGCCGCAGAGCGGCTGGGCCCGTGAGCCATGGCCGCTGAGCCTGCGCATCCGGAGCCTGTGCTCCGCAACGGGAGAGGCCACAACAGTGAGAGGCCCACGTACCACAAAAAAAAAAAAAAAATGTAAGTTATATCACTTAGATACCTAAACAGCATAAAATTACAAACTCCTACAGGCTCTGTATTACTGATTAGTTCTGTGCATCTGTGTTTATCATTCTTTTCACTTTAATATTTTATATTAAATGCAGACAAGGTCAATTAACTTGGAAAATTGTGTAACTAATAAAATAAATTTTGCAAAACAATTATGTGTCTAAACTTCCTCATATGGATTTATGTCTAGAAGGTGAAAAGAATTTTAAGTATAAAAGTTAGTGTCACTGAGCACAAGGATTCCACAGCTGGCAGGAATTGTGAGGATACCAGGGTCTGGAGAGGTCTTGCTTAGATTACGGTGAAGCAGCCGGGACTAGATGCCATGGCCAAGGAGCAGACTCCAGACTGGGATGACTAGGTTCACACTTCCACTTATTGGCTGTGTAGTCCGGGGCAAGTTTTTTAATCCCCCTGGGTCTCAGTTCCCACATACATAAAATGGAAATAATAATAATAATAATAGTACCTACTTTGTAGGGTTGTTGAGCTAATACTTAAAGAGAATTTGGCACAGTATTTAACATGGTATTAAGCACTCAATAAATGTCATCTCTGATTAAGAAGATTAATAAGTTAATGCTGTTTCTAGTATATCATGGATCTTTACAGCATTTAAACAAAAGAACCTAGTAAATAATATCCATTTTCAATTACATTGTGGGAGAACAAATAGTGATAAAGAAAATCCTTTATAAACCACTAGCCACAATTTTAAAAGAATTAGACATCAGCACTGCTTGGCATATTTACAATTTCTAGTTGTATATATTTGAAACCACCAATCCTCATTCTTCCTTGAATATATAGTGGTCCTCTAATAATTAAATTAACTTTGAAGTAATGTATTATCTGCAAATAAATATTTGTTGAAATAAGAATTCCCAACGTGAAAATAAGAAAATGTAAGTCAAAAAGTTAAGACGATTTTTTCTAATACTGCTCAGTTACTTTATTCCTTCAATAAATACTTATCACACATCTAGAATGTGCAAGGCCTTGGGCTGAGCGCTGGGGATGCAAAGCTGAATCAAGCACTGTCCCACCCTTGTGAAGCTTATAATTTACTGTAGGGAAACAGACAAGTAAAATCACAACTACAATCAGCTGACGACTATGAGGGACCACATAAACCAGGCTTGGGAGGTTAAAGAAAGCAACACCTGAGCTGAATTTTGAATAAGGAGTAGCAGAAAGGGAGAGAGAGGAAGAGTGTGTTCAATTCTGAGCTGAAGGAGCAGCGAGCATGGAGGAGGAGGTATGGTATTGCCCAGCAAGGGCTATATATGCAGCATCCAGATGCCTCATGCCATCTCTTTCATTTAGATCAGAGTCCCTCACGAACGAACATTTTCTAATTCCAGCACTACAATAATAGTCTATAATACTTCAGGTACTGTTATGCTTAAATATTTTATACCCCTCTGATTTATTTAGGAAAGAATAAGTCTACATTTTAGTTTTCTGAAGTATTAACTTTGACTTTACAATAACTACAACCACTGACTATTAATTTTGCCCTTCAAAAAGTATACCTAACATAAAAGTGAGAGAAAAAAAAAAGCAGTTTACCAATCATGTTATCTAAGGAGAGGTCTGGGAGTTTATTCTGTAGCACTCCTACAGGAATTCCACAGAAAGACACGGGTGAATACAAAGGTGACACGCCAGAACTACTGCAAAGACAGAATAATTAGATGGTTCTTACATATTTAAAACATATTTAAAACCTGGTTCTTACATATTTAAAACCTGCATCCCATGTTAGTAACTCAAAATACTAATTTTAGATCATAGTATTCTATCAATTTTTACAGTATTCACTAATCTAACCCATAGGTGAAATATCTCTAGCAGGTTTACATAATCTCCTAATAATCTAAAGTCTTAATTATCAATTTAAAATATTTTTTTCAGAAAAAAGGTCCGGCTATTTTTATATGATTCTGGTACTCTAAAGAAAGGGGGAAACAAAGCAAAACAAAAAAGAGATCCTATTGGTTCATTTACCTGTTCCGTGAATTTCGATTACAAACGGCAGACTTCAGTTCCCATATCATAACCCTGCCATCACTCACTATGAGGGCAGCTGCATTCTCATTGACAGGACAACACACCATACTGAAGGGACGGACAGTTTTTGTCACCCTGATTGCATCACACTGGCTTCGTAAATCATAGGTAAGCTCCTGGACAGGATCTGGATCTTAACAGAGTATAGTTTTCTTTTAAATATTAGAGAGCAAACATATCAATGTCACTGCTACTTGTTTTAATTTAAATAATACCTCAACCAAAAAGAATATCATCCCTTCACTAATGCAAAGTTTGTCAAAAATGGCTTCCCTGTTTACAATTACTAATTTCTTCAGGATATAAAGAAAATTTACTTAATGACCGTCTACACCAAGTTTAATTTCCAAAATAACAATTATTATCAAAATAGTCTAATATTTTTAAAATAAAGGAAATTCTTTGAAAAAGGATCAACAGTAATATATGATTAAATAATTAACAGTGCACTTGTAGCCCAACATAATTTACTGTGGTCTACAATAAGCCTGAGAATAATTATACTTTATAAAAGATGTGAAAGTCACTTTCACCTTTACATAGTACATCATTCCATAAAAACATTAGTTTTGTTCTCCAGGATAAGATTGAAACTGACAACTGAATGCCCTGGAGACTTACTAACCTGTTACTTTACCATGGAAATCCTAAAGCAGAGAAGTCAAAGGGGTGTAATAATAAAGGTATATACAAGGTTGGACTTGTGCTAAAGAAATAATCACAAAAGATAACATCCACTTAGCTCATGGATATAATCAAGAAGGGATTACAAAATATTACTATCTTTGCAGCCTACAAGAGGCGCACTGTTATAATACTCAGGGATTATCTTGGGCCTGGGTTTTTATGCCTCATGTTATAACCATATTCTACTTTCTTAAGGCAAGGATTATTATTAACTCCATGCTTTGGTGAGTATTTGCCACATGAAGCTTTATAAAATCATTCTGAAGAAAAATATAATTAACATTATTGTGAGATATAAACTCACCTGGTTCTTCATTTGAAGTGGTGAAAATACTATTGTAAGATCTTCGAACACGTAAGGTTATACAACCATTTTCATGTAGGCAAAATAAACCATCACGCTGAAAGCAGGGTATTACCTTTAAATAGATGATGTATTTGTTTTTAAAAACAATAGATTTTAAAAGTATATACGGTGAGATTCATAAACTCATATTTAGAGAATATGGGCAGAAAAAACCCCAAAACACAAAAATACACATATAATCCCCTAGTTTTAAAACTAAATGAACATTTAAAATATCCATTAATAATCCTAAAACAATCTGTCTTTATCCATGTAACTTAAATAGTTCAGTACATATCTCCACATCAGTCAGAAGAATTTCTAGGGTTAAATCAAACCAATCTAAAGTGCAGAAAAATAAGGAATGTAAAATAACATTGTTAATCTTTAAATAAATAGAAAAAGAGAAAGTGAGACTAAGGACTTTTGCAAAATTATGGTTTTTCTCTATATAATTCATAATCAACTTGTGGTAATATAATTTATAAGTTGTAGATACCTGCAGAAATGGAACTCCTGTTCGTTCTATTGCAATCACACCCACTGTCTGATTCACCTCAAGGTCAAGGATTAAAATCTCTCGAGGATAGAGGAGCAACATGTGATTCCTTTTGGAAGGCAGGTATGCCAACTGAAGGCAATCATTGAGAGTTATGAATTCAGCACTGAAAAAAGTAAACATTTACTTCAGGCACCAAGAAATGAGTCAGGCTCACAAATGAATTTATTCATGAAACAGAAACAGACTGAGAGAAGCAGAAAACAAAATTATGGTTACCAAAGGGGGAAGGAGGTAGGGGAGGGGTAAATTAAGCGTTTGGGATTAGCAGACAAACTACTATATAAAAAACAGATAAACAACAAGGTCCTACTGTGTAGCACAGGGAACTAGATTCAATATCCTGTAATAAACTATAATGGAAAAGAATCTGAAAAAGAACATGTAATATAATACGTATAACTGAATCACTTTGCTGTACACCAGAAACTAACACAGCATTGTAAATTAACCATAATTCAATTTAAAAAAATGAGTCAGACCTTATTCATATCAGAAAAAGCTAAAAAAGAATTGAATTTTGTACTTTCCATATAATAACTGTCAATGAGAATGTACAACTGTTTCCTGAAATGACCAACACGGGCTAGCATCTAAAAATTAGATCTCTTCTTTGTGCCAAAATCCAAATTACGACAATGATACTATATAGGTCGGATAGAGACATGTTTCTGAATAGGTGAAAATGTAAAGTAAAGTAGTAAGTCTGTGGTATGAGATGGTCAGTGACAATACTATACGGCATTCTTAAGACAGTAGTTTTATTGTTATTTTGTAATTAGAAGTACTAGATAGACTGCTGAAATGAAGCCTCAGGACTAAAACATAAAGCACGTAGGGCAGTGAGGGCTAGGCAACTGGATCAGGAGTCACTGCACTATCTGCACGGCTTGGGCAAGGAAGGCACTTCCTCTACTCCGCCTTCATTCACTTTTCAGCTGTCTTAAAGCTTTCTTGAAACAAAGCTTCGTACTTTATTCACTTACCACAGCATTTTCTTCTGTGTAAATAAAAGAGATGAAATGATACGAGGATTATAAAGACTGTTAGAGAGACTCAAAACTCATTTTAGTAAGTTGTGATTGTGGTATATATTTAATCACAACTTTATTTTATAATAAATTTATATTTAATATATTTCAGTAGGAATGGGCATACAATTATGTACCTTTTTTCTTACACAACAATTTTATTAAAAGGTTTTGAAACTTAAAATAAAGTTGGATTAGAGGACTAGAGACAGGGATGTGGACTGCATTAAAATCCTGACTCTGTACTTCCTAGCTGGGTGAGCTTAAGCAGCATATTTAAAACAATGTGAGACTCAGCTTCCTCATTTATGATGTGGGCACAGTACTACTGCCCAGGATTGTAGCAAGATTATATGTAATAATGTATGTGAAAGTACCCAGAGTAGTTCTATTTGAAGGGATAAATAATGCATTTCCCCAGTACTCAAGATGAACATATGATTCACATGACAGAAAATATAATGTATATAAATCATAACTTATAAAACTATGCAGGCAAAAAATAATTATTTAGGACACAGAATCAAGGCAAGGTAAATAAAAAGTTCTCAAGATATTTAAGGAGTAATCTTAAATTATTTCAGCACAGGGTGAGGGATAAATCAGTGAATTTAATCAGCCTATGGTTTACTATATAAAAATTATATTTACATATAAATTCAGAATGTATTTGTAGAGCAATTTGTATTTTACATTTTTTAGGTAATTACCCACAAAGTCTAGATAGAATAATCTTAGCATATTAAAAATAAAAGCTTTTAAAAAATGAATGCCAGGGCTTCCCTGGTGGCGCAGTGGTTGAGAGTCCACCTGCCGATGCAGGGGACACGGGTTCGTGCACCAGTCCGGGAAGATCCCACATGCCGCGGAGCGGCTGGGCCCGTGAGCCATGGCCGCTGAGCCTGCGCGTCCGGAGCCTGTGCTCCGCAACGGGAGAGGCCACAACAGTGAGAGGCCCGTGTACCGCGAGAAAAAAAAAAAAAAAAAAAAGAATGCCAAAGAACCTACCAAAGCAATAAAAATGTAAGAACTACCATATCACTAGGAAAAAGACAGAAATCTATTTTTAATGCATAAAATTAGTTCTTTAAAATAAAATTGTACTCAGTTGAAATTTCTGAAATAAACAATAATAGCTAGCCTTTACCAAAAGAATGCTTATTGAGTATCAGACGCTATGTTCAGTACTTAAGCTATTGCACCTATTAATCCTTACAACCCTAAGAAATCCTTTCAAACACTATCTTAGAGATTGGGAGAGTGAAATTTGACCAAGATTAAATTATACTTGGAGTCACAGAACTACAGCTTCCCTTAGAATCTTGGCCCTTAAACAGTACGGGAAACATCTTTACATGCATGAGAAAAACACCTATATTTTATTGGCTAATAAGATTACACAGCATTTAAGTCAGGAAAATGTATTTAAAATGAAAATCCAGCTTTTGTCCCCCAATTTTTAATGTGTTCAGTGGCCATAATTTTAGAATCTTTATCTCTTATTTTCAGAAGTCAAAACTTTTCATGTGTCAAAATCAATGGGGGATGTTTACCACATTACTGGAAACAAAGGAGCCACGTTAATGCTAAATCTCTTCTTAGGGGAAGAAACAAAAAAACATTTTTCCTCTTATAAATTCAAAACTACAAACAAGAAAGGGTAACATGAAGAAGAAAATTAATCTTAGTACATCTCCAAAAATGATGTTTTCATGAATAGATAACTAGATAAATGTTGAATAAATAAATGAATGTTGCTGTTAGTTTTACACTTGTAACTTACCTAGGTTTCTCTTGAGTGATTAAGATTTTCACTTTATTAAGAGCCTTCTTGGCCCCTGTGGCTGCAGCCAGCTTGGTGTGAGCTGGGCTGGAGTGTGGGCTGGATATGTACACTTTTTTCCCAGGGCCTGAGGGTGGCTTGGATGGAGAGAAGTCTGAGATGAATACAATGCCCTCACTGGTGAGTACTGTATTGAGAGAAGCAAAACTCTAATTAAAGTTTAATCAAGTATAGCATAGAGTTTTATTCCAATACAATTTTGAAAGCAAGGTAATGATAATTTTAATAATATAGAACTGGCAGTGTTATGCAGTCATAACATAACGGGAATGTTCTCCAAGTTAAAGTGAAACTGGTGGTCCATTACAATTCATCAGAGGCCTCCAAGCTCAGCATTCCAAATTAATGTTTTATATTAAAAAGATACCAGAAGGTTACTGGCAGAAAGAACAAATGTTTGTTCTTCCAAATATATTCAGTGCATGGACTTTCATTAAAAACCTTTCCTCATTATATCCCATAACTTCAAAATCCAAAGACTTTCAGAATATAAAATTCACAGAAGAAATAAAAAATCCCATATGTAAGAGGCTCTGCATACCACACTTGGTAAGTTCAAATATTTGACTTGATGATACTAGTTTTTCATCATTATCATGAGCTACTCAGTCTAAATATATTTTCCTTTTTCTTCTTGCGCATCAAATTGAACCTCGGGATGTGTAAAAAGTGTTCTTTTTCTCTTTACATCTAGAGTAAAAGTAAAGTGCCAACAGCGGTTTACTAAGTGTACGGAAATGAATTTCAAGGAGGCAGCACCACATTTAACAATACAAATTGTGCCTTTTTATGAATGAAAAACTAATCCCCCTCAAAACGGGCTGACTAATACTAATACATATCTGATTATAAAAGTCTTATCTATCCTGGCAATCAGCAAGGCTGCTTTAAACACAGGGAACAAAGCAGCATTCAAGAATCATGACAACCCCGGCACATTCAATGAGCAAATTAAACATGTTAGGTCAACTGATGCTTTGAAATATATAGTACTTTCATCAACCAAATTACAGAGATGCAGTATATTAGCCTGAAGCCTTGTCTCCTTTCAGATTACAGAAGTCACCCTTCAAGGTCCCAGTCATCCCTTCTTTTGTGATGCCCTCACTCCCTGAGGCTGCCAGCTAGGCCAGCCCTCCTCTGTGCTCCCACAGCACTGCATTTCACAGCAAACTAGTGAGTGAATGAGTGAGTGAGTGTACACATACGTTCATATACACACATTTATATATACAAAGCCTAAACACATTGTATTGCAATTATTTATACAGCTGTGTTTCCCATTTTAATTTCTACTTGTCTGTCCTACTCTCCCTCCATCAACTCACACATACACCTACTCTCCCTCCATCAACTCACACACACACACACACCCCTCAATAAATGTTGGTGGATACACGTTAGAATTTTGAGTCATTCAAATCCAGGGAAAACATTCTTTACCATAGTTAATCCCCTTACCTCTTTCAAGTCGTTGATCGAATATCAAAATGAAGCCTATTTTGACCACTTTATCTAATACAACAACTTGCCCACTCCCATTCCCCCACTCCCTTTACCTTGTTTTACTTTTTTATACCACTTATAACCTCTTAATATGTTGTAATTTATTAATTCATTATGTTCATAGTTTACAATCTGACTCTCCCTCACTAGAATGCAAACTTTATGAAGGAAGGAATTCTTGCCCTGGTTCACTGATATATTCCAGGTTCCCAGAACACTCCTGGCATATAATAATAGCTCAAGAAATATCTGTTGGCTAACTGAATAAAAAATATTTTCTACATAATTTAGTCACAAAAATATCTGTCTAGAATCTGATTTTTAGATCAGTAGCTTAGTAAAATATCAAAAGCACACTGGGAAAAACAGAGTCCACGAGAAAAAAATCCCTTGGGCTTGGTCTTTTCCTGACATGCGTCTGTTTATGGCACTCAAAATATACGGCATGAATTAAAACAATTTTTTAAAAAGGAAGAAATGAATTTGGCCACAGACTAAATGAAACCCTTGACTCAGGTTCTTTCGATGTTCCTAGAAAAGAATTTAATTAAGTCTGAATTAGAGTAACACAGCTACTCTCTCTTTCTCTGACTAATCTAATTCTGTTCACAAATTCCACACAGTGAAGGTCTGGCTTGCTGATTTAAATTTCTAACCATCATAGTATCTCTAATAAGAGCTGAAAATATATGAACTAGATGTGTTTCTCATTTTAACATTATAGGTGTATGAAGGGTGTGTGTGTGTGTAGCATTAACCATATATGTTACAAACACCTCAACTCATTTTCCACAAGAAACTAGTACTCACAAGTTAAATGGGAGGGATCAAAAGGATCAAAAGAAAAAGAAAGAATGTTATCTGCATAGCTCTTCTTCCAGAGTTTGGTGCCAGTATCTGCATTCCAGAGCACAATATAATTTGGCGGATGGATAGCAAGCAATAAATCTCGGGAAGCATCTTGATTCCATAACCACTGAACATCTGTAAAGACCAGAAAAATAAAGGCAAAATTCAGAAATCACCCACTTCAAATTACTTGTCTAATGTGTCCTTGATATCTAGTTGTGTGTGTGTGTATGTGTGTGTGTGTGTTTACATAGTCCTTAAAATCTTAACTACCCCCCTTCGATGTTGCATATATGTGTCAGGATTGATAGGAAAAGCTAATTTTATATAAAAATGAGCTGTCTGGACATTAGAATCTAGAGGTCAAAATTTCCAAGTAATCTGAAATATTACTTCAAAGAAAATACAAAGCAATTTACACTATTCATTATTTAAAACTTTATGTCAAAGACTGTCCTAGCCATGATCAATGTCAGACTCTCCTAATGTTTTTGTGGAATTACTTAATGGGACTTTACAGAATTTCATGTTTTTCCATAACAATAAAGAGGATAAGGATCTAGTTCAATAGCACAGTAAGTACTTGTTAAGTATTTTTTAAATAGCCATTTAAAAGATTCACTCAGTCAAGAGAGCCACTCAGTCAAAGCCTGAAGAGCCCAGGAATACTGTATTGATTACAGGTCAGTAACATAAGCAAGCAAACAAATGATCTATGTGAAAATGAGAAAAAAATTTATCTCTATTAAGAGAAAGTAAGCACTGAGGGCTAATTCAAAAGAGCAGTTCGGGCCAGCTTACTTATATTCTAGCTTACATTTACAAGACTGTTTACAGCAGCTTAATTTTTCTCATCATGCTCAACTGAGGGCAAGACTGAAATTAATGCATTTTACCAAAGCACAAATCAACTGAGATTTGAGGAAATAAGCCCAGAAGCGTATTGATAAGGAAAAGAAAGCTAGATTCGGATCAGCAGAACAGGCTAAACACAATCAAGAGTTAACTGAGAAGTGATGAAATTAAACGAAAGGGAAAAACCAACCACTCTAAGAGTAAGTGTATTAATACAGACGCTTGGTGGAGTACAGACTTTCCTCACCCTGAATAGGCTTGGCATGCTCTTGGATCTCACACTGAGCTACTCCTGCTGCTACATCCCAAACGATGATCTTTCCATTGACATCAGCAGAAGCTAAGCGCAAGGAATATGGCGAGCCAATGTTATGGTGATAATTTTCCCTGGCCCATTTAACCTAGTATCGAGAAGAAATCAAATCAAGTAAATACTTGCACTGGATGAAACTATACATAATTTTCATAAAACGCCAACTGGAACCCAAACTACATTCTACACTTATATTATAAAAATAGGAAACTAGGGGACCCTCCTACATGTTGGTGGGAATATAAATTGGTACAGCCACTATGGAGAACAGTATGGAGGTTTCTTAAAAAACTAAAAATAGAACTACCATATGACCCAGCAATCCCACTCCTGGGCATATACCCAGAGAAAACCATAATTCAAAAAGATACATGCACCCCAATGTTCATTGCAGCACTATTTACAATAGGCAGGACATGAAAGCAAACTAAATGTCCCTCAATGGAGGAATGGATAAAAATGTGGTACATACTTACAATGGAATATTACTCATCCATAAAAAAGAACAAAATAATGCCATTTATAGCAACATGAATGGACCCAGACATTGTCATACTGAGTGAAGTAAGTCAGGTACAGAAAGACAAATATCATATGATATTGCTTATATGTGGAATCTTTAAAAAAGGGTACAAATGAACTTATTTACAAAACAGAAGTAGAGTCACGAATATAGTAAACAAACTTATGATTACCAAGGGATAAGGGCAGGGGGAGGGATAAACTGAGAGACTGGGATTGACATTTACACACTACTATATATAAAATAGATAACTAATAAGAACCTGCTGTACAGCACAGGGAACTCTACTTAATACTCTGTAATGGGCTATATGGGAAAAGAATCTAAAAAAAAAAGTGGATATGTGTGTATGTATAACTGATTCATTTTGCTGTATAGCAGAAACACAACATTGTAAATCAACTATACTCCAATAAAAATTTTTAAGAAAGGAAACTAGCTTCCATCTTGAAAGTCAGACTTTTTTATTATTTATGATATTTTTTTAAAAGTTGCAATTAAAAGATTTTTGAAAACATCACAATGTTCCTGCCTTTAAAATATGAAAAATGATGCACAACCTTAATAATATGGGGAATTCAGGTAAAAAACTCCAGAATACCGTATCTTAAAATGGTATGATCATTGGTATATCATTTGATCACAGTAATAACCATGAAACCTAATTCTGACATAACATGTAAAGTCCTAAACTGCTAAGCAGAATCTTTTCCTGCATTCTATTCTTCTAATTAAAAGGAGACAACTTACAGCTACAAAAACCTTGCACAGGAAAAAACAAAAGCAAACAAAAACTCTGGCTATCCCTCTCATAAAATTGGAAAATAACGTTAACAGTTTTTTCTCTAAAAAACAAATTTGTGCATCATAGTTTTAGTAATATCATTAAGAACAGTTTTTAAAAAAAATAAAAAACACAAGAATCCCGGCACAAAATTAAGAAATTAACTGAGCATCGAATACTGGCAGAGTAAGAAATGAAACACAGAGTCCTAACTCTGAGCCAAGGCCCTCCCTGGACACAAGCTCCCCTCCCCTCTAGCTCAGCATCCTACTTGCTTACTTCAGAACATTTCCCACACAACACTTTGTAATTATTCTGTTTACTTTCTTTTGACCTATCACCAACCCTATCACCAATCTCACTCCGTAGGGCAGGATCACCAAGGCCTCGCTCACATTTCTATCCCCCAGCCTTAACACAGTGCCTGCAGCTGACGTTCGAGTATGTGTTCAGTAAACGATCTTAACACCACAGACTGTTCAAATATATACCTATGTAGACATATGTACACAGACCCACAGATGTGTGTATTTGTAAGTAAGCACTCATAGAAAATGCTAGGTTAGGGAAGCATGCTAACCAATTCCAACAGCCTTCGTGAAAAAGATGGAAACAAAAAGTTTTCTGAACTCCAGTGTTAAACAAGCCTTAGGTTTCTACTCCAACACATCTTTTCCTCGGGCAAGAATTTTTTTAATAAAATGTGTGCATAGCCATATATATATGCATATATGTTTGAATGTGTATATACATATATTCACATGTATGAATGTATGTATACTCTCCCTCTTCATTATTTGCAGATTCTGTATTTGTGAATTTGCTTACCCGCTAAAATGTATTTGTGATTTTATTTGCGAAATCAGTATTCGCAGTGCTTTTGCAGTCATTCATGGACATGTGCAGGGTAGTGAAAAATCTGAGTCACTCAACATGCAACCGCATCCCAGCTGTGGTTGAATGAGGCACTCTTGTTCCAGTTCTCATAATGTAAACGAATGCCTTTTCTGAGGTCTATTAAGTACCATGTTTTTTGCATTTTTGTGCTTCTTGTTGACGATTTCACTGTTTAAAATGGTCCTCAAGCGCAGCGGTGAAGTGCTCTCTAGTGCTCCTAAGCACAAGAAGCTGTGACGTGCCTTACAGAAAAAAGACACGTGAAATAACCTTTGTCCAGGCATGAATTATAGTGCTATCGGTCATGAGCTCAATGATCATAAATCAACAATATATAATAAATGTCTTTTAACAGAAACACATAAAAAACAAGGTTATGTATCAATCAGTTGATGAAAATATTGTGACTAAAGGCTCACTCGGAACCACACCGTGTATTTCCCTGAGGAGCCATCAATGTTTCAGTATATGTTAACTCAGTGTTTGCAACAACTTTACAGAATAAAACTACCACGGATAAGAATTATTGTTGTGTGTGTCTGTGTGTGAGTGTGTAGTACTTGAATTCCATCTTTGTAAACGTCAAGCAGTGTACATATTAAAAACAAAATCAGACCTACTAGAGAATGGACTTGAGGACACAAGGAGGGGGAAGGGTAAGCTGGGACAAAGTGAGAGAGTGGTAGTGTATATATGGACATATATACACTACCAAATGTAAAATAGATAGCTAGCGGGAAGCAGGCACAGAGCACAGGAGGATCAGCTCGGTGCTTTGTGACCACCTAGAGGGGTGGGATAGGGAGGGTGGGAGGGAGGGAGACGCAAGAGGGAAGAGATATGGGGATATATGTATATGTATAACTGATTCACTTTGTTATAAAGCAGAAACTAACACACCATTGTAAAGCAATTATACTCCAATAAAAATGTTAAAAAAAATCACCTAAACACAGCATAATCAAACTGCTGAAAATCAACATAAGGAGATGAGATGAGAAAAGATACAATGCATACAGGGAAACAAAGACAAAAATTTCTCATTAAAAATTACCCAAGCTGGGAGATAGTGGAGTGATATCTTTAAAGCACTACAAGAAAAAAAAGAAAAAAAAAACTGGTGAAATAGTTTCTCAGCCAAATAAAAGCTGAAAGGATCAACCAATATCAGATACGTGCCTCAAGGACTTAAAGGAAATTCTTCAGGCAAAAGGAATATGATGCCAGACTGAAACACAGATCTACACTAAGAAATGAAAACTCCAGAAATGCCAAAAAGACAGAAATGGTGTGTGTGGGGGGAGAGAATATATTTTTTCTCAAAAAAAAAAAAAAAAACTCAAAAAACAAAACAAAAAAAACCCCTATACCTAACATCAGAATTGAATGAATGCTTTCCTCCTAGGCTCAGGAATAAGACAAGAGTATCCTCCCTCCACTTCTATTCACTGTAGTAGAGGTCCTAGTCAACACAATAGCACAAAGGAAAAGAAATAAAGGACACCAGATTATCAGTGAAAAACCTAAACTGTCATTATCTGAAGATAACATGATTGTCTATGTAAAACAAACAAAAAAATCACCCAAATTACTAGATCTAACAAGTTTAGCAAGATCACAAGATACATGTTAGTATTATAAAAAAAAAAATCACCTGGGGCTTCCCTGGTGGCGCAGTGGTTGAGAGTCAGTCTGCCTGCCGATGCAGGGGACACGGGTTCGTGCCCCGGTCCGGGAGGATCCCACATGCCGCGGAGCGGCTGGGCTCGTGTGCCATGGCCGCTGAGCCTGCGCGTCTGGAGCCTGTGCTCCGCAACGGGAGAGGCCACAACAGTGAAAGGCCCGCGTACCGCAAAAAAAATCACCTGTATTTTTCTCTACTTCACATTACATACAAAAATTAAGTCAACTTGGATCTGAAATTTAAATATAAGAGCTAAAACCATACATTCTTAGATGAAAACAAAGGTGTAAATCTTATTGACATTGGGAAGAGCAATGGTTCTTGGATACAGCAACAAAAGAAAAACATTATCCCTACATCAAAATTTAAAACTTTTGTGCTTTATAGGGCACTATCAAAAAAGTGAAAGATAACTCGCAGAATGAGGGAAAATATTTGCCAACCATATATCTGATAAGGGACTTGTATCTAGAATACATAAAGAACTCTTACAACTCCAAAATTTTTAAAAATACAATTTTAAAATGGGCAAAGGAATGAACAGACACTTCTCAAAGAAGATATACAAATGGCCAAAAAACACATGGAAAGATGCTAAACATCATTAGCCATCAGGGAAATGCAAACCAAAACCACAATGAGAACCACTTCATATCTGCTAGGATGGCTATAATCAAAAGGACATATAATAACAAGTGTTGTTCAGGATGAGGAGAAATTGGAGCGCTCATACGCTGCTATAGGAATGTAAAATAGCACAGCCTCTTTGGAAAATGGTCTGGCAGTTCCTCAAAAAGTTAAACGTAGAGTTGCCATGAGTCAGCAATTCTAATCCTAGGCATATACCCAAGAGCAATGAAAACACAGGTTCACACAAACAGACTGTGCACAAATGTTCACAGCAGTATTATTCCTAATACCTAAAAAGTGGGAAATACCCAAATGTCCATCGATAAATAAATGTTGTATATCATACAGTGGAATATTATTCAGCAATAAAAAGGAACAGAGAACTGACATATGCTACGGCATGGATGAACCTTGAAAACATTATTCTAGGTGAGAGAAGCTAGGCACATATTGTATCATCTCATTTATTTGAAATGTCTAGAACAGACAAATCTACAGGACAGAAAGTAGATTAGTGGCTGCCTAGGGATGAAGGGGACGGGGAAAAGGCATGGGTAGCAACTGCTAATGGGTACAGGGTTTCTTTTGGGGGTTATGAAACTGACTGTGGTGACAGCTACACAACTCTGTGGATACACTGAAAGCCAGGGAATTGTATGCTTTAAATGGGTGAATTTAAATGGTATGAATATCTCAGTAAACCTGTTAACAATGAAAAAGACCTCAAATCTCTATCTCCAATTGTAACAACTCCCCTAAAATTTCAGATCAGTATAATTCAATTGCCCCAGGTGTCTCAGACTTTGCACGTTAAACACTTAAACTCACCGACTTCTCATACATTCACCTCATCAAAGCAACACTGCCATTCAACTACTCAAACAGAAACCTTGGAGTCTTTCTATTCTGACTCTCCCTTAAGATTGTTTACTATAAAGGCTATCAAGTTTACCTCTCAGCTCCTAAATGGAACTCCTTCACGCCTCTGCTTTATTTTAGGCCCTAAGAATTTCCTGCCCAAATTACTGCAATTCTCCTAAATGATCCCACTGCCTTGTCTTCCCTTTTTCCAACAGATTCTCCACTGCTGCCAGAATGAGTTTTTCTAAAATGCAAATACAATCATATCAATCTCCTACTTAAAAATCCAGATTCCTTCATAATCTTACAAACCTTTTGCGGCAGGTGAATTTCTCCAGCTACCTTCTTTCATCACCCCTATATGTGTATCCCATCTTTTAGCCATCCTTACACATATTACTTCCCTTTGTGTATATCCTCCCTTTTTCCTGCAGTGCACCTCTCCCAATTTTCACTTGGCCAACTACTGTTTACAGTCCCTAAAATGAAAAGACTTCTGAGACCCTCCTTTGATCCCTAAAACGAGGTGACCTGTAGCTCCTTTGTCTTTCCACAGCATATTAGGCAGGTCTCACTTACCACACTGTATTTGTATGTTTTCTTTTCATTCTTCCTCGCTAGACAATGAATTGCTTGAGGGCTTTCATCTCTATATCCTTAGCACATGTTAGGTGCTCAAAATTAATGAGTGAATGAGTGGTCCAGTACATGGTAGAATTAGTGTTTTCCACCAGCTTTGAAATGACCTAAGAACTAGCATTTTAGCTCATTCTAGCTCATCTGAGCCATACTAGCTCATCCTGATGTGACATTATATATGGAAATACTAGGCTACCCCAAATAGATTATCATACTTAAAACCTATTCAACATGTGTACATATGACTTACTGAGATTCTAGCGATATTTAAAACTTTAGAATAGACAACATGTTATAGGGTCAAAGTGGGATCTGACTTACCTTAACAACATCAGCTTTATGTTTTTCTAAAACTTGAAGCGTTTGAGCAGTATTGGAATCAATCACTACCACCAACGAATGACATCCATAAGCAATTAAACCTTGCCAGCCCCTAACAAAAAGTGTTAAAATTTAAGTAAAAAGCAAAGCAAAGCAACTTCTCTCTTGCCAAGAGGCAGCCTAAATAAGTGAGAAATCTAACTAACATGCACCACCGTTAATAAAATTATTTAAGCCCAAAGGCTAGTATTTGACATTATACCATTTAAATAAAATTTTTAAAAAGCTTGTTTAGTTTTTCTTTCAGATAAAAAAAGAAGGTTCTGAGAGACATGCACGTAGAGCCGTGAAGACGTATAAAGCAACTCCTGTCGTCTATTTGTCTTTGAGGGCATATACCTTGTCTTATTCAACTTTTAATACTGAGCATCCACAAAGTGCGTGGGATCTGTGATTAGCCCCGGTCCTTCCCACCAGATTAAAAAAAAGACAAACAGTGAACAGGAGGTTTCAGTACTCTTGCCAACGTTCCCAGTAGCCACAGCTACCGCAGTCAGCGTTATATTTGTCTAGTTGTCAATTTGCAGTGTCATTTCACAGGAAACCGATAAAGGTGAAATGAAGTGCCGGCGAGAGCACCGGAGCCTGGCACAGGGTCCGGCACACTGTTGAATGAATAAAGGTAAGAAACAGGGATGAAAGAGAAAGAAGACAGAATGGGGACGAGAACGTGGTCAGGGGAACTGACATTGGGGAGAGAAGGCTGGAGACTGGAGACAGGTTAAGAGACGGGACTGGGAGGGTGAGGAAGGTGTGGGGAAAAGAGCAAACAGAAACAGAGATGGTAGAACGAAGGCAAATATATCCGCACAGGGAAAGTTCCCACGTGGGGCATTTACAGCTTTTATCGTAACAACAAAAATCCAGCATTTAAATGAAAAACTCCAAGTGTGAGGGCGGCACCCAGTCTTTGCGAGGCCGAACTAAGCAGGGGGGGGGGGGGGGGTGAAACCTCTTGTTTTGTCCCCTTCCCCTCACAAACTCCTGGCCGAGCCTGGCGACCTCGGAGCCCCGCGCCCTCACCAGTCCACCGCCGCCTTGTTGTGGGCACTGAGGGCCCCGGTGAGGGTGCGCGCCGACACCTTAAAATTCACCGTGTAGGGTAACATCGCTGCGGCTAAGGCCGGCCCTCGGCGCCGACCCGCAACCAGGAAGCGGCGGCCACTACGCTTCCGTTCCAAACAGAGTCCGGGTGGCTTCGTGGGCGCCGCAGTTTGGTTCCACCGCCCCCAGATACGGCTTCCTTCAGGTTCCGCCACGCCTATGTTCCGGCTACTTCAGGATGCCGCCGCTGTAGCGGTTCCGCAGCTCTGCGTAGGAGCCGGTGGTTCCCGGAAGAAAGAGGTGCTGACTCTGGTTACGTCCGGTTTGTTCAGACTGGGACTGCGTAGACCTATGTGCCCTGGTGGAAATGGTGAAAAGCAGGAGCCAAAAGCCCCAATTTGCCTTGCTTCCTTGGATTAGTTCACTTAGGGCAAGTACCAATGACAGGCACTGTTGTAGGCATGGAAGATGTGCTGATGAAGAAGACAAAGTCTCCGCCCTCATGGAGTTGATAGAATAAATGCATGTGTGAAGTTAATTGGATGAATGGAGAGAGTGAATGAGAAGACTGGCCGGAACAGAAAAAATTTGCAAATACGGAGAATACTCCATATCTGGCCTTGGAAATACTTACAAAGCAACAACAAAATAGCGTTTCTCCTGAGGCCAAGTGCCCTTTGCCTGTGTCTGTTTGTTGGGGTAGCTTTCGTTTGCCAGTTTCTCCTCTGCTGCTCTCCTTCAAGTCAGACTCAACGACTCCCTCCTCTGTACTCCACACTTTTTTTTATCCTTTAACACTCGACACAATGATTTCTTTACAATTTTTGCAATCTTCTGTCTCTCCCCAAATACACTGCTAGTTCCTTAATCAACAAAAGGAACAAAAATAATGGTAATTTTGTCATCATGGGTCGTTGTGTCCACCTTATCACTCTTATAAAATGGCTTTCTCAACGATTACCGACAACGTCCTCTTAGTTGTTAAAGTTAATGAATACATTTTGGCTTTTAGTTATTCTCCGGCAATTGCTGCTTCCCTTCCCTTGCTGTCCTGCCTTCCCTGCCCCACGTCCTTCCCTACTGATGATACTTTGGGGCTAGCAGAGATACCCATAACCACAGATCTAAATATACCACTGCCTTATTAAAAATCATTGGTGCCTCCTGTGACAGAGATTGCTAATTGTCTCCCAGAATTTATTCCCCTCTTCCTTCTTAGGAACGTAACCGCAATTTGTTTCCAGGCACATTATCACTCCATTAAATTAATACACACCCCAGCTTCCCTTACAACTAGATCAAGTCATAAGGCTGAATTCTGGCCAATGAGATGTAAATGGAAATGTGTAGTGACCTCTGAGAAACCACTCTTCTGTGCTGTTCTTCTGTGCTATTTCAATATGTATAACCTACATTATTGTTATCTGCAAATATGTTTGTCTAGCAAGGGAGACTAACACATTTTTAGGCAACTGTGTTATAGCAGAATAAATACACTCTAGTAGACTTAGAACTCCTCTCAGAAAGGAACCAAATCTCAATATTCCTTTCACCCCAACGCCCAACACTCTTCCTGGTCCTCAATAAATGACTGATGGTGCAAGAGTTTTAAATGGCCTTGAGCATAAGGTCAACCAGGCATGAGGTGGCAGTAAGAAGTCAGTGCAGAAGCTCACAGATGGAGAAGGGGGCAGGGAACCCTCTTATAGTAAGAGGAATTAATTAGTTTGAATCTGTAAGCTGCCTTGAGGACATGAATGTTGAATATTCAGGGAAAGGATGGATGAACAGCTGGGGTTGGAACAGTAATATGTCTCCCATGGTACAAGAGTGTGAATTAAGTATGTTTCCTGGGTTTTTATGGCTTTCTCTGAAGCATCTGTCTTGGCCAGTTTGGAAGACAGAGTAAACACATTGGACAATTGCTCTTTCCATGGGAAGGAACCTAAGCTCTTCTTCTATGCCTGAAAAACTACCATTTCACTCCACGTCCGATGACGTCAACTCCAAGGCCGGGTAAAGTGGGCTCAGAGCATCCTTCCACAGCCGTCTCATTTGCTTCCCTAAACTAGGACAACTGTTTTTCCTCTTTTAAAGTTGGTGGAGATAAGAATATAATGGTGATATTTCCAATTACTACTCTGCTTGGGTGGGACAAAGCAGAGGAAAGGGATGAAGACAGAAATAATATATTACTGAATAAATCACTTACTTTGTAAGTGAAATTTCCAAGGTCACATCAGAGAGAGCGCTGGTAAATTGGTTTGACCATGGATGGAGATGTTGAGGATGAAGAAGATGAAGTCAGCTGCTTACTATGGAGCACTCATAAAATGCCAGGTACCATGCCAAGCCCTTCACCCCATCTGCATCATCCCACGGAATCTACTCAAAGTCATAAGGCTGTATTATAACAAGTATCCTATGGATGACAAAAGTAAGGCTCACGGAGTTGCCTGAAGTTATGCAGTCAATAAAAGACAGAGCAGTGTTGGAATCCAGGTGAATCTGGTTCCAGAACTGATACTTTTAACTACTGACAACACCACATTGCCCTCCATGGCACAATCCACACCACAGTCCAGTTGCAATGAATGCCAGCTGCCTGGGAAGCATAGGATTTTTAAAAAATCATACTTTTATTGAGATATAATTCACCTACTTAATCGCACAATTTGGTTGCTTTTAGTATATTCACAGAACTTTGCAACCGTCACTACAATCAATTTTAGACTATTTCGTCACTTCGAAAAGAAATTCTATACCCGTTAACAGTCATCATTTCCCCCTGACCTCATGACCCCGTCCTCATCCCTAGGCAACCACCAAGCTACTATCTCCATAGATTTGCCTATTCTGGACATTTCACAGAAATGGAATCATACAACATTTGGTTCTTTGTACTTGTCTTCTTCCTTTAGTGTAATGTTTTCAAATTTTTCCATTTTGTAGTATATAGCAGTACTTTGTTATTTCTATTTCTGAATAATATTTCGTTGTATGGATATAGCACCTTTTACTTATCCATTCATCTGTTAATGCACATTTGTGTTGTTTTTATCTTCCAGCTATTACAAATAATGCTACTATGAACATTCCTGTGCAGGTTTTTATGTGAACATATGTTTTCACTTCTCTTGGGTATATACCTAGGACTGGAACTGCCGGCTCATACGGTAATTCTAATGTTTAACTTTTTAAGGCACTACAAGATTGTTTTCCAAAGAGGCTGCTCCACCATTTTACAGTCCCATCAGCAGTGTATGAGGATGGCATTTCTCCACATTCTCCCCAACACTTTTTATTCCCTGTCTTTTTGTAGCCATCCTAGTGAGTGTGAAGTGGTTCTCACTGTGGTTTTGGTTTGCATTTCCCTGATGGCTAATGATGTTGAGCATCTTTCCATGTGTTTATTGGCCATTTGTATATCTTCTTTGGATAAATGTTATTCCGATTTTTGGCTCATTTTTCAATTGGGTTATTTGTCTCTTCACTATTGAGTTATAAAATTTCCTTACCTACTTTAGACACAAATCCCTTATCAGATTTACCAAAAAATTCTCCCATTCTATAGGTAGCAACATGAATGTTGAGCCGCTTGGCTGAGCACATATACCCAATAAGGTCAAGGACTGAAGCCATGGTCTTATTTCCAAAACTAAGAAAGATAGTACTGGCCTGGTTGTGGCCTGATTGTGGAAAGGGACAGGAACATAATTCTGATGCTGAAACATGGTGTATAAGGACAGGGTACACGCCTAGGAATAATGAAGTTAGTCAAAGAGAAAATTTAGGAATTAAAAAATTTTCTGTTTTATTTGCATATTTTACTATTTATGTAGCTTTTAATTGTGTTTTTGTCTTATCTCACTTAAGATGGTGCACAATGAACAACTTCAGTCACACTGTTGGTAGTCCTGCACAGTTCCTGACCTTCACGCTTGTCCAAATGTCTTCTTACACCATGTGCTTCTATGTGCACAAGTCCATGGAATCCACGTACTGTATGTGATCCTTTAAAGGTTCTTTTAAGTCAGTTCTGTTACTAATACCAGGTATCATTTGCTGGGAATGAACCATGTGTCAGGCAGTGAGCTAAGGACTTTCCATGTGAGCTAAGCCTTTTCTTTGATCCTCATACTGGATTTCCTTCTTCTGGTCCTAGGGAGTCATGGATGGTTAGCATCAGTAATAGAAAGGCATTTATTGTAACTTTGGGCAAATTACTTGAGTTGATTAAGCCTCCTTTTCTTCTATTTTTTAGAGGGGGTTGGTAATTATCCTTGGATGATTAAAAGCATTACATTAGATAATACAGTAAAAGAGCCTAACACAGCACTTGGGTTCCTAAGTACCTTATAATTTACTGACAGAGCTGGGATATAAATCTAGGCCCTTTTTTTTTTTTTTTTTGATAGCACTGGCGCCTCTAAGCTTTATCACCTTGAATTTGGAGAAAGATCTTCCCTCTCTAAGGTGCATCCTGCAAAGAGAAGAAGTAATGAGGATTTGGGTAAAAGTGGAGTTGAATTTGCTGTGTCAGTCACCAGGATACCAAAACCACAGTGACCAGATTTAAGACCAGGGTTTTGAGGGAACACACCAGGCAGGGTTTGGGAATCAAAGTTCTGAATGGACCATGATGACCTTGGCCTGAATGGGCTAACTCAGCTCTTTCTGAAAGACCAGGCTGTCCTCACACATAGCCATAGACACAGGCTGTTTGAGCTGCCGGGCAAGCCCCAACCAGTGCTCTGCTGACCGCCCTGCAATCACGTTGTGCTTACAATGCTGTCTGAAGCTCAGGGCCGGTGGCCTCAGGGGTTAGCTTTTAAAGGAGAGGGGCTGCAGCTTGTGTATCTTTCAGGATGACAATGCCTCATTCTCTTCCAGGCTTGGGTCCCTTGAGCCTCCCTTCTCAGGCTGTATCTTTACTGAGACCCTTCTCTTGACCCTTGGTCACTCAGCCTCCCGCTAACTCTAGCATCACTTTGTGCCAAGACATTTACTGCATCTGTTAGAGTATTTTCCTTATAACATTGTTAGAGTATTTTCCTTATAACATTGTTATTTTAAATTGGTCAATCCTGTCTTATTTAAACGAAAGCATTTGAATTCCAAACCAACCTTGTTTCGTCAGCGGTAGCTATCGCCAACCCCATGTTCTAGATAAAGAAACTCAACCTCAGAAAGGGGAAGGGACTTACCCAAGATCATATTTCTGGCCAGTGACAGAGGCGAACCTCTACCTGGTTAGGACTCAGTCCAGGATACAGAGCTGCTTTCATGTGAGGTTTAGGAGTGGTTGTGACATTGTCAAAGGGGATGAAAGGGGACCAGGAGTGCACACTTTGTGCAGTCAGTACCTTTTAAAGGAAAGGCATCCAGAGCGGGGGATTGGCTGAAGGGGAGGGGTACTAGACTGACAGCCTAGACTTGGCATCTGCCTATCTTTCCTTGAGTTTTTCCTTAAACACCTTCCGCCCACTCATTTCCTCACGGATAATCATCAGTCTGATTTATTATCTGGTTACTCTCGTTATTAATCTCTTTTTATGTCCCTACATATTATGGATAATTATTACAGTATAATGGATCAGTCACTGCACCTTATGACATGGTAATTGAGGTTTATTAGACTAAAGGATGTTTCTGAGAAAAGCAGTCATGATGAAATGGATTTCTCCCGAGGAAGCTGTGTGAGGGATGTGTTTCTCTTACATCCTGCACACAAGGAGAGGCAGTTAGGAGTTGCTGGAGACAGTGAGGGCTTTGCGGTTAGACAGACAGCCAGACACACAGACAGGAGTCCTGCTCTGGTCCTGCCGCCTCCTAGCTCTTGACTTGGGACAAATTTAGAGGTTAAAAATATTGCGTGTAAGATTCTCCAGTGTGATAGCTGTCCTGAGTATTAAGGACGAGAAGCCAGGTCAGCACCCGTTCTCACCCTTTCCCTCTTTCCAGGGAGGGTCCACATAATGGACCTGCCAGCAAATCTCATTCCTGAGGCCACTTAAGTTCTATCAGTGTGTGTTTATCCAGTTATTGGCTGTTTTTAAGGGAAGAATAAACTACAGGACTTCCTTATTTGGTTTATTCAACAGAATTTTATTAGTCCAAATAAACAATGTCTTAATATTGTGCCCATGGAATAGCATTTCATAAACTAGATTAAGCCCACGAGGTTGTATGTGGTAGGCAATCATGATTTCTTGGGAAGAAATGATTCTATTGATTTTCACATTCTTAACAAGCTTGGACCTTGGTGCAAATAGATTGTGAGACACTCTAACAGGCTTTCACATTGTCTGGTCTTTCATAGAATCCTCCGATTGTTGCAATTAAAAACAAATGCCGGAAAAAAAAAAAAAAAAAAAAAAAACAAATGCCGGGCTTCCCTGGTGGCGCAGTGGTTGAGAGTCTACCTGTCAATGTAGGGGACACGGGTTCGTGCCCCGGCCCGGGAAGATCCCGCATACTGCAGAGCGGCTGGGCCCATGAGCCGTGGCTGCTGAGCCTGCGCGTCCGGAGCCTGTGCTCTGCAACAGGAGAGGCCACAACTGTGAGAGGCCTGCATACTGCAAAAAAAAAAAAAAAAAAAAAATGCCAACTTGCCACTGATATGTCTAATCTCTAAGTGTCATACTTGTAGTTCTACTCAGGATAGATGACTGACTTATAATTCAAAGTCTGTCCTGTAATAAGCCTTGAGTGTGGACAGACTAAATCAAGAGGCCTAGAAGCCATAAGACAAAGCAGGGCACTCGTAGCCCCCGACATATACTGAAAGTGTTTATCTAAGAGCATCTAGTTGTACTCCTTTGAAATATAAAGAACAATATCACAATTTTTTTAAAAGAGAAAAATGTATCCACAATCTTTATCCACAACCACTTGCTAATGTAATTTTTATATTCGCATATTTTTCTCCCAATCCTGTCCAAATTAAGACATATTTTATACAATTTCATAATACACATACATTTTATTAAGCTTTTTCTTTTCTTTTTTTTAAAATTTATTTATTTATTTTTGGCTGTGTTGGGTCCTCGCTGCTCACGGGCTTTCTGTAGTTGCGGCGAGTAGGGGCTACTCTTCATTGTGGTGTGCAGCTTCTCATTGTGGTGGCTTCTCTTTGTTGCAGAGCACAGGCTCTAGGTGCGTGGGCTTCAGTAGTTGTGGCACGTGGGCTCAATAGTTGTGACACGCGGGCTTTAGAGCACAGGCTCAGTAGTTGTGGCGCACGGGCTTAGTTGCTCTGCGGCATGTGGGATCTTCCGGGACCAGGGCTCAAACCTGTGTCCCCTGCATTGGTAGGTGGACTCCTAACCACTGTGCCACAAAGGAAGCCCTTAATCTTTTTCTTTGAAACTTCTATCATAATTGTAATGCTTATATAGTCATCATAATTATCATTTGAATGATTTCACAATATTTCACAGAATATATATACAATAACTTATTTAGCTGTTCCACTAGTGCCTGATATTTAAGTTATTTCCATTTTTAATAACAAAGATAAAGCTACAGTAAATCTCTTCATGCGTATAGTTGGTTTTAATTTTATGTTATTTCCCTAAAATAATTCACAGGAGTGAGTATAACTGTCTTTTTTATTATTAAATTTTTTTCTAAATTACAAAATAAATAAGTACTTATTGTAGAAAATATGGAAGCTTCAGAGGAGCATAAATACAAAAAATATATGATCCCTGGTAATATTGGCTTCTTTTAAGTGACTAAATATTTCTTCCTTTAAAAAATGCATATGTTTTATTTTTTATAAAATTGAGGTCATACTATAAGAACTATTTTTACTCTCCTCTTTTCCACTCAATAATCAGGTGTAATCATTTGCAAATATTTCCCTAATGTAATCTGCCCTTTATTTTGTGAATTTTTTGGAAATACAGAAATTCAACATTTTCTAATGGAATAAAATGCACTGCCCATCGTATGCCGTTTTCATACAATGAAAGCATGTCTTTCATTGCTTGACTGACAGATTACCATTTGACAACACGATGTTCTGTATTTGTCATAACACACCTGACTCTAGGCCTGATGTCAGAAGCCAAAGAAAAGGAGCCCTGTCTGAAGTCCCCAGGTGATTCCAAATCTGGAGCTGAGCCATGTGCCAGGACTGGGAGGTGTCATCCCTCCTTCCCGCTTATCCTGCTCCTCTCACTGGCCTGATGTTGTTTCCAAGGGGACATTGGGTACAGCAGGAAATGTCTCCCGGAATCTGTACTCACTGTCTACATGGCCTCTGTGGGGAGCCTGGGATTCCCAGTCTCACCTTGCCTTTCCTGGTCCTTTGTGTATCGTTGAGCTCAACACCTGGGAGGCTGGTCCAGACCCACTCGTCTGCCTCAAGACAGACCTAGTAGGTGGTCGCCAAACAAGTCGATTACTGAGAATTCGGCTCCTGCCTCTGAAGGATGCTGTTTTGAGGGTGAAGTTAATGCCTTGGGGTTTCCAGCCAAATTCATTAGGGAAGTCATATCTGACTTTGCTATGTGCCAAGTCTCTCACATCTGTCCCATTTGCATGAAGGGTTTCAATAGAAAGTAGACAAGGAAAAGTCATTAATCTTCCTTGTGGCAGAATGTAGCGGTTGTAAAAGTTAATTCCCTGTAGGATACAGGATTAAAGTTCACTTAATATATTTTAAAGGGAAAACCACAGGATTCTTGCATAATTGTATAAAGGGGCATTTTATAAATCCTGATGAACTGAATAACAGTGTTACTTATTGAGGAGCAGTACACTAAAAGAAAATTTGTATTTCTGATTACGTATATGTGCATAATTACCAATACAAATACTATACACACACACACACACACACACACACACATATATGAGAAATGTTTTCTTTCCTACCGTAACTTGCCATCTGGTAAAGCGGCAGTGATATTAAAATGCTGTCCTTCTGAGTCTTGCCTTTCCTAGCTGAGTGCTCTCTGGGGGCTCAGGAGGTAGAGGACGTGAGTTACTGCTGAGGCCGGAACAGAAAGGGCCAATAGAGCAGCCATTATCGAAGACATTTATGGTGTCTATGATTGAGGAATCCATTGGCTGTAGGCTTTATTCAGCCCATAAGAACAGTCTTTACATGGTAATATATTCATGTCAGGGCTACACTGGTATCGCAGGCTTTGCATTAGGGCTAATGAATCTACAGCAGGAGGTAGGAGGTTCCTTAATATGAAATTTAGTGATTCAAGGAAGTGATAATAACACATCAATTTTTAAATTGTGGAGAAATTGTCCATCCCTGAACAGCAGCTATTCCTAAAATGGAGTGTGCCAAGTGCAGTAAAAATTTCCTTTCTGCTCTGGAAACTGCACAGGGGCTCCCAATAGCCCCCGGGATCAAATCTATCCTCTGGGAAACCGTGTTCTCCCCTGACCGCTGCCCTACCCCTCCTGCTGCTACAAACCCACCCTCATTCCACGTCACACATGTTCATGGAGCGCCTGTTAGAGCTAGTGCTGCAGACCCAGCTGGAGTCTATCTGTCCATCCTCGATCACTGGGGACACAGCAGTGAAACAGGCAGACCCCAAGGCAGGCTTTGGGGACCTCACCATCACCTGGGGTAACGCCTCTTTTCTCCTGCCTCTGGGCCTTTGTTTATGCCGATTCCTCTTCGTGAAATAAACCTTTGTCTTTTTGATTGTTTCTTCCTCCTCTTTTAAAACTCAGCTCAGGTGTCCTCTTCTCCGCCAGGTCTTTCTAGAATCTCCAGATTCAAGGCTAAATATCATTGCTTTTATGCCAAAATAGCTTTTCTTTAAAAAAATATATTTCCTGTATTCTTGTGATTATATTAGTAGCATATGTTCATGAATGAAATATTGCTAAAGTAAAGAAATGATCACTGAAGTATTGGTAAATACAAAAATGTACAAAAGAGGGGACTTCCCTGGCAGTCCAGTGGTTAAGACTCCACTCTTCCAATGCAGGGGCGCGCATTTGCTCCCTGGCCAGGGAACTAAGATCCCACAAGCCATGCAGTGTGGCCAAAAATAAATACATAAAGAAAATAAGGCAAAATAAATGAAATTACAAGAAATGAGATTTTTAAAAAATGTACAAAAGAGAAAAAGTCAGTATTAATCCCATCTGAAGATAACCATGACATTTATATATTTTAAAATCTTTTAATATGCTTGTTCCCTTCTCTAGGCCTCTTGGGGACATATATTCATGTCTCAGTCATCCTGTACCTTCCTCTACCTAGTTCTATGCCTGTCACAGAGTAGACCTTCAATACATATTTGTTGAACTCAACCAGATTAATTCACTTAAATGCTTTTATTGATACAAAAAAAAAATGACCAAATTAAGCATTTTATTTAGGGTGTTAGAAAACAGACCTAAATTCCTCCTTTCAAATAGAGGTATAGAATGAAGGCAAAAGAGAAATAGAGTAGTAAAAGAGAGTGGGATTAATAAATCAAAGTAGCTTTCTTTTGAAAACAAGAACAATAAATGGATAACCCTCTTTCACTCCTTAAAAAAAAAAAAGCAAGAAAAAAACCCAGAAATAATATTAGAACCATGAAGGAGTTATAGGAATGGAAACATTAAACATTTTTTATAGTATCATACTTGATTTTTCTGAAAAATAGAAATTGATACCACAATCTGCTCTACACTTTGCTATAAGCAGGATTAAGGTGGAGTGATTGAGAATGTGGGTTTTGGAGCCAAGTAGACATATGTTTGATGTTCTGCTCGACCACTAATTATGTGGCCTTGAGGAAATCACATCATCTTTTCGAACCTGAATTTATTAATCTGTTATGGTGAGAAAAATACCTACTAACGGTGTTGTCGTAGGGATTGGATGTTTTTCTGACAGTGTTTGGCACGTAATGACCCTTGAGAAAGTGAAAATAGCCCTTCTGGTCATCAGATAGTCATGTTTCTAACAGAACATAAACACTGTTTCCAACGGAACAGGGACAAGGCCACGCAAACAATGCTTCTATATGAGGCCGAACCTGGGCAGCTGAAATGACTAAGGATCCCTTCCAGGGGATGGCTGCTTTCTCATCAGTGCTGTCCCCGCTACCTTCATTCCTCCTGCCTCCAGAACAAAGCTTGCTGACATACTGGATGGGTGAACTGACCCGGCTTCTTGGCAACATCCAATCCAGAACTAGCCTCTGCTTCCTTGTGCTTTCTTCAGAACCATCCAGCACAAGCCCCAATCCCATAAGAAGCCCCCGTGTAACTCGCTCCTATTGCAATGCCCCATGGTTCAAGGCTCAGAGATCTGCATTTTGAAGCAGGTCATTCCCCCACCTTGATTCTTTTGCACACTGCAGTGTAAGCAGCATTGCTCTGGTCATTATATTGTGCTGGGATGTTGCCAATGCCTTTGTCCAGTTGGGACTTTGCCATCCCACACCAGGGGTCCACAAGGCAAACCCAGCAAGAGCTCTCAGGACACTGTGAGCAATTTGCCCATCCTGCCTCTCCTGATGAGAGTTCCTACTGCTTATTGTGGAGTGAAGGATGTTATCTTAGTCAGTGTGCATTGCTATGCCAAAACTATCATAAATCGGGTGGCTTAAACAGCAAACATTTGTGTCTCACAGTTCTGAGGCTGGGAAGTACAAGATCAAGGTACCGATAGATCCAGTGTTTGGTGACGTCTGCTTTCTGGCTTGTAGAACAGCCACCTTCTCACCATATGCTCACAAAGATGAGAGCAAAGGGAGAGACTGCAAACTCTCTTGTGTCTCTTCTTTTAAGGACACTAATCCCATTCATGAGGGCGCCACCCTTATGACCTAATTACCTCCCAAAGGCCCCATCACATTGGGAATTAGGATTCCCACATATGAATTTTGAGTGGACACAAACATTCCATCCATAACAAATATAGAGGTAGGAGTTTAAGGATTAAACTAAAAAGAGTATTTGTGTTGACAGTGCAATCTGAAAGGAAAGTGAGCTGTACAAACTTTTAGCTAGTTAACATTGGCTAAATATCATGTATTTCCCTTGTGTCTTATCTAATAGAACTCAGACTTGATTCAGCTATGTACCCCTCCCAAATAATCCATAAACCTCAGGAGAAGCTGACTTCACTACCCTTGGCTCTAGGCTTGGGCCTGATTGGTTCAGGTGAGTTCCCATCCTCTTTATCAGGGGTTCATTCAGGAATTGGCATGAAATATTCTGGCTAATGCAATATGAGAAGTGTTTTGTTGCAAATTTCTGTGAACCTTCTTCCTTGCTCCTCTGAAAGGCTTTCAGAAACGATTCTCCCTTTCTCCTGTTGGATATGAACAAGGGAGAATGTAGTCCTGGTTGCTGCTAAAGCCACCCTATGACCAGGAGGAAAACCAGATTTAGGATGCCGTTGACTCTGGACATCAGAGCAGAGTCAGGAAAGAGCCTGGGTCTCAATTATATCTATCATAAGCCTGATATCAGCTACCCCAAAGCCCACCCTATCTTTGGACTTCCTCTTATATAAGTGGATTTTCAGTTTAATCCAGTTTAAGTTGGTTTTCTGTTACTGCAGTCTAAGGTACCCAGATTGACATCTTTTGACACAGGAAATAATACTCCAAAAGTTAAATCATGGCATGAAATATTGGTGCAAGCAGTGTCTGAAGACATTCTTTGATAAGAACCAATGAGCAGTTCACACTTCCCATCAAGGACATCATTAAATGGAGAAGGTGCATACTGCCTCCTACCAGGAAGCATCGGGCTCCCATGAAGGCAATTCCTGCTCCTGTAGCATTTGACTTTGGCAGACCCTGTTCTGACCAGCATTTCAGCCACACAGCTATAGTTTGGACACTTAGCCTTGACTTGTGCCATTGATTTTCTTAAGACCTTATTCAACTCTTGATTTCTCCACTGCTATCCTAACTGGCCAAGGAGGGCAGCTGTCACTTACCTTGAGAAGCACTTTCATTTATATTCATGATTAATTTGTGGGGAGTCAGCTGAGAGGCAGCAATAGAAAAGCTGTTGCCTGGGAAACAAGATTCTTCCTGGAACTTTTTGAGAAACGTTGGGTCTTTGATGCTTCACAAAACACTCCATCTAAGAACTGAACTACCAAGGTAACCCTACCCAACTGTTCTAGAATGCAGAACTCCAGAGCCTGAAGTCATGGTTAACTTTTTTACTCTGCCTGAGTGTGTCCAAACTGCTAGAGGAACACTTTGTATTTCCTACTCAGAAAGTTAAACCTACTCTGTAATCAACTCCACACTTATAGGCATAACTGAAGATAACAAATTCTGAGGGAATCCAGACTGTTCTGTCTTCTACCTGCTGGACTGGTGGTAGCATGTTCTTTATCAGACCCTCATGGAAAAGACATCTTTTGGGCCTGGAGATGGAGGATTGTACACCACTGAGGAACTCCCAGTTTTCCCTTGAAGTAATAGCATGTTGCAACAGAAGCTGAATTTCAAGGGTAGCATGCTAGCAGGTTTAATAAAATATTAAAAACCATGCCATCCCACCAAGGTGTACAAGTGTTTCACTTTCTCCACACCCCTGCCAACATTTACTGTCTTTTTTTTTTTTAACAATAGCCATCCTAATAGGTGTGAGATGATATCTCATTGTGGTTTCGATTTGCACTTCCCTGATGATTACTATAGTGATCTTGAGCATCTTTTCATATACTTGCCCATTTGTATGTCTTCTTTGGAGAAATATCTATTCAAGTCTTTTGTCCGTTTAAAAAAAGAATTGTTAGGGCTTTCTTTTTCTTGAGTTACAAGAATTCCTTACATATTTTAGAAATTAAGCCCTTATTTGGTTTGCAACTATTTTATCCCATTCCATAGGTGACCTTTTCCACTCTACTGATTGTTTCCTTTGCTGTGTAGAATCTTTTTAGTTTGATGTAGTCCCACTTTATTTTCGCTTTTTTTTAATGTGTTTTTGGTGTTATATCCAAGAAATCATTGTCCAGATCAATTTCAAGGGGTTTTCCCCTATGTTTTCTTCTAGGAGTTTTACAATTTGGGGTCTTATGTTTAACTCTTTAATTCATTTTGATTTCCATTTTATGTATGGTGTAAGATAAGGGCCCAATTTCATTCTTTTGCAAAGAGATATCCAGTTTTCCCAGTATCATTTATTGAAGAGACTATCCTTTCTCCCTTGTGTATTCTTGGCACCCCTGTCAAATATCAGTTGATCATAAATTTTTGCACTTATTTCTGGCCTGTCTATTCTGTTCCCCTGGTATATATGTCTGTCTTTATGTCAGTACTATATTGTTTTGATTACTAGCTTTGTAATACATTTTGAAATAAGGAAGTGTGATGCCTCCAGCTTTGTTTTTCTTTTTCCAGATTGATTGGACTATTCAGGGTCCTTTGTGATTCCATATGAATTTTAGAAATTTTTTTTGTTTCTGTAAAAATCACCATCGGGATTTTGATAGGAATTGCATTGTATCTGTAGATCACTTTGGCTAGTATGGACATTCAAACAATATGAGTTCTTCCAATCCATGAATACAGATGTCTTTCCATTTGTTTGTGTCTTCTTTAATTTCTTTCAGCAATGTTTTGTCATTTGTGGTGTACATGTCTTTCCCTTCCTTAGTTAAATTTATTCCTGAATATTTTATTCTTTTGGTGCTATTGTAAATTGGATTGTTTTCCTACTTTTCTTTTCAGATAGTTTGTTATTAGTGTATAAAAACACAACTGATTTTTGTATGTTGATTTTGTATCCTGCAACTTTACTGAATTCACAGAAGGACAAATACTGCATCATTCCACTTATATGAGGTATCTAAAATAGTCAAATTCATAGCATCAAAGAATGAAATAGTGATTGCCAGGGACCAGGAGTTGGGAAAACAGTAGGGCTCTCAATCATTGGGCATAAAGTTTCAGTTATGCAAGATGAAAGAGTTCTAGAGATCTGTTGTACAAAAATGTACCTGTAGTTAATAACACTATTGTATACTTAGACATTTGTTAAGAATTAGATATTATGTTAAATGTCCTCACCATAATAAAATAAAATGTAAAAAAACCCCACACAAACAAACGAACAACCAACCATGACGTCCCAAATAAACATGAGAAATGTTTGCATCAAATAAAAATGGTGCTCCAAGTCAGGAATTTTTGTTGCAAGGGACAGAAATCCAACTCCAACTAGCCTTGGCAAAAAGAGAATTATTTGGCTCATGGAAACTAAGGAAGGAAACATCTAAACTGCAGGAAGGAGAGGGGTGCAGCTGGCATCTGGAGGAATTAAAATTAGCAAGTCAAGTACTGACTAGAGTCTGGACCCTCTCTACACCTTTGCTCTCTGCTTCTCTCTCTGTGTTGGCTTTTTTCTCTCTCATTGCAGGCTGTACTCCACCAAATTGCTCGCAACGTGGCTGTCAGCAGCTTTGAGCTAGATTTCACTGCTTCCTGTAGCTCTTTCCCAATTCTGGAGCAACTCATGGAGATGAACTTGGATTCACCTGTTCAGGCTGGGTGCCTGGAAGAACCCCCTCTGGCCAGAGGAAGCCAGGCTGTGTAATAACGTAAAGGACCCCCATATAGTTGTGTGCATGGCCCAGACGCTTCTGGGAAAAAAAGAGGTTCTTGCAAACAGTCCCTGAGAGGTTCACTCTGCAGAGCCTCAGCTATGTGGGAGAATCAAGGCAGCAAACGACAGGGCTGGGAGTCACTATGGGGACCAACTGGTCCAAGTAACCAGGAATCAGACTGACCAGGGGGCTCATCAAAGGTCACACAGAAAATTAGAGGTCAGAAAAACTGAGTGTCATTCTCTTCAAAAGAATTATACTTCTCAGCTTCTTATAAACTCACAACAAACAGGAACGTGTAGCCTATGGTAGTCTGTTATTGCTTTTTAAAGAGGAATTGAGAATCCCTTCCTTCCTCTATGTTAGAAAACAGGAAAGGGGTGGGGGACAGCTCTCACGGGGCAGACGCTGTGCTCAGTGTTTCACGTTCCTCGTTTCATTTAATCCTCACAGCACATCCCGAGTAAGCATATGCATTTTACAGACGAGAAAACTGAGGCTCAGTGTAACAAGATAACTTGCCTAAGTTCTCCCAGTAAATAAGGGTTGGAGTTGGTGGCAGGCAGCTGGTTAAAGACCATCTCCATGGACCTGCCCTGTGTAGGAGGGGTGGGGATGTCGGCAGCTGGCTGAGAATCTGCTCAGCCCTGATATGGTGAAAATATACTTCTTTCTGCCACCCTTGTGAAGGATTCTTAATGAATCTTTGGGGGATATTTACAGATTAAGAATAATTTGCCCCCTATCCTCCCCGGCCCACTAGGTAATACAGCAAGTCTAGACGCAGGATAAATACTTGTGCTTCCCCCTTTGTTCCCCAGGTAGCTGGAAGCCACCTTCAGCCCCAGCCCCCAGAATCTGCCTGAGAGGGCTCTAACCAAGCCCACCATGTTGCCTGGGCCTTGAGCTCAGCAGCACCTGTATAAATCCTTGTTTGGAAAGTTGTCATATACTGTATTTTCTCTCTAAAATGAGTAGGACTAATTTTTTATTTTCAGATATTTGACTTTCAACCATAAGTACATCATAATGAAAGCAGTGGATTTTCCAGGCTGGACCTTATTGCAGTACCTTCCAAATTATATTAAAATATTTATCTGTACCCTGAGTAGTCCACTGGGCTGCTAATTCCTTTCATAATGTCATGGTGTGCCAAGGCTAACAAAGCTAATGAAATAATCGTCCATTGCCCCCTCCCTCAAAGCAATCATTTCTTATCATCACATCTCAGAAACTATTCACACAAAATCATTTGAAGTAGTTTTGGGGACTGTATTATAAAGATGGATTTCTGCTATGAGAGTGAAATTCAATTTAAATATTTTCAGCTGGTTGTCCAGGTATAAGAAAGCTTTCCCAGTGTTTAATGGAGCCATTTGTCTCTAGAAATAAGCACTAATGCAGTGTGACATGTATAGACCCAGAATCCTGCCATTTTTCTCTGGCTTGAGCAGCCAGTGGGGGAAAGAAAGGCTCTGGTAGCAATGAAAATCACAAAAGGCTGCTTTTCTCTTGGAGATACTGTGAATCTCCAAGGAACTGCAAGAAGAGTCAGGCTACACATTCTCATTGTCAAGGCACGTAGATTCCTGATCTAGAACATCCCCTTCTGTGTGGTTCTGGATTCTCGTTGTAGGAACCCTTTAAAACCAAGAATGCCTGGAATCTAGGCTTAGGAGAAAGGCTGGCCAGGATTATCACACCATCCTAGTAATCTTATAGCAATTACCAGGGCTGTTACGATTACTTCAGTTTTATGTAGAAATTGGCAAACTGCTTTCTAGTCATTTTGTACCAAAAGTCAAGAGCTGGCAGACTCTTGCTAAAGAGCATTCAAAAATTGCTGACAACTAAAGCAAGAGCCACTCTGGTGAGGAAGTAAATAACTGGAGCTCATTATAGAAATTTAAGAACAGAGGATATTACAGATAAAAATAATGTTAGTTAACACTGCATTGTGCTTGCTATGTTCTATCTAAGTGGTGTATATCATTTGACTCATGTAATCCTTATCACTACCTGGGGAGGCAGGTATTACTATTATTCTCATTTTACAGATGGGGAAACTAAGGCATAGAGACTAATTCAAGGCCACCCAGCTACTTACTCCATGTCCGTTGTTTTTGCCTAGTTAATCTCCATTCCTGCTTTTGGTAACAACACTCCATTGACCCTTTGGGAGCCACCCACCCATCCCCCACTCTCACTGCCTGTGGTTTGCTTGAGGTTGTCACCTCCCTCTGTCCCATCCCCAACCCACCCCCAGCGACTGAGATGGGTGGGTATGTGACTCAGCCTTAAGCCAATCAGCAAATTCCACCTCCACGATGTCTGATTCAGGGACAAGGCCATGGGCACAATCAAGCTGAAAACAACAATTCCTGCAAGGTTAAGAAAAGAGAACTCCTCTCTGGGCTCCACTCAGAGACAGGAGGATGTAAGCCTAGAGCTGCAGGAGCCCCCGAGTGGAGACAGCGGTCAGTCTGAGAGTGTAGCCACCCAGAGCACAGCAGAGCTGCAGATGGAAAGAGACGGGGCCTGAGGATATTGTGGAGGCCACACATCCAGCTGTTCCCAAAGTCGGCACTGGACTTGCCCCACTTTTACTTTTTTTTTCTTTTATTCAGCTGTTTTCCTTTTCCTTTTCTTTTCTTTTCTTTCCTTTAATATTTGCAAGATTGTGCAACCATCACTACTATCTAACTCCAGAAAGTTTCATCACTCCCAAAAGAAACTCATTAGCAGTCACTCCCCATCCCAACAGTGCTCCAGTCCCTACAGGTTTCAGGTGGAAGCATTGCTCACTCAAGCTTCAGGTCTTCCTCTCCCTGGCTTCCATCCCTGCCCTGGGACAGCGTTGGTCCTCATGATGATCGTTGAGGACATACACTGAGGGTAATTCACATCAGGGCTGCCTTCTCTGTTGTATCTAAACATATGTAAACAAATTAGGAATTAGAAAATCAACTGTGAAAGTGACAGTAAGAAGTGTAAGGCGACGAGTTGGTTGTAGCACGTGACTCTGATGGTGGGTAGGAACCTGCCGCCCCTTGCATTCTGGATAAGATTGTCGTTGAAACCCCGATTCGAAGCCTTTGCCACATTACTGCAGATCACTGATGGAGCAGGGTCCCCAGGCTGCCACCCTGGTGCTCTAGGTTGTGCTGCTGGCCCTGCATCACTTGTGTCAATTTGGAACTTGGCTCCCGTTTGATTTCTTTTTCACTTAAACTCCACTTGCACTAAATTTACATTATGATAAGTTGAGGGGGAGATAAGGAAGCTGATTTTGGAGCCCCACAAATAACTCCCAAATTAACATCCAGCCTTCAAGCCAAACATCCAGGTCTTCCTAAGACCAATTGAACACTTAGCTGTGAGGCAGGGACACATTACAACTTTAGTGGGCCTAAAGAATTTTTGCCTTCATGGGCCACTTCTTTCACCTATCTATTTATCATCTATCTATCTATCTATATTTATTTATATATTATATATTTATATATATATATAATCATATTCATGACTGTGTTGGCATAAGAAATATGTAATTTTAGCTGGATTGTATTTTTTTTTTTAATTCTGATTTTAAGAGATGTTAAAACTTGCTCATGGGTCCTTAAAAGTTCCGTGGGCCCTGGGCCTACCATTCCTATTGGCTAATTTGGCCCTGCCGTTAAGATAATACATTCTCCGTCCTGCTTTATATCGGAGCGAGGTGGGATTTTCGGTCAGTGGAGAGAGAGTCTTCTACCTCTGAGGCCTCCCTCACAGCGTGGCCTTCTTGGTGCTCAGGCTGAGACCGTGGTGAATCTCACTCTGTGCCCCCTTTTCTCTTTGCTCCCCTGCACTCAGCGGGGAGAGGATGAGGAAGCTCAGTCCAGGCACCTTGGGTTCCCCAGCAAACTCCTCACCGAGGGTGTTAAAGGAACAAGGACCAAGGGGTGAGGGAAGGGGCGGAAGGGGACCCATGAGCTATTGGGCCACGGCGGGCACTGTGCCAGCATTGCTTCGTTTCATATCCATGAACATCTGAGAGGCGGTCAGACAAGTACGCGTAAGGCCTTTACTATGTCCAGGTGTCATGCTGAACACTCTAATGAGCTTATTTAATATTCATAATCACCTGAGAGGTAGGTATTATTTGTCTTTATTTTACAGGTGAAGATGTCGATGTTCAGAGAGGGTTAAGTAAAGATTTATGAGCACAGCCAGGGACAGACGCAAAGTGCAGGATTGGTCATTACTATAAGCTGAGTTTCAGGGACTCTCCTAGGACCACAAAGGACTCATGCCCTCTTGGCACAGCACAGTCTGGCGTAGACTTTGACACAAAAGGACTGTCACCTGAAGCATGGACCACTGTGTGTGACAAAGGGTTGACAGTTTAGTCCTGGGCCCAGGGGCTCAGTGACTACCTCCTCAGTTGGGGCTTAGGTTAGATTTTGGGAGAGGTGGGGTTGTGCCATGGAGACCAGGTGATATTGAGACTCATACACCATGGGTCTCAAGAATCCTTTAGTACAATAGACACATACCCACTTGTTTACCAAATCAGATACCTGGGAAGCAGGTTTCCAGTAGAACGGTACGACAGGTCCAATTATTTAATGTATAATTATTTTTCTTTTAAAGGGCCTGTTCCTAAGAAACTTGCCTTGCCCATAGTATGTTTCAGAACATAGCAGCCCATTCAACCGTCATGTGAGTCTGCCCAACGTCTAATAACAATAACAGCGAATAGCAACCATCATCGTGGTTACAATATTATTGGGTGCTTATTGTGTTCCTGAAACACTTAAAATACTTTATATGTCATGTCTCTTTTAATCCTCCTAACTACATTGGGAGATAGAAAATTTTTTTAAATCTATTTTTTAAAAAATAATTATTTATTTATTTGGCCGCACCGGGTCTTAGTTGTGTCCCACGGGATCTTCGTTGTGGCACGCGGGATCTAGTTCCCTGACCAGGGATTGAACCTGGGCCCCCTGCCTTGGGAGCACGGAGTCTTAGCCGCTGGACCATCAGGGAAGTCCCTAAGTCTATTTTACAGATAAGAAAACTGAGGCTCAAAAAGGTTGAGTAACTTGTACAAGGCTACATAGTAAGTGGTAGAGCCACGTCAAATCCAAATCTGTCTGATTCTAAATCTGGAGCTTATGACGAACAGTATATTCTTCCAAACCTTAAACGTAAGTGTTTCTTATCCTCTGAAGTCAAGTGTTATTTCAGGAACCACGACTGTCCGAGGCTGAAGCTTCTCAGATTTGCACACTAAATCCTATTGTCAGAAGTTTCACATCCATGGTTTTCCAACAGGGATGATTTTACCTCCCAAATGACACTTGACAATGTCCGGAGATATTTTTGGCTGTCACAAACAGGGCAGGGGCAGAGGGTGCTACTGGCATCTAGCAGGAAGAGGCCAGGGATGCCCCTAAACACTTTACAGCTCACGAGACAGCGCCCACAGCAAAGAATTTTTACCCAGCCTCAAATGTCAACAGTGCTGAGGTCGAGAACTCCTGTACTACATAAACTAGCACTTGGATTCTAAGTCAAAATAGAAAAATCATCCTATCTTGCCCCTCTTGATGCAGTGTGTCATTTGTCAAGGAAGCAGCCGTCAGATACTGACTCTGAAATGAATGGCTTCTCAAGGGTCCTACTCGGTAGGGTGACCAGATATGTTACCCTGCAAATTAGGACACTGACTCTGAAAGGAGACGCTATTTACAATTACTTCACGACACCGGGCATACACCTGGGCAAATGGCCCCCTACTATTGAGTTCACTGTTAAAACATGCTCGTGGCAGGGGCTCGTGCAGCAGTAAAGACGAAATGCTGCCTCGTGTGTCTTGGCAATGACTTCAAACCCTCCCAACTTAAAGGTGCATTTTTTCCAAGAACTCCCGAACACTTTAGATTCCCAGAGGTTGTTCCGGGTCCCTCCATCATCCGCACGAGTGACATCTAGCACCATCTGTTGGTTTTCAGACACAGCTGAAAAGCTTTTGCTCTGCAGCCAGTTTTGAAAGCCCGTCACTTGAACTTTGGCAATCGAGGATCTTCTACAGTTCATTTCATCTTGGCAAGCACCCTGTGAGGGAGGCCATGTGATATGGTCACTTTTAAGAAGTGTAAAGTGAGACACAGAGAGGCTGGTGCCTCTGGGGAGCAAAGTGAGTCCAAGCCCAGTGACTCTGTCATAAGACAGGAGACAGATGGCATCACATAAATACACCCCCAGGGGTATAACTAGACTTCAAGAAAAACCTAAAAAATTTTTTTTACTACAACCATATCTAACTACCATCATTGTTAACAGGCATCAGTAAAGGTGTGTCCTGAGCCAAGGAAGAGCCGAGGTGGTCGAAGGGTGTGGGATGCGCTGTCTGCAATTGACAGCGCGTCCCCTTTTTGCTTCCACTCAGGAGGGCATATCAGAATGCGAGTGAAAGTTATTTCCTTGTAAGGATAACCTTGGCTGCGTTCTGTTTTATTAGAAAAAAGATTTAGTCACAAGCTTTAATGTGTCGCGGTAATTGCCTGTGACTCATCTTGCTGTTTGGCCATGACTCACCGGTGTTTTGGGCACCGTGCTCCAGCGTGGGGCTCCCCTCCACTGTGCTCCGTCTCTGGGGAAACGAACACAAGTAGCAAGCAATAAAACACTGTCATTAGTTTAGTTCTTATCTTAGAATTGTTTTGTTCTTGACTTCTCTTTTGAACTCAAGATCAAATCCCCTGGTTAAAGCTCGTGGGTTTTGGGAAGGTAACAGTAGATATTTTGAGGCATAAAGTGTCTGGCTGTGTTAAGATTAATCATGGAAAAACGGGCTGGTGGTTAGAAAATAGTCATGAAAGGTAAATAGGGTAAAATCAGGTGTGAGGTCTTATGAAAAGAAATGAGCTCCCCCGACCCAATCCGGAGGACGTGATGCTGATAAGGTAAAGTATTAGGTTGTGAGGTTCATGTAGGGCTTTATCACACGGGCTTTGAATTCTGCAATTAAAAGAGGGAAGTAAGTGTGCTGTGTTTCTTTCTCCTCTAGAGAGATGGTGGAAGCTGTAGGCAGAGAGTTGCTCACTGACAACCAGAAGAGGAAGATGGATGATCCCAGCTCCTCAGAGAGTTTGCAGTGGAGTTTTCTCCTCTGCTCCATTCCATTTTTCCTTGTCATGGATCCTGAGTTCTCCCTGTCCCCAGCTGAAACACACTCCCTTCTGCCTGCAGATGGCAAATGTGACAGTGCGGTGAGCTATGGGCTATAATCCAGCCTGATAGGCACCCTGGCCTGTGAGTGGAAGCCAGAAATAGTAGGCAGAAAGGCAAGCCATGGAGTTGAGGTGGCCTCCTGGAGTACTAGAGAGGCCCTGGAGAGCTCTGGAGGGCAGCTTTACAAATCAGCTTTCTTCTTCTTGTCTCCCATTCTTTGGGGCTTCTCCATCTTTTTTTCATCTCCCATCCGCCCCCCTCCCCAGGCTACACTCTCCCTGTGATTCAGAGCACAGCTGTAGCACTGCAGGAATCCCCTAAACTAACTTCTGTTTGGGGTTTAGGGGAAGAAGTGTCTCTCTCCATAGGACCTGTGGGGTCAGCTGAGGCAAGGTAGCTGGGAGAAGAATGGGCCTGGGGACATCGGCCTGTTGGACCTTAAGAGTGCAAGAGTTGAAAGTATTGATACATCTTGTTTCAATCAATGAACGCAGTGGATTTGAATGTTACCCTACATCTGTGCACATAAGAAATGTCACAGTGCTCTTATTCTCCTAAATCAACTTTCATTGGCTCTGCACTCCCACCACCCTGACTGGCAGGAAATTCAGCCTCTCATGGAACAGGGGTCCCCCTTCCCCTCCTCTGGATTGTATCTAGGCTTGGAAGGTATGGCAGAGTCCAGAACATTCATCGAAGGCTCCTCTGGCCTTTGGGTCACATTCCTTATTTAAGGAATGCATCGAGGTGCCCTTGAGGGCAGGTGGCTCCAGAGCTTCCTTGTCAGGAGATCTTTGCTGGGACCGGGAGGCTCACTCCTGACTCATTCCCATGGGAAGTCCTGCCTAAGCCCCACCCACAGCCCCAGTCCCAATGTGCCACATGGGAACAGGCCTCGGGTTCCTACTACCCAGTCAATCCTCAAAAGCCCCAGCCCCTCTCAGAGCCTAAGGAAGCTCTAAGTGATCTTGCACCCTGTCTGCGTCTTCACCATCCTGACTCCTCAAAGCCTGCCTTATCCCTTTCCTTTGTCTGCAAGCATCCACCACGTTTGCAAAATGAGCCCAGACTTTTGTCAAAGACCGAGCTGTTGGCAGGGGTGGTTTCTTCTGAGGGCTGGGATGGAGAATCTGCTCCAGGCCCCTCTCCCAGCTTCTGGTGGGTAGCTAGCTAGCTTTGGCTTTCTTGGCATCTGCTGAATCACCCAGTCTTGGCTTTCAGCTTCACATGGTGCTCTCCCTGCATGCATTCCTGTCTCTCAATATCCCCTTTTTATAAGGACACTAGCCATATTGGACTAGGGGGCCCAATTAGATCACCTCATCTAATTAATTACAACTGCAATGACCCTATTTCCAAGAAAGGTCACATTCTGAGGTTCCAGGAGTTAAAGCTTTGATATATGAATTTTGGGGGGACACACTGAATCCATAACAGTGAGCAATTTGCCTCAGTTTTTCCTGAGGTTGTCCTGGTTTTAAAGTTCCATGTCCTGGAAACTTCCTCAGTCCCAGGCAAACCAGAACAGCTGGTCACCTTATTTGAAGACAATCCCAAAGAAGTAACAAAAAGTGTCCAATACTTGGTCATTTCCCGCCGTATCTATTTCTTGGGAACCTCAAGAAAAGACTGGCTGCTGGCACATAAATTTGAGTATTCCTAGATCCCTTGGGTGACTGTCACTTCTTTAACTGTTGACACATAGCAGAGAGTCACTAAGTGTTGATAAAATGTGAAGGAGAGTCACGGAGAAGGTTGGGCTAAGGGCCAAATGTGAGAGGAGGAAGGAGGGGTTGGACACTGGAGTATGGTGGAGAGATTACTCTTGGAAAGGAAGAGTCTGTGTGGGTGAGGTGTCTGTCTGAGATGCTGGGGTGCAGAGAGGAGGGCCTGTGGGGCGTTACACCTGAGCCCCGTGCCTCACCTGTTGAGAGCGAGCCATCACGCTGAGGAAGCCCAGCATCCATTGATTCTAATCTCTGCCATGTTTTCTTGTCGCTTCCACTGCAGAAGAGAGGGAACAAACAACTCTTTAATTCTCCCATAACTTGAAAGTGATGAAGGTCACCTCTTAGAAGGTTCTAACCATGCTTAGAACACATGTGTTTTGCAAGTCTCCATCCAGGACCAATTACAGTGAGGACAGGGAGAATTAATGTTGAGGAGGGAACCCACGCTAGGAGGGCGGAAGCTGGGTGGTTAGAGAAGGTTCCGCCGTCCCCGCTGTGGTCAGCTCTTGCTGCTGTTTACAAGTTAGGTTTCAGGAAGTTTATGCAAATGCCTCCCAAAGGATCCCTGTGTTATTTGACATGACTTGAAAAAAGCCCCTCAAAATAATTTTTCCGATTACTGATCCAGCTGATAAAGAAATCAAAACAAACTCCCTTTTGTGAAAGCCACTACTATGGATTTATAAGGGTGTCCTGGGCAGGCAAATAATTTCAGAAAAAGGTATGGTTTTGACAGATCAGCGACTGCTCTTGTTAAATAATCATTCTCTTTTCAGAAGACCGGAAATAAGTCCCAGCTCAAGTGAGGCACAGTTAACTAGAGAAACATATTTTCTTGTTTATAGTCTATCAATAATACTATTATTGAGCAACTATTAGGTATAGAGCAAAATTTTTAGGGATTCCAAATATTTTGCCCAGAATAGGGTTTCCCTCCATTACCAGAAATTTATGCCACTGTCCATACTGTTAATGACCCAGTCCTAGAAGTCAGCATCTCCCTGGTTTTAATTAAATTTAATTAAAACATCTTCAGAATTGCTCCAGGGCAACCCAGAACCTATTTTACAGATGGAAACACTGAGGTACTTTGTGCCTTATAGGAGTATGATTAGAGAACCAGCCAGAAGCAGAGTCATCTGAACTTAGTGATCCTCAGAGTTCTAGGGACTCCACACGCCACTCCACATGCTGGAAGGGGTGTCTGATTGGACAGTTTCCGTGGGTCCTGGGTTTTAGAGGGGTTCACCATGTGCCATCTGTTCTTCAGTTTCGGAATCACTGCAGCACGGCTTCCTTTCTGATTGGCAACCACCACCTACTGTTGGAAGTCAACCCAAAGGATTTGGCTGGTGTCCCATGGCAATCTGTCACCTTGCCTGGAAGAAACACCTCCCCCATACTAAGAGTTCTCCAGGTGACACACCTCACCCTGCCTACCCTTCACTTGTCTCTCCTCCATGCAGGAGAGGGTCACAGAGGGAACCCTGAGAAAAGCCAAGAGCAGGGATGGCCAAGAGCCTCCGTGTCAGAAGGAGCACATGCAACGTGGAGGCATCAGGTTCCTCCTGGGTTCTGTGCAACTACTCCCACTAATTCTAGTACATTTTAATCACCCAAAAAAGAAACTCCGTGCCCATTAGCAGCCACTCTGTGCTACCCTCCCCAGTCCCTGGCAGCCATTAACTTACTCTCTGTCTCCATGGATTTGGACATTTTGCAGTTAAAGACCTACCCATTAACAGCCAAGAAAAGGAAAAATTAAGGCCCAGGATAAAAGATGGAAAACCATTTTCATGACACTTCTTCTTGACTTCTGAAAAGTAACAGCACCCCACTCTCTCTTCTCTAGCTGCAAGTCATGTCTTTCTTTTGCATCCACTGCATACAGCCCACGGTGCTGTCCAGGGTTCAGCCCTGTTCGGGGCATCAGGGTGCAGTGTGCGGAGCTCCCTCTCTCTCTATCATCCACTCTGTCCACTCCTGTGGCTTTGACAATCCCTTGTAGCAGTGGCTGCACCACTGGTCCATCCAAGCCCAGGCCCTCCTGCTGAGCTTTGATTTTTACCAGATACACCACTGGGTGCTTGAATTAATTTCCTATTGCTGCTGTAACAAATGACCTCAAACTTAGTGGTCTAAAACAACACGAATTTATTCTCTTAAAGTTCTGGGAAGTCAGAAGTTCAGACTCGTGTCATTGGACTGAAAGGTATTGACAAGGCTGCACTCCCTCCAGAGGCTCTAGTTTCTAGAGCTGCGTCCCTCACATCCTTTGGATCCTGGCCCCTTTCTCTATCTTCAAAGCCTGCAGGGCAGCATCTTCACATCTCTCTCTGCTTTGTTGTCACATCGCTCCCTTCTCTGACTCTGTGCTCCCCCTTAATCACTTTTGCCATGGAAGGTAACCTAGTCACAGTTCCAGGTATTAGGACATGGACACGTCGGGGGACCACTATTCTGTCTTCCATGGTACTCAATGTATGTTCATGAGAGAGCTAAAGGAAAGAAGGAAGGAAGGGAAGAGAGGAGAAAGAAGAAGAGATGAAGACAAAGCGTAGTGTTTCCCTCCGAGACTCTCTGATCCACTGATTTTTCTGATGATTGAGGAGAGGGCTCTGGGAAAGGCAGGCTGTTTGGAAGAGCCCCCGGTCCCAGGGAGGGACATGTTGGGGAGGGTGGTGGCAGGGCGCCTCTGTGATTCTTTTGACCGTCTCATCGCTCCTCTCATCAAACTCCTTGTAGGCTAGGCCAGGCTTGGAGTGCAGGACACGGGGCAGGGAGAGAATTTGGATAATAGCAATAAGTCCCGAGGAGCTAGGGGTCCCGTGGCCATTGTGGAAGTGGTGGCTGTGACCCACTGTTGGAGCAGGGCAACTCTTCCCCCTGTTTACCTATATTTCGAAGGGTAGGTCAAGGAAGCAATTGGAAGAAAATTAAGAAAACACTGCAGAGTAAGGCTTTCTTCTTTGCTTCCTCTAAATCAGAATAACTAAGACATGAAGAGTGCATATGGTCCAGCAAGAGAAGCCCTCCTAAGCTTTACACCGTTTAGCACGTTGTTTTTGTGCAGGTTCTTGCGTGATGCAGCTGTCACAACTAATGCACACGCAGCTGAAAAGGTTGCTTTGCAAATCAAAGCTTGCCATCAGATCCCAGGGTTGTGTACATGTGAGTCAGTTTAAAAGCCTTTCTTGCGGTTGCTATTTTCAATGTTTCTTTAAGTAAAATGAACTGTTTACAGCAAAAATAACCACAATATATTATGTAGATTATAACATAGGTAGAAATAAAACGTATGACTACAATAGCACGAAGGCTGGGAGATGCTATATGTAATTGTGCAGAGCTGTAATAATACTTGAACATAGACTGGAATAAATTTCATAAGTATAGTATATACACATATTCCCCTTGGTTCTGTTTTGGAGAATATGTTGTTTTAAATAAAAAATTATGTTACTTAATATGGATTGGGCTTATTTTTGTTGTTTGGGCTTATCATTGTTTTAAAATGAATGAATCAATCAATATTTTAAAAACTTCTCAGTTTTAATTTCTAACACGATAAATATTGATATATAACCCACAAAAATAAAAGCTCTTTCGGTCTTCAATCTTTTTAAGAGTACAAAGAGGGGATTCCCTGGCAGTCTGGTGGTTAAGACTCAGTGCTTTCACTGCCATGGGCCCGGGGTTTGGTTCCTGGTCGGGGAACTAATATTCCACAAGCTGTGTAGCACAGCCAAAGTATGAAATAAAATTGAAAATAACCAAAATGTGTCTCTAAATTTAAAAAAGGAGAGTGCAAAGAGATGCTGACACCAACAAGGTTGAGAACCACGTGCCCGTGAATAGAACGTGTCACCCAATGTTTATTATATTCCAGATACTGACTCCAGAGTTCCATTCTCTACATATGTGACTGCCTTGCTTCTCAAATGTAAAAAAAAAAACAATCAAAATTTAACATCCATTTGTAAAGAAAAAAATAGAAATTTAGGAATAGGAGGGAACATCATTACTTGATAAAGAGTTTGCCTAAAATATATGGAGGTATCATACCTAAAGAGTAGAACACTATACATATTCCTTTTGAATTCAGTAAAACCTGCACTGCTTCAACCACTGCTTCTATTCAACTTTGCATTAGTTTTAAGTCAGTATAATAAACTAAGAAAAAGAAACAAAATGTATGAGAATTCCAAAGGCAGAAACAAAATTGCCATTATTTGCAGACAGAGTTTCTGTTGACACAAAAATTTTACGTGGATCTACAGAGAAGCTACAAGAACAAACAAGACAGTTCTATAGAGTTACTGGACAGAAGTGTAATATAAAAAATCAATATCATCCCTATATCCCAGAAACTATTGCACAGAATGCGTAATTTTAAAAGAAACCTAAACGTCATATTTGTAACAGGCCTTTGCAGATAAAAGAAAAAAGGGAAACAAAAAAACTTCATTGGAAGATGTAGAAGATCTAAATACCAGTTTGTAGGTGGGAAGATTTGATATTATAAAGAAGACACATTACCTTTATTATTTCATTGCCTATCTAATACAAGTCTTAACATTGTTTTTCACAGAATTTGACAAAATGCTAAGACAAATTTGAAGAATGTGGCCATGTGTGTGGAAACGGAGAAATTTGGGGGAATATAACTTAGCTGCTAGTAAAGCAGGCACTGTAAATAAATGGGTTCAGCGTTGGGCAGGGAGTCCAAAGAATCGTGTCAGGCAGCCTGGAAACAGAACCACATATATGTGTTTGAGCTGGTACATGACAGGTGGCTTTAAAATCAGTAGGGAAAGAGTAGTTCAAACAACTAGTGTGTTGGAGATCGGAGGGAACCAAAAGTGCCCACCGAACTGAGAGGCCATCTTGAGACTGAAAAATGAGACAGGTGGCTCCATATAACCAATGGATCAGTTCACTAGGGGGTAAACTACAGGGTGGGATAGGGCGGTCAGCTGTCTGGAAGCATTAACAGCTGCACTCTGCACTGCTGAGCGGCTACTGGCACAATTTTACTGTTATCCTAGGGTATGGGGGTAGGTGCTTGGAAACATGAAGTGCATTCCTAAGTCAAGATTTATAAATGGTAACTAGTCTCATGGGTGCCAGGAATACATCAGCAAAGGTTTTCATCATTGTTTGAGAACCAACAGAGCATAAAGGCCACCTGGTCCTAATGATTATTAAACAATATCTATTAACTACAAAGCCCTTGACGACAGAGAAGTGGTTTAACACACCATAAAGTCCTGGGTAGGGTCAGCGGAAAGACGGGAGAAACTGCGACAGCCTGAGAAGGCACTGGTTATGCTAACAGCCATACATAGTGATCCTGGGATAATGAGATGTCTTTATTTTGGAAAAAGATAACATTAGGTCATTTCCTACCATATTAAAAATTAATTTCCATTGTGTAAATGACACACATGTCAAAAACAAAACTATAAAACTTTTGGGAGAAAACACAAGCAAATATCATTATGACAGTGGAGAAGGGCCAGATTTTTTTTGCGGTACGCGGGCCTCTCACTGTTGTGGCCTCTCCCGCTGCGGAGCACAGGCTCCGGACGCACAGGCTCAGCGGCCATGGCTCACGGGCCCAGCCGCTCCGCGGCATGTGGGATCTTCCCGGACAGGGGCACGAACCCATGTCCCCTGCATTGGCAGGCGGACTCTCAACCACTGCGCCACCAGGGAAGCCCCAGATTTTTTTAATGATAGAAAAAATGCATGAGTCACAAATAAAAAGTTTCATCAAGCTGTTTAATTAAGACAATAAACTTTCATGACAAGTGGCAGGAAAAAGCATGTAAAGATAAGAACAGATTTTGCGATTCAAGTAATTGACAAAATGTCAGCTATTAGAATATATAAGGAATTCTTATTTAAAAAGACAAACCCAGGGATTTCCCTGGTGGCGCAGTGGTTAAGAATCCACCTGCCAATGCAGGGGACGTGGGTTCAATCCCTGGTCCGGGAAGATCCCACATGCCGCGGAGCAACTAAGCCTGTGCACTACAATTGCTGAGCCTGCACTCTAGAGCCCGTGAGCCACAACTACTGAGCCCATGAGCCACAACTACTGGAGCCCAGGCACCTAGAGCCCGTGCTCCGCAACAAGAGAAGTCACTGCAATGAGAAGCCCGTGCACCACAACAAAGAGTAGCCCCCGCTCGCCGCAACTACAGAAAGCCTGCGCACAGCAACGAAGACCCAACGCAGCCAAAAATAAATAAATACATAATAAATAAATAAATAAGTTTATTAAAAAATAAAAATTTAAAAAGGCAAACCCAATAGAAAGACAGGGAAAATAAAATCAAAAGGCAAGTTTTCCCAGAGGAGGAAACCTTCATGGTCAATAAATATATGAAAATATTCTCACCCTCTCACATAAATAATCAAATTTAAACATGAAACAACAATGAGATACCATGATGTACATCAGTTTAGGACAATTAATAAGCCCGTTCCAAGCAAGTGTTGTCAAAGATGTATAGAAATGGGTGCTCTGTCCCAAAGGTGGTGGGTGTGCTGATCGGTGAAGTGGCCACTCCAGGGAGCAATATGGCACCTCTAGTACGTTCTCCTCCAGAGAAACTCACATTTGCACACAACTGATATGCACACTTTGGTCACTGCAGCTCTGTTATTTCATAGGATATAAGTGGAAACCACCCAACAGTATAGGAACTGATAAATAATCTGAGGTCTGTTAGTTAAATGGAAGTTTGAGCTAGATCTACATGGAATCAAAGTGGGTACATTTCTAAGACATGATGTTGAATGAAAAAAAGCAAACAGCAAACTAAAGGAACAGTGTTACACTATTTGTCTAAATGTTTAAAAATATGCAATCTAGTAGTGTATATGCTATTGCATGAATGGTAAAATACGTTAATGGCAATAATTCATATCAGCTTTAGAATGGTGGATACCTTTAAGGAATAATGTGCAGGGGGAATGAGAGGTGCACTTGGGATTTAGCTGTGTTTGCAACGTCTTATTTCTGAGAGAGTTTGGAGGCCAAACATACATGGCAAAACGTTATCTGTTTAGTTGTGGTGGAAGACACCGCATGGCAGCCCGTGGGTGGCCCAGGACCTGTGTTCAGTTTGAGCAAGTCCATTTCTGAGAGTTCAGCCAGCGGCTTCAAGTGGTGTTTCAGGGATGCTTAAAGCAACTGGCCTTGCTGGGCATCTAGAGGAAAGATGCAAGGGCAGCCGTCAGGAGAGAGGAAAGCACAGAACCACAGCAAGCTCAGTTCAGTGAGAGTTTTGTATAAGAGCAGCTATAGACCAGCAGAGAGCAGGCGGGGAGTGGGGTTAGGCCAGAATGGGGCAGGGGGTGGACTTTTGCTTTGGGGGGAAGCTGTGCTGGCTTCTGCGTTTGTTGTGATTGCAGGAAGTGAGTAAATCAGATTTGTGCTTTTGAGATTACTTTGGTGTAATTTCCCCCTGAATTTCATTTTATTCAATATAGAAAATCAGTCTGGACCAGCACCGTATTCTTCAAGTGCATCTCCTTACAAATGCAAAGAGGTCCTTTGCTCCTAAAACATATGTGTGTGTGTGTGTGTGTGTGTGTGTGTGTGTGTGTGTGTGTTTAACATAGTTTTACAGAGGGATGCAGTTCTAGGTGATCTTGTTTCCATGTAACTCAGAAAAATAAATCAAATTATTTATCGAACGTATTCTTTAGGACATTGTGCTTCTCTCTTTTTTTTAATTGTCCTTCTATGTCTGCTCTAATTATTCAATACAGGCTTCAATCTAGTAAAGGCATGTTGCTGTCCTTTTGAAACATGAAAAGGTTGTCTAATGTCAGACAATAAATGAAGCGTACTCTCTACCCTAGATTTTGACCTATATGATTCTTTCCTTCTGTTTGGTTTTACTTAATTGAAAGACTGTTTCATACATTTTTCTGTTTCCCTCATATCTATTTTCATTCTTTCTAGTCTCATTTCAGAACTCATTCAGCCATTTCTGCTTCTCAAAGCAATGCTATTCTGTTGGTAATAGAGAAAGCTCCAGGTGCAATGCTGTAACCTAATTTCAGGATATTATTAAAAGCATTTAATTCACATAATTGTGTTTGACTTGGAAAAAATGACTAAATCTTGGATTGAATTGACTGGGGCATAACTATTTCAGGGCTTGTTATTAAGAATTTAAACATTATTGGGCAATTTCTTTGGGCTATTTGAAGTGTCTATTTTCACTTATAATAATAGATCTCCTTGGAAAACTTTCCACAGATAGCATTTTATACTTAACAGGGGGCTGGCCTGTTTTATTTGATATAACCACTTTAATGTCTCATCTCAGATGTTCTTCCATTATTTTCATTTTAAGTTTGGGGAAACCAGCAGCCTGAGGCTTAAACGAGCTGCCAAAGCTCATTGGTGGTGGGTGGCTCCTTCACTTGTCTTCAGGTTTAAAAGTCAAGTCTCCTTCCATTGTTGTCATGTAAATTCCAAGACTCCATCTTATCCTTGAATTTGTTTTTCCACTTGTCTTCAAGACATCTGAGGATTAAGCTATCTGCCTCCCAGAAACATGGTACGACTGGTTTTTGTTCAACAATCTCTAAAATTGAAGGAGGATGGCTAGGAATGTTTCCATTAGATATTGATAACTCTGTTCAAGTTGTGGTCTTTAACTAAGTCATGACGCATTATTATTCATTCCAACTGATTCTTGATATTATGGTGGGCACCAACGTTAAGTCATAATTCTAAATTATTTTCTCTACTGTGAAGTCAGTAACCCTTTTTTCCCCATTCCTATTTGTATTCTTTTGGTATTGTTGTAGATTGGGGTTTCTCAAACTCAGCACTACTGACATGGAGGGAAATCTTTCTCTGTGGCGGGAGGGGAAGGCTTTCCTGAGCACTGTAGGATGTTTAGCAGCATCCCTGGTCTCTACCCACTAGATGCTAACAGTGTACCCTCCCTGCCCTCCCGCCCAGTTGTGACAACCAAAAATGTCTCTAGGCATTGCTGAATATTCCCTGGGACAAAGTCATTCTTGGTTGAGAACCACTGCTGTCAATGATATAGGCAATGAAAGTTAGTTAGAAGCACATTTATCTATTGATCCTTGTATAATCAATAGAAAGTGTCCCAGAAGAGAGAAAACCAAAAATCTAGTTAATACAAACATAACCCCTGGGACCAGGTAATTAAAGATGTAATTAACTGGTTGTCTTACCAAAATCAATACAAATTGCAGTTTCATCCATCTTAGCTATAGACCATGTTTTCTTCTAGTGATGTTCCTGTTAGAGATCTTAGGACTAAGGATGGAGAAAACAAGCCAGGGATGACATCTTTGGTTGCATAATAAATAAATGTGTTTGACTCACATCAATCTGATTACTCTGCAAATTGGATCATTCTACCAATTTTCCTTTATAATTGGAAACACAACAATCACTTATGATTGGGAAAAAAGGAGGTAAGGCTCTGGGTAAAGAGGCATAAATAGGAAAGGGAGAATAAAGCAATTCATTTCAACGCAAAGTGCTTCTTATTTGTCAGTGCCGTCCAGCACAGGGCTGTGTTGCAGGTAAGGCAGTGAGTTCCCTGTCACTGGAGGTGTGCAAACTGAGTTGTAGCATGGGAAATGGGAAGAGATTAAGTCAGGCAGGTATTGATTTGAAAGCTCAGTGGCTTGGCTATAACTTCACTGAGCCTCAGTTTCCAATCTGTAAAATGAGACTACCTAACATAAAAGGTTGTTTTGAGAATGAGAGATGCCATTTACAGAAGTCCTGACTTAGGCTAGATATTCAATAAAGGGCAGCTTTGTTTCTAATTTCTGTATAGGCCCATGCTTCTGCTGGAGGGTTGGGCGGCTTCACCTCTGGACTCTACCCTGACAGACACCCAGGAATCGCGGCTACGCAGGAGCTGCTCCAAAATGGCTTTATCCATCACCATAAAACATACATTTTGCAGTACCCATTAGATGCATATTGTTATTAACTTTTCCCTGAAAGTATCCTTGACTATTTCATGAGTTGAGAAAAAGAACGGGCAAGAACAGTAATGGTTAAGTGCTCCGTTCACTGAATCCTGGTTTATGGCAGCAATAAAAACAGTGTGTTATCCAACCATAGTGTCTATTTTTTTTTTTTTTTTTTGGCGGTACGCGGGCCTCTCACTGTTGTGGCCTCTCCCGTTGCAGAGCACAGGCTCCGGACGCGCAAGCTCAGCGGACATGGCTCACGGGCCCAGCCGCTCTGCGGCATGTGGGATCTTCCCGGACCGGGGCACGAACCCGTGTCCCCTGCATCGGCAGGCGGACTCTCAACCACTGTGCCACCAGGGAAGCCCCATAGCATCTATTTTTAAGTAAGTTAAGCTTAGCTTACACTATGCAGACCTGCATGGAAATGTGGACTTGAGTGTCTGGAAGCGTCTCGGGGTAGGTTATGCTGGCCCGGCTTCCTGGCATGAGATGCTGGGGGTGGGGGGGGCGGGGTGAGGGGGCAGGGGGTGAAGAACCACAGGCAAGGAGAGAATGCCCTTCTCCTATTGCTGGAGAGCTTTCCCTCTGCACAACCCTCTAGAGCTGAGAAGGGCCACCAGACCCAGAACAAAAGAAACCAACATAACAGTGTCGACCACAATCTGGGTCTTACTTTGTCATTCATCAAAACGTTTACTATTTCAAACTCTTTTGGTTCCAAAGAGAATACTTGATCAGCAAGGCTCTTGAGTGCTGGAGCAGGGTGTAGGCTAGTGGTTTTCAATTACTTTCAAAGATATGGACCCGTCTCCATACATCGAACCTCCCAGAGGAGACTGACCTATAAGACAAACGAAAGGGACGCCCTCTGGCTGAGGGACGGGTGGGGAACTGGAGCTTTGCAGTCTGTCCACCTCCTGCTGCACAGCTCCCCCTAGTGGCCTGGAGGCATCCCCTTGAGCCTCTAGGGCTCCTGCAATCCCGGTGGAAAACCAGCGGTCTCGGCCATTTCAAATCCCTTTCTTAAGAGCCTTTGGCTGTACTCCTTTGCACACAGTGGGCTTACAGGCCTTTCTGACGTCAGTCGGTAGTACAGTCGCTACACCAGCATTTACTGAAAAAGCACAGCAGCAAACAGCTGTTCACTTGATGTTGCCATGGTTTTAAGTGTCTGGGGAAATGTCGCCAGAAGTAGAGTCTTGAGAGTGAATGATGGTTCTTCCATCTTTGGGAAGTGGAAGTTGGGGGCTGCTCTCATGGACACTCTGCTGAACTTGCTTAGATTCCAAAGTGTCTAGAACAGGGTCTAGCACATGGTAGGTGCTCAACAGGCACTGGCTGAATAAGAAGGAGCCCAGGGCACTAGAAGTGTCCCAGCTTGATCACGCTCTCCATCACACCGCTAATGTTTAATTCCAGTGTGAGAATTGCTGGATTTTGCTGACTAATTATTTCCCCCTCTCTTCTGGCTCCCATCTCCTGAGAAAATGAAGACAAAATATGAGATAAGATACATTTACATTTTCAATTTTCTTTTAGGAGAATAGCCTTTTTATTTTTTAAAACGTGATCATGGAGGGAATTGGCGCAAGTAGATGCTGAAACCAATTAGCGGGATGACGTGAAGTAAGACCCAAAAAATGTAGATTTAATTGAGGAAAGTTGCAATATAAAATCCAGCTGCCAGGCTTTAAAGCTGTAATTAATTCTAGGAGGAAGAGAAGGCTCATCAAATCACGCTGGCTGCATCTTCGGTAGTGTGTTTGCACAACCTCCTTTCTCATTTAACTCTCCCCTCCTTCAAGGTCCTCTCAGGCGTCTTCTGATCCGTGTTAAATATTATTCTCCGGGTGATGACTTTACAACTCAGTGACTACAGGGAAGCTCTTTCCTCTGGAGAGGTTTTGGGCACTTTCTGTTTCAACAATGCCACATCTTAAGTTCTGCCCAAAGACATGAAATGTGGCAGCCAACACAGTCACGCTACTAACTAGCATCCCAGGTCTATCTGAGGTCAGAAACAATGGTTTTGTTGGAAATGATTAAAACACAGTCAGTCAGGGTGCTAAGGATATCAAGCTTCCAGGCAGGACAGGCATTAACCCGCCCACCTATGAGATACTTGACACTCGAAAGACTCACTAAACAGTGAAGGAAATCTGGAAGGAGACAGTAAGGATTCAAACAGAGTCTGAAAATTCTCCCCACAGCCCCCAAATCTCTCTCAACCCAGCCTCCCCAGTGCCTGAAATCTCCTCATCACAAATTCCTACTGTGGTTGATTTTGCCAGTTATCTTTTGAGAAAGGTAACATCTCTATTTCCCAGTGTGAATCAGTTGATCAGATACATTTCCTCTCTGGCTGTAGAGGTACAGGCAAATGGGTAGGTCATTGAGTTTTGAGTGGTAGCTCATTGACCAAGTCTTTGTTTACTGTTCTCATTATGACCTTCCAGCATGGGCTAAGTCGTACAACAAATAATATTATAATGGTATATTATAATATTATAATCTCTGCTATATTTCTGGGAAAGCCATTCTCTCCAGCCTCTCTTCTCTCTGGAAGGGCAGAGAAAGCAGAAACCTAATTCACGGGCCCCTTTCTCATGATCACTGTTCACAGAAAGCTCTGCGTAGAGAAAAATGTCGAGTCATACATTCCTGACTAGGAAGGCAAAGAACCTGTATTATAAGGAAACACAGGAGCTGGAGTGCATACAGAGATGCCCATTTGGGGCAATAAACGGGTCTTAAGGTTGTATGCAATTCTTCTTGAGAGTATTAGGGGCAAATCAATTTTCATTTCAGAAATGTCGTCCTCTTTCTCACCGGTCTTTAATGTGCGGTGGCCAATGATTTTAACTTTCGTTCTTCTTGCCCTTGAGCTTGTCAATGAAATAATGATCTTCCACGAAACATGTCCAAGTTCTGCCACCTGAAGAATTCTTTTGCAAAGTAAATCCTGATGCTCTAATTGATCTGTTGTATCTGTTTTTGCTTTAATACATTGAAATATTTTACTCAGCAAGGAAGTGAGTAGGATAGATAATCTGATGTCTTTTTTCTTTTTTAATGTAAACCTTTCTCCAGGGAGCACACACAGTTAGGAAATATCGAGGGTGAGCAACAAACAGGCTGAGCTTGTTTTTTTTAAGTGTCTATAAATTCTGTAGTGATGTCCCCTCTTTCAATCTTCATATTGGTCATTTGTATTTTCTCTCTTTGTTTTCTCAATCATTGAGGGTATGGACTGTGTCCAGCTGCCCAAGCAAAACTACGTTTCCCAGGATTTACTTCTCTGCTTTTTTTTCTGGGTCATGGTTGGGCCCAGGAGGAATTAACATGAGATTTGGAAGGCAGAAGGAAGCGGCACCCAGTTCACAGGCAGACGGGCACTGTTCAGCTCCTGCTTGTTGTTGCTTCTCTGTAGGCTCACCTGATGGGTGGGGACAGCAGACAAGCCTGCGGGTCCTCGAGATCCTGCTGGATCTCCCCCTTCAGTTTCTTCAAATCCTGGTCCAAGTGCACCAGCGGGTCGGTCACTTGAGACATTGAAGGTGGATGCTTAATGATGGTGGAGATGAATATGGAGGTTCTAGTTCAGACTGCTGCATTCCAGCTGGTCCTCCTTGCTTGTCCTGGTTTCTCCCACTTAATGTCCCCTTTTCATTCCTGACCAAGGCCCCTGTAGGCTTCCATCACTGAAGCATTACTTCACATGGACTGTTTAACCAGCTCCCCCAGTTACATAAGGTCAAATTCCTACATCCCGTATTCTATATGGCTCATATGGGCTCAGATTCTCCGATCAACCCCCAACTGAGAAAATCAGTGTTGCTAAGGGATAATCAATGTTACCAATTTCTTCGAAGAATTGACTATTGTCCTCGTTAATATTCTCTATTATTTATTTTCTATTTCTTCAATGGCTGCTCTTATCTTTATTTCTTTCCTCCTTTCTGTGTATTTGAGTTTAATTCACTCACACTTTTCTAGTCCCATAATATGGAAACTTATGCTCAAAAAGAAGAAGATTTTAAATCAATCATCTGAGATTTAAAACCATACTTTTAAGTCAGTGCTTTACTGGAATCGTTGAATTTTTGATATGTCATGTTTTAATTATCAACTTTCAGTGCAAATGTTTTCTTATCGCTTATGATTTCTTCTTTACCTGTACACCGTAAAGAGGTATGTTGTTTAATTTCCAGGTATTGGAAGATTGTCGAGATCCCTAGATATTTCCGCATGTATCCTGTGTCCTGATGAGTTGACTCTTTCATCTCCGTAAAATGCTCCTCTTCTTCTCTGCTCGTAGCGCTTGCCTTGACATTTATTTTGACTGGTCTTAATATAGCCACAGCAGCTTTTCTGTGCTCATGCTTTGCATGATATGTCTTTTTCTATCCTTCATCTTTTGGCCTATCTGAATCTTTATACTTAAAGTGCATCTTTTTTTTATACATTTGTTTTGCCATAGCATAGGAAGGAAAATCATAAAAATTACTAGATGACTTGTGAAGAAAGAAGGGTTTCTAAATGGTATTATGTCTGGATAATAATACCATTATTATCCAGACGTAAGCTAATCATACCAAATATTAGCTTTCACGAATTTAGGCAAGTGATTGATTAAAAGTATAATCTCCCCATAATTGGGCAGTCGCTCAGCTCACCCAGACCTTTTGACAGCTGTTCCTAAAACAGTAGAACTATGAGACTGTCAGAGATAGTTTGGGTTGCTGGTGCTATGCCTTGCAATAATAACATCAGTTGAATGAAATGAGATTATAACTGTTTGCTGCTATCTCTGAACCAACACCATCATTTTGCAGCATCTCAGAGGATCTGCCGACAGAGTCTGATGACGCTCACTGAAGCGCTTATCATGAGAATTGAGATGAAAAGACGGAGAAGGGAGAGCAAAGCAATTATTCCACTCAAAACAACAGATGTCTTGAAATTAAACAATCTTTAGTAGGTAAATGACCTTATGTACCTGCACTCTTTCCTATCCATCACCGATGTGTACTGTCTAACCTTTCAAATTGCTAGACTGAATTAAAACTTTTATCTACACAGTCAGAAAAATATGAAAATCAATATAATAGTCATGACTATGGTGATAATTATACTCTGTATTTATTCTTTTCTATACTTCTCCTACTTTGTTACTGTGAAAAACTGTTTCCTGTTCCCCCTCACAGCTAAACTCCTCAGTTCAACCAGGCAAGTGACATCACTGAAGGTTGGGGGAAAATGAAAGAGAAATATAGCACAGAGAATAACTAGTCACTCAGCCTGCCTCTGCAGGGCATACCCAGGCTCCCGACCACCTGGGAGCTCCAGACATTCCCTGGATTGATGGAGATAAAAAGTTGGTTTTCACTTCCCTTTTTCAGCTGTGTCTAAGCCTCCTCCCCGGAGTCTTCATTTCCTGGACCAACCTCTTCTTAAAATGACTGACAGGGGGAGCCTCGAAGTCTGCAGGGGTGCGGACGAATCCTCCAGCCTGCACAAGAGACCTGTGAAATAGTCCTATACCAGGCACACTCTGTTTCTAAGCTGTGCAGCCTCAGATGACCCCACAGGTGGGACACCTCTTAACCCAGGTGAGGCGAGACTCAGCTAAATTCAGTCCAATTTCTTTTCAGTCTCTTCCATTAAGGTTTAAAAGATCTTGCGGTTCATTCTCTCCTAAAGTCTCCCAATTTCAGTAGGTACCGTCATGCCCATTTTACAGATAAGAAAACAGAGGCTCTGAGAAGTTAAGGACTTGGTCAAGGCCATACCTCAATAAGTGCCAGAAATTTCCACCATTCCTACAAATTCAGAATTCCTAAAATAAAAATCATCCCCACCTACCCCTCCAACCAGACAGGAACAGCTGGACTCGACCCTCACCTTGTCTTAGCACACGACTCACCCTTCAGTCTCATCAAAATGAACGTTGACTCTTCTCTCCAAATTGCAGAGGGAGGCCTCAGATAAATTTCCAATCATCCTCTCAGTACACAGAAACTACATAAATTATATTTAATAGCATTAACCTACTTTGTAATGACTCTCCAAAGCAGGAAACATATCCACGGAGACTAATTCTATTTGAATAGATTTTTAGAAAACACCACTAGATAAAAGAACAGACTCCAGTTTAGACAATACAGGAGAAGAAAAAAAAAAAAGAATAAACTATCCCCTAACGAAGGGGGTGAGGATGGGGAAATGGAGAAGAAATAGAGATTGGAAATGTTTACTGTGCATAATGCAGATTTTAGATTTGGACGGGATCACCAATGTAACTGTGTTATAAAACATCCCCCCAAACAAAACAGCTGTATCACATTGTCGCGCTTTGGATCGGGGACTGATTAGAAAGCAGAGGGTGAGATGGCTCAAGGGGCAGATTCAAGACACAAAGGATGAATGAGGTGAGTGCTGGGAGGCCTGTTTGGATTGTGTGCTAGTTTATTGCTTGTCCTTGTCCTGGGGCTGCTGGCCAGACACTTGGCCAGCGGGGACCAGAGGACGTACCTATATTTGATCTGGGTCCTTTCTAGTACTGAGTCAGGGCATGTAGCAGGTGCACAATGAATGCTTATCACGTGATTGCATTTCAAGCTCGGTAAAAGGGTACTTATTTCCGTTATCAGTTGTAACTAATATTCCTACCCTCTTCTTCATGGTATAAGTTATAATCAGTTAGAGTATTAATAGCAAAGGATGAGCACAGAGAGTAAATAAGCATGAACATGACGGGTAGAGGGAACAATAGATTTAATTTTCTTTAATTAATTATATGTGCTTATGGGATATATAATTCATTCTTTAGAGGGAGAAAAGGAAGAAGAGAGAGAGGATACGAATGAGAGAGAAAGTGAATTGCTAGGAGGGGCCAGTCTGGCCATTCCAGTAAGAGCGTTTTCCAGTAAGAAGGAGCTGGGCGGAGCGCTGCAGAGCTTCGGGGCTGGGGGTGTGGGGGGGTGACAGTGGGCATGACAGTCTCTACACTCAAGAAGGTCTCAGACTGGCTCACCAGCTCTAAGGGGGATAAAACTACCAGCCCTGTGGGTGGGATGATGTTATGCCCCAACTCCATCCACGCAGAGCCGAAAGCAGGTCCAGGACACGGAGGTGATGGCCACCCAAGGTCATGCATGATCACTGGTCCATCCCATCACACCCTTCCCCAAGTGCAGGGACCCATCTACCTTCCAGCCCCACACACAGCTTGGCTCAATGTAGAAGCCCATAAACATTTGTTGAATGAACAGATGAGCAAGTGAATGAATGGATGAATGAACTGTTTGTTCTTACATCTGTGGCTAGTAGAAACTGCTCTTTTTACTTTAGGAACCATTCTCTCTTGTTGTTTCTTTGAATCGTTTCCTCTGTGTTTGGTGACGTTACAATGCACAGCCACCCTCACACCTTACATTCAAATCCAGCCTGAAATCCTTGTGCTGGGGAACAAACACAAAAACATTTTGAAAAACACTCCAACCCTAGGCCAACTGAAATCCACCCATCGTGGCATGGCAGGAATGTATGTGGCAGGGAATTGATGTTTATTTATGCATCCACAATGTAAGTGGTTTATAACCTGGTTTATCCTCAGGAGTTTCTGGCTAAACTCTATCTTTCATGATATTCTCAGCCACAGAAATTCCCCCTTCACACAGATATTTTGAACTCCTGCCCTGACCAGCTTTACAGACTTGGCATCTTTATAGCCAGACAGCACTTCTAAAGGGCAACGGAAAGAACACAGTGGATCTTGACCACCTGTCCTGCAGAGGGGGGTTTGATGAAACCAATCCAAGGGCGTGCTGGGGCTGAGAAATTGTCTTTGGGACCAGAAGCCCATCTCCAGCCCTCTCTTGATAATGACATCTGGCGAGTGGTGAGAGGTGAATTTATCCACTAGTGAGGCAGTGTAAAAGGTCAGCTGGCCAGCCTGAACCTATTAAATAAGCTAACCCATGTCACATAACATCGGCTATATGCTAGAACTCTTCTAAATGCTTTGCACATATTAATGGATTATCTCATTTAATCTCAGGAGCCAGTGGGCTTGTTCCCACCATCACACTCATGTTACCTGGAAGACACTGGGACCGGAAACACTTGAGTCCATGTTCCTGTTCTATGGGTTGTAGGCAGTGGGGCCAGGAGGGGGACCGGGTTAGGTCACGGCACGTTTGCATTGCTTCTCGTCAAAGGCTGTGTTGCCTTTCTAGCTACGACCTCTGGGCATGAGACTTCACCTCTGATATCCATTACTTCTGTTACATGGGGGATAATTCGACAATAATATCTACTTCACTAGGTTGTGATAAAGATGAAAATTAATCACATCTAGTGATGCTTGGCCCATAGTTTCTGTTTGAAAAATGGAATCATTTTTATTAGGCTACAGGTTGAAAATGGGATAAACATGAATTCCAACTTATATTAAGTTTAATTTGTTTTATATATAAATACAGGTTGGACTAACTAAAAACAGAAACCTGCTTATATTGATTTTCCTTTAAAAAACATTTTTATAAAGTAAATGTCACAGGGCTATTTCTTATGACATGTAGTTCCCAGACAGCTTTGAGTTTCCAAAACTATTAGTTCCAACATGTCAATACATCTAGCCCACGGGCAGGGAAGGTTAGTACTAAACTTGGTAGTCAGGTCTCTCTGTGGGGCTCTTTGGATTTTTTGTACAAAAAAAATCAAATTTCCTTCCTCCTTCCACATAAGAGGCTATTCCACGTATTGATTATCTAACGCGTCTTAGCAAAGCTCCTTTTCCCTGGTATTGGATGTGCTCCCCATGACAGCCTTGTGAGGAAGGCATTATTAATCCCATTTCACGGAGGGGAAGCCTGAGTCTCCATGTGGTCCCGTGACCTGCTCAAGGTCACACAACTAGTGAATGGTGGTGCTGGGGTCCCAGCTCCCTGCCCGCGCCCAAGTCTGTGATCCCTAAAATGTATCCTGTGCACTAGGCCAGGCTTTCTATAGCTTTGGGTTCTGAAAAATTGTAAAATCTTTGATGTTTAAGCCCCTTTTTGGACAAAAGATTTGGAAAATTAAAAATTACACACTTTCCTATCCTGTAATAGTAAATAGGCCAAACATGAACCATTGCTCCGTGATCCAAGTTTATCATTATGAGCTGTCATCACCGTATCTCACCATATAGAGGTGGGGAGGACCCACTTCTATACACAATGCCTCAATTGCTATGATTTGGAATATTTTTGCCTTTATATTTACTTTATCATGTTTTCCTGGATTATTGTAAACCACAGACAATATGATGTATTACCCTTAAATATTTCAGTACATCCTTCTAAAAAATAAGGACCTCTTCCCATCTAACCATACCACCATAATTATGGCTGAAAAAATGAATGTCATCCTACAGTCCATCTATATATTCAGATTTCCCCAGTCATCCCAGAAATAGCTGGTCAAATTCTCTTTAGAAATTCTTACCCATGAGAGAAAATAGCTGATCTTGTCTGAAAACTGGCACTTGGAGGTATGCCCCCATGCAGGGTGTCAGAAGAGGTTCGATGACTCCAGTGAAAGCTCCTCGCTGAAACACAACAAAACCAAACCTCATGACCAGATAGAAGATGCACCTACAATCAGGCAGCGTCATGTGTACAAGTTAAATTTAATATTTAGAACTCAGTGGTGGTTTTCCCGGGACTTGTTACCTATTGTAGCTGATGCTGACGTGTCTAACCTCTCCCACTGCTGGAGGCATGACTCATCTTCCCCTCTGGTGGACACTCAAGGTCACAGTGAGGTGTCGACCGGGAAAGTGGACAGCCCCCTCCCTGCTCGGACTGCCCGCAGGGAGAAGTTCAAGGGCTGCCAATGTTGAATCTCAGCGCTGTAGGTAGGAGGCACAGATGCTGCAGAAACCTCATCTGTTCTTCCAGCAAAGTGACCAGCCATTGGGTTTCCCTGAGGTTGAGTGGACGTGGGACTTTTGAAACAGACCAGGACCCTGTGGGGCTCCTGGGCACAAAAGCCCTTCTGTGTCCCCCATTTCTTGATTACAGGAAATAGGCTTCATTCAGCTTCCATGACCTTCCCTGAGCTCCAAAGGGCAGGTTCAAACAGTTGCTAATTAGGGAAGGGAGGGGAAGCAGAGACAAGGGAGGAACAGTCAAGAAACAATAGCGCAGCCCTGGGGCAGGGTCCTGGGTCCCCCTCAAGGGACACACATCACAGTACCTTTGAGCTGTTTTGCAGATACTGAAACCCCCTCCAGGTGGGAGAAGTTAACCGGATGCTGCCGACCTCCGTCTGGTTTCTCAGACCCCTTGGAACCGGAAGGTTTATCCTGATGACTCTCACTTACCTCACCACCAACCAATCAGAAGTATGTCCACGAGCTGCTCACGCCCTCTTTGAACCATTACTACAAAAGTCCTCACTACGCCCTCCAGGTCAGGACGCACAGTTTTGAGGGCATTAGCCTGTTGTGGCCCCCTTTGCCTGGCAAAGCAATAAAGCTATTCTTTTCTACTTCACCCAAAACTCCTGTCTCAGATTTAATTCGATGTTGGGGTATAGAGGCCGGATTTGGCTTTAAAACTTTGAGTTTTAAAACTGGGACAAGTTGGCCACTCTACTCGTGAGGGCCCTCGGGCGATGGGAACTGACATTATTGACAACCCACTGTGTGGCCAGCGCTTCACAAAACCAACCAGTTCACCCGGTTCACCCCAGGTGTTACCTCTAGGGGGAGGGGAGTGGGAGTGCTTCTCTCCTGGTCTCCAGCCAGTCTCCTGCCTGGACGTTAGAATCACTTGGGCAGCTTTTAAAACAACGATTCCAACATCTCATCCCCCAAGAGTGGGGTGAAGGCCTAAAAATGCTTCTAGTTGATCTGGGATACTCTTTTCCATGGGTCCCAGACCAGACCTATAGGATTCTCAATGCAAAACTCTAGGCAGCCAATCTAGCTGGCATGTACGAGAAACGTGATTTGCCCAACTGACACGCAAGATGGCTCCCTTCAAACAAAACCAGTATGAGAGCAGCCTGGCCAGTGAGGGACAAGCTCACGGTGGGGCCCAGGCACTCTGGGCTGAGATGCCAGCTCTTTGCAGCCTGCCCAGACTCCTTCCCCTGCCAGAGAAATGGGGAGCTCCTGGTCCAGCTGGCTCGTTATTGAGCCAACCCCAGGTGAGTTCCTGTGGTCATTCGCAGACAAACCGGCTTGTTGCCCCACCCTATCTTGTATGAAGAAGCAAAAGTCACGGGCTTCCCTGGTGGCGCAGTGGTTAAGAATCTGCCTGCCAATGCAGGGGACATGGGTTCGAGCCCTGGTCCGGGAAGATCCCACATGCCACAGAGCAACTAAGCCCATGCGCCACAACTACCGAGCCCACGAGCCACAACTACCAAGCCTGTGTGCCACAACTACTGAAGCCCACGTGCCTAGAGCCCGTGCTCCACAACAAGAGAAGCCACCGTGATGAGAAGCCCGCGCACTGCAAGGAAAAGTAGACCCCGCTTGCCGCAAACAGAGAAAAGCCCACGCGCAGCAACGAAGACCCAATGCAGCCACAAAATAAATAAAATAAAATAAATTTTTTAAAATAAGAAGTGAAATCACAGTGAGTGCCTGTTACATAATACCCACACCTATGTCTTGAATAAAAGTTGGTAAAATATGACAGGGTCTCATGAGAACATAATCAATACGGTCAGAGAGACAATAAACAATGTAGGAGTAAAGAAGCACAACAGAGTCCTTAGGGCTGGGGTGGGTCTGGAAGGCTTCGTGGAGGAGGTGGTGTGGACAGGAGAAGACAGGTCCTGCTCAGAAGAGGATGGATTTCCCCATCACAACAGAAATTCATTTGGAGGAAAAATAGGAGTCTCACTTCATTTTTAGACTGGCATTTTAAGGTCACTGACATTACCAGTGAATATAAAACAAAAATTAAGAATATAAACCCCTGAGTTGAGCTACCTATGTCTAAGTCTGGGTTTCTGGTTATGGAACCATGGGCAAGATACAAGCCTTGTCTATAAAACTGGAATAACAATAAAATCTGCTTACTACAGTTGTGGTGATGGTGATCAGATGATGCACATGGTGTGCGCAATACGGAGCCTGGGACAGCATAAACTGCCAGTAAGTGCTGGTGATGATTATTGCTATCTTTATTAATCAAGTGCTTAACAAGGTGCTATAACAACCTGGGCCCCAAATCGTCTCTCACAATATTAAGGAACATTCTCGGTGAAATCATTACTCACAGAAGATGGCTCTCCATTAGGGTGATGGGGACATAGCTGACACTGACATTCTCACCACGTTTTGAGAATCATCAGCTGAACTCTAGATCTATCTGATGTTTTAGTTTGCCAAGGGGAAGAATAAAATACCACAGATTGGGTGACCTAAACCAAAAAAATGTACCTTCTCATAGCTCTGGAGGCTGGAAATTTAAGATCAAGGTGTTGGCAGGCTTGGTTTCTCCTGAGGCCTCTCTCTTTGACTTATAGACAGCTGCCTTCTCACTGCGGTCTTTCCTGTGTGCGTGTGTGTCCATGTCTTAATCTCTTCTCATAAAAACACCAGTAGGATTAGAGCAGAGCCCACCGTAATGGTTTCATTTTAACTTAATTAACTGTTGAAAGACCCTATCTCCCAATACAATGACATGTTGAGGTACTGGTGGTTAGGGCTTCAACAAATAAATTGGGCGGGGGGTATATATAATCAGCCCATAATGGCTGAGTTCTGGTTTCCATTCTACTTCTATTGATACAGAGCAAAGGGAGGTTCCAGTGGCTTTTTAATTGCCTGATTGGGAGAAAATCTGGAATCCTTCAAGCGCACCTAACACATGGTTCCATATGCCCGCTCAGCCTGGTGAGTCTGTCTGAAACACTCAGAGACACAAACCAGCAACAGTTTCCAGCATAAACAAAGCAGTCACTTCCAAAGTGCTTCTGAGATGTGAAAATGAGTTTTTAAATATGAATCATTTGTTGAACACAGCTGCTAACATGTACAGCCAATAGTTCTCATTAATGGATGGGCTGAGAAACGAAGTTACAGCCAGTCTTGCATAATGAAATATGTGTACTCTTTATAATTACTAATGATTTAGAACAGATCATTCCCTTGCTTAGTAAATGGTATTTTCATATCTTTATCTTAAATAAAATAATGTTAATGATATTCAACCAAAAGGAAAGGCAAAATAAAGAGGGCTTTTTTTTAAAGTTTTGGGTGCACATGTGTGTTTTTAACATGCTTTCTCAACTTTTATATTGCTGACAACCTGCGACATTTTATAATATATTGTTGGCCTGTGGTGTTCAAATGTAGAAGAGCCATCCCAAATTACTGAGTTACTAAAATTTGGTCTTGAAGGCTCTTTTAAAGGTTTTTTTTTTTTTAAGGTACTTGGATCTTCAAAATGTTTAATTTACATGGCTGTTTTCTCCAAGGCAGCACAAAAAAGAAAATGAAATTCATTAAAAAAAATTTTCTACCCTAATAGCCTGGAGTATTCATTTTATCTTCACCAACACACACGTACACACACACACACACACACACACACACGCAGACAGCTCCTCTTAAAAAGTAATTAAGAGCTTAGAAAGTCTAGAAAGTGAGGTTTGATTCCAGGGTTATTTTGCAGATTCTCTTATGTTCTTTTGCTGGCTTGAAAATGTTGCCCCAGTGAGGACCAAATGGTGCACGTTAGGCCTTTGGGTATCCTGATTTACTTATGAAAAGTATTCACCATTGATTATTGAATTCTTTTATCCAATTTTCCTTTTTGGGAAGATCTCTGATGTGGATTTTAAGTGTACCGTTAACCAGAATCTAATTTATGGCCAGCCGTGAAGATTGGTATCTGCAAAAAAAAAAAGAAGCTTTGTGATACAGGCTTAATTTACATGGCTTTATTGAGTTATAAAGTATAGATTAGACCTTAAAGCATAAATCTCCCCAGTGATGGGAGGGCCATAAAGAATTGCTGTGTTCATAAAAGTAATGCTATTCCCTTTGTCTCATTTATATTATGTAAATCATTCTATGCTATCGCACCACTGAATAAACACACACTAAAATGTTGTTGGGATATTTAATCAGTAACTCCCTCTTTTATTTGGCTAACATAATTCTAGTCTGACTTGCACTAGAGAGGCAGAGAGAGTGTGGGAGCAGCAGTGTGGTGCTGGGCTCTGGGGCTGAGCCAGGCTAGGTGGATGCTTTGATATTGCATCACTGCTGGTGACCTTTCAGGAGCTTCAGCTTCCATGAACTTGCTGACTTTTAATGAGTCTGCAGTTGCCCTCTCAAGTCACCAGAATGATGCCATCTATCAATCAGCCACCTTCATAAAGGTCACTTGTCATGGGGAGACTGTGTAGGGATGTGTAAGTGAAGGATGGGGTTTCCCAGGGGCAGTTCAGAGGTAACAGGACAGAATGGTTGTCTCGGCCCCAAGCCTTGGCATCTGACAGATCGTCTTTGAGTCAGGACCACCTTGGAGGGATTAGGAAATTCATCCAAAGACACACAGATAGTAAATACCTACTGCACACGGTAGTGAGGATTAAATGCCACCAATTATCAGTGTCTGGCACATTCAGTAATGTTGGCTGTTATCATCCTTAATACTGTGATGTTTACAAGGGCACAGCTCTATGGACACTTAGCCATCATTTGACATCAGAAACACCTATAGACAAGTTAGTGAGACCAGCTGGTTTGTGATCAGTTTGATTCTCTCTTGCCAAATTTCCACTTCATTTTGTGCTGGGTAGATACACTTAAGCACAAAGAATTGGAGATACTATAATTTACTAGCGTCTGCAAGCTGCTCCAAGCCTTTCAGAAAACTTGTGATTTGCCAATATTCACAAATCAAGCATCCTGCTCTGATGCCCGTGATCTGAAGAGTTTCACTTCTTGGCGAAAGTAGCCAGTCTGTGATTTGCGGGACCCACGTCCACCTGCTGGTCGATGCAGGGGAAGCATCTCTGACCAGGCAGCCTATGCTGCTCTGAAGGCTGGACTGGAATCTTGGTCCTTTACAGTTGGACCAGCTCTAGATTTTAGGGCTTCCCTCTCTCCTGGTCTCCCAGTAAGAAAAAGCTGTTTTCCTTCCACAGTGAGGGGTGACTAAAACAGAGAAATAAGTTCCTTCTCTATGTACAGATGTAGGGCCAAATCATGAAAGGGAAATGTGGAGAGCTGCGGGCATGAAAGCCGCGGGATCCCCCAACAGGCATCTCAGCAGTCCCCTCTAGCTGGGTCCTGCGTGGAGCCTGTGCAGTGTTTCAGTGGGGCCCCACGGAGCATCATTTATCAAGGCCAAGGCTGCAGACCTGCTTCTCGCTGCGGTGATGCTGGCTCCCCGCAGCTGCCTCCGGAGTCTCAGGACAGCCCCTGTAGCATTTCTCTCTGCTCCAGTGTCTCAGGGTTCAGACAACTCAGCCATCCTCTGTAGGGGCTATCTCTGTGGTCGGAGTGACTGCAGCTCACAGCTCACGACACAGTTCCTGCTGAGGGTCCAGGGGCAGCTCTGGTGCCTCACAGCTCCTTCAAGGAACCAGGCATAGCTTCCTAGGCAGCTATACAGCGTCGTCAACACACCTCTTCCTGCCTTCCTTCTTGTTCTGACCTGAAGCCTCACCGACTTGGTTAAGACATTCCTCTTCTGTTCCTTCCCTTGCCCCACCCCTGGGGGCTCCTAAGGGAATTCGATTTCCAACCCTCATGTACTTTGTCAGGTCACTGGGAGCAGTGCATCTGGGGAGATGGAGGAAAAGTCAATTTTTTATCATTTTTCTTGGCAGTCTACTTATATGTGCTGGGGATTACCCCAGGACCAAGGGGGAGAAGCAGGAAGGCCAGAGCAAGAGTGGGAGATAGGAGAGGGCCCTAGGGAGATATTTCTGACTGCAAGGAATAGAGTCCTGAAAGCAGACTAAATGCAGTTTAAGCAGCAAGGGCTTTCTCCCCCTACATCGTAAGAAATCCAAAAGGAGCTGATCTGGGGGGGTTGTTCAACAACTCAGTGGTGTCTGAGGTGGTGCCTCTGCTCCTTTCTGAGTCCAAAAGTCCAGAAGTAAGAGCAGGGTGAAGTTTCATCCTGTATCTCTCAGGGAGGGAAATCTTTCCAAGAAGATTCTCAGTATATTTCCTCTGAAGTCTCTGGACCAAATTAGGTCCCATGACTGCCAGTGGAGCAGCTGGAAAGTGAGTTTCTGGCATATTCAGCCTCAGTTTATCATTGATCCACCAGCAAGAAGATACAGTGGGTGCTGGAGACTGGGGAGGCAGCAGACAGCTTTGGTGCTGGACACTGTCATTTATGAGGGCTTGAGTGGTGGCATCATATTTTTGCCCCTCTACCCCAATACACTCTAAGAATATTTTTGCAAATGCCTATATATCTTTCTCCCTATCCGCTCACTAGGGACAATATATTAAACCTTGCAGCACAGCTCCGGGTGTGCATGTAGGAAAATTCTGTGTAAGATGTGGGTTATATACACATCCAAGAATTAGCTTCATTTTCAAAGAAGAAACAAAATAGCATACTTAACTGGTGGTAGAAAATAAACACCCTTATCCCTTTATTGAATCAGAGGATTTGGACCTGGGATCTGCTATGAATTTAAATGCCTTAGCAAATTAGTAACCACAGTGGTGAGAAAGCTTAGCATCTCTTCCTGATTCCTTTCACCACCAGGCAAGGAGCCCAGCTTAAGATGGAGATGTGTTGCTATCATGTGAGCCAGAAAATGTCTGAAAGGAAATATAGAAACGTGTAAAATATGGAAAGTATTTTCTAAGATTTTATGAACCATACCACCAAATTAAAAATACCTAAGGTTATCCAAGGAAGGAGAAAGGAACCTACTTGGTGACAATTTTACAGATAAACGAACTGAAACTCATTGGTGGTAAGTACTTAGCCTAAGAGCTAGCATGTTGATCTGTCTGGTCCCAAGTACCGTTTTTTTAATCACATCACCCAACAAAAACCCAACACTCTAAGGATTAACAGAGATTTTCTTTAAATTCTTCAAGTGTGTAGTGAATGTTCTATTTTATGAAAATTATATTTGAAAATTAGACCCGGTAGCACCTGTCGTTTTTTTATTTTTTTATTTTTGCACATGAGATGTAGTTTGATATTTATGCCATATGCAAATGACAAGGCACTTCAGTGCATGGCAACTGTGTCTCAGTCTGCATAATGGCTTACTGGACTGTTCAGTCAGGCTCAAGCAACCGCAGCTACCTTGGGACAAAAAAAGCACTCGGTCGTACCCACCAGAAAGGGGATGGACTCAAAGGATGATAACTCATCTGTAAAGGTGCCAATTTTCACTTGATAAACCAGGTATAAATGTGCTGGATAATAACACCCACCTGCTCATGGCCAAAGTCACAATTTGAGAGCTCTTCTATTCGCTCCAAATTTCTAAACCTCAAAACATCTATCTGTCACTTTTTTATTATTTCTGAGGCAAGATGCATATAGTTGCTCACAAAATGTGTGATTTTTCTACAGAAAATCATCTGGCTGGGAAGGTAAAAGCTTTTTGGAGTGGATGACAATCTATTGCTTGTAAGTGAAATTTTCACCTTCTAAAATAATAGGGTTGTTCTAAGAAGGGCCCTTCTGTAGCACCTATTTGAATTCCCTTGCTTTGAAGCTAAAGGTGCTAAGGCAGTAAAGGTGAAAAATTAACATAAAAGCACACACAAAGCTAGGACTTAAATTGTCCTCAGAATTCTCATGACAAAATTGTGCATTACCCAAGATATTGTAACTTCATTGTAGAAAAAGTTAATATGCAGAAAGAAGAAAAATAAACTCACCCCTAATTGCTCCACTCTTAAGTAATTATTTAGAATGTTTTTCTTGCAATCTTTTTTTTTTTCTATTTTTACTGTCAGGTTTTCCAAGACTCCTAATTCCTATGATATATTCTTACTTAGGTACCAGGATCATTAAATAAAAGGATATGTAAAGTAGCTACTAAAATGTACTATAAATGGAATGATTTTTTAAATTTAATTTTTATTTTGTATTGGAGTATAGTTGAGTTACAATGTTGTGTTAGTTTCAGGTATACAGCAACGTGATTCAGTTATACACATACATATATCCATTCTTTTTCAGATTCTTTTCCCCTATAGGTATTACAGAATACTGAGTAGAGTTCCCTGTGCTCTACAGCAGGTCCTTGTCGGTTATCTATAAATGGAATGATTTTGATTGCAACAGTATTGTGCTCCTAAGGTTCTCTCCGTCTGGTGTAGATGGACTTTTGAAAATGCTTTCTCCAAATCAGTTAAACATAGTTGGGTATTAGCATGTCAGCAGGACTTATTTTAACACGTCGACTCAATCCAAGGGCACAGGGTCGAGAGGCTGTACTCATAATTAGAGTCTGAAGCACATCCAAATCCATCACGTCATTTAGTCCTTTCACAGACACTCTGAGCCAGGTACTGTTGTGATCTTTTTCCAGAAGAAGGACCTGAGACTCAGGGAGCACCAGTTGAGGACTCATGAATGTCTGGAGGCCACACCTTTGCACCCCTTTACGAGGCATGACCTTCACGAGCATTAAGGGGGTTGTCAATTGGACCTGAGGTTCTCCTTCTTGGAACCCTCCCAGCAGAGGTGAGGCTAGGGGACAGCAGGAGGTTTCCTGTATTCCTGTATTTCCTGTAATGGGAGGTTAAACTAGATGATCTCTCATGTGCCTTCATTCTCTCAAAGCCTATAATTGTGTGTTCTCACCCCGTCTAATTAGCCCCAGTGCCGGGATGATAGATGGGCACTGAGTGTTCAACAAACAAGATGTTCTGTTCATAAAGCTAGGTCCCATGTGGCCCAGTTTCAGAGGAAGAACGCAGCCTTGTAGGGGATTTGGGTTTGTTTAGGTCTCTCTCGACCACTCGTGGCAAAGTGGCAAAATCCACAACTTTGTATAACTTCTCTGTGTCCTTCTCTCCTCTGCTACCCCCAAATGCTCGGGGCTTTCTCACTCTCCTGCGTCAAGAGCTCCCTCCCCCCATGCATGCAGGCCTGTTCCTGCAACTCTGCGTGTTTGTCCCCCAGTCATGACCCATTTGACCAATCACATCCTTTCTGTCCCCTTGAAGCTACCTGGGGGGTCATTTCGTGCATGGCACGAACTGTTCTGTCTGATCTCTTTTCTTAGGAGGCTCTGCATGGATTTTGCCCTCTCTGCTCTCAGAAATCAGGGAGAGGGGTGAGGACAGAAAAGGCCACGCTGGCAATCCTGAAATTGTTATAGGTGGGGGAAGGATGAGTCTGAAAATCCCCACACATTAAAAATTGTGTGCCCTCTCACACAGAGGGAGGTATCGTCCCCGTGGTCGGTGTCATGCACGAAATGTCTAGCACCCTGAGTGCCCATGGTACCCTGGGGCCATCAGTCTGCCATCATCAGCACAGCGAGGACCTTCCAAATGGGCTACCGCAGCAGTGATATTACAAATGGAAGAGAAGTGGGGGCGAGGAGCCCACGTGGGTGAAACGGAAGTCGCTTTGACCTCCGAGGCTGGCATCTGCAGTCCAGGCGATGGTAGCAGCACTGACGCAACTTTGATGTGAGGAAGACAACCACGTCTGCAGTAAGGCTGCATCTGTAACCACAGGGACGAGGATGGAATCTAACTGCTCCACTCCCGTAGCAGCGTGAGTGGACTCTGAAAGTCTTCATTAACCAAGGCATTAAGATAACGTAAAGGGCTTTCCTGGTGGCGCAACAGTTGAGAGTCTGCCTGCCGATGCAGGGGACATGGGTTCGTGCCCCAGTCCGGGAAGATTCCAGCTGCCGCGGAGCGGCAGGGCCCCTGAGCCATGGCCGCTAAGCCTGCGCGTCCAGAGCCTGTGCTCCACAACGGGAGAGGCCACAACAGTGAGAAGCCCGCGTACCGCAAAAAAAAGATAATGGAAAAATAATGACACACACAAGACAATTGCTTTCGTTATAATGTAGGAATTAAATCAGAACATCTTTTTTCCCACCCCCCTCTGTGTAGTTCAGAGAAGACTCTTTAAGCTCTCTCTCAGAATGAGGAATGTTTAACTAAATTCTATAACTTTAGTTCATTATCTACGAAAGCTTAGAACTTTTTTTTTTTTTTTTTTGGCTACGTGGTTTGTGGGATCTCTGTTCCCCCACCAGGGATTGAACCCGGGCCCTCGGCAGTGAAAGCGCGGGGTCCTCACCACTGGACCGCCAGGGAACTCCCAAAGCTTAGAACTTTATACATGTGGCAAGATGGGTTAGCTTCCCTCTCTGCCCCTTTTCTGCCAACCTGCATCACTCCTGGCAGAGTTCCTGGGAGTCTCTCACAAGATTAATAAATAGATGGAAAAACCTTTTTGGTGGCAGTGGGGTGGGCAGCATAAAAGCACATTAGAATTAAGCAGGTGCATTTATTTGTCCTCTAAAAGATCCAGTCTGAAAAATCAAAAGGAGCCAAAGCTTCCCACAGCTAAGTGCGTGACACCTCCTCTGCAGAACGGAGCCTAGAGTGATGCTCAGAGCCTGAGGACTCAACTTACAAATCTGGGATGCAGCCAGGAACCCTAGGGTGAGAAAGGACCACGGGTGATCGTGCTGGTGAGACAGAGAAGGAGCCTGGAAAGAAGAGGAAAGTCCAGATGTGCACCAGGTTGAAGTGTTTGCACTGCCCTTTGGACACCGAGTGGGTAGTTAGCCAAATGTAAGGTGGTGGTTCAAGTAATGCATGTACCTAGGGCCCTAAATAGCCTTATAACTAAGTATGTTACAAGCACTCAGTTGCATAAAGTTTTACTCCATCAAAATGTTAAACTAGAAGAGCAATAGTTTCCCTTGAAAGGGGCAGGAGAGATAGGATTAATATTTTAACAGTCACATTGTTGGTGGTGGTCCAGTTTTGCTTTTGTAATCCAGCCACAAATCTCTGATGACAGCTCTGGCTCTGCATTAGTTGACTTTATGACCTCTCGTGGGTCAACTGTATCCTGCCCCCAAAGATATATTTATGCCTTAACCCCTGGTACCTGTGAATAAGACTTTATTTGGAAACAGGGCCTTTATAGATGTAATCAAGTTAAGATGGGGGTCATACTAGATTAAGGTGAACCCTAAATCCAATGGCTGGCATCTTTATAAGGAGAGGGAGATTTGGAGTTGGGGACACATACAGGAATGAAGGCCATGTGACGATGGAGGCAGAGACTGGAGTGATGCAAGCCAAGGACTGCTGGCCATCACTGAAAGCTGTGAAGAGGCCAGCAAGGCTTCTTCCCTAGAGGCTTCAGAGGGAGCACGGCCTTGCTGACTCCTTGATTTCAGACTTCTGACCTCCTCAACTGTCAGAGAATAAATTCCTGCTGTTTTAAGCCGTACAGTCTGTGGTGATTTGTTATGGTGGCCCCAGGACCCTGACACATGACCTTAAGGTAATTGCTTAACTTTTCTGATCTCCTTCCTCAAGTCTGTATCAGGATGGTTCCCTATTTTCTACATCCTCATAGCTTCCTCTGTGAACTCTGTGAAGCCACATGCAGCATTCAGCAGGCTTTCTGTTCTTATGTGTCTAGTTTTCTTTGCAGAGTCAGTCAATAGCTCTGTGAACGCTGGGCCAATGTATTAATCTCATTTATTCCTCTGTTCCTGTGGCCATCCCCATGCCAGGAACACAGTAGATGGTTGGGGGTAAATATTTGGGGGGGGGGGTTGTATAAACATTAATAGCAATGCATAAGAGTGTGTTGTAAGGATAGTAGCAGAGCACACCTGGCTAGTGATTGTTTTATAAGTAAGGCTAAACTAGGACATTGGGCTGTTACTTAACCCTGGGTGGTGGCTGAAACAAAGAGAGGAGAAGAAGGGCAGCAATCAGTGAGCTGTTGGGGTATGTATGGAGCTTGTTCAGGCTGAAGACTCCAGAGGCTGATACAGAACATCCTCTGGGAGCAAAGGAGCTGCCAAGCGTTAGTAGCTCGGCCAGTTTTATCTCCACAAGGCCACACATCGTCAGGCGTCTTCACAAACAATTCACCTCCCCAGGCCTTTAGCTCACACAACCCACTCACGGATCTTAGGAAAGGGCCCCGAGGACATTGGTGATTAGAGGACCTTCACCCCAAGAGTAAAACTTTCCCAACTCTGCCACACATCAGTTTTACTAAACACAGATTGATGAAAAGATACGTTGGAAAGAAAGTAGAAAGCTATGGGACAAGCAGAGGGGTCTAGTCAAGACTCTTGGATAGTGTGAAAAAGTCCAAGAAGGTAGAAAGTGGTCCACCTTGAAGAGGTTATATTATCTGGTTATTGTCAATGCAGGAAGATGAGACAGGGGGGCGGTTAGGATAAAGTACTATGTCCCAAGCCTTTCTCCTTTAACTCTTGCATTAGTTGAAATGTTTCCTCATTTTATTTTACAACAGTAGGGATAGAATTTAGGCACAGAATCCATTCTCTTAGCCGTGTTATTTCAACCTGGTTTCTGACAATGAAAGAGTGTTTTGGTTCCTGGGACAAGAATATATATCGTCTTTGCCCCCAGTTGCAGACTCTCAACCACTGCGCCACCAGGGAAGCCCCAGTAGGGCCTTTTTGTTTCTCTATTCTATGCATAATAGTTTGCATCTGCTAATCCCAGACTCCCAATCCATCCCTCCCCAACCCCTCCTCCTCCTTGGCAACCACAAGTCTGTGCTCTATGTCTGCGAGTCTGTTTCTGTTTCATAGTTAAGTTTATTCATGTCATATTTTAGATTCCACATATAAGGGACATCATATGGTGTTTGTCTTTCTCTTTCTGACTTACTTTACTTAGTATGATAATCTCTAGGTCCATCCATGTTGCCGCAAATGGCATTATTTTGTTCTTTTTTATGGCTGAGTAATATTCCATTATATATATGTACCACATCTTCTTTATCCATTCATCTGTCAATGAGCATTTAGATTGTTTTCACTAATTTTTATATAACAAGTTTAAAATGCAATTAGGTGCATGAGTACACACGGATGTAGAAAGACAGCACCCAAACCCTGCTGGAGCTTGGCAAGTAGTGCCACCATGCTCAGTCCTACCTGGTAATTTATCAAACACTCATGTGATGGAATATTATACAGCCATTAAGAAAGATGAAAAGATGTGATGCATTCATACAGAAAAACATGTACAATAAACTATTAAATCAAAAGCTGGCTATAAAACAGTATATACAGTAAAATCCCATTTTAATTGTATACTGTAATACAGGATATAAATAGCTAATATTTATTGAACACTTACTAGGTACCAGGCACTGATTTAAGATTTTACTCATGCAATCTCATTGGATCCTCCTAAAACACTGTAAGGAAGATACTATTTTTATCCCAATTATACAGATGAGAAAATTGAATCAAAGTTTGAGTGAATTGTCCAGATCACAGTCAGTAAGTAATGGAGCACTGACTCTGGACCCGCATATGCTCTTAGCCACCAGGCTATACTATATAAACCTCCTCAAAGTTGAATGCAAGATACAGTGGTTATTTCTTGCTTTAAACCCATTCTTGAAATGAGTCATTTTCTTCTTTAAGCTTATCTGTTTATATAAAACCCATTTTATCTTACATAAAATCCATATCTTATATAAAATTCATATATATACAGATAGAATTATATATGTATATAACATATTTATATATAAATATTTGTATATACTTATATATAAATATATTTGTATATAACATATAACATATGAATGTCTTACACTGGAAAAATAACCAGTTAATAAGAATTAGAAAAAAGAATACAATCTGTAAGAATTAGAAAAGAATAAGAATTAGAAAAAAGAATACAATCTGAAAGGACTTTTATAAATCTTTCTTTCTGTCTATTGAGCTCTAGATGTATTTCAGGGCCACTTTGCAGCATTATTCATCTGCCTGTAATCTTTTTAAATACTCCAAGGCCTAATTGTTTAACTACTTAATGAAAGAGATTTCCTTTGAGATTCTCTAACAAGCTTAATAATGCCTTTCAAAAAGAGCTGAGTAACCAGTTAAATGGAATTATATAGGCATGACTGTTTGCTGTTATAAGTCAATTTTGCTATTTTCAGACTTTGTAATTGGTTGTGCCTTTTCTGACTCTGGGGCAAATGAACATTTCATACTTCTCAGTTTGTCAGCACAAAAGAAAACTGTTGTAAAGCTTTGCTTCCTCATATATATTTCCTTCTGAGATGTTAGAAAACATGCTCTTTCAAATGCTGAACAGACACTTTTACAAAAGGTCATGCTGACCGTTGGAAAATTAGCTGGTGAATATAATTCCATTTGTCTTAGCAGCTCAATTAATCTTACAGTTTTAGGGTATGTGAGCACGGTGGAGGGGAGCAAAATCAATACGATGCCTAGAGTACAGTCTCTGAATTTGAAGCAGCACAGGTTTCCTCAGGATCAGAGGAAAATGACTAGTGAATGTACCAGAGCTGTGGCTTTATGGAATGTTATCACTGGGGAGGTCTGTCCAGGGCCATTACCCAATAGCTAGTTATCTCTGTTCAAGCTTAGAGCTCAGATGTAGGAGTCTGGCATCATCCTTTGGCAGGTTACACCTGGAGACAGAAAATTCTCATTCCCCAGTCCTAGCTTTAGCTCATTTATCTTTAAGGTTTATTGACAGAGATGAAGGACAATTGCATATTTTTAAAGAGGATTTGGGGGCATGAAAATACAAGGTTCTCAGTATTGGTGTGTTTTTTTTATCACAGCAATTGCTTTCTTAATACCGGAGGAGATGTGGGTATAAGCTGTGTTCCCCAAGCGAGAAGCCTGCCCAGTAGTAATAGCTGCATTTATACTTCCGCCCTAGAAGTCATCACAGATTGCCTAGTATTAGCTGTGTGTATATATAGAACACAGCTTTAATAATAGTAATAAGAGCAGCTGTAATGATTTCCTGCTACGTGACACTCGCTAATAAGCTCTTTACATACGTTTGTTTCATTAATTTCATCCCATCACCTGATGAGGCAGATCCTCCTTATTATCCCCATTTGTTCCTGAGGACATGGGGGCTCTGAGAGGCGAAACCACTTGTCCAAGGTTACGAAAGCTGCTGCAGAGGAGCAGAGTCGAGGCTCATAAACGCGTGTGCCCAACTCCAAAGCCCCTGTGTGTTAAATCTCTATGCCACACTGATGTGGAAGACACCCAGGTGGAGTATACTGCAACGTGGCTACTGCCAGGGGTTAATGAGGTGGGTGGGAGAAGAAGGGGTCATTGTAGTAGCAAACCTGGGAACTCTGTTTCCAATTTATTGTTCCCCACCCCGACTCCTACCAACCCAATACAGTTCTGGGGAGAAGCCAGGGACCGACAGTCACCCTTGACTGTCAGAGAAAAGTCCTGCTGCCATCTGTAGGAGAGGAATTCAAGCAAATTGTAAGCTATTGTTTCAAATTCTACCACAGGTGCCATTTCATTATTTAAAAGATTGCATTTGTTTTCAGAGGTACAATTGGTATTTCAGATAGACAATGGCCCTTGCTCAGTCAGCCTGAATCTGCCTCCACGTCTCACAGAAAATTCAGAAAGAAATAAGCATAGTGGTTGTATCAATTTACACTCCCACCAACAGTGCAAGAGGGTTCCCTTTTTCTCCACACCCTCTTCAGCATTTATTGTTTGTAGATTTTTTGATGATGGCCATTCTGACTGGTGTGAGGTGATACCTCATTGTAGTTTAGATTTGCATTTCTCTAATGATTAGTGATGTTGAGCATCCTTTCATGTGTTTGTTGGCCATCTGTATATCTTCTTTGGAGAAATGTCTGTTTAGGTCTTCTGCCCATTTTTGGATTGGGTTGTTTGTTTTTTTGATATTGAGCTGCATGAGCTGCTTATAAATTTTGGAGATTAATCCTCTGTCAGTTGCTTCATTTGCAAATATTTTCTCCCATTCTGAGGGTTGTCTTTTCGTCTTGTTTATGTTTTCCTTTGCTGTGCAAAAGCTTTTAACTTTCATTTGGTCCCATTTGAAAAAGAAAAAAAGAAAGAAAGAAGCAGACCCAGGGTCTGGTTAGAGAAGAATGAAACCAGTGGAAGGGGTCCTAGTCAGGCTAGGAAATCTGAATAGATTTCTCCAAAGTAAGCTCTCCTTTTTCTGTATGCATTTGCTCTGTATGATTGTAAGTGTTATGAATTGCTTTATAGTAACCATTATGGTTTTCCATATTTTTTATGCTTAGTCTACACTACAAACTTTTGTTTGGTTTGATGGTTTGGATACACACACACACACACACACATAGAGTTTCTCATATTTAAACAGGGATAATAATTATCTTACAAATAGTGGTTAGGATGGGAAGACAATTAAGTTCTCTAGCATAATGGGTGACACATTAATTGTTACACAATTCCAAATTTTCTACAGGAACTAAATAGTATTTTATAATTGACAGAAAATAAATGTAAACTTTTAATTTAAAATTTCTTCAGTTATTCCACAATTGAGAATTCAACTAATGGGTCTGTGTGTATGTGTCCCAAACGTGTACACCCATAAACACACACACACACACATACACACATAGAGTTTCTCGTATTTAAACAGGGATAATAATTATCTTACAAATAGTGGTTAGGATGGGAAAAAAATATAGATAAAATTCTCTAGCATAATGGGTGACACATAATTGTTACACAATTCCAAATTTTCTACAGGAGCTAAATAGTATTTTATAATTGACAGAAAATAAATGCAAACTTTTAATTTAAAATTTCTTCAGTTATTCCACAATTGAAAATTCAACTAATGGGTCTGTGTGTATGTGTCCCAAACATGTACACACACACACACACACACACACACACACACACACACACGTATATTGCTTGAAAGCATAAAAAGTATATTTTCTAATAGCGGCTATTTAAGAGCTATCAAAGCTCCAAGAAAAGAGATCACCTTTTTATAAGTATTTCAGCTTATGATGGTTACTTGCATAAATTATTTGTTTTTTAATTGATTTCCTGGGACTGACCAGCACTTAATTAACTTACTCCATCACAGAGGAGCATAAGGAGAGAGTGTTTGTCGTTTTCCTGGGGATCTGTCACAGTTTTGTTGAGTTTCTTTTGGTGGCAAATATCAGAAACTCACTTCAAATTAGCTTAAGTGCAGAGTGGAATTTACTGGAAGACACTGAGGTAGTAACTTCTAAAATCAAAGAAAAGGCCAAGTGACCCAGGGGTCAGGAGAGGAGGAGTAAAGGAGGAACGTCTAAACCCCAGTTTGTGGGCTTTCCTTCTGGAGCCTCAACACTCAGCCCTCTTTTCCCATTTGCATTGTTTCTTGGTTTCAGTGCTTGAGAGAGAGAGTGGTCCAGCTTGGGTCAGGTGTCCACGCCTACTCCCATCACCTGTGACCACAAAAGCAGGGTCTCACTGTAGAACCATGGCTGCCGGGGGCCCATGCCCGTGTATGTGTGTACGTGTTTTTGTGTAGGCGTGTTTAGGTATGTGTGACCAGGGGTGCCATGGTGGAGGGGGTGGTCCTCAGGGATCTGTGACTGGACTGACACCCCCAAATGTCTTCTCCACGCACAGTTATTGCTCTAGAGGGGTAGAAACTTCCATTCCTCTTATATTTTAATAATATTGCTCCTAGGTCACCTCCCCTCTCTGGATCTTGGTATCCTAACCAGAAGTCGCACAGGCGATACCTAAGCACCCTTTGAGCTTTAGCAAGGCACCAATAGTACTTCCTCCAGCACCTGGGGAGTCTGTCTCAATGGAACATTCGACTGGCCAAGGTGGGTGACGGGTTCCACTTGGAAACACCTACTGCCTTTTGTGAAGGGACTGCCAAGAATGAATGTTACAGATACGTCCTTTTAAAAGAACAATCTTTGCCGTAGTATGCCTGTGATTGCCTACATGGCTGTGCCCTGTCATCTTTGCCGTAGACCACTTCCTGCAGTTATCTAATCACCTGCCTGCAGTGGGCTGGAAGGAGATGAATGAGACTTACCCTTTGGCTGGGAGTCAGGGGCCTAGGTGTTATCCCTGGGTCTGCCTTTATTACGGATGGATACTTGGTTACTTATTATCAACTGTCAGGACTTTGATTTCCTCATCTGCAAACTGGGATCAGAATCCCCATCTTACCCAAGGAGCTGGGAGAAGGAATAATATATGTGAACATACCTTTGACGTCATAAAGCTCTATGTAAATGTTAAGTCTATTCTCCATTTAAAAATCTGCCAACCCGTTATCTCTTGGGTATGTTAAACCACATGCATCTGTGCTTGCAATCAGCCAGAGACCCTACTTTCTCTGGGCCATGTGGCAGAGGAACACAATCTGTGATTATTTTCTTTGAACTACTCTTTCATTTTAGAAACTGCGACATCTTCAGAGAAAATAAATATTCTGTGATATTCACAGCTGTACCCCTATGAGAGTAATTAAGAGACTCTCAGAGGCAAAGTTATATATAAAATATCCCCAGGAGATTCATTTTTCCACTGAACTATTCCATAAAGATGAGAATCACTCCTACCCGCCCCTACCTTGTTCCCGTTCCCTGAAGACACAAAATCCTTGAAGTATTATTGAGGTTACTTATATTTTGTTTCAAATATGAAACTTAGTTATCTAGGCTCTTAAGATTTAATATTTACACATAAAGGGTCACCACAAATAATTAAATATCATTCAGAAAAGATGAATAACTTGTTTTCCTGCAAAAAATAGCCTTAAACCTATACAAAAGCCTTCCCACTCTGAAAATAATTCACACCTCGCTTGTTGCTTTAGTGGCAAATCACCTCCCCAGCCCAGCACTTATCAGAGGTAGTTGGGTGACAGTGGGGCAGAGCTGGAGCCCCTCTGTGGTGATAACAAACATGGCGAGGCTGGTCATCCCCTGAATATTTCCTCCTCACATCCCCCAATCCCAAAGCAAAGAGGAACAGTCTTTGGGAAAGACCAGTTCCCAAAGTTCTCTGAGGGTGCGGGTCCCTGTGGGGTACGAGGGTGACGGGTAGGAAGGAGGGGGAGAAACACACTGGGAGTGGCTGCTTCCTAATTGCAGAATCTGCCAGTCTGTCCAGGACCGCCCCCTACCTCACAGCCTAAGCCTTTGCCTCTCCCTCAGGTACACATTACATCAACCGAAATTCCCAAGGCAAGGCACATAGTCGGGCAGAAATAACAAGACCTCTGCAGAGCACACGTACCCCGAAAGGCAACATACTGAAAACCTCTACTGGAGAATTTTAAATAAGCCTGATACATATCATTTTAAAAAAAGGAAGGAGGGATATTTGAAACACAAAGTAAGAACACGCAGTTGTGAATAAGAGATGTGAGATCTTGAGCGTGAAAAATGAAAGTGTAGAAATGAAGAACCCAATAAATGAGTTGGAGAGCTGAATGGATACATCCAAAGAAGAGAGACTAATTCAGGAGAGAGAAATTAGGTGTGGGAAGTATGGGTGAGTAAAGGAATTAACTCATTTTATTTTTGTTTAGATATGCAATGACCTCCTATTACTTCTCCCGTACAAACCAAAGCATAGCCATGACAACCAAAACAAAGATTCTAGATGAGACCAACAAGACAAGGGGGAAGTAATGCAAGATGGATGAAAGTGTGTGAATGTTCTTCAAAGGGAAAAAACCCCACCAATAATAATAAAGCAAATAGCAGATAAAATCTAATTAATAAATTATATAATAAAAATAATGCATTTTGGTAGGGGGAGGGGAGATGGAATGAAGAGTGAATGGGAGGGAGCTGTTGCCTTATTAATCTTTGGGGTAAAAAAATACATTCTCAAGTGTATATAAACCATGTAAATCATTGAGAATGTGTCCCTTTGGATCAAATAAGCCTCCTCTGGGACCTAATTTCTGAAATCCATGTTCAATTTAAGGTCTTATTTCCAATGGCTCCCCCTCAAAATTGGACCCTTCCTTACTCAAGTCACACTTTAGGGATCGCTGAATGCAAATTATAAAGACATTCTTGGGATATCATTTCCACTATTTTTTTCCAAATCCTCTCCTGGACCATTAGATTTTGGATTACAAACCATCCTAGGGAAGTTTCCATGCCTTTGGTGTTTCTGAGCCCGGTTCATTGAATAAGAGGATGATTCATAACTAGAATGATATAACTTCCACTCTGAAGGACCACTCGCTCCCATTTCTCCAGTTACCTGCCTTTTTCTCCACAATAACTTTTATTACTGCTTTTCATCTGAATTCAGTTCATTGGTCATCCTCTAATTAGCCAAAAGTGTCTCATTATCAGCTCATGCCTGGTCAATTATCTGGTTACCTGCAGTGTCAATCAACAAGAGTCTCCTCTGATTTAATTTGTAGGCTCACAGCACTGAGACAGCATGGGGTCCTTTGCTGCCAGAGATTCATTAGGGGGAGAGGATTTATTGCCCTCTCAGCGATATTTCCTTCATAGTTACCAGCTTCTCATTAGAGTTAGTTAAACTGCCTCTGTGATGCACCTGTAGCCTGGGTTTCCACTTGGAAAGGTACTTTTTACTCCAGGGGGACTTGGTGATAGCACCAGCCTGCAAGCAATAACTTCAGGAATCACATGGGAGAACACTCACCATAACAGCCTGGGGAAGGGTGACGGGAGGCCTGGAATCTCCTTTATGCTTTGGGGTAACTGAATTTAATGATTGATGCTTAGAAGGATCAGAATTAGACCTTGAATTAAGGTTTCTCTACAAAAGTGACGTCAAATTTCTTGAGACTCAATATTTTTTGTGGAGGCAGTAATTGGATAGGATTGAATCTTAAAGGACAGGATTTTTAACAGATTGTGTTTCTCCGTTTGGGTAAATTTCTCCTCAACTCAAGGTTATAAGAACTTCTTTATGCATTCAGCTTTTACTGAGCACCTATTATATGCAAGACTTATGCTAGGTATTGGGGATATTTGGCAAAGTATCTTGGTTTGTTTATCTGAAAAAGGACAGTAATAGAATTCTCCAAAGCTCTTCTAATATGTAAGATCTTTGATTCTGACCATACTCTGAGAAAGAATCAAATCAAATCTGTACCTTCTCTTAGAAAAATTCCCTGAGCAGATACAGTGCTGAATTTCTCAGGATATGCTTTTTGCTTATCTTACCCCATCACAACTAGGGAGTACCAGGGGGTGCTTAATTCAGACCTGGAATGGAATATATTATTTGAACTCTCTTTTTCTCAGCAGAGGTACAGGGAGCAAATCAGCCAAGCCCACGAAAGAATCTACAGTTGACCCTTGAACAATGTTGGGGTCGGGGTGCTCACCTTCTGCACAGTAGAAAATCCGCTTGTCATTTACGGTTGGTCTCTCCGTGTTTGCTCTACACGCGAAGATTCAGCCAACCCTGGATCGCGTAGCGCTGTAGTACTTCCTATGGAAAATAATCCGTGTATAAGTGGACTCATGCAGTTCACCTGTGTTGTTCAAGGGTCAAGTGTATAGTACTATTTTAGGCATTCAGTTTTCTATTTATTTTTTGCTATGAACCTACTTCTGTATTTACAACTTTAGATTGAAAAGCACGTATATAATAGCTATTAAACTGCCCTCTGCCTTTCCAAATTGGACAAATGATACTTTGACTAAAAAAAATAATGTGTGATGTTTTTCCATCCTCTGGGGGGCAGGGAGTGGGCGGGGGGAGCGGAAGTTAAATTCTAATAGCAAGATACCAAAGGTCACATTTCCAGGCATGAGGCAAGCTCCAAGGACTAGCTCCCTGTTTGCAAGTAATGCACGTTGTTGTGAGGTCCTGCAGTTAGGATTTTAGGTGCCTTTACATGTTCCAAATCCACCAATGGTGGGACTGTGAATAGGTACCTCCTCTTTGGAAAAAATTCAGCATTCCTATTACATTTGAAGATGTACCTACTGAATGATCCAGAAACTTTATCACGAGACAAATACCCTAGAGAGACTTCTGCACAAGTATTCCAATGTACAGGAGCAAGAATGAGCTTAGCAGCAAAAGGTAAACAACCCGAATGTCCCTCAGCTCCGGGATGACATAACGGATACATCACGTCACTGTTACATAATGTCCTAGGACAGCAATCAGAAGAGTAAAGCTCAGTTATGCACACCTGTGAGAATGAATTTCACAAGCATCATCTCGTTCACATACGGTAGGATGCCATTCATACAAAGTTCAAAACGAGAAAACTAAGCTATATTGTTCGGTGTTAAAAATATGAAGAAGGCCAACAAAATGATTACTATGAAAATCAACATTCCAGTTGTGATTAGGAAAGAGCATGGGGGTTTGGGGAGGATAGGCAGGCAATATGTATTGTTTCCTGGCCTGGGTAGTAGTAGCAAAGGTATTTCACTGATTACTATAAAATTGTGTATATGTTTTTATGCACTTTTCTGTATGTCTGTTATATTTCAAATAAAGAGAAAGTATCTCCCTTTCCTGGAACTATCTTCCAGTGCTTTTGACTTATGCCTGTCAGGGTTTTCTTAGACATGCTTCCCTCTATCCCCGATGCCTGGGTATCTTCACACTGTCAGCCAGGGGCTGCGGCTGCATTTAGCTGTGCCCCAGAAGGCAGAAATGATTAGCTGATGATGTCCTCCCTGTCATCAGCAGAGTTCACGTTTTTCCTAGTGTCAGTGCCTGTCTTTCCTAAATGATCCGTGTTTCTTAGGAGGATCACTGTCCAGCACAGCCTGCAGCCCACTGACAGCTTCCAGGGCTCTGCTGACAAGGCGATGGTGCCCATACTCATATTAAACTATGGGGCGTAGAAATGCTGTGGGGAGAAGAGTAGGGTTCGATTGAAGGAGGAGAGGGACTAGGGGAGGGAGCTGCTGATGCCAGAGGAGGGACAGTCCCTCAGATCGTGCATTCCCCGCCCCGCCCCCCATGCTGCCTTATACTGCCAAACACTCCCGGGTAAAGAAACACATCAGGGGGCTTCCCTGGTGGCGCAGTGGTTGAGAGTCCGCCTGCCGATGCAGGGGACACGGGTTCGGCTGGGCCCGTGAGCCACGGCCGCTGAGCCTTGCGCGTCCAGAGCCTGTGCTCCGCAATGGGAGAGGCCACAACAGTGAGAGGCCCGCGTACCGCAAAAAAAAAAAAAAAAAAAAAAAAAGAAACACATCAGAACTAACACAAAGGCGTGGTTAAGTTAATTGAATTCATTCATTCATTCAGCAAGTATGACTGATTCACTTCTCGTGCTCAGAACAGACCAAGCTGTTGGAGAGATTTAAAAACACAAACCAGGGCTTCCCTGGTGGTGCAGTGGTTGAGAGTCCGCCTGCCGATGCAGGGGACTCGGGTTCGTGCCCCGGTCTGGGAAGATCCCACATGGCGTGGAGCGGCTGGGCCCGTGAGCCATGGCCGCTGAGCCTACGCGTCCGGAGCCTGTGCTCCGCAACGGGAGAGGCCACAACAGTGAGAGGCCCGCGTACGGCAAAAACAAACAAAAAAACCCACAAACCATACCCTGGGGAAGTCAAAGACAAAATATAGACAGGTGAGCAGCTGCGTCTTCTGATGGCGTGTGATGAGAAACACAAGCAGGGGGTGCTCACGGGAGATGGGGTGTATCTAACGGGAGGAAGGGAACGTGGAGGGGGCGCAGCTATTTGGTTGGTCCACAGACAGTTTGAACTCACTGTGGCCAAATCTTAAATCATCATCTTCTATCCCATAACCCCCTCCTCCCCCTGTATTCCCAAGCCAGGGTAAGGCGTCCCCATCTTTCCTCGTGAGAACCCAGGAGTGGTAAAAACCAAGCAGAAACTAGGAGTCGTGTTTAGATGTGGTCTCTCGCCTGCTGTGTCTCCTTCAACGATTGCTAACGTTGGGCTTCAGGGACTGCCATTCGAGAGCATCCGTCTGCACCAGAGGTCTGAAGAAATGGAGAACGAAAACAGAGAGTAGCAGGTGGCAGTAGCACCAAAATCTCCTCTAGGGAGCGGCTCAGGAGAAGACATGGCTTTAGATCTGTGGACCAAAGAGACTTGCAAACCCTGAACCTCACAATTTGTTAGGGTCACCCACTCAGTCACAGCAGTGGGGCAGGATATCCCACATGGATTTCTTGTCCAGGTAAGAAGACCAAGCGCGCGGAGAAGCAGAGAAGATCTTGTGTTCTTACTGCACAGGCTCACTCCCAAGGGAGAGGGGCTGAGCTGAGCTGCACTGAGCATGCCCAGTTCTTCCCAAATTCGCCCATTAAATGTCACTCTATCTCCCTGCAGAAGGAATAGAATGCAAAAGGTGTGAGTCCAGGAATGTGCTAGGGAACTCCTTTCTCGTGGAAACCCAGAGTGTAGAAAACTGAGTCCTATTTTGTGAAGATCTCATGACTTAGTCTGCTTTTCTCCAAACCCACTGTTATAACAACTGCCTTAATCCAGACTTTCTTTAGTTACTTGCCTGAGTGACTACTTCTGCCCAAGTTGATTCCTGAATCCATGTTGCGGACTAAATAATCTTTATAAACACCAACCCAGTCTCATCCTTTTCTACCTGCAAATACTTCCTTGGCTCACCTCTGTTTTCAAGATCAAGCTCAAAGTCATTTGCTTGAGACATAAGGTTCTCCTTTAGTTATATTTTGCCAACCTGCCCAGATTCATCGTCAGGACACTTTGCCTGCATGTACACTTCATTCCAGCCGGTCCAAACTACTGACGGTTCCTGAGACAAACTTTGCCCTGGTTTCGTGCCTCCATCCCTCCTCCATCCTTCTGTCTGAAATGATGTCTTCTCCCTTCTCTGCTTCAGTAGGCGCTTACTTAGCCTTTAGAATAGCGCCACTCCCATTGACTGTCACTGAGCACCCTCTATCTGCATTAAGTATCCTTTTTCTAAGCCCCACAGTGCCTTGTGTGTGCCTCTGTCATAGCAGATGTCTCACTAGCGCATTTTTCACTTGTTATTCTCTCCCTTTGAACTGTGAACTCATTGAGGAAGAAAACAACACTTATTTGTTGTATAACCAAGTCTGACACAGATTTGATGCACAGAAAATGTGTGTTGAAATAAATGAATGAACATAATCTCTACAGGTCATTCTTGTTTTGATGTTCCATGACTTAATGAACCTCAGGCATCCTAGGAAATGAAGAGAACAGCTACTAAAGATGACCAGCTGGGAAAAAAAAATAACTGACGTCTGCACATCCCTTCCTAGTTGACAGAACCTTTTTTATTTCCTCCCTTCCCTGTTCCCTCTGGACAATCTTACCCTAATTCAGGAGCCATAGAAAAAGGCAGACAGAAAAATGGAGACAGTAAGTTTAACAAATGCTAATCACCTACGCCTGCTGACCAAGCGCCCTAGAGTCTGAGCGCTTCCTTCCACGCTGTGATGGCAACTAGCAGGTAGGTGGGGCAAGGTGGCTTCCCGAACCGGCGGGTTCTCCACGCTGGGCATAACACGATAGCCAGGAGACAGGACCCTCGAGGACACTGTCCCCACTCAGCCCCAGGATGGCCCTTTTACCACGTGATTCCAGCCAGTGTCCTGTAGACAAGTCCCTCCCAATTTTCATCCTGTTTTTCCCCACATGGAGCTCTCGCAATCATGAGATGTATGATTACTATGGACCTCATTTTTTGTGTTTTATTTTTCATGGAATAAAAGAATTGGAAGGAGACCCATGTACTCGGGGGAACCAGGAGTGGGACCCTCTACTCCGCACGGCTGGCTTCTTCCCTCCCTCAATCGTTCCCTAGTCTCTGTCTCTTTATGTCTGTGTCTCCCAATCTCACGCCGAGTGTTCCATATTCCTTTACATGCTGTGTTTCTACCCATAAAACATAAAGTACAAAACATCCTCAGTGCATTTACCTCTGGAAGCTGTCTTACCAAATATATTATATATGCCTAGTTCTTAACCTATACATTCCCCTTGTTTATTTATTTTAACACAATAAATTCTCTTCTCATCAACATTATACCTAACTTTTGAATATACATGATCTCATTTACTCTGCTTAACAAACCAGCCTTGTTGGTCTTACTATTATTGCCATTTACAAATTTGAAACAAACTCAAGCTCTGAGGAAGTAATGGCTTTGCTTAAAGTCTCTGAACACATAAGGGGTCAAAATGAAACTAAAACGGCAACAACCAAAACAACAATTATGTATTGAGTGGCTTCTATGGGCCAGGCATTGTTCTAGGCACTTGAGATACATCAGTAAACAAGATAGATAATGCGTAATATTGGGGAAAAGAGAATTTATTGTATTAAAATATTGGAATTTATAGGGTAAGAATCACATATAATGCATTTGATAAGAGATTTTCTAGATCCCATCACAGTTAAGAATTAAATACATGTAATGCATTCGATAAGAGATTTTCTAGATCCCATTTGTTTCTATTCAGACAACAAACATAAAGAAATTGTAGAGAGATTTAGAAGGTGATAGAGTAGGGCAAAGGGTGTGTGAAGTATGGGGAGTGGAGGCGGATTGTAATTTCAATCAGGGTGGTCAGAGTGGGTCTCATTGAGAAGGTGATATTGGAGCAAAACCTTGAATATCTAAAGGAAGTGTGCTCCGGGCAGAGGAAATAAGAGGTGCAAAGTGCCGAAGGCAATACCAGGACTTCCGGGTTCAATGGAGGGGTGAGGCCAGTGGGCCGGAGCAGAGAGAGCAAGGGAGAAAGTTGCAAGAGATAAAGTTGGAGAAGTCATATGGGGTGATGATCACATAAGGGCTTGTGTCCCAGGCCTCTGACTCCAAGTCCAGAATTATCTTTACCATTTAACCCAGAAGAAATCAGAAGGAGCTCTATGCATCAAGAAAGAGTTATTGCAGTTGAATATACAGATGGAGTCCAAGGTTTATCCTGGACCATCTATTCATCCACATGAGAAAGTCTGGATGCCATTTGGATTCTAATTACTTTCATATTCCATCAGGTTAAGTAACTTATGTGTTGTGGATAAAGCACTAGTCACGTCCACGTAACTTTCAATGGGTTTGACCTAGCATCAGCATGTATTTCCCCCTATAGTGAAAACAGTTTAAATCTTAAGGGAAAAGTAGGAAATATTCTGAAGTTTCTCCACCAGTCATTACAAGAGTTTATTGGGACCTTCAGTTTTCTTGCCTGTGCATTACTGATTTTTTTTTTAACATCTTTATTGGGGTATAATTGCTTTACAATGGTGTGTTAGTTTCTGCTTTATAACAAAGTGAATCAGTTATACATATACATATGTTCCCATATCTCTTTCGTCTTGCGTCTCCCTCCCTCCCACCCTCCCTATCTCACCCCTCTAGGTGGTCACAAAGCACCGAGCTGATCTCCCTGTGTTATGCGGCTGCTTCCCACTAGCTATCTACCTTACGTTTGGTAGTGTATATATGTCCACGCCTCTCTCTCGCTTTGTCACAGCTCACCCTTCCCCCTCCCCATATCCTCAAGTCCATTCTCTAGTAGGTCTGTGTCTTTATTCCTGTCTTACCCCTAGGTTCTTCATGACATTATTTTTTTCTTAAATTCCATATATATGTGTTAGCATATGGTATTTGTCTTTCTCTTTCTGACTTACTTCACTCTGTATGAGTGTATACACCTCATTACAAATAGCTCAATTTCGTTTCTTTTTATGACTGAGTAATATTCCATTGTATATATGTGCCACATCTTCTTTATCCATTCATCCGATGATGGACACTTAGGTTGTTTCCATCTCTGGGCTATTGTATATAGAGCTGCAATGAACATTTTGGTACATGACTCTTTTTGAATTATGGTTTTCTCAGGGTATATGCCCAGTAGTGGGATTGCTGGGTCATATGGTAGTTCTATTTGTAGTTTTTTAAGGAACCTCCATGCTGTTCTCCATAGTGGCTGTACCAATTCACATTCCCACCAGCAGTGCAAGAGGGTTCCCTTTTCTCCACACCCTCTCCAGCAGTTATTGTTTCTAGATTTTTTGATGATGGCCATTCTGACTGGTGTGAGATGATATCTCATTGTAGTTTTGATTTGCATTTCTCTAATGATTAATGATGTTAAGCATTCTTTCATGTGTTTGTTGGCAGTCTGTATATCTTTGGAGAAATGTCTAAGGTCTTCTGCCTATTTTTGGATTGGGTTGTTTGATTTTTTGTTATTGAGCTGCATGAGCTGCTTATAAATTTTGGAGATTAATCCTTTGTCAGTTCCTTCATTTGCAAATATTTTCTCCCATCCTTAGGGTTGTCTTTTGGTCTTGTTTATGGTTTCCTTTGCTGTGCAAAAGCTTTGAAGTTTCATTAGGTCCTATTTGTTTATTTTTGTTTCTATTTCCATTTCTCTGCATTACTGATTTGAACCAACTCCTTCCTGCGTTGCAGAAGAGCAAGAAGCATCGTTTAACCAGAGGTCAAATTTGGGTTGTCCCTGACCTTCACTTCAATTTCATTTCCCCAGGGAAAGAATTTGGAGGTACAAAACTTGCTTTACCGGTGATCATAAATTGGCAGGAAGATTCTAGCTCCTAATGACAGCTGGAATAAAATGATGTGCTTGTGTCGGTTGGTGAGAAATGCCTTTATACACAGGCCCCAACGGGAAAGACAAATGCAAATTCACTCGGAGTGGATACCTGGGGAGAGTGGCTGCCTCCCAGCTGTAGTAAGTTTTACTTTGCTGCAGGGCAGCCCCAGTATAGCCACCGCACAGGAAGTCTTTAAATAAGCATCTGCACACATGGAGCTGTTGCCTTCAGTATTGACTTAGAGGTTTATGACAGCCTTAAAGGCGAGTCACAGCACACAAACGCCAAGTTACTCTGTTGAAAAGGGAAATTTAGAGGACAAGACACAGGCAGGATGGGGATATTTTTTAAAGCCTACTCTCAGGTAAAAATAATTTATAAACTTCATCCTAGGTAAAAGTATAATCTTTTCTTCTGTGGGCATGGGCTCTGAGGTCAGACTTGGGTTCAAATCCCAGCTCCACCCTTATCGGTAAAGAAGTCAGAATAGTGGTGACCTCCAAGAGGTGAATGACTGGGAAGGACCACAGGCACCTTTCCGGGGTGGTGGTGGTGGTGGTGGTGGAAAGGTTCTATCTGGGTCATGGTCAATCCATGCATGGATTCCTGCATATGTATACAGTTATTGAGCCGTACACTTAAGAATCGTGTAACTTACTTTATGGAAATTATATCTCAATTAAAAGGAAAAGAGGGAGAAGAGGAGGTGCAGGAAAGAAATGGAATGAGCTTCCCGGAGCTAAGTGTTCAGGCAGAATATGGATGGCTGTTAGGAATGCTATAAAGGTCTCTTTGCATTCAGACTTTAGGATTTAAAGATCCACGTTGGGCTCCTCGCTTGGTAAACATGTAGAGGATATTCGGATTAGAGCAGCTTCAGGAAGAATGGTGTAATGCTGGCTGTATTGTAAGGCAGAGCTCGAGAGAGACTGACTGAGCAGGAGATTTCTGTAATAGTCTAGAACAGGGTTTCTTAGCCTCAGCTTTATTGCCATTTTGGACCAGAAAATTCTTTGTTGTGCAGGACTGCTTGTGCATTACATGACGTTTAACAGCATCCCTGACCTCCACCCACTAGATGCCAGTATCACCCCTGCAGTCATAACAGTAAAAAATGTCCCCAAACATTTCCAGGTGCCACCTCCCAAGGAGTGGGGAGCAAAACTGCCCTTGGTTGAGACCGTTGTTCTAGAAGATCAGTAACTCCTAATTAACAAGGGGCAGTTGGGGAGGAGCACACCTGAATCCCCGAGAGGGTCTTTAAAACTAAAGATGCTCCCCCTCCAAGCCACATACCAAGGTCAGCCAGTTTGATTCTCAATCCCTTTCTCTATGATCCAGGTTTAGCCAATAAGATATAAATGGCAGTCTTTCTACAGGTGCTTTTCTTTTTTTCCACTGAAGTATAAACACGATGGCTGGAACTTCAGCAGCCATCCTGCGACCACGAAGTCAAAGTCAAGAGAATTCTAGATACTTTGGTGCTGACACTGTGAATGACTGGATCCAGTGCCAGCTATCACCCATCTGCAGACTTTTCAATATGAACAAAAAACAAGTAAATAAACCTGTTTTGGTTTACATCACTCTCGTCAGGAATTTTGTTATTTGTAGTCAAGAGCATTTGTGATCAATACAGTTTTTTACCAGTCCTTCTCCACTTTCACCATGAGGATCACTGAGGTCATCCACGGTTACAGATAAGAATGTGTTATATGTCTCAGGAATGGAGAAAATCTTGGTCTAGTTTGGAGACTCCTAGCCCTAGCTGCAATCAGAATCTCCTTGGAAGCTAAAAATAATAATGATGATGATGATGCCCAGGTCCCACCCCAGACAAATTATCTCAGTCCATGTGGGTGAGATTCATTTTCCATTGTGTTCAGCATCTGTTAGCTGCATCCTTCTGTCCAGATGATGGAGGGTCCAAGTGGAGTGATGATTCAGTCTCTGTGTCAAGCTGAGGTCTGTTTCCCACATTCCAGCGCCACTAGGCGATATGATGCTTCAGCTGGCCCATGCTCTCCTTCTCAGCTGCCACATCCCCCTCTTCTCCCACTTACTGCACGGGCTTCATTCTTCTTAGTGTCAGGGTAACATCCTCCCGTGTGTCCGCTCCTGTGTCTTGACTGCATTCGCCATCACTTTCTGTCCTGCAGAGCTCAGCATCTCACTGAGTGATCAGGAACCAGATACCAAAGCTTGGATCTGTCTTCACAACCACTGATTTTAGCCCCAAAGAAAGATGATCAAAAGGGAGCCCCTTGGCACAAGTGATGTTCCCATGAAACCTGACTACAGGGACCTTATTTCTGCATCCCAGCCGTGATGGTCTGACATCTCAGAAAGAGGGGCAGGAGAGCAGGGTGTTTATGGGCAAGGCATGTCCGGATCCTGCTGTGAGCAGGACATAGTGGTTAAGAGAAGAAGGTGAGATTGGGCAGCTCTGATTTCAAATCCTTCCTTTTTGTCCTGGAACAATTTACTCAACCCATCTAAGCCTCACGTGCCAAAAGGGAAGAGATTACATAAATAATGCATGTCAGGGTCAGGTATATAGTAAGGACCTAGGGCAATATCACTTCCGAGGGCTGAAAATTCGGTCTTGGAGGGCACAGGTCTTAGATTTTACAATGATCTGTGGTCCACCAAAGGGTCACAGTACATAAACAACAATTTAGCATATCTGTGGGATTAAATTTCATGGGGGGGGGGCAGTTAGGAAAATGCTATCATAAAAGGCTCCTTAAGGTGCGGGGGACGATAATGGAAAAAAAGCCCAGCAACCCTGGATCAGAGCCTGTTGATTCATGTGTGTTTGGTTCCAAACCCTGCTTCCTGCTGCTACCCACACCCACCTCGCTCCCGTCCTGATGCAGGCAGGTTCCAGGCAGCGTGCTGGAGTGATGAGCTGTCTGTGTCGGGCACCAGGTTTCCTATCTCTCTTTGTTTCTTGTTTTACAAACTGATGACCCATGAACCAGCAGAAAAAGCACTTACTTTGAACCTGATGGATTGTAGCTTTTCTAGGATTTATTTCCAGTCCTTCATCCACATCCTTCACTTTATCTCATATTAAGTTCTTTAGCTTGTACACTTCCCATGTTTTGTTTTTTTTTTTTTCTCCTGAAACCTCTTTTGATTGTCCTTGAAACGGCCTTTAAAAAATCCACAAGGTGGGGGCGGGATAAAAAAAGAAAAAAAAAATCCACAAGGATTTATTCCTCTCTTTGGGGAGCAGTCCCCAGAGCTCTGTGAAGTCAAGGAGATTGTTCAACTCTTACTTCTCCAGCATGCAACCGCAAGCCGTAGGTGGAGGTCTAGTGAGTTTAGAAGTACAAACTCTTTCCAAAGCATGGCCCTCAGGAAAATTACCTTGAGTCAGAAAAGTAGAAATCAAACGATACCCGGAAATCAAGAAGGATACATATCATACTGGACAAAACGCTTGCCCTTTCTTTGATAGGAATATGTACACTTAATACAGAGTTACAAATCCGCTCATCCAACAGCTCTATTCCATTTTCACGCTAGTGCGTGGCTTCATTTCCCTATTTGTTGCTTTTCCTAAGTGGTTTTTTTTTTGTACTTAATAAATCACATTTATCTAAACATCTTATCATCTCCCAGGTTCTCACTCTCACCTTGTTGGGAAGATGCTAGCTATCTTCCCGTGTTGATATTTTAAAATTCAGCATTAATGACAGTAATTCCTTCTTCCCATCCACACGGGCACACGCAGAAAGAAGCAGAAAGTTTGTTTTCTTTCCTCCATGAAAAGCCTAAAGAGCGTTTTTTGGTAGTTTTTTGGTAACTACCAAATTAGTCAAGACTGGATTTAATTTCTTGATTTGGGAGATTGCCTCGGTGCAAGAATGTCTGTCTACAAGTCAAGGGAGTAAATAAGAGTCAATGTAGCATGTTTAAACATTCAGAATGACAGAGTTCTCCTTGTTATTATGCGAACCAAAACCCCCAAACAAAATAACAACAACAAAAAACAAAGCCGGGGGGAAAGTGGTAGAAGCATCACCCATTAGCTCTGTCCTAGTCCCGGAGGTTCAAGTGCCAGAGTAAACATTAAATTCTGGAACAACGCAGTGTGTTCTTTTTTCTTTACGGGCCATCGATGGAGTGCTCTGAAGATGCTACTATCGACTTGGAACCATCAGTGTGCACCATCAGTGCTAGGCTCTCTGCTAAGCACTTTGTATGAATGATCACATCGCACTACAGCCATGCTGTGTATGGCATAAATAATTCTGTTCTTATCTCCGCTTTAAAGATGAGGAAACCGAAGCTTAGAGAGGCTAGGACCACCTTGCAGATAGCTGAAGGGATCAGGTCTTAATTACAAAGCCTGGATTGCAGCTAATGGTTTGTTCTCAAAGGCCAGGGCTGAGGGTGATGATGCGGGGGTGTCCCCTCCCTCTCCCGCCTCCCGCAAACCTTATCCTTTCCGCCCTGCTTGGGAAGCCCAGCGTAACCTGGGAGAACAGCACAACCCCGGCGAACAGACACGTCACTGCAGTGCTGTCCAGACCAAGCAGGACCTGCAGTACAACTAGTCCAAGCTTTCACGTCTCGCTCCGGACTGCACACCCCACTCCCTCTCTCGTTAAGAAAAAGGAGGTGGGCTTCCCTGGTGGCGCAGTGGTTGAGAGTCCGCCTGCCGATGCAGGGGACGCGGGTTCGTGCCCCGGTCTGGGAGGATCCCACATGCCGCGGAGCGGCTGGGCCCGTGAGCCATGGCCGCTGAGCCTGCGCGTCCGGAGCCTGTGCTCTGCAAAGGGAGAGGCCACAACAGTGAGAGGCCCGCGTACCGCAAAAAAAAAAAAAAAAAAAAAGAAAAAGAAAAAAAGAAAAAGGAGGTGATCCGGGAGGGAGTCCCCCTGTCTGCTGCTCCACACCAGCCAACGAATCCAGGGTGCTGCCACACTCAAGGCTCCAGGACACAATGGTGACACGACTGTCCTTCACTCGGCTTCTGGGAGCCACGTTCCACATTCCAACAGTCACCTCGCTCTGCGGATCCCACCTCAAAGATCCCCCTTCTCCATCGCACGTCTGTAATTCAGGCCCTGTCCACTCTAGGCTGGACCACCGTCCCACGCGGCACACGGGAGTACTCCCCTGGCCTCTCCTTGCACGACACCGTTATCTTTCTTCAGCTCAGCTCTGGTCCCACCACTTCACTGCTTACACCCCGGTGGCGCCTTGGAGAGGAAGCATTTAGGACAGCTGTGGAGAAATAATCCCCGTACCTAGAAGGACCGCTTTGATAAATGGAAAATCTCTCCTCTGTCCGCTAGATGGCGCATCTAAATTTACAAACCAAACCTCAGAGCAAGCCCTTGACTCAAAGCATGTATCATGTACATTTTCTATAGAGTGATTACAGAATTTGTCACACACCACTCACTACAATGTAAACACTAGTCACAGGAATACTTATTCAGAATATCAATTCATATATACAGTCGGGGGTCAAGGATCCATAAGACCAATTTTAAGATCTGAGCCGGCAATAGGCCCCCCTACTCCACCCATCACCACACCATTTCCTTTGGTCCTGGGAGATACATTTCCTAGCTCTCAGCCTGCAGATGCCCCAAGTTCAGCCAACTTTGTAACCAGTTCTAAGCAAAAGAATTGGAACCAGTAATGGCTCTGCTCGACCCAAACTGTGGAGTAGATTGGTGTGACCTTGACATTCCTCAGGTCTCTTCTCTGATCTCTATCTTCCCCTCTCTCTATCCTAAGATCAAAAGCTTTTGTCTTTAGGGAGTCAATAAACTCCCATGCTGGGGCAAGTACAACTGTTTGTACTGCATAGTAAGTGGCGTTTATGGAAATATACTAGTATTGTGTTCCAAGCCAAAAATCTTTTTAAATGATAGTGAGACTATTTCTTTGTAGGTGGATATGCATATATGACTCACTTCCATGAATTCTGGTCTGATTGTATCCTACTCCTTTCATTTTGTTTTGGTGCCTGCAAGAATGTCATCTGAATGCACTCAGTCTCAGCACAGAGCTGTACTACATAAACATGAGTGCTTCTTTATGGTCACTAGAGGAGAGAAAGGTGCACCATTCACACTTTAAAGGCAGGCGTGGTCCACTGTAGTGACTTCACACATTAAATAAGCCAGGTTTGCCACCATCAGCCCTAAGATGTTGGCAACGGAGAAGCCCCGTGCAGTCAACAGATTATTGAAGGACGTTCTCAGCCAAGTCATCAATTTTCTTCAGCCATCACAGGGCTGGAGCTCACGGTGAGGTCAGGCCATCGACCAGGTTTTGCCATATGCCCCTGGAAGGTCACAAAGCTTACTCATAGTATTATAGGATAATACTATAAATAGTATTTAGCTATTACTATAAGCTACTACCTAAAAGCAGTATCTGTTTTTCTTTAAGACTCAACTTAGATGCCACTAAATGTTTCCTCCGCACAGTTCAATTATCTACTACTACACTTAATGCAGTGGATCATAATCGTTTATGAGGTTGGTTAACCTCCTGAGGGCAAGGATTGTGCATTATTCCTCCAATTACCCAGCATAACGCCTGGAACATAGAAGGACGTACAGTAAGCAAATGGATGAATTATTCAAGTAATAGGTAAAAAAATAAACTGTACATTTTCCGGGGGAGAGGACCCGAGTCCCCATTTTTGTGGGTTGGGACATTTCCCAACATTTGTTTCACAGCTGATTTGTGCTTACGGGTTAAAGAAACTATTGGATTCCATCTATGTGACAAGAAATAACCAGATGACTTACTTAGTCAGTTTAATCAACTGTTGAGCAAATAAGTAAAACTCATTCTATGCGATCTCAAAAACTGATACATGATCACTTACATGACATTTTAAGTTACAAAATGGTCTCAAATGTATATATATTGGCCACGCCAGACGGCATGCGGGATCTTAGCTCCCCAACTGGGGATCAAACCTGTGCCCCTGGCAGTGGAAGTGCAGAGTCTTAACCCCTGGACCGCCAGGGAAGTCCCACAAATGTATTCTTTCTTTCCATCTTACAACAACTCTATGGAATGGGTTAGTTCAGGGGTCATTTTACAGATGAAGGAATTGAGACTCAGAGACGTTAACTGACTTGAGTTAGTGAAAGGTGGAGTCAAGACAAGATCTTCTGATTCCAAATCAACGTCTGTCCTGTGACACCACCGAGCTCATTGACACCCTGCCCCCACCCCAGCCTTTCAGGTCTTGACCACTGGCTATTTGACTACTTTGGCCAGTGGACTGGCTGATTTGATCAGTTAGTGTGACAGTTCCGGGCAAATAAATTTGTTCTCCTCTTGGTTTAGCCATTTACAAGCTGTCAGACCTTAAGCAAGTCACCAAAATTTTGTCTAAGCCTCCAGTTTCCTGAAGTCGGGATGAAAGGGTAAAGTCGAGGTAAACGTATTACCTAACTCTCAGGTGGTTAGAGGGAGGGTTTAGCATCATCCCTATCATCATTATAATAACAGCAGTAGCTGACATTTATTCCATTCCAACTGTGGACCCTCACTTGTTTAAGCCCTTGACATGTCATAACTCATTTCACCCTCAAAACAACCAAAAGTAACGTAGGTACTACTATCGTACCCATTTTACAGATGTAGAAACTGAGGCATGATAAGGTTAAGTAACTTCACCAGAGTTACACATCGAGTCAGTAGAGAAGGAAGGATTAAAGCTCACATAGTTTGAATTCAGAGTTTGTGTCCTATTGCATGCCAAGCACTTAGGCAAACCTAACCAGTTTATTAGGGGAAGGCCTGTACCATTCTCATATTCATTGCAAAGGGGGCTTAGAGTTCATTTATCTGGAAAGATGAAAATTTGGGGGCCTCTTGTGGAAGCTGAGCCCTCATCCAAGTACGCCCAAGCCTGAAGCTTAAGGGCACAAACTGATAATTCCTGCCACTGCTGCAAAGCCATGCAAGCAATTAGTTCATATCAAGCTGTTATTAAGAAGTTATTTTTGTAACAAAAATACTGTCTTCCTTTAATTTCTGTGTAAATGCAAGGAAGCCGACACAAGTATAGTTTATTTAAAGATGTTCTTGTAGGAAGTTAATTTATCCTTTTGAAGAAGCTACAAAAAGGAAAAGTATAGAGATGAGCCAGACAACTTGGACATGTTCTGAGCTACTGACAAAGAAAGGGCAGCTTCTTTCTCCCTTTGGATTCAATGCCAAACGTTCCTCTCACCTTGACCAAGGACAGAGCACACAAGTCTATGATGGCCAGTGACACTTGGAGATAATACCCCAGGCATCCGTCCACATGGTACAGAGTTACCATAAAGTAAATCCCAGCACAAAACCAGTTGCCCTGAAATATTAGAACAGCAACTGCAAACGACAGTGCATGCCAGTGTGTTTAGAGTACCCTAGACGGGGGCTTGTTAAAACTAACGGGCAAAAAAAATACTCAAGCACAAGGTTTGTGTACTTTTTGTACTTGGGGGGCAGAAAACCAGAGTCTGAGCCTAGGTCCACACTTAGAGATTGTGTCCCCTGGCTGTGTCATTAGCTTCCTTGAGCCTCAGTCTCTCTCAGAAAATAGAAATCATCTTAACTATTTCTTAGAGTTACTCTTTCTTTTGAAAAACATGAAATAGAGGGCATGAAAACTCTTGGCAAACTATAAAATACTGTTTGAATTGCAAGACATCTTTCATTCACTCCTCATTAAAAAAGAGGAATCCCCTAGATGAAGTGTCAGAACACCTGGAGGGAGCAGTACATTGATGATTATATGAATCCTGCTGTCCTTTATGCAGGTATCACTTAGTTCTTGTTATATTGATTGGACCATGTACTTGAAGTTACATTCAAGTTACGCCATGCAAATTACAGTCAGGGACGAATGTGTCGAGCAGAAAACTGTGGTTTAGTGTTTACTGTGTAACAGATCTAAACTGGCAGTGAATATCTGGGGGGGCTGATTTAGGCTATTATGAGATAGCAGTGAAAAATGATTCAATCCCGTTGTAGTTCTGGAAGAAAAAGGCGAACTTCAAGCATTCGTTTCTTAATGGCTTTTGTCTAAGGCCTGATCACTGTTGACTGATTTTGATGCAAATCATTGACTGCTTAAAGGTTAAGCTGTATTAGGCATCAGCTTTACAATAATTTGTCGTATATAATGATATGCAGAATCAGGGTCACCTTGGATACTCCTTTGAAAAGGCAAGGAGTCAGAAGTTATCACATCAGGTGAGCACTGGATATGACTGATTCCTCCTTGCTCACCAGCAAGGTTCTTTTTTGGCGGGGGGGGGGGATGAGCTGTACCTGGCTGAAATACACATGGGTTATGAAAATAAACATGCATGTGAGCAAACATGATCCACTGCAGATGAAAGATTTAGCAGCTTGCCTCTCATGACCCATCTGGCAGCAAAATTCATGGCTGTTTAGAAGCTATAAATTTAGAAAAACCCTTTGTACATGGGGACTCCTATTTACCCAGGCTGTATGTTACATGGCCTATGAAACTGCTGAACCATTGAGAAGCATCCTTTCCTGACTAATTTGTACACAGTGGCCCTACTTACTCGGAAAGCCTCTTTATTTTCTGAGAAATAAATCCGTTGCGATACTTCAATAAACAAACAAACAAAAAATACTACTTAGATCCTGCAAGATGAACCAAATCCCACAGTGCCAGTTCCTGGGAAAAGTTTAGAGGAAAGGGACTAACTTCCTGTGTAAAGGGCCACAGGGGCCTCTGAAGAGCTCTCATGGCCAAGCCAGAACAATCTGAGAAACAAAAAAGTAGTATTAGGTTATAGCCCAAAGCATTAAACAAATACCCACAAGTCCATGTTGATAGAAGTAAATGATTCAATAGATAAATAAATGGGAGAGAATTTATTCCTTCTTTCCAAAGCACAGAGTGTGAAAAGGTGGGAAAAGAGTAAGCTAACATTGGAGGAACCTGATAAAACTTTTCCTTGGCCAGGCAATCAAGGTCAACGTCAAGGTGATGTCATGTTGATAGTCTGTACCCTTGATACGATGTAATGAAAATGGCACGTTACCTCTGTGGTCTTCATCTACTGATGCTTCCACCTCCATGTAGAACTTCCAGAGTGCCCATAAAAGGGAGGGCATCAAGACATCCTTCCTGCTCAATGTCTCAGATTGGAAAGTGACACCTGCTATTCCTTCTTAGGGCCCAAACTAGCCACATGGTCCCAACCTACCTACACAGGAAGTGGGGAATGCCAGGGAGCTCATGGAGACTCCCGCAAATAGTACTGCTTCTGCATCTTTGGGTTTTGGAAGCAGAAGAAGTGGATCTTGTGTGTGACCGTCTTATAAAACTGGCACATTCAAGCCAAATACAATAAGTTTAAATATTTATGGCTTCAGGTATCTCTGGGGAACAGCCCTAAGTCAGCCTGATAGATTTCTTTAATCCACCAAGCTGCAAAATGTTCGCCACTTCTTCACTTCCTGATCTCCTGGCACTGATGTATGTCTTGCCAGCAAGTAACAGTTGCCTGCAGGAGTATATTACTAATGATGCAATTTGAAGCTTAGATTTTTATTCAAATGCTTACATACCTATGCTCTGGTATTTTTCAGAGAGATCCTGATAATTCTAAAACAGGATTTATTTTCTTTGAAATGAAAATCCACTTTTAAAACGGACTGAAGTTTGATCCTAAAATAATGTTTTGTCAATCAGCAGATAGCAAACATCACTCTCATATTTCTGTTTAAGTTGCATTTTCAAAATGTTTGAGAGCCACAGATAGCTAAAATCTAGTGCTTTCAATACCTTTTAAAAATGATTGATCTTCTACCACCCCTCTCTACCTTCATCCCTCCCTTTCTTCTAGAATAATTCCCTCTAAAAGTCAGGAGGGACAGGGGACCACACTAGGTGCTCTGGGTGCACCTTCAGAGCCTAGGTGAAAGATCAAAAACACTATTAGAATTCAACATGTTAGTGGTTGGAAAGTCTAATCAATCACCAAGTTGCAGCAGTTAGACCTGAAATAAAAGAGTCAAGGTTTCCTCTAAGGTATTATTTCACTGAGGTCCAGGAAGCCACAGGATGGATCCACAGCCACAAGGTTCCTGTTGTAATTGGTGGATGTGGGAATAGAGACTGGGGTCTGGTCTTCCAGGTCGATGGTCTCTTGACTCTGCCACTGCTACCCTAAGAAGGCTCAAGGAGGGGGACCAAATGACCATTTCTGAAACCCAGGGGGAGAGAGATTGTGCTGACTTAACTAACTCAAGTCATAGGCAAACAATGACTCAGGCACGAATTTCTCTTTATTTCTCTTGCTGTCAGACAAAAAACAAATCCAGACTTAGGTAAGGAAAGACTGTGTTTCAAAGGATTATAGCAAAGAGAAGAGGGCTAGTGCTGTAGGAAAAGGGAAGCTATTGCATTAGGGGACTCCTATTGATAGGAGTAGATCTATGAGCAATAACTCTACAAGCGTCTCAAAGGCCATCTAGTAAAGGACTTTCCTTTTATGGGGAGGAATAAGCAAGTCTAGGAAGAACCGGATGTGGGGCAGTGGGATGAGCAGAGGTGCAGTCACTAGATCAGAGGATGTTCTACCCTGAGGTCAGCCTACTCCTCAGGACGGGCCTTTAAGGAGGGTGGTATGCTGGCTCAGGATGAGGGGGCGGCCCAATTCAGGGCCTTAGGGCACCAAGGGAATCTGAACCAAAATTTGGTCCACAAGCATTTTGTTCAGATTGATCACAGATAGTTCCGTCAACAATTACGAAGCAAAGGATAGAAATTTGGAAGGTCTCTGTCTAGTCTTGTTCTAGGTAAACAAGGTGGGCATCTGTGAGTATCATCTAAGCCCTATGGGGAGGGCAAGGTTCCCTGCAGGAAGCCAGTTCTGGAACACAAAGGAGTGGGGAATTTCTTAACCATCTCTGTTTTCTGGGATGGCAGAGTACCAGCAAAGTCAATATTGTCAGAGCAAAATGGGGCATTTACTGGTACCATTTCTAAAGATTAACCCTCATTTCCCTGTCCCACAGCCCTTTCTGTGAAAAGTCCTTTGTTTTAAGAAGAGGAATTTATTTTGCAAGATTCCTCTTATTAAACCAAGTCTAAAAGTGGGTCAGGAGGCTGCAGTGTCCCTCCTGGTAACTGAGACAGGATATTGATTTCAAAATATTGAGACCCAAGCAATCGCATCCACCACTTCTCTCAATTGACTATTTTTAAATCTATTTTTTTCATGCTGCCCTTTTCTCTGACCTATGGATAAAAAGACTCTACTATGACAAAGCTAGAGGCAGAGTCTCCTAAATCTTGTGCCACTGAAGACCAATTATGTGGGACCTCGTAGTCCTTACCCAGGTATCAGCTAGTGCCTCCCCACCTCTCAGGTATTCTGTTTACTTGATTTAAACCCTCGATTTCACAACTCATGTGAGCCCTGATACTTCCCCTGTCCTAGTTTTTGCAAATTCTCAGAGCCTTCTCCCTCACGGACATTCGTCCTTTCCCAAGCAAAATCTGGACTCAAAGCTCTGTGCATTCAGACTCCCTTGAAAGCCTCACGGGCATGAGGCATTGTGCCAGCCTCACAATTTTCATGAAGATTGAGGGGTACAATATACATCACACAGTCTTCCCCCAACTTGCTGTTTCTCACTCAGGGAAAACTGTTTGTCCCGCACCCAGATTTCTGTTTATTTCTTACTTTTCACAGAAAAAAAAGTGCCAGTTTATTTTTTCCAAATGATTCACGGTTATACCAGATTTATTGGGGTGAAGCATGGCCAACTGATTGCGTACATTTCCAAATATACACTAAAGCTTTGCTCTTCAGTGTGGTCCAGACCACCAGCACCAGCATCACTTGGAATCTTGCAGAAGTGCAGATTCTCAGCTGCAGCCCAGAACTACTGAATCAGAATCGGCGTGTGAACAACATCCCCAGGTGATTATAGGCACATTCAAATTTGAGAAGTGCTGGTCTAGAGTCTGAGGTAATTTGGATCAATTCCTGTTACCAAGGAGTCACCTGGTGTAGTGAGTAGAACTGTGTCCCCCGCAAACTGATGTCCCCCTGAAACCTCACAACGTGACCTTATTTGGAATAAGGGTATTTGCAGATGCCGTTAAGGATCTTGAGATGAGATCATCCTAGATTTAGGGTGGCCCCTACATCCAGCAACTGGTGTCCTTATAGGAGAAGAGAAAGGGAGGTTTGAGATACAGAGATACGGAGGAGGAGGTCATGGGAGAAGGAAAGTGGAGATCGGAGTGATGCATCCGCAAGCCAAGGAAAGCCAGGGCTTGCTGACCGCCAACAAAAGTTAGGAGAGAGCTGTGCAATGGAGGCTCCTTCCAGAAGGAACCAACCCTACCGACACCTCGATTTGGGGCTTCTCACCTCTGGAACTGAGACGATAAATTTCTGCTGTTGTTAAGCCTCCCTGTTTGTGGTCTTTTGTTACAGTAGCTACAGGAAGCCAATACCTGGTGAAACCAGGGCTTTACTTACGTGCCTCAGTCTGGGTTTTCTTTCCACGGGGTCATTTCAGCCCCTTATTCTCCTCATCTATTCTGAGCTGGTGCAAGCTTCCGGGTCTCCTGTAGGTGTGGTCTCACTGTGCTCACATACTCCCCTGCCCAGCTTGACCACCAGCCTTTTCTCTTGTAGAGCCTCTTCCATTTTCTGACACTTTCACTTTGTTTCTCCTCTTGGTCCTTAGCTCGGGTTACATCTCTGCCTGCTGCTTCTGTGTTCTCTGTCACTGAGCTTTCGTTTTCCCTGCATTTCTGTGCGGGTCTGTTAGAATCTGCCCCAGCTTGCATCCTTTCTACGTTACCTACTCTGGGTTGTTGTTGTTTTACAAAACTTTATTCATTTCCTTTGTGGATTTAAGTGTTTATCCGGAAAATCTTGTCCATTAGGCTGGAAAATATTGGACTTGAGCCAATTCCCTTATTCACACCTCCCACGTTTTTGTTTTTGTTTTTCTTTTTGGCCACACTGTGCGGCATGAGGAACTTCCCCAACCAGGGATCAAACCCGTGCCCCCTGCAGTGAAAGCGCGGAGTCTTAACCCTTGGACGGCCAGGGAAGTCCCCGCCTCCCCTGTTTGAGTCAGGGACAAGGAATCCTTTCTCTCTGGTATTTCTGCCTCTTTAAGCACCTCTAGACTGCGCCACACACACACATACACGCACGCACGCACGAACACACGCACACATACACTCAGTAACTCCAAAGCCTTCCTTCTGAGATGAACAGTAGTCCATTCATCTTAATTCTTTGTTTCTCTGCCATATGGGACATATTCAGAATAAGCAAAGAGCAGTTTTTAGCTCATTTGTATTCTTTTGTTGGAAGATATTTTCTTGTTACCAAGACAATGTTTTGTCTGGCCGTATAAAAGTTCAACAGTGCAAATTCACTTCTAAGATTAAGCAACTGAATATGGATTTATCCTGGTAACTTGTAATGCTTTTTGCTTTGGAGTTTATTGAAGAGTTCACACCAGTCATCTTGCTTCACTGAGAAGTTCTATATTTGATCTTGATGGATTGATCCTCTCATCAGCAAGAAGTGCCCCCTTTATATTTGCTAATAGTCTTTTTCTTCAAGTTTGCCTAATCTGATATTAAAATAACCACACCAGATTTCCTAGGTTTAGTGTTTGCATAATATATTTTTCCAGCTTTTTAATAGTAATTGAAATGTGTTTACTGTTAACAGCATACAACTGGGTCTTTTATTTTTTAATCCATTTGACAATTTATGTTTTTTAACTGGAATGTTTAGTCCATTTGCATTGAATGAAATTACTGATATGGTTGGGTTTAAGTTTCCCATCTCAGTACTGGTTTGTAAGGTAGAAATAGAGACAAAGATGTATAGAACAAACGTATGGACACCAAGGGGGGAAAAGGAGGGTGGGATGAATTGGGAGATTGGGACTGACATATATACACCAATATGTAAAATAGATAACTAACGAGAACCTGCCATATAGCGCAGGGAACTCCACTTCACTGTACAGTAGAAACTAACACAACATTGTAAAACAACTATACCCCGATTTAAAAAAATAAACTAGTTTTAATATGTATATAATTTATTTGTAGGTGGAATTTTTTAAAGTATTCACTTTTATCAAGCTTCAGTGTAAGCGTCACATTAATTATCAGGCCTTGAAAAACCGTAAAATCTTAGAGTCATAAATGATCCTTAAGATCGCCTAGTGTTACTTCAGTTGGGAGAAGAGTCATACAAGGATGTATCAAAATTTACAACTCGGGCTTCCCTGGTGGCGCAGTGGTTGAGAGTCCGCCTGCCGATGCAGGCGACACGGGTTCGTGCCCCGGTCCGGGAGGATCCCACATGCCACGGAGCGGCTGGGCCCGTGAGCCATGGTCGCTAAGCCTGTGCGTCCGGAGCCTGTGCTCCGCAACGGGAGAGGTCACAACAGTGAGAGGCCCTCTTACCACACACACAAAAAAATCTACAACTCAAAGCTTACTGTATCAGACACGACAAAATTGGATCCAACTTCTTTCTCTGGGTTGAGCTTACTTATTTTCTCTCGAAATAAGCAAAAAGAAGGCAATTCCATGACACCAGGAGACCCGGAGAACCACCAAAGGATTATTCTGCTGCTCGTTTCTTCTTAATAAAACAATATAATCCAATTTCTAGAGACATACGCACAGATTTCAGCCCTCTGATAGTGAGGCAAATATTTTCACATGTCCCAGCGGAACTGGACTCATTCATTTTTCTAGGGGACGGACAGGGGGTCAGAACCTCATCCAGGACAGATAAAGGGCAGGTCCTGCTCCATCCTGCCTGGCAAACAGCTGGCACAGCCTTGCAAAGATTTCTCGTAGGAACTTTGCAAGCACCATGTGAACCATTTGGTGCAATAATGAGAAATTTATACTTCAGAGAAAGGTGGGCACAGGGCCTGGTGGGACTTAGTGAAAAACTATACAACAGTCACAACTTACTGCTTCAACTTGTCTCTCATTGGCAAGGAAAACTCATCAATTTTATGATGTGTGTTAGGAGGCCTGTAAAGTGGATTGACCATGGTCTCCTGCATACACTTTCATTTTAACAGAAATGTGAACTCCCAGCCTTGTTCATTGCTCTCTGATACTAAATGGTCACTTCCCTTTTTACTGTCTTTGGCTTTGAGGCTTGGGTGAAGTTGGAAAGGTCCCCAGACTTACTCTTAAACCTTGACAGGTGAGTGCAACTGTGGACCCGCCACCTGATCCCATGTGGTAATTGCACAGACCTTCTGGTAACTTATGGGAACATTTCACTGATGGGCTCCCGGGCCCCAGGGCCTTGAATGTCTGAGCTGCCGGCAACGGGACTGGTCTGCAGACCCCATGCATATCACTCATGCAACAAGATCAGCCTGTCCTTTGCTTTCTGCTGGTGGACATTTGTCATTTCGCTCTCAGCTACTGTTGGGTTTTGATGCCATTTCTTTCCCCCTTTTGCAAGTTCCAGATTTCCAATTTCCTAAGGGTAAAAATCTGACCTAACGAATGATAAACTGCCTATAGTGTTTCTACCATGGAATCATAAACAAAGTTCTACTTCTTCAACACTTTCAAGAGCTAGAAGCTTCCAGATCATGTCTACTTGAGCCGCTTAAGCGTAGGGACAGGGTCTTGCTGAATTATGCATACTTCACAACCTCCTGGCTTAAGGTTGAGGCTCACAACAAGTTTTCTGAATCAGATTTAGTCCCATAATCCCAGTTGATAAAGGAGGATATTGGGGCTCAAAAAATCAACAGACTTTTCAGCAGATCAGTGATGGGAAAGTGCACTCAGGGTCCTCCCTGCTAGGGTCGACTTTCATTCCAAGATTCAGCTGAAGTTCCACAGCCTCTGACAAGTGTCTACAGCTTCTCCCATGAAAGGAACTTTGCAGCTTCTCCTCGGAGGAATGTTTTCAGCTGTAAAACACAGCATTTGCTAAACTGACGGTTACCAACTCTTCTTTGTCTTTTGCAACAGTCTTTTCTCCTTTCTGCTAATTCAGCAAATTCTCATTAAAAGGGAACACTCTCTGCCCCCGTTTCAGAGTTTTGACCTCTCACCACCTTCCTTTTCGTGCCACGTGCTAAGGATTATGCTCCCAGGCCAAGGAATCCTGTCTCTTCTGGAACAGAGGGTGGGCCGCCTTCTTGCCTACAAGCCTCTTGTTCAGATTCGATACTCTCGGGAGCTGGCATCTCCTTTAAGCAATCTGTGTGTCTCTCATTCCCTGCGGGCTGGCTTATCATACCAGTCAGCTCAAGGCTCTCATCGACCTTCATGTTTGTTTTCCCACAGCACAGTTCTTTCTCTCAACTCTGTCCCAGCACAGCAAGCCCGCTGCTCTCGGGGGAGGCTTGATTCTCTCCTGCTCTGCTTCCTGTGAGGCCAGGGACTGACTGGGCAGAAAGCTTCCTGTCTTAAAGCAGGGGTTTTCCACCTCAGCACATGTGGCACAGTGAGCGGATCATCCTTTGCTGTGTGGAGCTGTCCTACGCATCTGCGTGTCGTTGGATGTTTAGCTACATCCATGGTCTCTACACACTAGAGGCCGGGAGCACACCCCCACCAAGAAGGTCTCCAGACATTGCCAACTGTCCCTGGGGGCAAATTTGCCCCTGGTTGAAAACCACTGCTTGAATGGAACGTGTCAGCTGCTCATTAAACGCAAATAAATACAGAAGACAGTGCTCTGTGATTTCCGACCTGTGTGGGAAGGACTGGGAACCAACCACCAGTCATGTCAGAAGAATAAGCCTCCGTGTTCAGGAGATCCACGCTCACGTGTAACGGCTTTGTGTGGAAACACCAGTGTATTTTCTTGAAAACCAAAAAAAATTCTTTTGTTAGTTTCTTAGCACACACAGAAGCATGCCGAAGAAGACGGCCTGACTCTGTGGTATAATAATAATAAACTTTTGCGTGTAAACGGTATTTTAGAGCTTAATACAGCCTTCCTCATGTATTAGCTCATCTTGACATGGATCTTCGAGGCACTAAAGGGAAAATGATGATGACGATGGTGATGACGACGATGATTACACTGCTTTGTTAAAACCATCCTCTGGAAATTGAATTCAGCCAGTTTTAAAAACTTCTGGGACTTCCCTGGCGGTCCAGTGGTTGGGACTCCGTGCTTCCACTGCAGGGGGCACAGATTTGATCTCTGGTTGGGGAACTGAGATCTCACCAGCCGTGGGGTGCGGCCAAAAAATAAAACAAACCAGGAAAAAAAACAAAAAACTTCTCCACTGGATTTATTTCCTTGCTAGACAAATTAAGAGCACATACATATTTTCTTTAATCATAAACCTTGCAAAATAGAAATAACTTCATGAAATATTTGAAGCCTCTATGGGGTTAGATCCTAATTGTTTCCTACTCTCTCTCCTTTTCCTATCCCAAATGGAAAAAATAATTTAATTACCTTTTGTTGGTGGAAAAAAAATCCCCTTAGCAGAGTTATGAGCAGGAAGTGTGTTTTGCAATTCCAGAAGTTGCTTGGTAAGCATTTTGCATCCTTAAGGCTTTGCATCCTTAAGACACCATGATAATCTAGCATGTACTCTGGGTGGCATGTAAGGTGGAGTTCACTGTCAGAACCTACTTTTGGAATCTGCAAAAACTTTCAGCCTTAAGACATTCCAGAAATAATTTTTAAATTCCTTGGATGGCTGAGGAATCAGTCACGAATCTACTTCTTTCTTTTCAACAAACTGAATTCCCAGAAACCAGCTGTCCTAATATGGGGTTAATTTTCATTTCCTTTACTGTACTTTCAACCAAGTGGTTGTGAGACTTGGAATAACTAACAAGCCAGGAAGCTCTTCCAGATGGTCTTAAAGCTTCAGTGACCCCCAGGCTCCAAGCCATTGCTGATATGCAGTGGACAGTCATATCACACGATGGACAGACAGATATCTACTTGAAATTGACTGTCAGGGAAGCAACAGTGTTGAGGGTGAAAGGAAATCAATTTTGAGAGCTCACAAAAATGCCAAACTACAGAAAAAAACAAAACAAGAAAACTATAAGTGAGCTGCTGCTTTCTTTGCACTTTAGTCCAAGCTGGAGGAAGGAGGGGTCCTAGTACTTCTCGAAGAAATTACTTCTCATCAGAGCTTTCCATCAATCATGCTGCCTGCAGTCAGAAGCCCGGCTGCAGTGGAGGAGTACAAAGTCCGCCTGAAACACAGAGAATCTTACAACTTGGGAATGTGCCCTCGGAGCTATGGATGCCAATAACAATCATCCTTCACATTTACAAAGCCCGGTTTGGTTTGCAGAGAGCATCCTGGAACACTCCATCATTTAAAATGTGATCTGGGGAGCTGGGTTTGATGGAATTGCTGGTAAATGAATGGACATCCAAAGAGGGGGATTGTGTATGAGTGGCCATCCAAAGAGGGGGATTGTGTGCCTCTGCCTTTCTGAGGGAGAGATGCAGACAGCTGAGGCGTCTGAAATGTGGATGGATTAGACTCATTAGCGGCTTCTGCTCCAAGGCGCAGCGTAAGTGGGATTTGCCTGTTATTTCCATCACTGTCTGCTGAAGGCCACTTAGCTTTTAGCTGGAAGAGGATTTTCACCAGGTAGGAGCTGGTGCTTCACTGCAGGGCTTTCTGAGGTCACCAGGTAAAGCTGGGAGCAGCTGCATGGCAGGCTTCCTGCTCTAAGTCCCATGCAATCCCACTGCCCTAAAAGTAAAGCGTGCCCACAGGCGGATACTAAACACACTTGGAGCCAAATGCTGGCTGCCATCTGTGTATTTTTACACTGATTCAGTAGTGGATTCGGTGTGGGTCCTCCCCACTGAGGGAGGTTGGCTTCCCATACCCACCCCACCCAGCCTGCAGAGTGTGTAGTGGGGCGTGAGTTCTTCCTAAAGCAGGCGGGAAGCACAGAACGGCATATTAGACCCGGGTAGTAAGACAGGCCTGATGTGGCTGCCAGAGACTCAGTGGGTCCTTTTCTTCACCAGCAGAAATGCAGAGTTCCCAAAGCAGAGGACATTAGTCCACCGGAAGCAGTCATCCTGCAGGACATTAGCCTAGCTTCCTGAATCCTCTCCTGAAAAGATGTGTGGGAGACACAGAAAGAAAAGAGTAGGTATTATAAGGCTATCTTCTCTTCTTATGGCTAATATATATGTTTATCTGGTCTTATTTCTTCTGTTTTATCTTACAGCTAAAGGAAGCCCACCATGGAAAAGTTTAAAAAAATACAGAGAAGTCAAAAGGGAAGAAGAATCTGCTACGCGGCTCCCTACAGAAAACGCAGCTGATTTCATTTGTCTTTTCTCTCCATATTTACATTTTATATAAACGTTATATTTATATCCTGGTTTTCTCTGTGTGCATATGTTTATATTTCAGAAACGCTCTCGTAGGACACATGCTCATTTAACCGTGCTCTTTACAGTTTATAAATCTTGAGCATCTCTCCATGTCATTAACTTTAACGTAATGTACAAAGCTGGATGATATCTTAAGAGATTAATTTCTTTTTCTCCTCCCTATATTTCCCCATCCTTTCCTCCCTACCCTGGTCCCCCCCACCCTTAAAGCAGAGAGAAAGCTCTGTGTTTCATCCCAGTAAGAGTCTACAGCCAGAGAGAAAGAAGCTGCCATCAAAAATCTCCTGTCCTGGAATTTGTTTCTGAAGATCTCAGCCCACTGAAGGTGATAATTGAGATGAGTCAGAGGGACACATCAGGTGAAAGGAGAGTCAGGGAGAGAACAACAGAGAGAGGAAGGGGTGGGTATTAAGAGGCCTTTGGGACCTGTGGGAGCAGAGCCTGAGGAGGTGGCCAGAGCTGAGAGGGAATGGTCTGATGACGTGTTCAAAAAGACAGAATCTGGAGACAGGCTCCCAGCATCAGCAAAGAGACCTCATGCCTGGGTGGACCAGGGTCAGTCAGGTGCCTCTCAACTGAGGGGGCCGGTGTTCAGGGTAGAGGATGCTCAGTGGTCACCGGTGTGAAAAGACGATTGTAATTACAGCCATCACCCTCCCGTTACCTCACCAGCCATGGCACTGAAGACGAGCCAGAGCTTCACCATGACCAGGGGGCAGAGTGGGCAGAGTCTTCAGAACAACTGAGGGACTTGAAACCAAAATTTAGGTTGAGTTAGAGTCAATAAAGGAAACGAGAATTCCTGTAGAGCTGGACTTTGAAAGCAGAGTCAGGCTCATTCTATGTACTTAACCCACCCATCCCATAATGTTCAGCACAAAGTGTAATTTTAATTTTCCCACCATTTGATCTCCTTAGTCTTAACTTTTATTTTGTTATCTAATTAATTTCTTTATAAAATTTCTGGGACAAAGTGTGAGAGTGGCATGCACATATATACACTACCAAATGTAAAATAGCTAGCTAGTGGGAAGCAGCCTCATAGCACAGGGAGATCAGCTCCGTGGTGGGAGAGGGAGGGAGACGCAAGAGGGAGGGAATATGGGGATATATGTATACGTATAGCTGATTCACTGCGCCACCAGGGCAGCCCTGACATTTTATTTTAAATGTAACTGAGGGAGGGAGGGAGACATGATATTCAAAGAAACCAAATGAGTAGTATTTCGGGTAAAATGAAACACTTTGTAATGTGATGAATCAGATCATCTGTTGCATAGGTTAATATCTTTGCAACTGTCCATTTTCTCATTATGGGGCATACGCTCAGGTGGCCAGGGCTAAGGGGAGGAACGGCATCTGTCCTCGCCCTGGGGCCTTTCCTTAATGAGGCAGAGATATGAATACTCAAGACAGTATTTATTCTTTCAATGAACTTGAGTAATAAATCTACCTACAACTTCTCACATCTCACTGGTTAGAGCTGTGGCAGATGGCAAGGGAAGCAGGGAGATATCACTTTCTGGAGCATACACCATCACACCCAATTCAATCAGTTGTTCTTGAAGCAGAAGGATACTGAGAACCTAGCTAGAAGTCCACGCCAGAGAGAAAGAGAAGGCAGGATTACGGGAAACCAGAGCACAGACTTGGGAGAAGGCACAGTGACAAGATGGCAGGCAGAGGGTCTGGGGTGTTAGGGCAGGAAGAACTCCTCGACCATCTGCCCTGGGTGCCAGCACTGAAGTGGAAGCCCTTGGCTGGCTCTGCCTGTCCTGGCATCACTTAGCTCAAGATGTGGAGGCTGGGAAAAGAGTCCAAGTAGCCAAGTGTAGATAAGGAGGCTGCTCCAGGCTTAGACAGACAGCACTTGACGGGCCCACCAAAGTAGGTCTACGTGAGTGTTGGGGGGAAAGCCTTCCTCCTCCAAAATAATCCATGGTACCATTAGGAAGGAGGAGGATGCCAAGAGGCCAGAAACCCCAAATATTCACACGCATTGTACACCTGTTTTGCTGGTGCCTCGGGGTTGGAGGGTGTGTGTTTGTGCTCTGACTGTTGCATGGGTGAGTCTATTGGGGGACCCAAGACCCTTCTTCTTAGGAGGTCAGCAGGGCTGTAGTTCCTGCCCTGTGGTGCTGCTCTCAGGTGGGTTGAATTGAATGGACTCAAACTGAATTTAACTGAGGACTACTGATTTCAAAAAGAGGCAAAGCAAGTACACTGTAGCATCTGTCTATGTGGTCAGTGGACAACTGCATCAGAATCACCTGGAAGTGTTGTTTAAAAACATTCATTTAGGGGCTTCCCTGGTGGCGCAGTGGTTGAGAGTCCGCCTGCCGATGCAGGGGACACGGGTTCGTGCCCAGGTCCGGGAAGATCCCACATGCCGCGGAGCGGCTGGGGCTGGGCCCGTGAGCCATGGCCGCTGAGCCTGCGCGTCCGGAGCCTGTGCTCCGCAACGGGAGAGGCCACAACAGTGAGAGGCCCACGTACCGCAAAAAAAAAAAAACCCAACCACATTCATTTATTTATTCATTCATTGAACAAACAGATATTGATTTCATGTATGTGACAGGCATAGTGTGAGGAGCTGAGAACAAAACAGTAAACAAGGCAGACATCATCCCTGACCTACTGGAATATTCAGTTTAGTGAGGAAAACGGTAAAAAGTAAAAGCTGTCATAATCAAAAAGTAAATAAAGCGATTGCACATTGTGATGTTGCTGTGAAAGAAGCAAATCCTGGTGGTGACCACAAGGGACAGAAATCTACAGGCTGTCTTCTATTTTCCAGGCACCAAGTCCCTGAGATCCTGTTAAGCCCTGGGGAAGGGAATGATCTTAACACAAACCGAGATCACTTATCTCACCACCATGGATCCCTTAGAGTCAATGTTAATTTGATTCAGAAAACTAAAGGGACTTTTTTTTAAACATGATACATAAACTTCCCATGTTTATCTCTTCTCACTAAATCCCACTAAACTCACTAAATTGCTGGTAGTAAAACCACAAGTTCTGAGAGACTGGGAAAGAGGAAATAGCTGTTGAAAGATTTCAGTGTGTTTTTGGAAGATAGAATGCAGATGAAATAATGATAGCAGAGGGCAGGAAGTTACCACCTGTGCGTGTATGTTTCAGGGAAGACGTAGAGAGAGGGGAGGATGCTCGTGATAAGAGAGTCAGATCATCCTACAGAACCTCAAGGAGCTCAAGCTTGGCACCACAGGCTATGGGAAGCAGAGGGAGGATCCAAAAGGGGGTGGTTGGTTGCCTTTGCACATTCCAATTGTCCCCACACCTACCACCACAACCTCCTCTCTGTCATCCCACACAGCCACAAACTAGCTCCACCTGTCTTCCTTCTATAGAAAATGGGCTGCTTAGTATTTGGAGAAATATATCCAGAAATCTCCAAGCTCAGGCACATCAGCAGGGAAGGAAGGAAGCATAGGGATAAAAATAGGATGGAGTAAGTTAAGTCAAGGTCTGCATTCTGAATATTGGAATTCCCAGCCCACCTGCCAAATTCTGCTCCCCTGACCCTAAATCAAAATATATACTCTCCTAAGCTGGAGACTGGCGTATTAATTTAAGAAAACACTTACTGGTCCCAGAGAAAACACTTTTAACATACCACCATTCTGAGTTCCCCCAGGGATAGCGGACGGATCACCCACATTGGAACCTACAAATTAATCAGCCCTCTGCCCCCAATCTAAGGCAAACAGAGATCTAAGTGAGTGTTTTTAGAGCTTATCCCTTAAGAAAAGGTGGGAGAATAGCAATTTGAGAAAAATGAAAGATGAAAGAAAACAATCTGAGAAAAATAAAGGTGGAAGGAAACAGAGATGAAGCAGAAACAAGAGAAAAAAAATTTAGTTGAAGTATACTTGATTTAGGAAAGTTGTGGGGTTTTTTTTAATTACAGTTATTACTTTACTGTCCTCAGGGAGATGAAGAAGCTATCCTACCGATAAAGCAAGAATAAATTGCTTTTAGAAAATAACAAATAGAAAATGAGATAAAACTCTTAAAAATACAAATACATTAACCTAAATTTTTTTAAAAATCTGAGAAGGGTTTGAAGACAGTTTTAAAGAATAACCCAGAAGTCACCTAGGAAAATAAAACCAAAATATGAATAAAGGAAGAGAGAGGAAATGCAATGAGAGGATATATCTGTGAGGGTCCATGCAATAGGAGTTTTATTAAGAGTGAGATCAGAGAAAACAGACAGGAAGAAATCATTAAGGAAATAACACAAGAAAATTCCTCAGAACTAAATTTGGGTCTCCTGACTGCAAAGGTTTGTTGAGTGCCCAGGCCTATGGACAGCACAACACCCATAACAAGGCTCATCATGATGATATTTCTGAATACTAGAATAAAAAGAAAACCCTAAGAACATCCAGGGAGGAAAAATAACAGTCTGTATGCAAAGAAGCAGGAGTCAGAATGTTATCAGACTTTCCAGTAGCAATACTGGGTGCTAGACAATGGTGAGAAATTCCTTTAAAAGATGATGAGGGAAGATCATTTTCAGCCTATAATTCTACACTGACTCAAGGTTGAATGTAGAATAAAAACTTTTTTTGATGTGTAAGGATTCAAAGATTTACCCAAAGTGCACATTTCTTTAGAAAGCTGCTAGAGAATGTGCTTTCACAAAATGAGAGAGCAAACCAAAGAAAACATTGGAAGCAGAAATTCCAGTCCAGAGGAAGGTGAAGGGCAGTCTAGGGACAACTGGACAGAGTCCTAGAGAACAATACATGGACATTGGGACAAGAACATAGAGAGTTGTGGAAAAATGTCCCCAGCAAAAACTGGGACTGACAGATTTTTGGTAGGGACGGAATGTTTTTGTCCCCTCCCCCAAATGTCATATGTTGAAGTCCTAGACTCCAATGCGATGGCATTAGGAGGTGGGGGCCTTCAGGAGTTGTTTGGGTCATGAGGATGGAGCTCTCATGAATGGGATTAGTGCCCTTATAAAAGGGACCCCAAAGGAGCTCTTTCACCCTCTCTCTGCCATGTGAGGACACCACGAGAAGTCGGCAGTCTGTAACTTGAAAGAGGACCTTCACCAGAACTGGATCATCCTGACTCCTGTCTCAGACTTCCAGCCTCCAGAACTATGAGAAATAAATTTCTGTTGTTTATAAGCCACCAGTCTCTGATACTTTGTTATAGCAGCTCAAACTGACTAAGACAATTATCCAATGTGTATGGGTATTTTTTTTTTAATATGACACACCGTTAGGTGAGTTTAGGAGTGAACTGGCAATAGAATAATAGAAAATTATGCAAATTATCAACTCCAAGGAAGACAGAACTCTATGTAAGAGAGTAAACAGTCATCATGTCATTACTTGGTGCAGTAGTAAGCAATGTAGATGATCACAATTTAGGCATTTTAAATATATGATATTTACCAGGAAGTGTGAAACAATTCTATTGGGACAACTGGAGGTGGTGAATTGCTAGTGATGGTAAAAGAGCTAATAGTCAATTACTACAGTAGAAAGTCAGTAAGTATTGCCTAACACGGATAACGGAGGAAACAGTACTGTAAATAAACTCCTGAATGTCATATCATCTAAATGAATTGCAGGCTTAACTCTTTGGTGTCATCACCTGAAGAAGACAGCTGATGTTAAATTTGTATTCAATACCTGTAAGCAGTAATTGCAAAATGTCAAATTGTGCTTTATTACCATCCCAACTTTCAAGAGCCAGAGAATATTGACTACCACTACTTTCCTGAGTTGAAGTGGTGAAATCTAATTTTGCTAGTATTATGGAACAATTTACCAAGTGTGTGGTAACTATGAAATGGAGATTTTATATTGTCCCCCAAACCAATTTTGCTTTGCCCTATTTGTGTTTCTGGGTATAATTTAAAAGGTTTTAAGTACTGAATCACCCTGTACTATTTTCAGTTCCTATAATATTAAGAAACAGGAGTATATACTTGACTCCCATTTTCCATTTGTTAATTTTTTTATCATGAGAAAGTCACACAATCAGAATGAGGATAGACTGAACATTAAGATTCAGTAGACTCATTTTCAAGAGAAAGGTTGTTTAATAGAAAGAGGAAATAGAGTAAAATTCACCCTGAGATAGCAAATGATCCAGTGCTAACTCTTTCCTCTGGCTGGTTTACTTTTGCAGTCATCATTCTAGATGCTTTGGCCTAAAGGATCTTGTACGTAATTTAAACACATCCTCTGTTCTTGGAACTGAGATAACTAATATTGTATCTTCCATTTTGCAAGCAAAGTAGAGGAAGCTCTGGATGGAAATGAGGTGAATGTTTAGGCAAATATATAATTGCTCAGTTAGAAACACCTTCATCCAGAAAGATAAATCAACGTAACTCATTTTGGTGGCATCTTCTTGAGCTAAATACATTTCAAAGTAGGGACAGGATACAATGCAAGCTCTGAAATTGAAATGCAGAGATGAATTTGTATCAAAATCATTTTCTCTCCATCCCTCTAAAATTGGAAGTGGCTGCCCAGAACAGACCAGGAGGCCTTTCCCACAGAGCTGATGCACATAGAAAAATTCAACACTTCACCTTGGTATTCTGTTGCCAACTCTGACAAGAGGAGAAAAATCCACATTATATCCTAGACCTACCTGTACGAGGACTGCACCAGGTTATCATCTCCTTGTTACATTTTTGGAGATTTAATTATCATTTTAACTTTTTTCTCCCACTGGGGAAAGGACTTTGTTAATTAAATGTTCTAATGAACTAAATGAAAAGTTTTAATGAAACTAAAATAAAACTATCTTTATTTAGGACTACTTTATTTAATGAAAATAAAATAAAACTAAAGTTAAGCTAAAAGTTTTAATGAAAATAACAACTGAAAAACATTTGGGGTTGGGGAGGGATATTTGTCAAAGGCAGGGAAGACCTATGGACAAAGAAAATACTTTTGGCAAAGTCTGAATGCCCTCATATGAACTCAGTGAAAAGGAAAATGGTAATTATTTTGCTGCCATTATTGTATTTTTTGGTTGAGAAAAAGTGAATTGCTGGATTTTTGTTCCTGTAATTCAGGAGATGGTTGCCAGCTGACAGGTATTAAGTCTGTAGGAAGCAATCTCAGTCTGGCTAAATTCTGTTGGATATTTGCTGCTGAAAATATTGACTATAAAATATACTACTTCAAAGTTGAATAAAAACATCCATCAGTATTTTAGACAAGCATGTTATTGATAGCCTTCCTTTTGGAAAGACCTTGGCCCGAACCCTAGGAGAAACACTGCCTCCTGTGATAAAACAAGGAAGGATCTGACCACATTGCCTCTCACTGTCCCAAAGAGCCAGGTGCCCAAGCACAAAATACCATGCTGTCGTCTGCCCCAGGGAAAGGCGTGGACACGCCCGGGACACCCAGGCACTGAAGTGCTAGGATAAGGAGACAAGTTCCAGAGGGGCCCCAGATACAGGCTGAGAATGAGGATTCCAGCATATGCCTGGTGATGGGAACTCCCCTCCTGTCCATTGCGTTCCCAGTGGTGACCTCCAACTTGGCTTAAGGAAGAGACTTCCCCTCCCCACCCAACCCTACGGCACTTCCTCCCCACTTGCTCTCTCCACAGCCTGTGGTCAAGAGGACTGGCTTTGTACTCAGGGACCTGGGCTCCACTCTGGTTCTGTCAACTGTAGATGTTGTGCCCCAGCAGGTGACTTCAGCTCTCTCATCCCCTCTTTCCTCATCTGTATAATGGGGAAGGTGATTCTAATACCTACCGCCTGGGGTTAACGTGAGAGTCAAGGTGATGATGTGCTCAGCACTGAGCCTGGTGTACAAAGTGTGACGAGTGGTAACTATTGATTGGTGTTTATCTATTGGTGCTTTTAATGTTTGCTGGCCTCCTACTGAGTGGTCACGCCAGGGGATAGGGAAATGAATCAGACACTAGTTACCATAGTTACCACGTGGCTCCAGGCCTAATACAAGCCCTCTGTTTGGGATGGAGACTTCAGGCACCATTTCAGGGCACGCATACGACTTCCCCCCTCAGGCCTCCACCCACCCTGTGTGTCCCACCCCGGAAGTCACAGCTGCACATCCCTCTCTATAATTGCTATTTGCTCTCCCAGCTTCCGAAAATCTTTTATCCGAGGGCTTTCTCCCCTCTCAGAGTCCTGTGGGAATTATGATAAGTAGGTTCTGGAATTCATATGGTGGGAGAGGGACAGGTTCACAAAGGGAAGGGATGAGAGAGAGACAAAATAGCAGGGATCCACTTCAATAGTTCTGGGCCAGTGCTCGTTGATTGGATTTAACAAACAGCTCTGAGAGAGGAAGTTTTGTGTCTGACTAATGGCATTCATCCCATGCCCAAAATAATCAGGACCACAGACACAGTCAGCAATCAAATAGCACGTAAGTACCCAGCCGCCATCTACCCCCCTGTGCTAAAGGCATAAAAGGCCAACACCCGAGCGCCCCTGGCCGAAAGGAAGCGGACAGCAAGCACACCACTCGGGAAATTGCCGCCTGGTGGCGGACCTTCTGAATCCATCCCAGCTTTCAGAACCAGAGGTCCTCAGGGTCCTCACTATTCTAGGCTGCAAAAGACGGACCTTCTGAATCCATCCCAGCTTTCAGAGCCAGAGGTCCTCAGGGCCCTCATTATTCTAGGCTGCAAAAGACGGACCTTCTGAATCCATCCCAGCTTTCAGAGCCAAAGGTCCCCAGGGTCCTCACTATTCTAGGCTGCAAAAGTGTAAGTGCCCACAGAATAAGAAATGAGCAAAGGAGGCAGGATGGGAGTGAGGAAGATGTGTGCTTGGAGGTGAATGTGGCTGAATGGTTGACATCATGGAACTCCTGGGAGCCAAATGCATTTGGAAGATGGAGCATTCACGTGTCCTGATCTCTCTTCAGGACGCAGGAGGCAGATGGACGTGCTGAATCCACAGAAGCATCCTTGAGCCTTTGAGAGGCACGTGGGTTCAGAAGGCGAGAGTGCTTTCCTTCCTGATCCTCATCCTCAATGAAGCCACCAAGCGCCATGTCACTGAAGGGGGTCATCGAGGGCTTTCAACAAGCCTGCAGGCAAGCAGCTGCCCCCTCCCTATTCTGCCCGCTGAGATTTGCCTGATTACAATTTCCTTCGTTTCTTTTTTTTTTTTTTGCGGTGCGCAGGCCTCTCACTGCTGTGGCCTCTCCCGTTGCGGAGCACAGGCTCCAGACGCGCAGGCCCAGCGGCCATGGCTCACGGGTCCAGCCGCTCTGCGGCATGTGGGATCTTCCCGGACCGGGGCACGAACCCGCATCCCCTGCATTGGCAGGCGGACTCCCAACCACTGCGCCACCAGGGAAGCCCCCTTCCTTTCTTTTTTAAGGAACTATAGCCCATACATTAACATCCTAGAGAGAAAATAAGCATATTAAAGGCTAAAAAAGTTATAAAGAAGTCTTCTAACTTTATTTAGTATAGTGTTTTTCAAACTTGTTTGAACATAGACACGTGTGTGTGTGTGTAAAACACCCATGAACACCCCACCTCTAGGGCACTATGATGCCCTGCCTAGGAGTGACAGCCAGAAAGGAGGGCTGTCCATGGTCCCACCACAACTGGGTGTGCGCTCACTGTTGGTCAGTTACATCCACCTCTCCGAACACCCACTGTCTGCTCCCTAAGTACCATCCTGAGCATCACTGAATCCCACACAACGTACAGTTCTCGCCCTGAAGTGGTCCTCACGCTCCATCTGATACAACCCAGTCATTGTATAGGTGAGAAAACCCCTAGAAAGGGGAAGCTAAGGTATTGGGTTCTGCAACTCTTTTGCAAGTATGACTTTGCTTGTTCTATTCTTTCTCCCACCTATTACACACCTCATGTCCTCCTTGTCTGGGAGACTGGCAGGCCTGGTTACACAGCTCAGATCATCTGACATCACCAGACTCAATCGAATGCCTTGTATATGTATACCTTGCCACTTCTCCTCCAAACCAGCTTCACTCCCCATTCCAATCTGGGACTCCACTCCCCACTGAACATGACCACCATTCTTTTAATTACTTGTATTTGGAACACAAGAGCCACCTGGGACCCCTCTTATTCCTAAATGCCACATAATCAAAGATACAGAGATGCATAAAAGTAGAAACATGAGGAGGTTTGCACATTAGGAAGACCACTCAGGCTACAGTAAGAAAATGGATGGGGCTGGGGCTGGCCTCTCGACCAGAAAGCCTCTCCCCCAGGTACCCGCATGGTTGAATCTCTCACTTTCTTTGTGTCTCTGCTTAAATGTCAACTTGTCATCTTTTCAGTGAGGCCTCTTCTGACTAGATAAAATAGCCATCTCTCCCCATTCCTCTTACCTGGCTTTACTTTTCTAAATGTCACTTACCAGCACCTCCCATCACATACATTTCTTCGTTCATTTGTCTTTCCTCTACCTGCCTGCATGACCTTGTAAGTACAGGGCTTTTTCTGTTTTTTATACATTGCCATGTATCTAATGCCTAGAACATACTAGGTACTCACTAAATTTGTTGAACAATGATCTAAAAAACATTCTTGTACTTAACCTCCTTTTTAGGGACATTAGGGTTTTTCTAAAGAGTTTGTGAAAATTCAACTTTCCTCATGATTTCCAAATTGTTTGCCAATGTGGTTGTATTAAGTCACACGCCTACAGACTGTGTTGCCAATTTCCTGCATCTTTACCAACCACTGATATTCTCTCTTTCTAACTTTCAGCAATAAGGGTAATGATTTTTAGTTATACAGGAAGAATGATTACCAAGTATAGAAAATATATACTATGTAATACTGGAAGGAAATGTATCAAAATGTTAACAAAATAGTAAGCTCTGGGAAGTAGTATCATGGGTGACGGCTAGTGGGGCAGAGTTATAGCTCACTGTATAAATTTCCCTGTTTCTATGAGTTTTCCCCATCTCTCTTATCTCCCTGGACCACAAAGGCCATTTTTCCTTACCTCAGGCCATACTGAAGAGGAACAAAGCCTCAAATGGGCCTCTTAATAAGATATGGAAATAACCTAATGTCCATCATCAAATGAATGGATAAAGAATGTGTGCTGTGTACAAAAAAAAAAAAAGATTTGCACTTCTTTTGAGTTAGTATTCACAGTTCCTCATTAATGGTAAACACAGTGAGGAATCAAACAGGGCTTAATTTTATTCTGCCTCATGTTTGTTCAGGCTTATTTAGCATCAGACAGATCAAAGCTAATGGCTATAGCTACGTTAACATCCACGCCCATGAGTGTACTTAAAATGAACACCACTTCCCTGGTTTGAAAACAGCACAAACCCCAAAGTGTATAACTCCTATGCCTATACAGTTAGCCTTTCAGGGCACTTTACCAAAGCATATATATCATGTTTTCCAGAAGAACTAGTGGTTCTTCATGTTATTTATTCAAATAACATGGCTTGTCTCATAGATAGAGAGAGAAACGGGCTTGGCACTATGGGAAAACAAAGACTCATAAGACACAGTCCTTTCCCAGGAAACTTACAGTCTAGGTGGAGGGACCCAGATGCTGGTCATCTGGGGAAGTTTCCAGAAGAAATATGGACCCAACCTGCCCCTTGTTCTTTACTCAAGGTGTAAACTTTCTTTTGAAGGTGGAAGTCAAAGACACTTGTAGGTAAGAAAGGGGTGCTAGACTGTGCTGGAGGGACAGACGTCGGCATGCTAATGATTGGCGTGATCTTGGGCAAACCCTCCAACTCCTTCTTCATCTTTGGAAGGGAGATAAGAATTGTGCCTCTCTCTTGAATTTCGATAGAAGTTAAATGAGATACAAACACATGGCAACTCAGGAGCGCAATGCCAGCTACACTGACCACTCAATAAACAGTAGTGATGCTGATTAATATTACTTCTCCACACTTAGAGACAGAAGAAAGGAAGACTGTTTTGTATTCTCAAATTCAATTAAGAATGTTTAATTTTTTTTTTTTTTTTTTGCTGTACGTGGGCCTCTCACTGTTGTGGCCTCTCCCGTTGCGGAGCACAGGCTCCGGACGCGCAGGCTCAGCGGCCATGGCTCACGGGCCCAGCTGCTCCGCGGCATGTGGGATCCTCCCGGACCGGGGCATGAACCCGTGTCCCCTGCATCGGCGGGCGGACTCTCAACCACTGCGCCGCCAGGGAAGCCCAAGAATGTTTAATTTTTGAGAAAAATGAAGGGGAAAATTCCCTGTAGGTTCCACTTTCTTGCTGAAAAGGAATTATGTTAATTAAGCATAGAGACCAGATATAAAAGTTAGAATTTCAAATGCTGATTTCAACTCTTTCCGAAGCCAAGAGTACATTTTAAGTACCTTTACCATTTAAGTATCATCTGTTACAGAAAATGGGCAACTTCTTAAAGTCAAAGCTTTGTTCCTGATATGATCATTCTTCCTGGCATTTTTCCTTAGCCACTGAAACGGCTCATTAAAATAAAATAGAGAAAGAAACAACTGTGTAACAAAAAAGTAGCAAATTTTAAGAGAACTTGTTAGAGACAAATTAGAACATACTCAGTGGAGGGATCTAGAACTCATGGTATGAGAAACAGTTTCTAAGTTCAAGCATCTAGTGCACAAAGAGGTGGCTTTAGGGCACCATAATCATCTTCCATTATTGACAAACCGTTCCTTGGAAGGGGAAGAAGGTTTGTTCTGCCTTATCTCAAGAAGCAGAAATTAGACCATTTTTTTTTTTAAGTTTTAAGGAGACAGATTGGACTTAACATTTCTTTCAAAAAAAAAGGAGAAAAAGAAGAAAGAGAAGGACAAGAACCACCCCCACCCCACCTGCCAAGTTTCTAACCATTACAGACAAATTCCTAACTGCCCTGATAGACAGTGAGATGCCCTCAAAGAATCCGCTTAAACAGCTGCCAAGGATACTGCTCTGGCCTCCTCACCAGGGTCCCCTCCTCATCTACCCTGCCTTGCCCATCATCCTCTACACGGCAGCCAGACTGATCTTTCAAAATGGAAATCAGATGGTTATACGCACTTAAAACATTTTAATCCAGTGGTGCACAAGATTATCTTCACATTAGAATCACGTGACCATCTTTAAAAATTCCGATTTGCGGGCAGTACCCCAGACCAATTAAAATCAGAAGCTCTGGGAGCAGGGTCTTGCACTCAGCATTTTTAAAGCTTGCCAGGTGACGCCAATGTGCACCAAAGTTGAGACCCAGTGGTTTAATCCAGATGCCCAGATCCTTACATGGTTACAAGACCCTCATGGAATAGCCCCCATTTGCCTTCCAGCTTCCTCTCCTATCCCACTCCCCGACTCTCTCTCCACTGGCTTTCCAGCAACACTAGCTTTCTTTCTGTTTCTCAATTACCAACACCCCTCCCATTACAGGACACTGGTACGCTGGGTTCTGTCGGTGGAGATCATCCTTCCCTCCCCATTTGACCAGGCCACATTTCAGCTACAGCCCACTCTTCAGAGCTGATCTTAGAGAGGTCTTTCTATGCCCCCCACTCTAGACTGGACTACCCTCTTCCCCACCTGTTACATGGCCTCAAAGCTCAGAAAGACTTGACCTCAGAGAACAAGTCGTGGTTATTCATATAAATACTTACCTTATGTGTGTAAGTATTTGATCAATGATTGAACCTCATATTAAAATATAAGCTCCCAGGAGGGGCAGGAGCAGCTATGCATGTTTTGTTTACCCTCAGCCTCCAGCACCTTGTACAGTGCCTGGCATATGGTAGACGAGATGAATGAAGGAATGAGTCCTGTTATGTAATTTCTGCACAGTTTAGCATGACATCATTTTTATTGAAAAATTCTACATTTACATGTCTTTAGTTCTAACTCACGTGGCAATTCCCCCAGCTCTGTCGTCTCAACACCCCATGTACAGTCAACCTTCGGTCTTCATGGGGGATTGGTTCCGGGACACCTGTCAATACCAAACTCTTCAAATGCTCAAGTCTCTTATATTAAATGACAAAGTATTTTCATATAACCTATGCATACCCTCCTGTATACTTTAAATCATCCTTAGGTTACTTATAATACCTTATACAGTGTAAATGCTATGTAAATAACTGGCTGGTGTGAGGCAAATTCAAATTTTGCTTTTTGGAACTTTCTGGAAAATCTTTCCCCAGTATTTTAGATCCATGGTTGGTTGAATCTGTGGATGCAGAACCGGCAGATATGGAGTGCCGACTGTTCTTCAAACTGCCAAAAGGTTTACTCCAAAGAATTCAGCCTTTGGAATCAGACCCACGTGGGTATTAGTCAGGACTAAGCTACTTATTAGTAATTAGTGATTATAGGCCAGCCACTTACCTTCTCTGAATTTATTTCCTCAAATGTAGAAGGAAATTCACATTCATTTCATAGAGTCATTTATTTAACTGAATTAGTACAGCGCTTAGCACGTGACAGGTGTAGCACAGACAGTAATAATGATGCTGAGAATAACTATCATTTTCACGTTCCTCCCTTGCTCAGGATCCTTCAAAGGCTCTTCCCTTGAATGCTACATTGAAACTTACCTCTGACTCAGCTACAGAACCTTTTCATACGTGATCTTTGCTGCCCCTCACCTTGTAGTTTACATATGAATATATTGAGCCCAAGGGTTAGATGCTGCTCCACACTTCCAAACCTTGGTCAGCGGTAATCGTTCTATCCAGAGCACCCTCCCACTGAACATCCCTCATTCTTCACACTCAGCTCAAAGTCTAGTTTCTTTGTGAAACCTCCCTGGATCCACCCCTCGCCCCAGGAGGGACATTTCTCCTACATTCTTTCTGAACAAAGGCACATGCCACCACCAAGCAATGATCACACTGTGTTGTTCTTGTTTTAGTGACTCTCTACTCACTGGATTGCAAGATCCCTGAGACTAGGGATCATCTCTGTCTACCATGGTATCCATAGACCCTTGTGCAAGCTTACACTCTAGGCTCTTGATAAATATGTGTTGATGTAATGATTGCCCCGGATCTCAGGAACCAGAAAACAGTGATGCAGATGGTTCTGGAGAAAGTCATTTTTCTCCCTGACTGCTTTTATGATCCTTTCTGGAAGGGGCATCTCAGGGTCTGTATGTGCTACGAAGAAGTGACTGGCACCAACCGGAGGGCAGGAGCCGGGCAGCACAGGTGTGCTGTGGCTCAGGCTTGGGTTGGAGGCGGGGATCTGTGACTCTGCAGACTCTGGAAAGATCGATGCAAATCTCTCCTCGTCCTGGAGAAACAGCACAAAGCCCGTGCCTTCCTAGAGTGCGGTCAGTGGAGAACATCCATCCCTCACGGGTGGATCACTCCAGACAAACAAGGCAAGCCGAGCGGGGATAAAGCCCGTGCCTTCCTAGAGTGCGGTCAGTGGAGAACATCCATCCCTCACGGGTGGATCACTCTCCTAGAGTGCGGTCAGTGGAGAACATCCATCCCTCACGAGCGGATCACTCCAGACAAACAAGGCAAGCCGAGCGGGGATAAAGCCCGTGCCTTCCTAGAGTGCGGTCAGTGGAGAACATCCATCCCTCACGGGTGGATCACTCCAGACAAACAAGGCAAGCCGAGCGGGGATAAAGCCCGTGCCTTCCTAGAGTGCGGTCAGTGGAGAACATCCATCCCTCACGGGTGGATCACTCTCCTAGAGTGCGGTCAGTGGAGAACATCCATCCCTCACGAGCGGATCACTCCAGACAAACAAGGCAAGCCGAGCGGGGATAAAGCCCGTGCCTTCCTAGAGTGCGGTCAGTGGAGAACATCCATCCCTCACGAGCGAATCACTCCAGACAAACAAGGCAAGCCGAGCGGGGATAAAGCCCGTGCCTTCCTAGAGTGCGGTCAGTGGAGAACATCCATCCCTCACGGGTGGATCACTCCAGACAAACAAGGCAAGCCGAGCGGGGATAAAGCCCGTGCCTTCCTAGAGTGCGGTCAGTGGAGAACATCCATCCCTCACGAGCGAATCACTCCAGACAAACAAGGCAAGCCGAAGGGGGATAATTATATTTTTTCCCTGACATCACTTTTAAATATATCTCCCTTTGCAAATAATCAAATGGAATGAAGCTGCCCCATTTTAAAGCCAGATCTTCTAAAAAGTACTTTGAGAGAAAAATAGCAATTTTCAGACTTTTTCACTTACACACTGCTCAGATGAAGACTGTATAAAACCTGCCCCAGCATTTACAAGTAAGTGAGAAATGGCTTTCTTGGCCGAGACCTAAGCCTGTGAGGCCTAAGCCTCCGCTGTGCCTACCTCCTGTTGGTTTCAGAGGGGGCCACGTTCTAAGAACTCAAAAGAGCACAGATTCACAGACTGTTGTTGTTGTCGTTTAGTTGTTCTAAAAAGATAATTTCTCCATGTTAAATCTGCATATAGATTTGGGCGATGTTACCATCAAGATTTATTTAGGTTCAGTAAATGGAACCAGCTCAGAGTTGAACATATGCCTGCTCTAAAGCAACAATCACCATCTCCATATATCACATTATCAGAGCAGAGAGGACCTACCAGATTGCCGTAATTTGAAAAATGGCCAAAACGTGCATTTGCATTCCCTCTGGTATTTGTTGTCCTGGGAAGGCGAGCCAGAGTGCCTCTCCACGGATGAATTAGCGCTATCGTGGCCACTCCAAGCATTTGCTAGAGCCTTTGGCCTTTTCATCCCAGCATAGGTGTGGGTCTTTTTGACGTGTCGCAGGAAGCTCTGATTGGAATAACCCAGTGGTTTTCAAACTAGAGCTCGCCTCAGAATCACTGAAGACTTGTTAAAACAACATTGTTGTGACCATCACCAGGGTTTCTGATTTTGTGGGTAAAGTAAGGCCTGAGAATTGGCAGTTCTAGTAAGTTCTCAGGTGAGGACAATGTATTTCTTGCAATCTTCCCAGGTGATCCTGAAGCTGCTGGTCCAATACTTGGAGAACCACGGTATACCTGGTACTGCTCAACACTGACTGTGCGTTAGAATCTCCTGGGGAATCTTTAAGAGCTGGCAACCCGGAGCTCCTTCCCCTGTGTCTGATTTAATTAGGGCTAAAGGAGACACAGTAACCTGTCCTGACACAGTACCTAAACTGACCTCGCTGAAATAGATGCTCGCACCACCTTTAAAAAATAAAAAATAGATACAGAGAAGCACACAAAACAAATGTGTAGCTCAGTGAATTATTAAATGGTGAGTATCCTCGTAACCACCAGACAGGTCAAGAACTTGAACTTGGTCAGCCACCCAGAGCCGACCCCTTCCCAGTCACAGCCCCCTCCATCCTCACTTTTACAGTAATCACTTCTTTGGTTTCTTTTTGTTTTCATACTTATGTATCCCTAGACACTAGTTGCGTCTTGCCATTTCAAAAATTATTTGATACAGCTTTTAAATCTCCTTTAATCTTCAGAATTACCTCCCTCCCTTTCTTTTCCCTATGTTTATGTGTTGAAAAACCCAGGCCATTTAACCTGTGGTTTCCAACAGTCTGGATTTTGTTGGTTGTGTGCTTATCTTGCTGTTAGTATGTCCCTCTTTCCTATATGTTTCTTGAAAATTGCAGCCGGGTCCAAAGGCTTGAATGGACTCCAGGTTGATCGCATCAGTAAGACTATAGGCGGGCTATGTTCTTTCATTAGGAGGCCACATCTAGTGTCTCTCTTTTTGTGATGTTAGCAGTTATTAATCCATAATGCCTAGGTCTGTTCATTCCCTGGGGATTTCAAAATGGAGGTATTCTATCATTTCTTTTTTGCTTTTAATTGGAATGTTTTTACAACAGAGATGCTTTCCCTCATCAACTATTTGGTTAGCCAGTAAGACAGTTCACGCAGGAAAAGAAGAATAAATGCATCCTTCTTTCTCTTTATTGACCAGTTTTTAAGATAATGAAAGCCCATGAAGTTAGCCAGTTAGTTTTTGTTAAAACTATTATTGTTAACTCGTGGACCTAAAACATATTTGATGGGTCTTAATTCATTTCAATTGTTATCCTTCTTAGAGCAAAAATAGTACCGTATATGTCAGTTGGGAGGCTATTCAGGTTGGCTGATGAATGCTTTTGACACGACATTAGTGGTCTTTGATAACTTTCTTGCCAACTGGCGTGACAATATATTCCAGGTTTATTGGCCTTTTTTTCTGCCCCAGACTTGGGATCAGTCAAGATCTCTTTTAATAGGGAATGAAATCTCAAGACTACTTGTGGGTAGGTCATGCTTCTAGGCTTTAAGTGGAAAGAGCTTAAATACATATAAATTTATATATATATTTATATAAATAAATAAATATATAATATAGGGTTGGCCAAAAAGTTCGCAGGTTTTTCCATAAGATGTTATGGAAAACCTGAATGAACTTCTTGGCTAACCCTATATATATTTAAAAGATAAAATACTTCAGGAGATGATACAGATATGTCTAATTTAAATGAAGGACTATAGGGTCCTTTTACATGTAGATCTATATCTCTTTTTTTCCACCCTAAGAATCCTGATGAAATCCTCAGAACCAGAGGCTTATTGATTTGCCTAATTTCACAATATACACCCACCAACTTCAGAATACCAATACCAGTACTTCAACTTCCAGTATGATTATGAAAAATAATTTCTTACATATGCTCTTCTCACTCTCTCCCTTTTTAGAATAGTTGTACGATATCTACATTGTCACAGCAGATATATACCTGTAAATACTCTCTCCTTTTTAACCCTCATTTAGTATTCTTTCTACAAGTAACTGTATACTCAATGCTCATCACCAGGCTTTATGTAAATGTATCTCTAGTTCCTTTGATGATCTGAAGCTCATTCTCTGGTATATTTTTCAGGAAGGAGCATGTAAACAATATTCACTAAGTTCTTGCATGTTGATAGTACATTGCTAGCTTTATTTTATTGCTAAATCTTTTCTGAGTTTGGTGTTTCCTTTTGAGTTTTTCCAATTTTAATGTATATTGTTATTTCATGTCATGTATCATTTTCCAAATGTCATTTTGCTCATTTTGAAATAGTGGGTTACAGTTTTCCGGGCTTGCATTTCTGGCATGCGTTCATCATCTTTAGGGATCTTATTTTGCTCCTTACTCTCAGTGTTTCTTCTATTAACTCTGAATGGACTTGACCTTGAATTGTACTTGTTGCTCATTTTTATATGAATTTATTTTCTCCTGAACCTTTAGCAGGCGGCAAGGTTCAGAACAGCTTTTCTCAGCGTTCCCGCTTGTTTGTTTGTTATTTTTTAAATTTCATTTATTTATTTATTTTTGGCTGTGCTGGGTCTTCTTTTCTGTGCGTGGGCTTTCTCTAGTTGCGGCGAGCGGGGGCCACTCTTCATCGCGGTGCGCGGGCCTCTCACTGTCGTGGCCTCTCTTGTTGCGGAGCACAAGCTCCAGACGCGCAGGCTCAGTAGTTGTGGCTCACAGGCCCAGCCGCTCCACAGCATGTGGGATCTTCCGGGACCGGGGCACGAACCCGTGTCCCCTGCATTGGCAGGTAGACTCTCAACCACTGCGCCACCAGGGAAGCCCTGTTTGTTTTTAAAGAGTGTGCAAACATCTGATGGCTGGTTTCCTGAATTTTCTTGGTGTTTTCCCCTCTTCTACTTCTATCTGGACTTTCTTTTTCCTTTTTCTCTATTGTCCATATTCTGCTCAATTTTGATTCCACTCCCAGGTGTTTCTCTTCCTTGTAGGTTTCTGTCCTGGAAGGTAGTCCTGATAAATCAATTTCAAGTTCATTCAAACTGCCTCATCTCCTTTCAGAATTTGCCAAGGAACTCCTCCATTTACTCACTAACAGTTTTATCTACTGTTCACAAATTGAAAGAATTTCATTTTCCAGCAAATACCCGCCGGGTATTTGGGGTTCTCCTCGTTCAAGACCTTCAGATGCCCCACTGCCTCCTTTCACTTCCTTCAATCATCACCGAAAGTTCTCTTAGACAGAACCTTCTTAGAATGTAGGAATACTTTTCTTTCCTCTGCTATTGCACTCAAGAAAATTCATCATGACAGTGCGAATTCTATAATCTATCCTTCCCTTGGAAAATATTTTAAAATATGATTAGGAAGATGGTCACACTATACGATGACATCTACATTGTGGGATAGTCATTGAATCTACCTGAATGCCCACCAAGAAATACATAAAATAAGCTAGATACCAAACCAAAAACTCATGGACAATATTTACAAAAACATTAAGTGATAAGACATCCCCACACCCCCCATAATACAAGTAGATGGGGACAAACCTGAATTAGTCAATACATGCCCATTATTTTTCCAGAAGAAACTTGTTTGTGCTTCACATTTTAGAAGAACTGAAACATTTTAAGAAGCTTCCTTTTCTCAGGGTATAGTCCCAGTAGTGGGACTGCTGGGTCGTATGGTAGTTCTATTTTTAGTTTTTAAAGGAACCTCCATACTGTTCTCCATAGTGGCTGTATCAATTTACATTCCCACCAACAGTGTAAGAGGGTTCCCTTTTCTCCACACCCTCTCCAGCATTTATTGTTTGTAGATTTTTTGATGATGGCTATTCTAGGCATATACCGTGAGAAAACCATAATTCAAAAAGAGTCATGTACCAAAAGGTTCATTGCAGCTCTATTTACAATAGCCAGGACATGGAAGCAACCTAAGTGTCCATAGATAGATGAACGGATAAAGAAGATATGGCACATACATACAATGGAATATTACTCAGCCATAAAAAGAAACGAAATTGAGTCATTTGTAGTGAGGTGGATGGATCTAGAGTCTGTCATACAGAGTGAAGTAAGTCAGAAAGAGAAAGACAAATACCGTATGCTAACACATATATATAGAATTTAAGAAGAAAAAAAAATGTCATGAAGAACCTAGGGGTAAGACAGGAATAAAAACACAGACCTACTAGAGAATGGACTTGAGGATATGGGGAGGGGGAAGGGTAAGCTGTGACAAAGCGAGAGAGAGGCATGGACATATATACACTACCAAACGTAAAATAGATAGCTAGTGGGAAGCAGCCTCATAGCACAGGGAGATCAGCTCGGTGCTTTGTGACCACCTAGAGCGGTGAGATAGGGAGGGTGAGAGGGAGGGAGACGCAAGAGGGAAGAGATATGGGAACATATGTGTATGTATAACTGATTCACTTTGTTATAAAGCAGAAACTAACACACCACTATAAGGCAATTATACTCCAATAAAGACGTTAAAAAAAAAAAAGATGAACTCTGGAAAATTCTGACAAGTGGCTCAACTAATTATGAAGACAACCTTTCTCAAAGGATGAATATGAGGAATTTGAATACAATTTTTAAAAAGATAATGGTTCTTATCTCAAAATTACATTACCAAAACCTGAATGGAGTGAGTAAAACATACCTAATTTTCCTTTTTATACCAGATCAAGTCACAAGGTACAGCTTCACTCCTGACTTTGATAATCAGAAATTATAGTTTAACTATTCCTTAAGACTTGAAAACAGGATGTAGGACTTTCATTCATACTAGAAAATAAAGTCAAACAAATCACAAAGAATATGACACAGAGGACAGGACCAAGGTAATAGCAAGGGTAGCAAACAGAACATCTCCCCATCCAAAAAATCCCCAAAGAATAGAGAAAAAGATGAAGAATTAAGACCAAACATACAGAAATTACTTAAGTAATTAATTGTAAGTGGTTTAGCTTTACTTTTTAAAAAATAAAAATGTGGAATCTAAAACAAACAAATAAACAAACCAAGCTCATAGGTACAGAGAACGGATTGGTGGTTGATCAGAGATGGGGGTTGGGGGGTGGGAGAAACGGGTGAATTGGTTTTGGTTTTGATTTTTTAGTTTAAATAAATTTATTTCTTTTTAGAAAACTAATTAGTTAAAAATAATTGTATACTAGACTCATACAGAGCTGGGCCATAAGGACAGAGGAGGGACACACACACACACACACACACACACACACACACACATACACAAACATCTCCACCCTCAATTTATTTTTCTTCTGTATTTTAAAATTTGACTCCCTTCTATGTGAGCCACATTCCAGAAAACTTCCACAGAAGCAAGTTAGGGTCCAGGAGCCTAAATTAGAGCTTTTCAGTCAAAGCTGTGTGACCTACATCTGCAAGAAGAGGACTCCAAGTTCATTTGGACTGAGGTGGGCTTTCTCTACCCTTTGAGCTGCAGGCAAACTTTCGATTCAATAGGTGGTGGTTGAAACCACTTTTTTCTTTCTTTTTTTCTTCCTGCTGAAACTATACAAGGAGAAAAAAAAAAATAGTGGAAAACCTATTTAAGCCACCTAAAACCTGGCTCTGAAATCAGCTTGTTATACAAACTCGCTGTATGTGTGGGAAAAGTCTCATGACCACAGCTGCACAGAAGGAAGGCTGGTCAAAGCACTCCAGGGCTGGGCATCTGCCTCCCAGGAGTTACTTCAGCCCGGGTGGCGTCTGGGGGGAGGGGCGCTTTTTTAATGTTGTCCCGGCCACAGCACTTAGCTGCTCAGCCCAGGGTGGGGTTTGGGGCGGGGTGGTGGCTGGCACGCTTTAGGAGCGCAGCGACAGAGCCAGAAGCCTCACCATTAGCAGACTTGATCATCGTAAACAAATTATTTATTTAAAGTGAGGTTTCAAACTGTGTCCTGGTAGGAACTGCATATTCAAGCATAAGGGGTTTGATTACAAGTGCTTCTTGAATGATTTAAGTATTTAAGCATTTGTATTGGTTGTAAAAATTTATATTTTTGTAAAAAGGAAAAGTAACTGGCTTCTTCTGTAAGCCTGGGTTCCTCTACGGCCCCCAAGGGGAAAAAAGCCCCCCTACAAAGGAGCCACATTGCAGTGACCGGATGGCCAGTCACCGTAAGCATCTCTTGAAGGATGACTTCCAGTGCCTGTCCCCAGAGAGAACTTCTCTGCTGCCCCCAACCAGCAGGGAGCAATCGGAGTTCTCATATCTCCAACACCTTCACAGCCTAAAGAAGCCCACCACCCAAGGAGGGACCTTGTTTCCCTTCCTTCCTCTGTCTCCTACCTTCCATGGTTAGTTTAGAGACCCAGGATGACTGAAGTCAACTGTGGGGCTGGGCAGCATCCCCACCACCAGGCATTCCTTTGCTGCAATCACATCTATTTTTATGGGGAGTCACTTTGGGGAAAGGTAAACCATTGGCTGAGGGCAGGTAGACAGCCTCCAAATCCTCTTGCTACAGAATGGTTCTGGAGCCCACCCCAAACCCTCTGTCTGCCTCAGGGGCTCAAAGACAACTACCCGGAAGGGCCTTCTCTGGGGTATGGTAAGGGGAGGTTTCATATTTATGGGCTGGGGGGGGGGATGTTTGGGTCACCATCCGGGAAAACATCCCTGTAGTGAAAATAAACCCAGCTGGTCTGGTGGTCAGTGGTGTGTTGTTTACAGACTCAAAACATTTGGAGTTTCATCATGTGTTACTTTTCTATGCTGTATAACAAAGCAGAGGTAGAGAGTAAAATAGAGGTAGTCCCTGTAAAAGAATGCATAGTAACCAAGGGTCCAAGTTTGATTTCAGGTGCCCAGGATCCTTAAATTATTCCCAGGGACTTCGGCCAATAGGGTAAGGATGGGAATGAAACTTTGCTTGGGAGGTAAATTCCTCCAGTAGTGCAAGTATTGAGCCCCATCAGGACCCTTGCAAAGTGCAAAGCCCCACAGTTCTTGAGCACAGGGAAAAGGACTTGGCTTCGTTTTCTTCCTCTCTTCTCCCTCCCAAAAGGAGTTGCCATAGAGCTGGGGCCTTCAAGCAGGGCTGGGTGGAGACGGGCCAGCCGGATCTCCTCTTGCCCCCTTCCTTAAAGGACCAGAACAGAGACTGGCTGGGGCCATTCTTCCATGCTGCCTGATGAACCCACATACCAGCCCAGGAGAGAAAGAATACATCCCTGCTAGGATGGCCAGGAACACAGCATACATCAAGTAACTGTCAGCCCAGTGCTTTGCTAGATAGTTTTAAACACAGGTGCCTAAAAACGTCTTGCTGGGATTCCAAAGCAGGTAGAAAATGCAGTGTGGAAAGTTAAGAAAGCTGGGCCTGAAATCATCTTCATCCCACACTGCTGTTTGGGGGAGGGATTTACAATGTGAGACTTTATAATTTAGGGTTGTCAACTGCCCTACTGTAATTTATAACCCGCGTCTAATTTTATAACACTGTCCTCCGTCCCACGCCTTCCCTCCGCTGTTCCACTCTTTCCCGTCTCTGGCTCTTTCTCACTATTTGTTCATGAAATGACACCTGAGATGATAAAAGAGGATTCCTGCAATCTTCCGGGCAGACCGGTGAAGTGTAACGGGCTCTGGATGGGTGTCAGGAAACCTGAACTCTGGGCCCTGTGACCTTCAGCAAGTCACTTAACCTCTTGGGAATTCAATTAACTTTAATAAGGGAGTGGATTACCTCTAAGATCCCTTGTAGCCCCCAAATCTATAACCCTATGTAGGGGAACAGGAAATGTTTGCAAAGAATAATGGTAGTAAAACCAAAAATCCATTATTGTGGAAGAATTAAACGAAGGGTTTGGGTCTCCAGGACCAGTAAGGAGGAAGTATTTGCCTGCCGAGGCATCCCTTGAGCTGCGTGAATTATATTCTGAGAGTCTCCAAGGGCAAGTTCACACTACCATTCACCACCAGGACAATTAAGTCAAACTAGGAATATGCAAAGGTCCGAGGGTAAACTTAATTTTGATAGAGAACAGGAAGTTAATGCTATATGCCCTCCCCGCCCACCTGGAAAAAGAAACAGATCCTGTTGTGAATGAACCTCTTGTTACTTTTTATGAGAGGGAATGTGAAGAGTCTTGCTTCTGAGATACTACAAGAGCGCCTCATTTCCTGATGAGGGTGTGTGTGGAAGGCTGATTAGTTCAGATGAATTTCCCCAGGACCCTGTCATGCTCAACTTCTTCCTGCCTTGGTTACTTCTCTATGAGACTGAGATGAGGCTGTCCTGTCTGCAGGTTTATGGGGAAGGATGGCAGTAACCCACATGCTTACGGACCATTAGAACAGCAAGACACCGGCTCTTCTCATTGATAAGTGATGAGTTGTAGAGGTTTAAACCAAATTCATGCAGTGACTGAGTGCTATACTTGAAGAATCAAATATCCTGATAGACGTCAAAGAACTTTTCACCCTGAAAAGTGGCATTGAGACATTAGTCATTATTTGGGGCCATTCAGTTCAAACCCCTTCTTACAGATGAAGAAAATGAAGCCCAGAGAGGGGACTGTCATCCTGGAGTCAGCAACAGGAAGATGGCAGAGCCACGCCTGGAAGCTGGGGCTCCAGGGAGAGGCCAGACCCCCAGACCAAGCTCCCTCTCCGTGTAAACCACATAACGATACTGAGGACATTTTATCTTTTCATCAGCTTAAACATTTTGACTTCAAAGAATCTTAAATGCTTTCTTTGTGATTCTGTGTGTTTTGGGGGGGGTGCAATTAAATTCTAGGAATTAAAACAAGTTAGAAAAGTAAAGCCTTGATTTGCCAGAAACCCTATGGAATGGGGAGTTTAGTCTAACTGAAGTTTATGGCATTTTTTAATTTTACAACTAAAAGCTACGCTTTTGGAGTACTTCTTTCATGCCAGGAGCGGTAACAGACATTTCACAGGCACTATCGCCACGTAATCTTCACACAAACCCTCTGACGGTTAGCATCCCCATCGTACAGGGATGTTCATTCCAAAATTTGATGCAGATCTGGTTTTTGTACCTAGGCCTCTAAGATGGTAGTTCTCCACTGGGAGGACAGCCCCTGCCTTGGGCTGGGGCACTGTCACTGGCCTCTTCCCTGGATGGTATCAGTGACCAAGGGAGGGCCACCTAATCTGAGCTAAACTACTAGCTCTCTGCCCCAACTCTGGGGCAAAATTACACAAGCAGGAAGCCAGCTGGAGTAAGTCATTCTCAGGGTTGGACCCTCAAAAACAGTCCCTGAGTTCCTACCTCTAGGCCCCGGGGCTGGGCCATGGGCTTTGTCCTTCTCAGGACTGTTTGTCCCACTGTACCTTCAATTCCTTCTTTCCAATGATATGAACTCCTACCCCCATCCCTACTTTCGTCTTTAATTTTTAAAATTGGTTTCTTTTACTTGTAAGCAAAGAATCCAAGGTATCTATCACTATTACACAGGAATCCTTTGTTTTGCTTTAAAATATCAATCTTTGTAATAACCTTCTAAAATCTATAGCACCCACATCTCTGCCATATTACATACAATAGTGAATATGTCAACATAGTATATTACTTAATGGAAAAACTTGGGTCTCCTAAAAATGAACGTAAAAGGCACAGTAAGTTGGGCTGATTCTTCGCTTAGCCCAAGACACAGAGTGGAAGATATTCTTGGGGAGGGGACATTTGCTTCCGTTTTTCTTTTCTGCTAAATCCCTAACATGAAACTTAGTGTTTTGCCCCAGTCCCCTGGGTCTCCTGGGTAGCCCTGGAGCCCCTGCTATAAAGCCCTGGGCAGACCTTCCCCCAGCCCCAGCCCTGTCCCCTGGTGCCCTCTGTGTTCTCCAGCTACTGCCAAGAATGACCCGCTTCCTTCCATTCACACGGCCTCCGTAGCTGTTGCTTCTCACCAGGGTCTTTGGCCTCATTGATCCTGGCCTGGAGTGGGGGTGAAGCACGCAGCTTATACAAGGCTGTTTGAGTGCTCTGGAAGCCAGTAGGGAGTTGGACTAACAAATAAGAGGAAAGCTACAGAGGGTCCTGGAGTCTCCTGCACAGCCCCTGGTGTCACCGACCAGCCTGTGCATGATGCGTGGTCCTGATTTACCCAGCAGCCTTCACGCACGGCTGAGCCCATTCACTTCCCAGGTTTTACACCCCTTTCCCAGCAGGAATTTAGAAGCTGAGTTATCCCAGGGCTGCGTGGTGTTTGAGATTTTCCTGCATGTGTGCACACTCTCTCACCTGTTCCTCTAGGTGGGCTGAAAGGTAACTCCTGAATCTGAAAAGATGAACCTTTTGCTCCAAGATCCCTTTGGCGGGGCTGACTACGCAATGGCACCTGCGGCTGCTCCACGCTCCTCGCCTCCACCAGGAGAGGCATCCAGCGGGGCTCACACGTGTTCCAGACGTATCCTGAGCACCTGTGCTGAGGGCCAGGTACTGAAGTAAGTACTGAGGATGCCGGGGTTGGTAAAACACAGTCCCTGACCTCAAGAACTCCAAGACCAGGAGGCAAGAGAGGGAAATAAGGATTCATTGCATGACTGTGGACCACGTGTCATGTGAGAGAGGTGTTCGGGGGTTCTGACACAGGCTGCAGAGAGGTAGAGGGGTCTCCTGGAATTCTGGAGAATTCTTCCTCTTCTGCCGTACAGTGTGCCCCATGCACCTGCTCAGGGCCAGCTGTGCTAAGGGGAGAGCTGCCATCCATCACTGATTCCTGTCACCGTTACGGATTCATGCAAAATGCAGACGAGGATCTCAGCTCTCTGCCATTATGATTAATCAGGTGATGCCTATGTATCAGTCACATGAACGTCACTCGCTCTCCCTCTGAGGGGACGCACGGGATGCAAGGCCTCATTTAGCTGATGGGAACATGAGCCCAGCTCTCATCAGGAAGCATCCCCGGCTGCTCTGAAGGAATCACTGGACCTCGTGAAGGGTTCATGTGCGGAACACCATTGATGGATTCATTTTCCAACTGCTTCATCGGTTCCTTTTAAATGCGTGAGGCTAATAAAGATTGCTTGCCATTCGGTGATTTTTCTCCTGGCCCCTTTTTGGTAGCCCACTTGGAGACATCAGTCACACAGCTTCCTCACTTACATCACAATCTAAGGTGGGAACAGATTCTGGAGAGAAGTGGGCTGCAGCTGCCTCTGTGACTGCAGGGCCTCTGCCTGAAAACACATGCGTGTGAGACAAACAGGCAGGGCCCCAGAGAGGCCCTGGGCAGAGGGCAGTGAGTTTCCACTTTCTCTGAGTCCTCTGTGGGAAAGTTCAGAATACTCCTGGTTTCCACAATAGTCCTGCTTTGTTTTCCCGCCTCCTAAAAATGGAATTACCTCTTCCTCCTCTCTCTCTCAGCTTCCTTCCTCCAGATCTTTGTAAAATTGCTGGTTTAAGGTCAGCTTCCTGCAATAAGATACGAGTTCCAAAAGGGAAGTGTCTCCTTTGCCCTCTGCTGTATCCCCAGCATGTCTGGAAGTGCCTGGCACTAATAGATACAGACCAAATCGTTGCTGAATGAATGAGTGACTCTTCACTTTTCAACTTCAGCTCTCACCTCTGTGGGGACGACTCCAGCCTCAGACTTTCTCCTAAACAAAATCCCGCATCTCCAGCTGTTTGTCTGCATTTCTTTCTGCTGCCTGCTCACAGGCAACATGCTTGCAACAGAGATCTTTTTCTTTCTCTCCAAGCCAGCATCCCCAAATGACCTTCCTCTTTCTGCCAGCAACACCATCATTCACCCAACTCCCGTACCAAACTTCAGTGTGGGGCTGCCCCCCTCTCCTTCTGCGGACCCCAGCTTGTCCTAAAGCCTGCTTACTTGTTCACGGCAAGGTCTCCAGCCGCCTTCCCTTTTTTATCAATCCCAGTTGCATGGTCTAACTCAGAACCTCATTCCCTTAGATTTACCCTCTTACAACTGCCTCCTAACTGGTCTCATTGCTTTCCTCACCCATGGGACAATTTTCCTCCAGATCAGTATCCCCCAAATTCTTCATTCATCTGCCACTTCTCTAACCTAATCAACAGTCATCAGCCACTCTCCACTGCCTACTCTTTTGAACCTTGGCATTCAGAGTTCTCCATGGTCACCCTTTAAATCAGATGTCCCCAACATTTTGGGCACCAGGGACCAGTTTCATGGAAAACAATTTTTCCACGGACCAGGGTGGACTTATCCATCCCCTTCCAGCAAGTCACTAGCATCCTGCAGGGCATGTTACAACAGGCAACAACTTCCAGAGAAATGATGTGATAAAGGCATGGTCATTTAGAGGATGTGCTTCGAGCAACTGCACAGGCAACATCCCGTGGCCCTAAGGAAAGAAGCGGATATTTCTACAGGGGGAGTGCGGATGGGTCGTGATGGTCTGGGGCTATGGGAGGCTCCATTCCTGGGGAAAAGAAGAGTCCAGGAGATCCAAACTAATTGTTGTTGTTGGTGGTGGTGGTCGTGTGTGTGTGTGTGTGTGTGTGTGTATGTTAACCAACTTCTTAGGAAGAAAAAACTGCAGTCAGAAATTAGAGCTCAGAGATACAAAAGACCCCGAATAGCCAAAGCAGTCTTGAGGGAAAAAAAACAGAGCTGGAGGAATCAGACTCCCTGACTTCAGACTATACTATAAAACTACAGTAATCAAGACAATATGGTACTGGCACAAAAACAGAAACATAGATCAATGGAACAAGTTACAAAGCCCAGAGATAAACGCACACACCTATGGTCAATTAATCTATGACAAAGGAGGTAAGGATATACAATGGAGAAAAGACAGCCTCTTCAATAAGTGGTGCTGGGAAAACTGGACAGCTACCTGTAAAAGAATGAAATTAGAACACTCCCTAACACCATACACAAAAATAAACTCAAAATGGATTAGAGACCTAAATGTAAGACTGGACACTATAAAACTCTTAGAGGAAAACATAGGAAGAACACTCTTTGACATAAATCTCAGCAAGATCTTTTTTGATCCACCTCCTAGAGTAATGGAAATAAAAACAGAAATAAACAAATGGGACCTAATGAAATTTAAAAGCTTTTGCACAGCAAAGGAAACCATCAACAAGACGAAAAGACAACCCTCAGAATGGGAGAAAATATTTGCAAAGGAATCAACAGACAAAGGATTAATCTCCAAAATATATAAACAGCTCATGCAGCTCAATATTAAAAAAACAAACAACCCAATCCAAAAATGGGCAGAAGACCTAAATAGACATTTCTCCAAAGAAGACATACAGATGGCCAAGAAGCACATGAAAAGCTACTCAACATCACTAATTATTAGAAAAATGCAAATCAAAACTACAATGAGGTATCACCTCACACCAGTTAGAATGGGCATCATCAGAAAATCTACAAACAACAAATGCTGGAGAGGGTGTGGAGAAAAGGGAACCCTCTTGCACTGCTGGCGGGAATGTAAATTGATACAGCCACTATGGAGAACAGTGTGGAGTCTCCTTAAAAAACTACAAATAGAATTACCATACGACCCAGCAATCCCACTACTGGGCATATACCCAGAGAAAACCATAATTCAAAAAGACACACGCACCCCAATGTTCATTGCAGCACTATTTACAATAGCCAGGTCATGGAAGCAACCTAAAGGCCCATCGACAGACGAATGGATAAAGAAGGTGTGGCACATATATAAAATGGAATATTACTCAGCCATAAAAAGGAACGAAATTAGGTCATCTGTAGAGACGTGGATGCATCTAGAGACTGTCATACAGAGTGAAGTAAGTCAGAAAGAGAAAAACAAATACCGTATATTAACGCATGTATGTGGAACCTAGAAAAATGGTACAGATGAACCAGTTTGCAGGGCAGAAATTGAGCCACAGATGTAGAGAACAAACGTATGGACATCAAGGGGGGAAAGCAGCGGGGTGGTGGGGGTGGTGGTGTGATGAATTGGGCTATTGGGATTGACATGTATACACTGACGTGTATAAAATTGATGACTAATAAGGACCTGCTGTATAAAAAAATAAAATAAAATTTAAAAATTAGAAAAAAAAAGAAATTAGAGCTCAGACACATAGCCTGGCACATAAGTAGTCTCAATAGGAACTGCACCTAGTTCTCCTCCCAGAGGTGCAGGTTCAGACGTTCTCCTTGGTACCTCCATGATGTCTTTAGCAAGGACCCAAGTATGTAGATACAGCATCTGGGTGGACCCTGTTAGTCTTATTAAATCAAGATTCTGAAAGTCATAGCTGCTTAAACCAGGTTAATTGCTACAAATTCTGTCTTAATAAGGCTTCTTTTTTTCTGAGTGGAATACAGGATATAAAGAAAAAATATGGATCCTTTTTGTTTTTTCCGTGGTTTGAAACTCAGGGCAGACATATCTACAGACCACATTAACTGGGTACAAGACTTTGTGTCAATACAGGCATCACCCCCAGGGTGATTTTCCCCAGGGAAAGGCTTTGGAAAGCTTTCTTAATGTGAAGGTGCTGTGACACTCTTCAGCCAGCCTTGGGAATTGCAAATGCAGCCCAGAGATGGAACTGCAGTTTACCTTCTTTAAAAAGATGGAATCCCAACACTTGTAGCTGAAACTGCAAAGAACTAACAGTCATCATGCAAGTCCATTTGATGGTAATTAATATTTATTATTTTTACTGCTTTGTGGAATTTCCTCAGACTTGTTTTCATCCTTTGAGCTAATTTCTCTTTATTCTCCACCAAACAGTTTTTAAGTTCCTGTTCCAACTTACACAAGTCAAACAGTGACACTCCAGTGGTCTATCCTCTGACTTGACTAGGAATCAGTTCCAGGAGCAAACTACATGCTGGAAAGAAACACTATATCCCAGCAAGGATCCTGGAACATATGATATAATAAGATTACAGTGGGGATGGGCTGGAGTTGAGCTTGAAGGCTAGAATATAGGTAGACAGGGAGGACAGATGTGGTCTTCCTGATTGGGGGTGGGGGAAGGAGTATAGCCTAAGAAAAGCCACCTCTAATGACAAGCTCTCCCATTGACTGTCCCTGCGGCATAAAGGCACCATCTTTCATGTGCATCTTATGTAGGCTAAGGGCCCAGGACAAAGACAATACATAGTCCAAATTAGCATCTGTTATCGCTCCTTAGAAAAGAATGACTAGGAAAAGGGTGGGCCAATATCAACAATGGGAAAGAGGAAGAATTTTTTAAGCCAGGCTTAGGTGGATATCAATGTGGGAGTCCTGGACAGAGCTCAGGGCAGGGTCAGCCTGTGTGTCTCTACTGTTCTCCCCGACGGTGGAGTTATTTATGACTGTCTTCCCGCTGAGTTATAATCTCCTCCCACTACAGGGTCCTATTTTTCATTCAACTGCTTATTTTCTGTTGAACTGTTGGGGCAGAAACAGTGCAAAAATGCACCCAGAGACTGGGAAACTGAGAACGTCTATTTCAGGTCATGACAAAGTAACTGGTAGCAGACTTATCTTCCCACCATGAGCTACTAGAAAACCAAACAGAAGAATATGTGAAACAACTGTTTTCAGACACTGGATAACAGGCAGCGTAAGAATGTGATCCCTAGAGAAGGGAGATAAACAAGGTGAACAAGGTAAGCTCTACAATCACCTTGGTTTTCTGCCTGGAGGCACTTTCCAGATCTCAGTGCAGGGAGACAGATCCCAAGCAGAACACAGCAATCTTGCTGAATTGAAGAGACAGAAATCATAGTTCGGAGAGACTGAGGCAGCTTTTCAGGGTAGAGTACTGGAGAGGAAGGAACTATGGATAGCAAGAGCTCCAGAAGCCTGTCTAGGTATCCCTTTGAATCTGACTGGATATTAAGCTGTGTGTTTTTAGAGTGAAAACTCCATGGGACTGGGTAAGGAACAGCAACCTGTGAACTGTGAGATGAACAATTCCCAGAGCTTACATAGGGCTGGGAGACACTTTAGTTCCACCAGCCAGAGTGGAAAGACCACAGTGAATACCCAGGGTATTTAATAGAGGTTTTACAAGGGCCACAACATTTAGTAGGTCTAACTAGCCTTCGAATAAAGGCTACTTTAGGATCATTCTAATAAAACTTAAAACACAAAGGATCTTCCAAAGGAACAGTTTGCTCTTCAAATAAGTTGACTGCCTGCCAGAGCAAAGACCAACTCTCTTTAAAGGAAGGCGACAAAATGTATATGCTCAACAAGGTAAAATCTACAGTGTCCAGCATACAATTAAAAATTACTGAACAAGTCATGAGGCAAGGATGGTGGCCTATAACCAGGAGAAAAATATTAGTTCATAGAAATAGAGAGTAAGAGCCTAAATCCTTTAGGTGTATTTTTGTCTCTTATCCAAATTCTCCTTTTCATAATTAGCAACTCACTTTACTCCTGTCAGACTCTTTAAATACAAAGCCACTCCTGTTTACCTACCATCTGACGTGCTTGACAGGTAATTAACTAAAAATTTACAACAAGTCCTCAGAGGCCACCTGATAGCTTCTGCCTTGGAAGAAACAAAGGCTGGGCTTGCACGGGTGAGATAAAGAAAAGTTGCTCATCCCCAGCTGTGACAATAATAAATACTAGATAAATTCTTTCCAGGGAGGTGATGCGCCAACTTCCTTTTCAGCTTCTCTGGGCTTTGTAAAATTGTCTCCCACTCCTACTTCCCCACAGTGCCTACAGTGATTTCAAAGCCAATGAATGAGAACACACCTAGCAAATATTGGCAAGAGCCCAAAAGATGAAAGTAGGGAAAAGCAAAATGAGACTCTATTTGGACTGTACCTCAGTTTTCTCTATTATTCTTGGGGAACTGTGCCAAATTGTTTCTTTACTTTAACAAGTACATTGAAAAGCAACCCAACTTTCAATCACTATGATCTTACACATAGCTACCTAGCACAGCCTGCAGAAAGTGGCAGTCGCCAAGTACACAGGATATAGAGTGCGAAGAACAGGTGGGAGAAGGACATTTTTTCCATCTCAGCTTCTATGCGGTAGTTTAGGAACTTAGCTTTTGCTTAGCTTCATTTAACCAAGTAATCAGTTCAAATTTAAGCATTTATTTTAAATGTCATCCACCCTGACCACCACCACTGGCACACACACAAGGCTCTTGATGTGTAGATTTTGAGTGTGAAAGCAAATCTCTAACCCTAAGAAGGATGTTTGTTTGTCCCCTCTTTGACACTGAATTGCAGGGCCATTCAATAGTTCCAAATGTTATTATACTATACATCCTGGAGTTGAAGTGGCTTCTGCTGTGCCTCTTAGTCATGTCACTGTGTGGGTAGCGGGGTTCTGGCCAACAATGACCACACACAGTTTGGGCCTGAGTGACTTCTACAGCCATCTCACTGGGTTCTGAGAGCTCTCCAGAGCTGACAGCACAAGGCTAATTAGAAAGGCAACTCAAGTAATTCGACGAGATAACGAGGGGAAATGCCTGTGATTTAACTTTTACCTACTATTGTTCCCTGTGGGGTTTTGGAAGGGAAGTAATCACCTCCTCATTATTGCAAAGTGTTACTTGATGTGTTTTGTGGTTGCTGCCATATTTGTTTCTTCCTCTGAACTCGCCAGGAGCCTGAGTTACAGGCGTACCTCCTTTTATTGCGCCTCACAGCTATTGCGTTTTTTTCACAGATTGAAGGTTTGTGGCAGCCCTGCATCCAGCAGGTCTCTCAGCACCATTTTTCCAACAGCATTTACTCACTTCATGTCTCTGTGTCACATGTCAGTAATTCTCATGCTATTTCAAACGTTTTCATTATTATTTTTGCTATGATGATCTTTGATCTGTGATCTTTGATGTTATTGCAAAAGATTACAACTCACTGAAGGCTCAGATGATGGTTAGCAGTTTTTAGCAATGACGTATTTTTATTAATTAATTAATTTTTGCTGTGTTGGGTCTTGGTTTCTGTGCGAGGGCTTTCTCTAGTTGTGGCAAGTGGGGGCCACTCTTCATCGTGGTGCAAGAGCCTCTCACTATCGCGGCCTCTCTTGTTGTGGAGCACAGGCTCCAGACGCGCAGGCTCAGTAGTTGTGGCTCATGGGCCTAGTTGCTCCGCGGCATGTGGGATCCTCCCAGACCAGGGCTCGAACCCGTGTCCCCTACACTAGCAGGCAGATTCTCAACCACTGCGCCACCAGGGAAGCCCCGTATTTTTAAATTAAGGTATGTACCTTGTTTTTTACAGTACACAGTATAGTGTAAACATAATATTTATATGTATTGGGAAACCAAAATATTTGTGTATTGCAATATTCACTTTATTGTGGGGGTCTGAAACTGAACCCACAGCATATCTGAGGTCTGCCCGTATTTGTTCCCAAAAGGCTTGAGCTTCTCTTAGGTATCCCATTAAGATCACCTCAATTTCCAAGTGTCGAACATGAAACACAGACTCTAAGCAGTAAGTTAGTCTTACATTTTTCCCAGTGAATGAATTCCCATAGACACACCCTGCATGTGTCTGGTCTCGGCTTGCACATCTCCAGATAAGGAACGCACTACCTCACTTGGAAGCCCATTTCTCTACTAAGAAAGTTCTTAAAATGGAACTGAAGTATCTCTCCTACTTACTGGTTCTAATTCTTCCTTCTCACGCAAGAAACAGTCTACTCAGGCTTCCAAATGATGGCTCTTGTGTTATACTCTGCTCCAGCCCCTTCAACCGTGCCCCAAACCCGGTCAAAGCCCAAGTGTCCTCCCCTTGAGACAGTGACACTGCAATAGAATTCTGACCCTCTCAGTTTTTCTTTTCCCCTCTTTTTCTATTTTTTTGTTTTTCCTCTATTCTTCCTTCCTTTTGTCCTTTTTCCTTCCTTCTCTCCCTCCCTCTTTCCTTCCTTTCTTACTAAAAAGCGTCAGACAGAGAAAGACAAATACTGTGTGATACTACTGAAAAATACAACAAACTAGTGAATATAACAAAAAAGGAGCAGACTCACAGATATAGAGAACAAACTAAGGGTTACCCGTGAAGACAGGGAAGGGTGGAGGGGCAACACAGGGGTAGGAGATTAAGAGGTGCAAACTATTGGGTATAAAATAAGTTACAAGGATATATTGTACAACACAGGGAATACAGCCAATATTTTATAATAACTACAAGCAGAGTATAACTTTTCAAAATTATGATTCACTATACTGTACACCTGTAACTCCTATAATATTGTACAACTATACTTAAATAAAAACACACAAGGGGCTTCCCTGGTGGCGCAGTGGTTGAGAGTCCGCCTGCCGAAGCAGGGGACGCGGGTTCGTGCCCTGGTCTGGGAAGATCCCACATGCCCCAGAGTGGCTGGGCCCATGAGCCATGGCCGCTGAGCCTGCGCGTCCGGAGCCTGTGCTCCGCAACGGGAGAGGCCACAACAGTGAGAGGCCCGCGTACCGCAAAAAAAAAAAAAAAAAAAAAAACACACACACACATATATATAAAGTTGAAACATTGTTCAGAAACGCCAATCACGTGCCTCTAGTATTCCCCAAGTCTCTTTGGAAGTACTAGACTCAGATCTGCTAATGTGGTAGCTCTCTTGCTCCATAAAAATAGATTCTTGGATCCTAGTTACTCAAAGAAGCATGGTGGAAATGTTGCTTTGGGATCATACTTTTTCCAGAATGTCAGCCTCCGGCACCCACTTTTCATTTCACTACACATCTCCTGAGCACGAAATAGAGCCGAGAGTCAAGAAATCACTTGGTTCAATTCAGATGACAAACTTTGGGTCGCATATAGCAGCTGAGAGAAGAAACAGAGTTTTATGCACGTGAGGCCTTCTGCTGAGCGTGCCGAGCCCGCACACCACAGCACAGGGTGAAGGCGCGGCCTCCAAGCGCACACCAAGCTCGGTGACTCCTTCACCCACTAAATGTGGTGCTTCTCTTTTCATAAGCGTAAACTGAGACCCTAGAAACTCCCCACCTGCCTGCAGGCGGATATGTCATTCACAAATCAAGGCAAGTGTCACAACTCTTCATGGAAAACTAACATCATACTTGTAAAAAGAATTCTCAAATGGTATTTAATGTGTTTCATCATTGCTTGTGATACTGATGGTGTATTAACTTACTTTCTTCTTGTTTCTTTGGAAAACAAACTACGAGGACTGCCTTTTCTCTTCATATCACATCAAAGTAAGTGTGGATTTAAATGTGTAGTTATGGATTAATATACACATATTTGGAGAAATTGGACAGCTGTATCCCAACATTTTCTAAAAGGACATAGCAGGTATTAATAACAGGGAAAAATTGTGGCTCTGGGCCACCAGCCGGAAATGGAAGTCGTAGCCCAGCTGCATGTACACACTCAGGCCGATGAAGGAAGGCTCTGGAATTCTAACCAGCGTGCTGAGGTGCTCTGCATTCAGCCTGCATCACCCAAGACAGAAAACAGCGTGTTGATGAGGGAGAAAGTTGAATGACACAAAGCTCCACTGGACAGGCTCCAGGCATCAGCCAGGAGAACGGAGTGCCACGGCTGGCTTGAGGGCCGAAGCTGAGCCAGAAATAGGACTAGGAGCAAATGAAACTCATAAAAGAAATGCAAGGCTCAGACAGACACACACTCGAGAGAAAGGAGACCAGTGCGCAGGGAGGAAGCGGGCACTGTTTGTGTTTCGGGGCTTTGTGGTTACTGGCCCTTGCTGAAAGCAGTGTCCATTTTGTTGGTCACCTGGGATGCAGAATGAAACAAAACCTGGCTAAATAGGAAAAGGGAACTGACTGGTTCAAGTGACTAAAAAGCCAGGGGCAGGACTGGCTTCTGGAACAGATGGGTCGAGAGGCCCAGGTAGTGTCACCCGTTTCACTTTCTCTGTCTTTGGGCTCTGATTTCCTCTGTGCGGGCTCCACCTACAAGCAGAAGCCCTCTTCTGCTGCTAAGATGGCTGTAGCTGTTTGAGGCTCCCATCGCATCCTCACAGCAGTCTCAAGCAAAAGAGAACTTCTCTTTTTCAGTGGTTCTCACAGAAATCCTGAAACTGAGTCTTGGCAGCTCTGATTGGTCTACTTCGGGCCACATGTCCATCCCTCAAGCAGAGCTGCCCTCTAGCAAATTATTTTCTGGGACTAAGATGAGCCAACTTCCTTGTTTCGATGTCTTCTCTGCTCTTCTTTTTCTTTTTCATTTATTTGTCAAATTAGTTACTCACTCTTTGGGGCAATTTTCATTACCTACTGGAAGGCACAATGCTCCAAAGAAGGGAAGATGTGTTTATGAACTGCGCTAAGAACGCTGCAGTGTACACACCCCAGACCTTGCCTTATCTTCTCCCTGACATGACTCAGGTTGTTGGCTGGTCTCCTGCACACCCCAGATCCTCCTCATTAAAGGATGAAGCCACTGTATTCTTAGTCTAACTTGCGATCATGGCTTTAACCCAGTGTAAGTTGAAGGAAGAGAAGAGACTAAGCCCTATGAGAGACCCATCGTCCTTGGGATTTAGAGAAGGACAGAACTTTAGAAGTCGTCTAGTTCAAAACTTCATGGTGGGTGATCGCTAACGGTCCCTTTCTCCAAGATTAGTCAGTAAGAAAAAGTAAAAATTAGAGTCAGCATTTCTCAGGTACTTGTCAGCTGCCAAGTACTTTTACCTACAGGCTTTACATGCATTGAATTTGTTTAATTCTCATGTAATCTCTCAGATGAATACTATCATTATCACCATGTTACGGATGAAGAAACTGAAGGTAAGAGAATCTAGGTAACTTGCCCAAGGCCACATGGTACAGGTGAGATATAAATCTATGGGTATGAATCTGTGTTTGAGCTAAGATCTGAATAATTCTAGAGGTGTCACTCTTACACACTCAGCTATAGTTTTTCAACCCAAACTGAGTAGGACTGAGTTAACAAATATATAGGGAGTAATGGACAATATTCTGAAAGACAAAAAGTCACATACCTGTACAATGCCACTGAGCACACACCTTCCACTGAAGTCGGGGTAAGACTTGGAAATTATGAACTTAAGTGGGCAATACATGTCAAGTTACTTTATTTTCTTTAACTCAAATTAATTTTGATTCTGAGTCCCCAACCCAATCCTTCTGGCGTGGCAAGGAATCCAGGCCCAGTGAGTTGGGGCCTGTCCCTACCCAGAGCTGGGGATCTTACACAGAGGAAAATGCTTAGGGGGGTCCATGGCTTCCAGTCCTTGCCAACCCACTCACTGCTCAAACCCATGTGGCTCCTCCGGTATAGAGATTCTGCTGCCTTCTTACAGCCCCAGTATCTGTCAATCTTGGTTGAGGTTGAGGGCTCCAACCAGGCAGATCGCACAGCCAAGCCTCCACTGCTCTCCCACATTACCCAGGAGGCTCTCTTCTCATCATTGAGACCATCATTCTCAGTCTCCACCGAATGTGAGCTCCACACGTACAGGAACGTTTGTTTTGTGTACTGATGTCTCCTCAACGCCTAAGCCAGAGCTCAACACGCAGACTTTGCTGCTTCTGCTCCCCCGCCCCCAGAAAGCCCTTCCTGCCTCCCTGTCCCCCCGGAAAACCCAACACTGTCCCCACAGTAACCTAAGGCCATCAAGAGAAACAGGTTCTCGGGACCTGGGGGAGAAAGAAACCCAGAGTACAGAATGATAAAGGCTTTCATTCTTTTTGATTCCCCCTGCAGCAAAGACAGGACCCAAACTAATATCTGAATAAATCACCCTACCCTTCGTGGACACGCCAATGAGATTTCAGCACTGTTTACCTATGTTTTAGCTGTTGGGAAAAAGAGGAAAGACATGAGTGTGAAGACAATTATAAAGATTTCAAAGGTCTTTCTTACTGAAATGACGAAGTTTGAGAAGTTCCTCTCTCCAGCCCCAGGATAATGAGATAGCACTCGTACACTTAGAGGGATTTCTCTCTCTTCGGTGGAACAAAAGAGATCAGCTTTCAATGTGGGGGAGACTGATGAAGTTCTCTACAAACTGCCAGGCTCAGCACCATCAATGCACGTGGAGGGAGAGAGAGGGAGAGAGAGAGAGAGAGAGAGAGAGAGAGAGAGAGAGAGGGAGGGAGGGAGGCAGAGGTACCTGGCAGAAGGAAAGATAAGTGTAGAAGTCACAGACGTACACCAGTGTACAGAAATGCAGAAAAGACACTCTGAAGTACATAGAGACAGAGGAGAAGGAACCACCAAAAAGAAAATAGCAAGAGTTAGAACACACCAGTGCTGAACTTCAAATTAAATGCTCTATCATTCCCCAGACTTAACTAATTTCACATTAAAGTAGTAGCTATACCACTTAGGCACCTTGAGAAAAAATGATTTCATTGAATGAGCTGTCTCACTGCAAACCTGCTTCAAGGTTCAGCCACTTAAAGAAATAATATATTTGCTGTCCTTTGCCTGCCCTCATCTCCCAGGCACTTCTCCACATGTACAGGCAGACTTCGGAGATATTGTGGGTTTGGTTCCAGACCACCACAATAAAGCAAATATTGAATACAGCGAGTCACTTGAATTTTTTTGGTTTCCCAGTACGTAAAAAGTTATGTTTACACTGTTCTGTGGTCTAAGTGTGCAACAGCATTACGTCTAAACAAATGTACCTATCTTAATTTAAAAATGCTTTATTGCTAACCACCAATCACAGATCACCATAAAAATATACTAAAATAATAATTTGAAATATTGCAAGAATTACTAAATGTGACAGATACGAAGTGAGCAAGTGCTGTTGGAACAATGGTGCCGATAGACTTGCTCGAGGCAGGGTTGCCACAAACCTTCAATGGTGGGAAAAAAAAGCAGAGCTCAATAAAACAAGGCATGCCTGTACTTGGTGTTTTGAATTTGCTCTCTCATAGCCCTTCAGGTATCAAATTAAAAACTACTCTGTCCTCTCCTTTTCTTGTCTTTCTGGCAAATGCCCCTTGGTTTTGTAAAAGATTAATAACAGAAGCCTCAATTAAATAGAGTTGGGAGACCAGAAGGGGGAGCTATCACACCCTGTGAGGAGAGCAGAGTCCAAGAAGAAGAAGAAAGACTCTTCTTTCCTGGCAAGGACCCAGCCAAGTGGAAAGCCATGACCTTTTGTTTACTGTGGCCCTCCCAATTTCCTTTCCCCCTCTACAGAAGTGTTCTCCTTCCTTTGCCATGGGGGGACTTGCCCGTGGCTTGCTGTAGTTGCAGACCCTGAACTGCAATTCTCTGCTGATCCTAAATAAACCCATCTTTGCTGGAGAAATACGTGGTGGTCTATTTGCTTCAGGTCAACAGTTTACAGATATGTTTTAATCAATAGGCCTGCAGCTCTAAGTGCACAATGGACAGCTTCTCGAAAGATCTCTGTAAATCAAATTGTAATATAGCAGCACTATTTACAACAGCCAAGACATGGAAGCAACCTAACTGTCCATCGACAGATGAATGGATAAAGAAGATGTGGTACATATACATACAACAGAATATTACTCAGCCATAAAAAAAGAATGAAATAATTCCATTTGCAGTAACATAGATAGACGTAAAGATTATCATACTAAACGAAGTAAGCCAGACAAAGACAAACATCATATGATATTGCTTATATGTGGAATCTTAAAAGAAAGGACACAGATGAACTTATTTAAAAAGCAGAAATAGACTCACAGACACAGAAAACAAACTCGTGGTTACCAAAGGGGTGGGGGGGGGGGGAAGAGGGATACATGAGGAGTTTGGGAGTAACATATACACACTACTATGTATAAAATAGACAACCAGCAAGGACCTACTGCATAGCCCAGGGAACTACACTCAATATCCTTTAATAATCTATAATGGAAGAGAATGTAAAAAAAGAATATATATGTTTATATATAAGTGAATCACTTTACTGTACACCTGAAACACAACATTGCAAATCAACTATATTTCAATAAAATTTTTAAAAAATCTAATTTTAATAAATTATATTATATGAGGATGGGTTGGGGTATTAGTGTGATGATCAATACTTAGGTTAAGAAAAGAAGGCTTTTGTTAAGTAGATTGGTTTGCTTTGTTTAATGTAAATAACCTCCTTCAAGGTATCTGGGTTTGGTTGCTACGTTTTGTTGCTATTTTTACTTCTCTCTCCACAGCTCAAGTGTGATAGCTTTGAACCTTCTGAAACACTTTCAGGAGAACAAGCACCCTGTATTCTATAAGAAGGGAAGGCTGGTAGATTTTCTTTTATTCAAGCTGGCTCTTAGGGAAC